>NC_090707.1:13627500-14227500 GCF_040954835.1 Lepisosteus oculatus
GAGCTAGACCTTTTCTGATGCATTTGCTGTGCTTTAGGAGGCTTTTGAAATGCAGGAAAAGTGTTGTTGGGTTGTTTCCTCGAGAAAAAAATATGGCCGTATTTTGCCATTTTTCTTAAGCCGCGCGGCTGTCGCTCAAAAAGGGTCAAAAATCAAAAGTTTGAAAACACACATTCTGTATGTGAATTAATGCTGCCTCTTGCATTTTAAGCCCAAAACAATCATACTTTTAGCTGTACTGTAGTAGTATCCGTAATGCAATCCCACAAACGAAACAAGACATGCTCATGTTCTGCGCCATTTCAGGAGAAAGTGAGAAAAAGAAAAATACTGGAAATTTAAACAACACACTCACTGTAAACACATTGAATTGCTTAGAAACATTATTTTAAATGTTTCTGACTAGCTGGGACTGATTTGGGTGACGTTTCAAACACAGTATTTGTAGACATGTTTTTGATACAGTATGTGAGTTCCCAAAGTGCCCGACCTAGGGTTAGGGTTAGGGTTTCAGTAAGAGCTAGACCTTTTCTGATGCATTTGCTGTGCTTTAGGAGGCGATTGAAATGCAGGAAAAGTGTTGTTGGGTTGTTTCCTCGAGAAAAAAAAATGGCCGTATTTTGCCATTTTTCTTAAGCCGCGCGGCTGTCGCTCAAAAAGGGTCAAAAATCAAAAGTTTGAAAACACACATTCTGTATGTGAATTTATGCTGCCTCTTGCATTTAAAGCCGAAATCAATCATACTTTTAGCCGTACTGTAGTGGTATCCGTAATGCAATCCCACAAACGAAACAAGACATGCTCATGTTCTGCGCCATTTCAGGAGAAAGTGAGAAAAAGAAAAATACTGGAAATTTAAACAACACACTCACTGTAGACACGTTGAATTGCTTAGAAACATTATTTTAAACGTTTCTGACTAGCTGGGAGTGATTTGGGTGACTTTTCAAACACAGTATTTGTAGACGTGTTTTTGATACAGTATGTGAGTTCCCAAAGTTCCCGACCTAGGGTTAGGGTTAGGGTTTCAGTAAGAGCTAGACCTTTTCTGATGCATTTGCTGTGCTTTAGGAGGCTTTTGAAATGCAGGAAAAGTGTTGTTGGGTTGTTTCCTCGAGAAAAAAAAATGGCCGTATTTTGCCATTTTTCTTAAGCCGCGCGGCTGTCGCTCAAAAAGGGCCAAAAATCAAAAGTTTGAAAACACACATTCTGTATGTGAATTTCTGCTGCCTCTTGCATTTAAAGCCCAAAACAATCATACTTTTAGCCGTACTGTAGTGGTATCCGTAATGCAATCCCACAAACGAAACAAGACATGCTCATGTTCTGCGCCATTTCAGGAGAAAGTGAGAAAAAGAAAAATACTGGAAATTTAAACAACACACTCACTGTAGACACATTGAATTGCTTAGAAACATTATTTTAAATGTTTCTGACTAACTGGGAGTGATTTGGGTGACTTTTCAAACAGTATTTGTAGATGTGTTTTTGATACAGTATGTGAGTTCCCAAAGTGCCCGACCTAGGGTTAGGGTTAGGGTTTCAATAAGAGCTAGACCTTTTCTGATGCATTTGCTGTGCTTTAGGAGGCTTTTGAAATGCAGGAAAATTGTTGTTGGGTTGTTTCCTCGAGAAAAAAATATGGCCGTATTTTGCCATTTTTCTTAAGCCGCGCGGCTGTCGCTCAAAAAGGGTCAAAAATCAAAAGTTTGAAAACACACATTCTGTATGTGAATTAATGCTGCCTCTTGCATTTTAAGCCCAAAACAATCATACTTTTAGCTGTACTGTAGTGGTATCCGTAATGCAATCCCACAAACGAAACAAGACATGCTCATGTTCTGCGCCATTTCAGGAGAAAGTGAGAAAAAGAAAAATACTGGAAATTTAAACAACACACTCACTGTAGACACATTGAATTGCTTAGAAACATTATTTAAAATGTTTCTGACTAGCTGGGACTGATTTGGGTGACTTTTCAAACACAGTATTTGTAGACATGTTTTTGATACAGTATGTGAGTTCCCAAAGTGCCCGACCTAGGGTTAGGGTTAGGGTTTCAGTAAGAGCTAGACCTTTTCTGATGCATTTGCTGTGCTTTAGGAGGCGATTGAAATGCAGGAAAAGTGTTGTTGGGTTGTTTCCTCGAGAAAAAAAAATGGCCGTATTTTGCCATTTTTCTTAAGCCGCGCGGCTGTCGCTCAAAAAGGGTCAAAAATCAAAAGTTTGAAAACACACATTCTGTATGTGAATTAATGCTGCCTCTTGCATTTTAAGCCCAAAACAATCATACTTTTAGCCGTACTGTAGTGGTATCCGTAATGCAATCCCACAAACGAAACAAGACATGCTCATGTTCTGCGCCATTTCAGGAGAAAGTGAGAAAAAGAAAAATACTGGAAATTTAAACAACACACTCACTGTAGACACATTGAATTGCTTAGAAACATTATTTTAAATGTTTCTGACTAGCTGGGAGTGATTTGGGTGACAATTCGAGGACAGTATTTGTAGACGTGTTTTTGATACAGTATGTGAGTTCCCAAAGTGCCCGACCTAGGGTTAGGGTTAGGGTTTCAGTAAGAGCTAGACCTTTTCTGATGCATTTGCTGTGCTTTAGGAGGCTTTTGAAATGCAGGAAAAGTGTTGTTGGGTTGTTTCCTCGAGAAAAAAAAATGGCCGTATTTTGCCATTTTTCTTAAGCCGCGCGGCTGTCGCTCAAAAAGGGCCAAAAATCAAAAGTTTGAAAACACACATTCTGTATGTGAATTTCTGCTGCCTCTTGCATTTAAAGCCCAAAACAATCATACTTTTAGCCGTACTGTAGTGGTATCCGTAATGCAATCCCACAAACGAAACAAGACATGCTCATGTTCTGCGCCATTTCAGGAGAAAGTGAGAAAAAGAAAAATACTGGAAATTTAAACAACACACTCACTGTAGACACATTGAATTGCTTAGAAACATTATTTTAAATGTTTCTGACTAACTGGGAGTGATTTGGGTGACTTTTCAAACAGTATTTGTAGATGTGTTTTTGATACAGTATGTGAGTTCCCAAAGTGCCCGACCTAGGGTTAGGGTTAGGGTTTCAATAAGAGCTAGACCTTTTCTGATGCATTTTGCTGTGCTTTAGGAGGCTTTTGAAATGCAGGAAAAGTGTTGTTGGGTTGTTTCCTCGAGAAAAAAATATGGCCGTATTTTGCCATTTTTCTTAAGCCGCGCGGCTGTCGCTCAAAAAGGGTCAAAAATCAAAAGTTTGAAAACACACATTCTGTATGTGAATTAATGCTGCCTCTTGCATTTTAAGCCCAAAACAATCATACTTTTAGCTGTACTGTAGTGGTATCCGTAATGCAATCCCACAAACGAAACAAGACATGCTCATGTTCTGCGCCATTTCAGGAGAAAGTGAGAAAAAGAAAAATACTGGAAATTTAAACAACACACTCACTGTAGACACATTGAATTGCTTAGAAACATTATTTTAAACGTTTCTGACTAGCTGGGAGTGATTTGGGTGACAATTCGAGGACAGTATTTGTAGACGTGTTTTTGATACAGTATGTGAGTTCCCAAAGTGCCCGACCTAGGGTTAGGGTTAGGGTTTCACTAAGAGCTAGACCTTTTCTGATGCATTTGCTGTGCTTTAGGAGGCTTTTGAAATGCAGGAAAAGTGTTGTTGGGTTGTTTCCTCGAGAAAAAAAAATGGCCGTATTTTGCCATTTTTCTTAAGCCGCGCGGCTGTCGCTCAAAAAGGGTCAAAAATCAAAAGTTTGAAAACACACATTCTGTATGTGAATTTCTGCTGCCTCTTGCATTTAAAGCCCAAAACAATCATACTTTTAGCCGTACTGTAGTGGTATCCGTAATGCAATCCCACAAACGAAACAAGACATGCTCATGTTCTGCGCCATTTCAGGAGAAAGTGAGAAAAAGAAAAATACTGGAAATTTAAACACACTCACTGTAGACACATTGAATTGCTAAGAAACATTATTTTAAATGTTTCTAACTAGCTGGGAGTGATTTGGGTGACTTTTCAAACAGCATTTGTAGACGTGTTTTTGATACAGTATGTGAGTTCCCAAAGTGCCCGACCTAGGGTTAGGGTTAGGGTTTCAGTAAGAGCTAGACCTTTTCTGATGCATTTGCTGTGCTTTAGGAGGCTTTTGAAATGCAGAAAAAGTGTTGTTGGGTTGTTTCCTCGAGAAAAAAATATGGCCGTATTTTGCCATTTTTCTTAAGCCGCGCGGCTGTCGCTCAAAAAGGGTCAAAAATCAAAAGTTTGAAAACACACATTCTGTATGTGAATTAATGCTGCCTCTTGCATTTTAAGCCCAAAACAATCATACTTTTAGCTGTACTGTAGTGGTATCCGTAATGCAATCCCACAAACGAAACAAGACATGCTCATGTTCTGCGCCATTTCAGGAGAAAGTGAGAAAAAGAAAAATACTGGAAATTTAAACAACACACTCACTGTAGACACATTGAATTGCTAAGAAACATTATTTTAAACGTTTCTGACTAGCTGGGAGTGATTTGGGTGACAATTCGAGGACAGTATTTGTAGACGTGTTTTTGATACAGTATGTGAGTTCCCAAAGTGCCCGACCTAGGGTTAGGGTTAGGGTTTCAGTAAGAGCTAGACCTTTTCTGATGCATTTGCTGTGCTTTAGGAGGCTTTTGAAATGCAGGAAAAGTGTTGTTGGGTTGTTTCCTCGAGAAAAAAAAATGGCCGTATTTTGCCATTTTTCTTAAGCCGCGCGGCTGTCGCTCAAAAAAGGCCAAAAATCAAAAGTTTGAAAACACACATTCTGTATGTGAATTTCTGCTGCCTCTTGCATTTAAAGCCCAAAACAATCATACTTTTAGCCGTACTGTAGTGGTATCCGTAATGCAATCCCACAAACGAAACAAGACATGCTCATGTTCTGCGCCATTTCAGGAGAAAGTGAGAAAAAGAAAAATACTGGAAATTTAAACAACACACTCACTGTAGACACATTGAATTGCTTAGAAACATTATTTTAAATGTTTCTGACTAACTGGGAGTGATTTGGGTGACTTTTCAAACAGTATTTGTAGATGTGTTTTTGATACAGTATGTGAGTTCCCAAAGTGCCCGACCTAGGGTTAGGGTTAGGGTTTCAATAAGAGCTAGACCTTTTCTGATGCATTTGCTGTGCTTTAGGAGGCTTTTGAAATGCAGGAAAAGTGTTGTTGGGTTGTTTCCTCGAGAAAAAAATATGGCCGTATTTTGCCATTTTTCTTAAGCCGCGCGGCTGTCGCTCAAAAAGGGTCAAAAATCAAAAGTTTGAAAACACACATTCTGTATGTGAATTAATGCTGCCTCTTGCATTTTAAGCCCAAAACAATCATACTTTTAGCCGTACTGTAGTGGTATCCGTAATGCAATCCCACAAACGAAACAAGACATGCTCATGTTCTGCGCCATTTCAGGAGAAAGTGAGAAAAAGAAAAATACTGGAAATTTAAACAACACACTCACTGTAGACACATTGAATTGCTTAGAAACATTATTTTAAATGTTTCTGACTAGCTGGGACTGATTTGGGTGACTTTTCAAACAGCATTTGTAGACGTGTTTTTGATACAGTATGTGAGTTCCCAAAGTGCCCGACCTAGGGTTAGGGTTAGGGTTTCAGTAAGAGCTAGACCTTTTCTGATGCATTTGCTGTGCTTTAGGAGGCTTTTGAAATGCAGAAAAAGTGTTGTTGGGTTGTTTCCTCGAGAAAAAAATATGGCCGTATTTTGCCATTTTTCTTAAGCCGCGCGGCTGTCGCTCAAAAAGGGCCAAAAATCAAAAGTTTGAAAACACACATTCTGTATGTGAATTAATGCTGCCTCTTGCATTTTAAGCCCAAAACAATCATACTTTTAGCTGTACTGTAGTGGTATCCGTAATGCAATCCCACAAACGAAACAAGACATGCTCATGTTCTGCGCCATTTCAGGAGAAAGTGAGAAAAAGAAAAATACTGGAAATTTAAACAACACACTCACTGTAGACACATTGAATTGCTTAGAAACATTATTTTAAACGTTTCTGACTAGCTGGGAGTGATTTGGGTGACTTTTCAAACACAGTATTTGTAGACGTGTTTTTGATACAGTATGTGAGTTCCCAAAGTTCCCGACCTAGGGTTAGGGTTAGGGTTTCAGTAAGAGCTAGACCTTTTCTGATGCATTTGCTGTGCTTTAGGAGGCTTTTGAAATGCAGGAAAAGTGTTGTTGGGTTGTTTCCTCGAGAAAAAAAAATGGCCGTATTTTGCCATTTTTCTTAAGCCGCGCGCGGCTGTCGCTCAAAAAGGGCCAAAAATCAAAAGTTTGAAAACACACATTCTGTATGTGAATTTCTGCTGCCTCTTGCATTTAAAGCCCAAAACAATCATACTTTTAGCCGTACTGTAGTGGTATCCGTAATGCAATCCCACAAACGAAACAAGACATGCTCATGTTCTGCGCCATTTCAGGAGAAAGTGAGAAAAAGAAAAATACTGGAAATTTAAACAACACACTCACTGTAGACACATTGAATTGCTTAGAAACATTATTTTAAATGTTTCTGACTAACTGGGAGTGATTTGGGTGACTTTTCAAACAGTATTTGTAGATGTGTTTTTGATACAGTATGTGAGTTCCCAAAGTGCCCGACCTAGGGTTAGGGTTAGGGTTTCAATAAGAGCTAGACCTTTTCTGATGCATTTGCTGTGCTTTAGGAGGCTTTTGAAATGCAGGAAAAGTGTTGTTGGGTTGTTTCCTCGAGAAAAAAATATGGCCGTATTTTGCCATTTTTCTTAAGCCGCGCGGCTGTCGCTCAAAAAGGGTCAAAAATCAAAAGTTTGAAAACACACATTCTGTATGTGAATTAATGCTGCCTCTTGCATTTTAAGCCCAAAACAATCATACTTTTAGCTGTACTGTAGTGGTATCCGTAATGCAATCCCACAAACGAAACAAGACATGCTCATGTTCTGCGCCATTTCAGGAGAAAGTGAGAAAAAGAAAAATACTGGAAATTTAAACAACACACTCACTGTAGACACATTGAATTGCTTAGAAACATTATTTAAAATGTTTCTGACTAGCTGGGATTGATTTGGGTGACTTTTCAAACACAGTATTTGTAGACATGTTTTTGATACAGTATGTGAGTTCCCAAAGTGCCCGACCTAGGGTTAGGGTTAGGGTTTCAGTAAGAGCTAGACCTTTTCTGATGCATTTGCTGTGCTTTAGGAGGCGATTGAAATGCAGGAAAAGTGTTGTTGGGTTGTTTCCTCGAGAAAAAAAAATGGCCGTATTTTGCCATTTTTCTTAAGCCGCGCGGCTGTCGCTCAAAAAGGGTCAAAAATCAAAAGTTTGAAAACACACATTCTGTATGTGAATTAATGCTGCCTCTTCCATTTTAAGCCCAAAACAATCATATTTTTAGCCGTACTGTAGTGGTATCCGTAATGCAATCCCACAAACGAAACAAGACATGCTCATGTTCTGCGCCATTTCAGGAGAAAGTGAGAAAAAGAAAAATACTGGAAATTTAAACAACACACTCACTGTAGACACATTGAATTGCTTAGAAACATTATTTTAAATGTTTCTGACTAGCTGGGAGTGATTTGGGTGACAATTCGAGGACAGTATTTGTAGACGTGTTTTTGATACAGTATGTGAGTTCCCAAAGTGCCCGACCTAGGGTTAGGGTTAGGTTTTCAGTAAGAGCTAGACCTTTTCTGATGCATTTGCTGTGCTTTAGGAGGCTTTTGAAATGCAGGAAAAGTGTTGTTGGGTTGTTTCCTCGAGAAAAAAAAATGGCCGTATTTTGCCATTTTTCTTAAGCCGCGCGGCTGTCGCTCAAAAAGGGTCAAAAATCAAAAGTTTGAAAACACACATTCTGTATGTGAATTAATGCTGCCTCTTGCATTTTAAGCCCAAAACAATCATATTTTTAGCCGTACTGTAGTGGTATCCGTAATGCAATCCCACAAACGAAACAAGACATGCTCATGTTCTGCGCCATTTCAGGAGAAAGTGAGAAAAAGAAAAATACTGGAAATTTAAACAACACACTCACTGTAGACACATTGAATTGCTTAGAAACATTATTTTAAATGTTTCTGACTAGCTGGGAGTGATTTGGGTGACATTTCGAGGACAGTATTTGTAGACGTGTTTTTGATACAGTATGTGAGTTCCCAAAGTGCCCGACCTAGGGTTAGGGTTAGGGTTTCAATAAGAGCTAGACCTTTTCTGATGCATTTTGCTGTGCTTTAGGAGGCTTTTGAAATGCAGGAAAAGTGTTGTTGGGTTGTTTCCTCGAGAAAAAAATATGGCCGTATTTTGCCATTTTTCTTAAGCCGCGCGGCTGTCGCTCAAAAAGGGTCAAAAATCAAAAGTTTGAAAACACACATTCTGTATGTGAATTAATGCTGCCTCTTGCATTTTAAGCCCAAAACAATCATACTTTTAGCTGTACTGTAGTGGTATCCGTAATGCAATCCCACAAACGAAACAAGACATGCTCATGTTCTGCGCCATTTCAGGAGAAAGTGAGAAAAAGAAAAATACTGGAAATTTAAACAACACACTCACTGTAGACACATTGAATTGCTTAGAAACATTATTTTAAACGTTTCTGACTAGCTGGGAGTGATTTGGGTGACAATTCGAGGACAGTATTTGTAGACGTGTTTTTGATACAGTATGTGAGTTCCCAAAGTGCCCGACCTAGGGTTAGGGTTAGGGTTTCACTAAGAGCTAGACCTTTTCTGATGCATTTGCTGTGCTTTAGGAGGCTTTTGAAATGCAGGAAAAGTGTTGTTGGGTTGTTTCCTCGAGAAAAAAAAATGGCCGTATTTTGCCATTTTTCTTAAGCCGCGCGGCTGTCGCTCAAAAAGGGTCAAAAATCAAAAGTTTGAAAACACACATTCTGTATGTGAATTTCTGCTGCCTCTTGCATTTAGAGCCCAAAACAATCATACTTTTAGCCGTACTGTAGTGGTATCCGTAATGCAATCCCACAAACGAAACAAGACATGCTCATGTTCTGCGCCATTTCAGGAGAAAGTGAGAAAAAGAAAAATACTGGAAATTTAAACACACTCACTGTAGACACATTGAATTGCTAAGAAACATTATTTTAAATGTTTCTAACTAGCTGGGAGTGATTTGGGTGACTTTTCAAACAGCATTTGTAGACGTGTTTTTGATACAGTATGTGAGTTCCCAAAGTGCCCGACCTAGGGTTAGGGTTAGGGTTTCAGTAAGAGCTAGACCTTTTCTGATGCATTTGCTGTGCTTTAGGAGGCTTTTGAAATGCAGAAAAAGTGTTGTTGGGTTGTTTCCTCGAGAAAAAAATATGGCCGTATTTTGCCATTTTTCTTAAGCCGCGCGGCTGTCGCTCAAAAAGGGTCAAAAATCAAAAGTTTGAAAACACACATTCTGTATGTGAATTAATGCTGCCTCTTGCATTTTAAGCCCAAAACAATCATACTTTTAGCTGTACTGTAGTGGTATCCGTAATGCAATCCCACAAACGAAACAAGACATGCTCATGTTCTGCGCCATTTCAGGAGAAAGTGAGAAAAAGAAAAATACTGGAAATTTAAACAACACACTCACTGTAGACACATTGAATTGCTAAGAAACATTATTTTAAACGTTTCTGACTAGCTGGGAGTGATTTGGGTGACAATTCGAGGACAGTATTTGTAGACGTGTTTTTGATACAGTATGTGAGTTCCCAAAGTGCCCGACCTAGGGTTAGGGTTAGGGTTTCAGTAAGAGCTAGACCTTTTCTGATGCATTTGCTGTGCTTTAGGAGGCTTTTGAAATGCAGGAAAAGTGTTGTTGGGTTGTTTCCTCGAGAAAAAAAAATGGCCGTATTTTGCCATTTTTCTTAAGCCGCGCGGCTGTCGCTCAAAAAGGGCCAAAAATCAAAAGTTTGAAAACACACATTCTGTATGTGAATTTCTGCTGCCTCTTGCATTTAAAGCCCAAAACAATCATACTTTTAGCCGTACTGTAGTGGTATCCGTAATGCAATCCCACAAACGAAACAAGACATGCTCATGTTCTGCGCCATTTCAGGAGAAAGTGAGAAAAAGAAAAATACTGGAAATTTAAACAACACACTCACTGTAGACACATTGAATTGCTTAGAAACATTATTTTAAATGTTTCTGACTAACTGGGAGTGATATGGGTGACTTTTCAAACAGTATTTGTAGATGTGTTTTTGATACAGTATGTGAGTTCCCAAAGTGCCCGACCTAGGGTTAGGGTTAGGGTTTCAATAAGAGCTAGACCTTTTCTGATGCATTTGCTGTGCTTTAGGAGGCTTTTGAAATGCAGGAAAAGTGTTGTTGGGTTGTTTCCTCGAGAAAAAAATATGGCCGTATTTTGCCATTTTTCTTAAGCCGCGCGGCTGTCGCTCAAAAAGGGTCAAAAATCAAAAGTTTGAAAACACACATTCTGTATGTGAATTAATGCTGCCTCTTGCATTTTAAGCCCAAAACAATCATACTTTTAGCCGTACTGTAGTGGTATCCGTAATGCAATCCCACAAACGAAACAAGACATGCTCATGTTCTGCGCCATTTCAGGAGAAAGTGAGAAAAAGAAAAATACTGGAAATTTAAACAACACACTCACTGTAGACACATTGAATTGCTTAGAAACATTATTTTAAATGTTTCTGACTAGCTGGGACTGATTTGGGTGACTTTTAAAACACAGTATTTGTAGACATGTTTTTGATACAGTATGTGAGTTCCCAAAGTGCCCGACCTAGGGTTAGGGTTAGGGTTTCAGTAAGAGCTAGACCTTTTCTGATGCATTTGCTGTGCTTTAGGAGGCGATTGAAATGCAGGAAAAGTGTTGTTGGGTTGTTTCCTCGAGAAAAAAAAATGGCCGTATTTTGCCATTTTTCTTAAGCCGCGCGGCTGTCGCTCAAAAAGGGTCAAAAATCAAAAGTTTGAAAACACACATTCTGTATGTGAATTAATGCTGCCTCTTGCATTTTAAGCCCAAAACAATCATACTTTTAGCCGTACTGTAGTGGTATCCGTAATGCAATCCCACAAACGAAACAAGACATGCTCATGTTCTGCGCCATTTCAGGAGAAAGTGAGAAAAAGAAAAATACTGGAAATTTAAACAACACACTCACTGTAGACACATTGAATTGCTTAGAAACATTATTTTAAATGTTTCTGACTAGCTGGGAGTGATTTGGGTGACTTTTCAAACAGCATTTGTAGACGTGTTTTTGATACAGTATGTGAGTTCCCAAAGTGCCCGACCTAGGGTTAGGGTTAGGGTTTCAGTAAGAGCTAGACCTTTTCTGATGCATTTGCTGTGCTTTAGGAGGCTTTTGAAATGCAGGAAAAGTGTTGTTGGGTTGTTTCCTCGAGAAAAAAATATGGCCGTATTTTGCCATTTTTCTTAAGCCGCGCGGCTGTCGCTCAAAAAGGGTCAAAAATCAAAAGTTTGAAAACACACATTCTGTATGTGAATTAATGCTGCCTCTTGCATTTTAAGCCCAAAACAATCATACTTTTAGCTGTACTGTAGTGGTATCCGTAATGCAATCCCACAAACGAAACAAGACATGCTCATGTTCTGCGCCATTTCAGGAGAAAGTGAGAAAAAGAAAAATACTGGAAATTTAAACAACACACTCACTGTAGACACATTGAATTGCTTAGAAACATTATTTTAAACGTTTCTGACTAGCTGGGAGTGATTTGGGTGACAATTCGAGGACAGTATTTGTAGACGTGTTTTTGATACAGTATGTGAGTTCCCAAAGTGCCCGACCTAGGGTTAGGGTTAGGGTTTCACTAAGAGCTAGACCTTTTCTGATGCATTTGCTGTGCTTTAGGAGGCTTTTGAAATGCAGGAAAAGTGTTGTTGGGTTGTTTCCTCGAGAAAAAAAAATGGCCGTATTTTGCCATTTTTCTTAAGCCGCGCGGCTGTCGCTCAAAAAGGGTCAAAAATCAAAAGTTTGAAAACACACATTCTGTATGTGAATTTCTGCTGCCTCTTGCATTTAAAGCACAAAACAATCATACTTTTAGCCGTACTGTAGTGGTATCCGTAATGCAATCCCACAAACGAAACAAGACATGCTCATGTTCTGCGCCATTTCAGGAGAAAGTGAGAAAAAGAAAAATACTGGAAATTTAAACACACTCACTGTAGACACATTGAATTGCTAAGAAACATTATTTTAAATGTTTCTAACTAGCTGGGAGTGATTTGGGTGACTTTTCAAACAGCATTTGTAGACGTGTTTTTGATACAGTATGTGAGTTCCCAAAGTGCCCGACCTAGGGTTAGGGTTAGGGTTTCAGTAAGAGCTAGACCTTTTCTGATGCATTTGCTGTGCTTTAGGAGGCTTTTGAAATGCAGAAAAAGTGTTGTTGGGTTGTTTCCTCGAGAAAAAAATATGGCCGTATTTTGCCATTTTTCTTAAGCCGCGCGGCTGTCGCTCAAAAAGGGTCAAAAATCAAAAGTTTGAAAACACACATTCTGTATGTGAATTAATGCTGCCTCTTGCATTTTAAGCCCAAAACAATCATACTTTTAGCTGTACTGTAGTGGTATCCGTAATGCAATCCCACAAACGAAACAAGACATGCTCATGTTCTGCGCCATTTCAGGAGAAAGTGAGAAAAAGAAAAATACTGGAAATTTAAACAACACACTCACTGTAGACACATTGAATTGCTAAGAAACATTATTTTAAACGTTTCTGACTAGCTGGGAGTGATTTGGGTGACAATTCGAGGACAGTATTTGTAGACGTGTTTTTGATACAGTATGTGAGTTCCCAAAGTGCCCGACCTAGGGTTAGGGTTAGGGTTTCAGTAAGAGCTAGACCTTTTCTGATGCATTTGCTGTGCTTTAGGAGGCGATTGAAATGCAGGAAAAGTGTTGTTGGGTTGTTTCCTCGAGAAAAAAAAATGGCCGTATTTTGCCATTTTTCTTAAGCCGCGCGGCTGTCGCTCAAAAAGGGCCAAAAATCAAAAGTTTGAAAACACACATTCTGTATGTGAATTTCTGCTGCCTCTTGCATTTAAAGCCCAAAACAATCATACTTTTAGCCGTACTGTAGTGGTATCCGTAATGCAATCCCACAAACGAAACAAGACATGCTCATGTTCTGCGCCATTTCAGGAGAAAGTGAGAAAAAGAAAAATACTGGAAATTTAAACAACACACTCACTGTAGACACATTGAATTGCTTAGAAACATTATTTTAAATGTTTCTGACTAACTGGGAGTGATTTGGGTGACTTTTCAAACAGTATTTGTAGATGTGTTTTTGATACAGTATGTGAGTTCCCAAAGTGCCCGACCTAGGGTTAGGGTTAGGGTTTCAATAAGAGCTAGACCTTTTCTGATGCATTTGCTGTGCTTTAGGAGGCTTTTGAAATGCAGGAAAAGTGTTGTTGGGTTGTTTCCTCGAGAAAAAAATATGGCCGTATTTTGCCATTTTTCTTAAGCCGCGCGGCTGTCGCTCAAAAAGGGTCAAAAATCAAAAGTTTGAAAACACACATTCTGTATGTGAATTAATGCTGCCTCTTGCATTTTAAGCCCAAAACAATCATACTTTTAGCCGTACTGTAGTGGTATCCGTAATGCAATCCCACAAACGAAACAAGACATGCTCATGTTCTGCGCCATTTCAGGAGAAAGTGAGAAAAAGAAAAATACTGGAAATTTAAACAACACACTCACTGTAGACACATTGAATTGCTTAGAAACATTATTTTAAATGTTTCTGACTAGCTGGGACTGATTTGGGTGACTTTTAAAACACAGTATTTGTAGACATGTTTTTGATACAGTATGTGAGTTCCCAAAGTGCCCGACCTAGGGTTAGGGTTAGGGTTTCAGTAAGAGCTAGACCTTTTCTGATGCATTTGCTGTGCTTTAGGAGGCGATTGAAATGCAGGAAAAGTGTTGTTGGGTTGTTTCCTCGAGAAAAAAAAATGGCCGTATTTTGCCATTTTTCTTAAGCCGCGCGGCTGTCGCTCAAAAAGGGTCAAAAATCAAAAGTTTGAAAACACACATTCTGTATGTGAATTTCTGCTGCCTCTTGCATTTAAAGCCCAAAACAATCATACTTTTAGCCGTACTGTAGTGGTATCCGTAATGCAATCCCACAAACGAAACAAGACATGCTCATGTTCTGCGCCATTTCAGGAGAAAGTGAGAAAAAGAAAAATACTGGAAATTTAAACACACTCACTGTAGACACATTGAATTGCTAAGAAACATTATTTTAAATGTTTCTAACTAGCTGGGAGTGATTTGGGTGACTTTTCAAACAGCATTTGTAGACGTGTTTTTGATACAGTATGTGAGTTCCCAAAGTGCCCGACCTAGGGTTAGGGTTAGGGTTTCAGTAAGAGCTAGACCTTTTCTGATGCATTTGCTGTGCTTTAGGAGGCTTTTGAAATGCAGAAAAAGTGTTGTTGGGTTGTTTCCTCGAGAAAAAAATATGGCCGTATTTTGCCATTTTTCTTAAGCCGCGCGGCTGTCGCTCAAAAAGGGTCAAAAATCAAAAGTTTGAAAACACACATTCTGTATGTGAATTAATGCTGCCTCTTGCATTTTAAGCCCAAAACAATCATACTTTTAGCTGTACTGTAGTGGTATCCGTAATGCAATCCCACAAACGAAACAAGACATGCTCATGTTCTGCGCCATTTCAGGAGAAAGTGAGAAAAAGAAAAATACTGGAAATTTAAACAACACACTCACTGTAGACACATTGAATTGCTAAGAAACATTATTTTAAACGTTTCTGACTAGCTGGGAGTGATTTGGGTGACAATTCGAGGACAGTATTTGTAGACGTGTTTTTGATACAGTATGTGAGTACCCAAAGTGCCCGACCTAGGGTTAGGGTTAGGGTTTCAGTAAGAGCTAGACCTTTTCTGATGCATTTGCTGTGCTTTAGGAGGCTTTTGAAATGCAGGAAAAGTGTTGTTGGGTTGTTTCCTCGAGAAAAAAAAATGGCCGTATTTTGCCATTTTTCTTAAGCCGCGCGGCTGTCGCTCAAAAAGGGCCAAAAATCAAAAGTTTGAAAACACACATTCTGTATGTGAATTTCTGCTGCCTCTTGCATTTAAAGCCCAAAACAATCATACTTTTAGCCGTACTGTAGTGGTATCCGTAATGCAATCCCACAAACGAAACAAGACATGCTCATGTTCTGCGCCATTTCAGGAGAAAGTGAGAAAAAGAAAAATACTGGAAATTTAAACAACACACTCACTGTAGACACATTGAATTGCTTAGAAACATTATTTTAAATGTTTCTGACTAACTGGGAGTGATTTGGGTGACTTTTCAAACAGTATTTGTAGATGTGTTTTTGATACAGTATGTGAGTTCCCAAAGTGCCCGACCTAGGGTTAGGGTTAGGGTTTCAATAAGAGCTAGACCTTTTCTGATGCATTTGCTGTGCTTTAGGAGGCTTTTGAAATGCAGGAAAAGTGTTGTTGGGTTGTTTCTTCGAGAAAAAAATATGGCCGTATTTTGCCATTTTTCTTAAGCCGCGCGGCTGTCGCTCAAAAAGGGTCAAAAATCAACAGTTTGAAAACACACATTCTGTATGTGAATTAATGCTGCCTCTTGCATTTTAAGCCCAAAACAATCATACTTTTAGCCGTACTGTAGTGGTATCCGTAATGCAATCCCACAAACGAAACAAGACATGCTCATGTTCTGCGCCATTTCAGGAGAAAGTGAGAAAAAGAAAAATACTGGAAATTTAAACAACACACTCACTGTAGACACATTGAATTGCTTAGAAACATTATTTTAAATGTTTCTGACTAGCTGGGACTGATTTGGGTGACTTTTAAAACACAGTATTTGTAGATATGTTTTTGATACAGTATGTGAGTTCCCAAAGTGCCCGACCTAGGGTTAGGGTTAGGGTTTCAGTAAGAGCTAGACCTTTTCTGATGCATTTGCTGTGCTTTAGGAGGCGATTGAAATGCAGGAAAAGTGTTGTTGGGTTGTTTCCTCGAGAAAAAAAAATGGCCGTATTTTGCCATTTTTCTTAAGCCGCGCGGCTGTCGCTCAAAAAGGGTCAAAAATCAAAAGTTTGAAAACACACATTCTGTATGTGAATTTCTGCTGCCTCTTGCATTTAAAGCCCAAAACAATCATACTTTTAGCCGTACTGTAGTGGTATCCGTAATGCAATCCCACAAACGAAACAAGACATGCTCATGTTCTGCGCCATTTCAGGAGAAAGTGAGAAAAAGAAAAATACTGGAAATTTAAACACACTCACTGTAGACACATTGAATTGCTAAGAAACATTATTTTAAATGTTTCTAACTAGCTGGGAGTGATTTGGGTGACTTTTCAAACAGCATTTGTAGACGTGTTTTTGATACAGTATGTGAGTTCCCAAAGTGCCCGACCTAGGGTTAGGGTTAGGGTTTCAGTAAGAGCTAGACCTTTTCTGATGCATTTGCTGTGCTTTAGGAGGCTTTTGAAATGCAGAAAAAGTGTTGTTGGGTTGTTTCCTCGAGAAAAAAATATGGCCGTATTTTGCCATTTTTCTTAAGCCGCGCGGCTGTCGCTCAAAAAGGGTCAAAAATCAAAAGTTTGAAAACACACATTCTGTATGTGAATTAATGCTGCCTCTTGCATTTTAAGCCCAAAACAATCATACTTTTAGCTGTACTGTAGTGGTATCCGTAATGCAATCCCACAAACGAAACAAGACATGCTCATGTTCTGCGCCATTTCAGGAGAAAGTGAGAAAAAGAAAAATACTGGAAATTTAAACAACACACTCACTGTAGACACATTGAACTGCTAAGAAACATTATTTTAAACGTTTCTGACTAGCTGGGAGTGATTTGGGTGACAATTCGAGGACAGTATTTGTAGACGTGTTTTTGATACAGTATGTGAGTTCCCAAAGTGCCCGACCTAGGGTTAGGGTTAGGGTTTCAGTAAGAGCTAGACCTTTTCTGATGCATTTGCTGTGCTTTAGGAGGCTTTTGAAATGCAGGAAAAGTGTTGTTGGGTTGTTTCCTCGAGAAAAAAAAATGGCCGTATTTTGCCATTTTTCTTAAGCCGCGCGGCTGTCGCTCAAAAAGGGCCAAAAATCAAAAGTTTGAAAACACACATTCTGTATGTGAATTTCTGCTGCCTCTTGCATTTAAAGCCCAAAACAATCATACTTTTAGCCGTACTGTAGTGGTATCCGTAATGCAATCCCACAAACGAAACAAGACATGCTCATGTTCTGCGCCATTTCAGGAGAAAGTGAGAAAAAGAAAAATACTGGAAATTTAAACAACACACTCACTGTAGACACATTGAATTGCTTAGAAACATTATTTTAAATATTTCTGACTAACTGGGAGTGATTTGGGTGACTTTTCAAACAGTATTTGTAGATGTGTTTTTGATACAGTATGTGAGTTCCCAAAGTGCCCGACCTAGGGTTAGGGTTAGGGTTTCAATAAGAGCTAGACCTTTTCTGATGCATTTGCTGTGCTTTAGGAGGCTTTTGAAATGCAGGAAAAGTGTTGTTGGGTTGTTTCCTCGAGAAAAAAATATGGCCGTATTTTGCCATTTTTCTTAAGCCGCGCGGCTGTCGCTCAAAAAGGGTCAAAAATCAAAAGTTTGAAAACACACATTCTGTATGTGAATTAATGCTGCTTCTTGCATTTTAAGCCCAAAACAATCATACTTTTAGCCGTACTGTAGTGGTATCCGTAATGCAATCCCACAAACGAAACAAGACATGCTCATGTTCTGCGCCATTTCAGGAGAAAGTGAGAAAAAGAAAAATACTGGAAATTTAAACAACACACTCACTGTAGACACATTGAATTGCTTAGAAACATTATTTTAAATGTTTCTGACTAGCTGGGACTGATTTGGGTGACTTTTAAAACACAGTATTTGTAGACGTGTTTTTGATACAGTATGTGAGTTCCCAAAGTGCCCGACCTAGGGTTAGGGTTAGGGTTTCAGTAAGAGCTAGACCTTTTCTGATGCATTTGCTGTGCTTTAGGAGGCGATTGAAATGCAGGAAAAGTGTTGTTGGGTTGTTTCCTCGAGAAAAAAAAATGGCCGTATTTTGCCATTTTTCTTAAGCCGCGCGGCTGTCGCTCAAAAAGGGTCAAAAATCAAAAGTTTGAAAACACACATTCTGTATGTGAATTAATGCTGCCTCTTGCATTTTAAGCCCAAAACAATCATACTTTTAGCTGTACTGTAGTGGTATCCGTAATGCAATCCCACAAACGAAACAAGACATGCTCATGTTCTGCGCCATTTCAGGAGAAAGTGAGAAAAAGAAAAATACTGGAAATTTAAACAACACACTCACTGTAGAAACATTGAATTGCTAAGAAACATTATTTTAAACGTTTCTGACTAGCTGGGAGTGATTTGGGTGACAATTCGAGGACAGTATTTGTAGACGTGTTTTTGATACAGTATGTGAGTTCCCAAAGTGCCCGACCTAGGGTTAGGGTTAGGGTTTCAGTAAGAGCTAGACCTTTTCTGATGCATTTGCTGTGCTTTAGGAGGCTTTTGAAATGCAGGAAAAGTGTTGTTGGGTTGTTTCCTCGAGAAAAAAAAATGGCCGTATTTTGCCATTTTTCTTAAGCCGCGCGGCTGTCGCTCAAAAAGGGCCAAAAATCAAAAGTTTGAAAACACACATTCTGTATGTGAATTTCTGCTGCCTCTTGCATTTAAAGCCCAAAACAATCATACTTTTAGCCGTACTGTAGTGGTATCCGTAATGCAATCCCACAAACGAAACAAGACATGCTCATGTTCTGCGCCATTTCAGGAGAAAGTGAGAAAAAGAAAAATACTGGAAATTTAAACAACACACTCACTGTAGACACATTGAATTGCTTAGAAACATTATTTTAAATGTTTCTGACTAACTGGGAGTGATTTGGGTGACTTTTCAAACAGTATTTGTAGATGTGTTTTTGATACAGTATGTGAGTTCCCAAAGTGCCCGACCTAGGGTTAGGGTTAGGGTTTCAATAAGAGCTAGACCTTTTCTGATGCATTTGCTGTGCTTTAGGAGGCTTTTGAAATGCAGGAAAAGTGTTGTTGGGTTGTTTCCTCGAGAAAAAAATATGGCCGTATTTTGCCATTTTTCTTAAGCCGCGCGGCTGTCGCTCAAAAAGGGTCAAAAATCAAAAGTTTGAAAACACACATTCTGTATGTGAATTAATGCTGCCTCTTGCATTTTAAGCCCAAAACAATCATACTTTTAGCCGTACTGTAGTGGTATCCGTAATGCAATCCCACAAACGAAACAAGACATGCTCATGTTCTGCGCCATTTCAGGAGAAAGTGAGAAAAAGAAAAATACTGGAAATTTAAACAACACACTCACTGTAGACACATTGAATTGCTTAGAAACATTATTTTAAATGTTTCTGACTAGCTGGGACTGATTTGGGTGACTTTTAAAACACAGTATTTGTAGATATGTTTTTGATACAGTATGTGAGTTCCCAAAGTGCCCGACCTAGGGTTAGGGTTAGGGTTTCAGTAAGAGCTAGACCTTTTCTGATGCATTTGCTGTGCTTTAGGAGGCGATTGAAATGCAGGAAAAGTGTTGTTGGGTTGTTTCCTCGAGAAAAAAAAATGGCCGTATTTTGCCATTTTTCTTAAGCCGCGCGGCTGTCGCTCAAAAAGGGTCAAAAATCAAAAGTTTGAAAACACACATTCTGTATGTGAATTAATGCTGCCTCTTGCATTTTAAGCCCAAAACAATCATACTTTTAGCCGTACTGTAGTGGTATCCGTAATGCAATCCCACAAACGAAACAAGACATGCTCATGTTCTGCGCCATTTCAGGAGAAAGTGAGAAAAAGAAAAATACTGGAAATTTAAACACACTCACTGTAGACACATTGAATTGCTAAGAAACATTATTTTAAATGTTTCTAACTAGCTGGGAGTGATTTGGGTGACTTTTCAAACAGCATTTGTAGACGTGTTTTTGATACAGTATGTGAGTTCCCAAAGTGCCCGACCTAGGGTTAGGGTTAGGGTTTCAGTAAGAGCTAGACCTTTTCTGATGCATTTGCTGTGCTTTAGGAGGCTTTTGAAATGCAGAAAAAGTGTTGTTGGGTTGTTTCCTCGAGAAAAAAATATGGCCGTATTTTGCCATTTTTCTTAAGCCGCGCGGCTGTCGCTCAAAAAGGGTCAAAAATCAAAAGTTTGAAAACACACATTCTGTATGTGAATTAATGCTGCCTCTTGCATTTTAAGCCCAAAACAATCATACTTTTAGCTGTACTGTAGTGGTATCCGTAATGCAATCCCACAAACGAAACAAGACATGCTCATGTTCTGCGCCATTTCAGGAGAAAGTGAGAAAAAGAAAAATACTGGAAATTTAAACAACACACTCACTGTAGACACATTGAATTGCTTAGAAAATTTATTTTAAATGTTTCTGACTAACTGGGAGTGATTTGGGTGACTTTTCAAACAGTATTTGTAGATGTGTTTTTGATACAGTATGTGAGTTCCCAAAGTGCCCGACCTAGGGTTAGGGTTAGGGTTTCAATAAGAGCTAGACCTTTTCTGATGCATTTGCTGTGCTTTAGGAGGCTTTTGAAATGCAGGAAAAGTGTTGTTGGGTTGTTTCCTCGAGAAAAAAATATGGCCGTATTTTGCCATTTTTCTTAAGCCGCGCGGCTGTCGCTCAAAAAGGGTCAAAAATCAAAAGTTTGAAAACACACATTCTGTATGTGAATTAATGCTGCCTCTTGCATTTTAAGCCCAAAACAATCATACTTTTAGCCGTACTGTAGTGGTATCCGTAATGCAATCCCACAAACGAAACAAGACATGCTCATGTTCTGCGCCATTTCAGGAGAAAGTGAGAAAAAGAAAAATACTGGAAATTTAAACAACACACTCACTGTAGACACATTGAATTGCTTAGAAACATTATTTTAAATGTTTCTGACTAGCTGGGACTGATTTGGGTGACTTTTAAAACACAGTATTTGTAGACATGTTTTTGATACAGTATGTGAGTTCCCAAAGTGCCCGACCTAGGGTTAGGGTTAGGGTTTCAGTAAGAGCTAGACCTTTTCTGATGCATTTGCTGTGCTTTAGGAGGCTTTTGAAATGCAGGAAAAGTGTTGTTGGGTTGTTTCCTCGAGAAAAAAATATGGCCGTATTTTGCCATTTTTCTTAAGCCGCGCGGCTGTCGCTCAAAAAGGGTCAAAAATCAAAAGTTTGAAAACACACATTCTGTATGTGAATTAATGCTGCCTCTTGCATTTTAAGCCCAAAACAATCATACTTTTAGCTGTACTGTAGTGGTATCCGTAATGCAATCCCACAAACGAAACAAGACATGCTCATGTTCTGCGCCATTTCAGGAGAAAGTGAGAAAAAGAAAAATACTGGAAATTTAAACAACACACTCACTGTAGACACATTGAATTGCTTAGAAACATTATTTTAAATGTTTCTGACTAGCTGGGAGTGATTTGGGTGACTTTTCAAACAGCATTTGTAGACGTGTTTTTGATACAGTATGTGAGTTCCCAAAGTGCCCGACCTAGGGTTAGGGTTAGGGTTTCAGTAAGAGCTAGACCTTTTCTGATGCATTTGC
The DNA here is from genome assembly GCF_040954835.1 of Lepisosteus oculatus. Classification (NCBI taxonomy): domain Eukaryota; kingdom Metazoa; phylum Chordata; class Actinopteri; order Semionotiformes; family Lepisosteidae; genus Lepisosteus; species Lepisosteus oculatus. Next base: position 13,649,190 of record NC_090707.1, read on the forward strand.
TGTGCTTTAGGAGGCGATTGAAATGCAGGAAAAGTGTTGTTGGGTTGTTTCCTCGAGAAAAAAAAATGGCCGTATTTTGCCATTTTTCTTAAGCCGCGCGGCTGTCGCTCAAAAAGGGTCAAAAATCAAAAGTTTGAAAACACACATTCTGTATGTGAATTAATGCTGCCTCTTGCATTTTAAGCCCAAAACAATCATACTTTTAGCTGTACTGTAGTGGTATCCGTAATGCAATCCCACAAACGAAACAAGACATGCTCATGTTCTGCGCCATTTCAGGAGAAAGTGAGAAAAAGAAAAATACTGGAAATTTAAACAACACACTCACTGTAGAAACATTGAATTGCTAAGAAACATTATTTTAAATGTTTCTGACTAGCTGGGAGTGATTTGGGTGACAATTCGAGGACAGTATTTGTAGACGTGTTTTTGATACAGTATGTGAGTTCCCAAAGTGCCCGACCTAGGGTTAGGGTTAGGGTTTCAGTAAGAGCTAGACCTTTTCTGATGCATTTGCTGTGCTTTAGGAGGCTTTTGAAATGCAGGAAAAGTGTTGTTGGGTTGTTTCCTCGAGAAAAAAAAATGGCCGTATTTTGCCATTTTTCTTAAGCCGCGCGGCTGTCGCTCAAAAAGGGCCAAAAATCAAAAGTTTGAAAACACACATTCTGTATGTGAATTTCTGCTGCCTCTTGCATTTAAAGCCCAAAACAATCATACTTTTAGCCGTACTGTAGTGGTATCCGTAATGCAATCCCACAAACGAAACAAGACATGCTCATGTTCTGCGCCATTTCAGGAGAAAGTGAGAAAAAGAAAAATACTGGAAATTTAAACAACACACTCACTGTAGACACATTGAATTGCTTAGAAACATTATTTTAAATGTTTCTGACTAACTGGGTGTGATTTGGGTGACTTTTCAAACAGTATTTGTAGATGTGTTTTTGATACAGTATGTGAGTTCCCAAAGTGCCCGACCTAGGGTTAGGGTTAGGGTTTCAATAAGAGCTAGACCTTTTCTGATGCATTTGCTGTGCTTTAGGAGGCTTTTGAAATGCAGGAAAAGTGTTGTTGGGTTGTTTCCTCGAGAAAAAAATATGGCCGTATTTTGCCATTTTTCTTAAGCCGCGCGGCTGTCGCTCAAAAAGGGCCAAAAATCAAAAGTTTGAAAACACACATTCTGTATGTGAATTTCTGCTGCCTCTTGCATTTAAAGCCCAAAACAATCATACTTTTAGCCGTACTGTAGTGGTATCCGTAATGCAATCCCACAAACGAAACAAGACATGCTCATGTTCTGCGCCATTTCAGGAGAAAGTGAGAAAAAGAAAAATACTGGAAATTTAAACAACACACTCACTGTAGACACATTGAATTGCTTAGAAACATTATTTTAAATGTTTCTGACTAACTGGGTGTGATTTGGGTGACTTTTCAAACAGTATTTGTAGATGTGTTTTTGATACAGTATGTGAGTTCCCAAAGTGCCCGACCTAGGGTTAGGGTTAGGGTTTCAATAAGAGCTAGACCTTTTCTGATGCATTTGCTGTGCTTTAGGAGGCTTTTGAAATGCAGGAAAAGTGTTGTTGGGTTGTTTCCTCGAGAAAAAAATATGGCCGTATTTTGCCATTTTTCTTAAGCCGCGCGGCTGTCGCTCAAAAAGGGTCAAAAATCAAAAGTTTGAAAACACACATTCTGTATGTGAATTAATGCTGCCTCTTGCATTTTAAGCCCAAAACAATCATACTTTTAGCCGTACTGTAGTGGTATCCGTAATGCAATCCCACAAACGAAACAAGACATGCTCATGTTCTGCGCCATTTCAGGAGAAAGTGAGAAAAAGAAAAATACTGGAAATTTAAACAACACACTCACTGTAGACACATTGAATTGCTTAGAAACATTATTTTAAATGTTTCTGACTAGCTGGGACTGATTTGGGTGACTTTTAAAACACAGTATTTGTAGACATGTTTTTGATACAGTATGTGAGTTCCCAAAGTGCCCGACCTAGGGTTAGGGTTAGGGTTTCAGTAAGAGCTAGACCTTTTCTGATGCATTTGCTGTGCTTTAGGAGGCGATTGAAATGCAGGAAAAGTGTTGTTGGGTTGTTTCCTCGAGAAAAAAAAATGGCCGTATTTTGCCATTTTTCTTAAGCCGCGCGGCTGTCGCTCAAAAAGGGTCAAAAATCAAAAGTTTGAAAACACACATTCTGTATGTGAATTAATGCTGCCTCTTGCATTTTAAGCCCAAAACAATCATACTTTTAGCTGTACTGTAGTGGAATCCGTAATGCAATCCCACAAACGAAACAAGACATGCTCATGTTCTGCGCCATTTCAGGAGAAAGTGAGAAAAAGAAAAATACTGGAAATTTAAACAACACACTCACTGTAGACACATTGAATTGCTAAGAAACATTATTTTAAACGTTTCTGACTAGCTGGGAGTGATTTGGGTGACAATTCGAGGACAGTATTTGTAGACGTGTTTTTGATACAGTATGTGAGTTCCCAAAGTGCCCGACCTAGGGTTAGGGTTAGGGTTTCAGTAAGAGCTAGACCTTTTCTGATGCATTTGCTGTGCTTTAGGAGGCTTTTGAAATGCAGGAAAAGTGTTGTTGGGTTGTTTCCTCGAGAAAAAAAAATGGCCGTATTTTGCCATTTTTCTTAAGCCGCGCGGCTGTCGCTCAAAAAGGGTCAAAAATCAAAAGTTTGAAAACACACATTCTGTATGTGAATTAATGCTGCCTCTTGCATTTTAAGCCCAAAACAATCATACTTTTAGCCGTACTGTAGTGGTATCCGTAATGCAATCCCACAAACGAAACAAGACATGCTCATGTTCTGCGCCATTTCAGGAGAAAGTGAGAAAAAGAAAAATACTGGAAATTTAAACAACACACTCACTGTAGACACATTGAATTGCTTAGAAACATTATTTTAAATGTTTCTGACTAGCTGGGAGTGATTTGGGTGACAATTCGAGGACAGTATTTGTAGACGTGTTTTTGATACAGTATGTGAGTTCCCAAAGTGCCCGACCTAGGGTTAGGGTTAGGGTTTCAGTAAGAGCTAGACCTTTTCTGATGCATTTGCTGTGCTTTAGGAGGCGATTGAAATGCAGGAAAAGTGTTGTTGGGTTGTTTCCTCGAGAAAAAAAAATGGCCGTATTTTGCCATTTTTCTTAAGCCGCGCGGCTGTCGCTCAAAAAGGGTCAAAAATCAAAAGTTTGAAAACACACATTCTGTATGTGAATTAATGCTGCCTCTTGCATTTTAAGCCCAAAACAATCATACTTTTAGCCGTACTGTAGTGGTATCCGTAATGCAATCCCACAAACGAAACAAGACATGCTCATGTTCTGCGCCATTTCAGGAGAAAGTGAGAAAAAGAAAAATACTGGAAATTTAAACAACACACTCACTGTAGACACATTGAATTGCTTAGAAACATTATTTTAAATGTTTCTGACTAGCTGGGAGTGATTTGGGTGACTTTTCAAACAGCATTTGTAGACGTGTTTTTGATACAGTATGTGAGTTCCCAAAGTGCCCGACCTAGGGTTAGGGTTAGGGTTTCAGTAAGAGCTAGACCTTTTCTGATGCATTTGCTGTGCTTTAGGAGGCTTTTGAAATGCAGGAAAAGTGTTGTTGGGTTGTTTCCTCGAGAAAAAAAAATGGCCGTATTTTGCCATTTTTCTTAAGCCGCGCGGCTGTCGCTCAAAAAGGGCCAAAAATCAAAAGTTTGAAAACACACATTCTGTATGTGAATTTCTGCTGCCTCTTGCATTTAAAGCCCAAAACAATCATACTTTTAGCCGTACTGTAGTGGTATCCGTAATGCAATCCCACAAACGAAACAAGACATGCTCATGTTCTGCGCCATTTCAGGAGAAAGTGAGAAAAAGAAAAATACTGGAAATTTAAACAACACACTCACTGTAGACACATTGAATTGCTTAGAAACATTATTTTAAATGTTTCTGACTAACTGGGAGTGATTTGGGTGACTTTTCAAACAGTATTTGTAGATGTGTTTTTGATACAGTATGTGAGTTCCCAAAGTGCCCGACCTAGGGTTAGGGTTAGGGTTTCAATAAGAGCTAGACCTTTTCTGATGCATTTGCTGTGCTTTAGGAGGCTTTTGAAATGCAGGAAAAGTGTTGTTGGGTTGTTTCCTCGAGAAAAAAATATGGCCGTATTTTGCCATTTTTCTTAAGCCGCGCGGCTGTCGCTCAAAAAGGGTCAAAAATCAAAAGTTTGAAAACACACATTCTGTATGTGAATTAATGCTGCCTCTTGCATTTTAAGCCCAAAACAATCATACTTTTAGCTGTACTGTAGTGGTATCCGTAATGCAATCCCACAAACGAAACAAGACATGCTCATGTTCTGCGCCATTTCAGGAGAAAGTGAGAAAAAGAAAAATACTGGAAATTTAAACAACACACTCACTGTAGACACATTGAATTGCTTAGAAACATTATTTTAAATGTTTCTGACTAGCTGGGACTGATTTGGGTGACTTTTCAAACACAGTATTTGTAGACATGTTTTTGATACAGTATGTGAGTTCCCAAAGTGCCCGACCTAGGGTTAGGGTTAGGGTTTCAGTAAGAGCTAGACCTTTTCTGATGCATTTGCTGTGCTATAGGAGGCGATTGAAATGCAGGAAAAGTGTTGTTGGGTTGTTTCCTCGAGAAAAAAAAATGGCCGTATTTTGCCATTTTTCTTAAGCCGCGCGGCTGTCGCTCAAAAAGGGTCAAAAATCAAAAGTTTGAAAACACACATTCTGTATGTGAATTAATGCTGCCTCTTGCATTTTAAGCCCAAAACAATCATACTTTTAGCCGTACTGTAGTGGTATCCGTAATGCAATCCCACAAACGAAACAAGACATGCTCATGTTCTGCGCCATTTCAGGAGAAAGTGAGAAAAAGAAAAATACTGGAAATTTAAACAACACACTCACTGTAGACACATTGAATTGCTTAGAAACATTATTTTAAATGTTTCTGACTAGCTGGGAGTGATTTGGGTGACTTTTCAAACACAGTATTTGTAGACGTGTTTTTGATACAGTATGTGAGTTCCCAAAGTGCCCGACCTAGGATTAGGGTTAGGGTTTCAGTAAGAGCTAGACCTTTTCTGATGCATTTGCTGTGCTTTAGGAGGCTTTTGAAATGCAGGAAAAGTGTTGTTGGGTTGTTTCCTCGAGAAAAAAAAATGGCCGTATTTTGCCATTTTTCTTAAGCCGCGCGGCTGTCGCTCAAAAAGGGCCAAAAATCAAAAGTTTGAAAACACACATTCTGTATGTGAATTTCTGCTGCCTCTTGCATTTAAAGCCCAAAACAATCATACTTTTAGCCGTACTGTAGTGGTATCCGTAATGCAATCCCACAAACGAAACAAGACATGCTCATGTTCTGCGCCATTTCAGGAGAAAGTGAGAAAAAGAAAAATACTGGAAATTTAAACAACACACTCACTGTAGACACATTGAATTGCTTAGAAAATTTATTTTAAATGTTTCTGACTAACTGGGAGTGATTTGGGTGACTTTTCAAACAGTATTTGTAGATGTGTTTTTGATACAGTATGTGAGTTCCCAAAGTGCCCGACCTAGGGTTAGGGTTAGGGTTTCAATAAGAGCTAGACCTTTTCTGATGCATTTGCTGTGCTTTAGGAGGCTTTTGAAATGCAGGAAAAGTGTTGTTGGGTTGTTTCCTCGAGAAAAAAATATGGCCGTATTTTGCCATTTTTCTTAAGCCGCGCGGCTGTCGCTCAAAAAGGGTCAAAAATCAAAAGTTTGAAAACACACATTCTGTATGTGAATTAATGCTGCCTCTTGCATTTTAAGCCCAAAACAATCATACTTTTAGCCGTACTGTAGTGGTATCCGTAATGCAATCCCACAAACGAAACAAGACATGCTCATGTTCTGCGCCATTTCAGGAGAAAGTGAGAAAAAGAAAAATACTGGAAATTTAAACAACACACTCACTGTAGACACATTGAATTGCTTAGAAACATTATTTTAAATGTTTCTGACTAGCTGGGACTGATTTGGGTGACTTTTAAAACACAGTATTTGTAGACATGTTTTTGATACAGTATGTGAGTTCCCAAAGTGCCCGACCTAGGGTTAGGGTTAGGGTTTCAGTAAGAGCTAGACCTTTTCTGATGCATTTGCTGTGCTTTAGGAGGCTTTTGAAATGCAGGAAAAGTGTTGTTGGGTTGTTTCCTCGAGAAAAAAAAATGGCCGTATTTTGCCATTTTTCTTAAGCCGCGCGGCTGTCGCTCAAAAAGGGTCAAAAATCAAAAGTTTGAAAACACACATTCTGTATGTGAATTAATGCTGCCTCTTGCATTTTAAGCCCAAAACAATCATACTTTTAGCCGTACTGTAGTGGTATCCGTAATGCAATCCCACAAACGAAACAAGACATGCTCATGTTCTGCGCCATTTCAGGAGAAAGTGAGAAAAAGAAAAATACTGGAAATTTAAACAACACACTCACTGTAGACACATTGAATTGCTTAGAAACATTATTTTAAATGTTTCTGACTAGCTGGGAGTGATTTGGGTGACTTTTCAAACAGCATTTGTAGACGTGTTTTTGATACAGTATGTGAGTTCCCAAAGTGCCCGACCTAGGGTTAGGGTTAGGGTTTCAGTAAGAGCTAGACCTTTTCTGATGCATTTGCTGTGCTTTAGGAGGCGATTGAAATGCAGGAAAAGTGTTGTTGGGTTGTTTCCTCGAGAAAAAAAAATGGCCGTATTTTGCCATTTTTCTTAAGCCGCGCGGCTGTCGCTCAAAAAGGGTCAAAAATCAAAAGTTTGAAAACACACATTCTGTATGTGAATTAATGCTGCCTCTTGCATTTTAAGCCCAAAACAATCATACTTTTAGCTGTACTGTAGTGGTATCCGTAATGCAATCCCACAAACGAAACAAGACATGCTCATGTTCTGCGCCATTTCAGGAGAAAGTGAGAAAAAGAAAAATACTGGAAATTTAAACAACACACTCACTGTAGACACATTGAATTGCTAAGAAACATTATTTTAAACGTTTCTGACTAGCTGGGAGTGATTTGGGTGACAATTCGAGGACAGTATTTGTAGACGTGTTTTTGATACAGTATGTGAGTTCCCAAAGTGCCCGACCTAGGGTTAGGGTTAGGGTTTCAGTAAGAGCTAGACCTTTTCTGATGCATTTGCTGTGCTTTAGGAGGCTTTTGAAATGCAGGAAAAGTGTTGTTGGGTTGTTTCCTCGAGAAAAAAAAATGGCCGTATTTTGCCATTTTTCTTAAGCCGCGCGGCTGTCGCTCAAAAAGGGTCAAAAATCAAAAGTTTGAAAACACACATTCTGTATGTGAATTAATGCTGCCTCTTGCATTTTAAGCCCAAAACAATCATACTTTTAGCTGTACTGTAGTGGTATCCGTAATGCAATCCCACAAACGAAACAAGACATGCTCATGTTCTGCGCCATTTCAGGAGAAAGTGAGAAAAAGAAAAATACTGGAAATTTAAACAACACACTCACTGTAGACACATTGAATTGCTTAGAAACATTATTTTAAATGTTTCTGACTAGCTGGGAGTGATTTGGGTGACAATTCGAGGACAGTATTTGTAGACGTGTTTTTGATACAGTATGTGAGTTCCCAAAGTGCCCGACCTAGGGTTAGGGTTAGGGTTTCAGTAAGAGCTAGACCTTTTCTGATGCATTTGCTGTGCTTTAGGAGGCGATTGAAATGCAGGAAAAGTGTTGTTGGGTTGTTTCCTCGAGAAAAAAAAATGGCCGTATTTTGCCATTTTTCTTAAGCCGCGCGGCTGTCGCTCAAAAAGGGTCAAAAATCAAAAGTTTGAAAACACACATTCTGTATGTGAATTAATGCTGCCTCTTGCATTTTAAGCCCAAAACAATCATACTTTTAGCCGTACTGTAGTGGTATCCGTAATGCAATCCCACAAACGAAACAAGACATGCTCATGTTCTGCGCCATTTCAGGAGAAAGTGAGAAAAAGAAAAATACTGGAAATTTAAACAACACACTCACTGTAGACACATTGAATTGCTTAGAAACATTATTTTAAATGTTTCTGACTAGCTGGGAGTGATTTGGGTGACTTTTCAAACAGCATTTGTAGACGTGTTTTTGATACAGTATGTGAGTTCCCAAAGTGCCCGACCTAGGGTTAGGGTTAGGGTTTCAGTAAGAGCTAGACCTTTTCTGATGCATTTGCTGTGATTTAGGAGGCTTTTGAAATGCAGAAAAAGTGTTGTTGGGTTGTTTCCTCGAGAAAAAAAAATGGCCGTATTTTGCCATTTTTCTTAAGCTGCGCGGCTGTCGCTCAAAAAGGGTCAAAAATCAAAAGTTTGAAAACACACATTCTGTATGTGAATTTCTGCTGCCTCTTGCATTTAAAGCCCAAAACAATCATACTTTTAGCCGTACTGTAGTGGTATCCGTAATGCAATCCCACAAACGAAACAAGACATGCTCATGTTCTGCGCCATTTCAGGAGAAAGTGAGAAAAAGAAAAATACTGGAAATTTAAACACACTCACTGTAGACACATTGAATTGCTAAGAAACATTATTTTAAATGTTTCTAACTAGCTGGGAGTGATTTGGGTGACTTTTCAAACAGCATTTGTAGGCGTGTTTTTGATACAGTATGTGAGTTCCCAAAGTGCCCGACCTAGGGTTAGGGTTAGGGTTTCAGTAAGAGCTAGACCTTTTCTGATGCATTTGCTGTGCTTTAGGAGGCTTTTGAAATGCAGGAAAAGTGTTGTTGGGTTGTTTCCTCGAGAAAAAAAAATGGCCGTATTTTGCCATTTTTCTTAAGCCGCGCGGCTGTCGCTCAAAAAGGGCCAAAAATCAAAAGTTTGAAAACACTTATTCTGTATGTGAATTTCTGCTGCCTCTTGCATTTAAAGCCCAAAACAATCATACTTTTAGCCGTACTGTAGTGGTATCCGTAATGCAATCCCACAAACGAAACAAGACATGCTCATGTTCTGCGCCATTTCAGGAGAAAGTGAGAAAAAGAAAAATACTGGAAATTTAAACAACACACTCACTGTAGACACATTGAATTGCTTAGAAACATTATTTTAAATGTTTCTGACTAACTGGGAGTGATTTGGGTGACTTTTCAAACAGTATTTGTAGATGTGTTTTTGATACAGTATGTGAGTTCCCAAAGTGCCCGACCTAGGGTTAGGGTTAGGGTTTCAATAAGAGCTAGACCTTTTCTGATGCATTTGCTGTGCTTTAGGAGGCTTTTGAAATGCAGGAAAAGTGTTGTTGGGTTGTTTCCTCGAGAAAAAAATATGGCCGTATTTTGCCATTTTTCTTAAGCCGCGCGGCTGTCGCTCAAAAAGGGTCAAAAATCAAAAGTTTGAAAACACACATTCTGTATGTGAATTAATGCTGCCTCTTGCATTTTAAGCCCAAAACAATCATACTTTTAGCTGTACTGTAGTGGTATCCGTAATGCAATCCCACAAACGAAACAAGACATGCTCATGTTCTGCGCCATTTCAGGAGAAAGTGAGAAAAAGAAAAATACTGGAAATTTAAACAACACACTCACTGTAGACACATTGAATTGCTTAGAAACATTATTTTAAATGTTTCTGACTAGCTGGGACTGATTTGGGTGACTTTTCAAACACAGTATTTGTAGACATGTTTTTGATACAGTATGTGAGTTCCCAAAGTGCCCGACCTAGGGTTAGGGTTAGGGTTTCAGTAAGAGCTAGACCTTTTCTGATGCATTTGCTGTGCTATAGGAGGCGATTGAAATGCAGGAAAAGTGTTGTTGGGTTGTTTCCTCGAGAAAAAAAAATGGCCGTATTTTGCCATTTTTCTTAAGCCGCGCGGCTGTCGCTCAAAAAGGGTCAAAAATCAAAAGTTTGAAAACACACATTCTGTATGTGAATTAATGCTGCCTCTTGCATTTTAAGCCCAAAACAATCATACTTTTAGCCGTACTGTAGTGGTATCCGTAATGCAATCCCACAAACGAAACAAGACATGCTCATGTTCTGCGCCATTTCAGGAGAAAGTGAGAAAAAGAAAAATACTGGAAATTTAAACAACACACTCACTGTAGACACATTGAATTGCTAAGAAACATTATTTTAAACGTTTCTGACTAGCTGGGAGTGATTTGGGTGACAATTCGAGGACAGTATTTGTAGACGTGTTTTTGATACAGTATGTGAGTTCCCAAAGTGCCCGACCTAGGGTTAGGGTTAGGGTTTCAGTAAGAGCTAGACCTTTTCTGATGCATTTGCTGTGCTTTAGGAGGCTTTTGAAATGCAGGAAAAGTGTTGTTGGGTTGTTTCCTCGAGAAAAAAAAATGGCCGTATTTTGCCATTTTTCTTAAGCCGCGCGGCTGTCGCTCAAAAAGGGTCAAAAATCAAAAGTTTGAAAACACACATTCTGTATGTGAATTAATGCTGCCTCTTGCATTTTAAGCCCAAAACAATCATACTTTTAGCTGTACTGTAGTGGTATCCGTAATGCAATCCCACAAACGAAACAAGACATGCTCATGTTCTGCGCCATTTCAGGAGAAAGTGAGAAAAAGAAAAATACTGGAAATTTAAACAACACACTCACTGTAGACACATTGAATTGCTTAGAAACATTATTTTAAATGTTTCTGACTAGCTGGGAGTGATTTGGGTGACAATTCGAGGACAGTATTTGTAGACGTGTTTTTGATACAGTATGTGAGTTCCCAAAGTGCCCGACCTAGGGTTAGGGTTAGGGTTTCAGTAAGAGCTAGACCTTTTCTGATGCATTTGCTGTGCTTTAGGAGGCGATTGAAATGCAGGAAAAGTGTTGTTGGGTTGTTTCCTCGAGAAAAAAAAATGGCCGTATTTTGCCATTTTTCTTAAGCCGCGCGGCTGTCGCTCAAAAAGGGTCAAAAATCAAAAGTTTGAAAACACACATTCTGTATGTGAATTAATGCTGCCTCTTGCATTTTAAGCCCAAAACAATCATACTTTTAGCCGTACTGTAGTGGTATCCGTAATGCAATCCCACAAACGAAACAAGACATGCTCATGTTCTGCGCCATTTCAGGAGAAAGTGAGAAAAAGAAAAATACTGGAAATTTAAACAACACACTCACTGTAGACACATTGAATTGCTTAGAAACATTATTTTAAATGTTTCTGACTAGCTGGGAGTGATTTGGGTGACTTTTCAAACAGCATTTGTAGACGTGTTTTTGATACAGTATGTGAGTTCCCAAAGTGCCCGACCTAGGGTTAGGGTTAGGGTTTCAGTAAGAGCTAGACCTTTTCTGATGCATTTGCTGTGATTTAGGAGGCTTTTGAAATGCAGAAAAAGTGTTGTTGGGTTGTTTCCTCGAGAAAAAAAAATGGCCGTATTTTGCCATTTTTCTTAAGCTGCGCGGCTGTCGCTCAAAAAGGGTCAAAAATCAAAAGTTTGAAAACACACATTCTGTATGTGAATTTCTGCTGCCTCTTGCATTTAAAGCCCAAAACAATCATACTTTTAGCCGTACTGTAGTGGTATCCGTAATGCAATCCCACAAACGAAACAAGACATGCTCATGTTCTGCGCCATTTCAGGAGAAAGTGAGAAAAAGAAAAATACTGGAAATTTAAACACACTCACTGTAGACACATTGAATTGCTAAGAAACATTATTTTAAATGTTTCTAACTAGCTGGGAGTGATTTGGGTGACTTTTCAAACAGCATTTGTAGGCGTGTTTTTGATACAGTATGTGAGTTCCCAAAGTGCCCGACCTAGGGTTAGGGTTAGGGTTTCAGTAAGAGCTAGACCTTTTCTGATGCATTTGCTGTGCTTTAGGAGGCTTTTGAAATGCAGGAAAAGTGTTGTTGGGTTGTTTCCTCGAGAAAAAAAAATGGCCGTATTTTGCCATTTTTCTTAAGCCGCGCGGCTGTCGCTCAAAAAGGGCCAAAAATCAAAAGTTTGAAAACACTTATTCTGTATGTGAATTTCTGCTGCCTCTTGCATTTAAAGCCCAAAACAATCATACTTTTAGCCGTACTGTAGTGGTATCCGTAATGCAATCCCACAAACGAAACAAGACATGCTCATGTTCTGCGCCATTTCAGGAGAAAGTGAGAAAAAGAAAAATACTGGAAATTTAAACAACACACTCACTGTAGACACATTGAATTGCTTAGAAACATTATTTTAAATGTTTCTGACTAACTGGGAGTGATTTGGGTGACTTTTCAAACAGTATTTGTAGATGTGTTTTTGATACAGTATGTGAGTTCCCAAAGTGCCCGACCTAGGGTTAGGGTTAGGGTTTCAATAAGAGCTAGACCTTTTCTGATGCATTTGCTGTGCTTTAGGAGGCTTTTGAAATGCAGGAAAAGTGTTGTTGGGTTGTTTCCTCGAGAAAAAAATATGGCCGTATTTTGCCATTTTTCTTAAGCCGCGCGGCTGTCGCTCAAAAAGGGTCAAAAATCAAAAGTTTGAAAACACACATTCTGTATGTGAATTAATGCTGCCTCTTGCATTTTAAGCCCAAAACAATCATACTTTTAGCTGTACTGTAGTGGTATCCGTAATGCAATCCCACAAACGAAACAAGACATGCTCATGTTCTGCGCCATTTCAGGAGAAAGTGAGAAAAAGAAAAATACTGGAAATTTAAACAACACACTCACTGTAGACACATTGAATTGCTTAGAAACATTATTTTAAATGTTTCTGACTAGCTGGGACTGATTTGGGTGACTTTTCAAACACAGTATTTGTAGACATGTTTTTGATACAGTATGTGAGTTCCCAAAGTGCCCGACCTAGGGTTAGGGTTAGGGTTTCAGTAAGAGCTAGACCTTTTCTGATGCATTTGCTGTGCTATAGGAGGCGATTGAAATGCAGGAAAAGTGTTGTTGGGTTGTTTCCTCGAGAAAAAAAAATGGCCGTATTTTGCCATTTTTCTTAAGCCGCGCGGCTGTCGCTCAAAAAGGGTCAAAAATCAAAAGTTTGAAAACACACATTCTGTATGTGAATTAATGCTGCCTCTTGCATTTTAAGCCCAAAACAATCATACTTTTAGCCGTACTGTAGTGGTATCCGTAATGCAATCCCACAAACGAAACAAGACATGCTCATGTTCTGCGCCATTTCAGGAGAAAGTGAGAAAAAGAAAAATACTGGAAATTTAAACAACACACTCACTGTAGACACATTGAATTGCTTAGAAACATTATTTTAAATGTTTCTGACTAACTGGGAGTGATTTGGGTGACTTTTCAAACAGTATTTGTAGATGTGTTTTTGATACAGTATGTGAGTTCCCAAAGTGCCCGACCTAGGGTTAGGGTTAGGGTTTCAGTAAGAGCTAGACCTTTTCTGATGCATTTGCTGTGCTTTAGGAGGCGATTGAAATGCAGGAAAAGTGTTGTTGGGTTGTTTCCTCGAGAAAAAAAAATGGCCGTATTTTGCCATTTTTCTTAAGCCGCGCGGCTGTCGCTCAAAAAGGGTCAAAAATCAAAAGTTTGAAAACACACATTCTGTATGTGAATTAATGCTGCCTCTTGCATTTTAAGCCCAAAACAATCATACTTTTAGCCGTACTGTAGTGGTATCCGTAATGCAATCCCACAAACGAAACAAGACATGCTCATGTTCTGCGCCATTTCAGGAGAAAGTGAGAAAAAGAAAAATACTGGAAATTTAAACAACACACTCACTGTAGACACATTGAATTGCTTAGAAACATTATTTTAAATGTTTCTGACTAGCTGGGAGTGATTTGGGTGACTTTTCAAACAGCATTTGTAGACGTGTTTTTGATACAGTATGTGAGTTCCCAAAGTGCCCGACCTAGGGTTAGGGTTAGGGTTTCAGTAAGAGCTAGACCTTTTCTGATGCATTTGCTGTGCTTTAGGAGGCTTTTGAAATGCAGGAAAAGTGTTGTTGGGTTGTTTCCTCGAGAAAAAAATATGGCCGTATTTTGCCATTTTTCTTAAGCCGCGCGGCTGTCGCTCAAAAAGGGTCAAAAATCAAAAGTTTGAAAACACACATTCTGTATGTGAATTAATGCTGCCTCTTGCATTTTAAGCCCAAAACAATCATACTTTTAGCTGTACTGTAGTGGTATCCGTAATGCAATCCCACAAACGAAACAAGACATGCTCATGTTCTGCGCCATTTCAGGAGAAAGTGAGAAAAAGAAAAATACTGGAAATTTAAACAACACACTCACTGTAGACACATTGAATTGCTAAGAAACATTATTTTAAACGTTTCTGACTAGCTGGGAGTGATTTGGGTGACAATTCGAGGACAGTATTTGTAGACGTGTTTTTGATACAGTATGTGAGTTCCCAAAGTGCCCGACCTAGGGTTAGGGTTAGGGTTTCAGTAAGAGCTAGACCTTTTCTCATGCATTTGCTGTGCTTTAGGAGGCTTTTGAAATGCAGGAAAAGTGTTGTTGGGTTGTTTCCTCGAGAAAAAAAAATGGCCGTATTTTGCCATTTTTCTTAAGCCGCGCGGCTGTCGCTCAAAAAGGGCCAAAAATCAAAAGTTTGAAAACACACATTCTGTATGTGAATTTCTGCTGCCTCTTGCATTTAAAGCCCAAAACAATCATACTTTTAGCCGTACTGTAGTGGTATCCGTAATGCAATCCCACAAACGAAACAAGACATGCTCATGTTCTGCGCCATTTCAGGAGAAAGTGAGAAAAAGAAAAATACTGGAAATTTAAACAACACACTCACTGTAGACACATTGAATTGCTTAGAAACATTATTTTAAATGTTTCTGACTAACTGGGAGTGATTTGGGTGACTTTTCAAACAGTATTTGTAGATGTGTTTTTGATACAGTATGTGAGTTCCCAAAGTGCCCGACCTAGGGTTAGGGTTAGGGTTTCAATAAGAGCTAGACCTTTTCTGATGCATTTGCTGTGCTTTAGGAGGCTTTTGAAATGCAGGAAAAGTGTTGTTGGGTTGTTTCCTCGAGAAAAAAAAATGGCCGTATTTTGCCATTTTTCTTAAGCCGCGCGGCTGTCGCTCAAAAAGGGTCAAAAATCAAAAGTTTGAAAACACACATTCTGTATGTGAATTAATGCTGCCTCTTGCATTTTAAGCCCAAAACAATCATACTTTTAGCTGTACTGTAGTGGTATCCGTAATGCAATCCCACAAACGAAACAAGACATGCTCATGTTCTGCGCCATTTCAGGAGAAAGTGAGAAAAAGAAAAATACTGGAAATTTAAACAACACACTCACTGTAGACACATTGAATTGCTTAGAAACATTATTTTAAATGTTTCTGACTAGCTGGGACTGATTTGGGTGACTTTTCAAACACAGTATTTGTAGACATGTTTTTGATACAGTATGTGAGTTCCCAAAGTGCCCGACCTAGGGTTAGGGTTAGGGTTTCAGTAAGAGCTAGACCTTTTCTGATGCATTTGCTGTGCTTTAGGAGGCGATTGAAATGCAGGAAAAGTGTTGTTGGGTTGTTTCCTCGAGAAAAAAAAATGGCCGTATTTTGCCATTTTTCTTAAGCCGCGCGGCTGTCGCTCAAAAAGGGTCAAAAATCAAAAGTTTGAAAACACACATTCTGTATGTGAATTAATGCTGCCTCTTGCATTTTAAGCCCAAAACAATCATACTTTTAGCCGTACTGTAGTGGTATCCGTAATGCAATCCCACAAACGAAACAAGACATGCTCATGTTCTGCGCCATTTCAGGAGAAAGTGAGAAAAAGAAAAATACTGGAAATTTAAACAACACACTCACTGTAGACACATTGAATTGCTTAGAAACATTATTTTAAATGTTTCTGACTAGCTGGGACTGATTTGGGTGACTTTTCAAACACAGTATTTGTAGACGTGTTTTTGATACAGTATGTGAGTTCCCAAAGTGCCCGACCTAGGGTTAGGGTTAGGGTTTCAGTAAGAGCTAGACCTTTTCTGATGCATTTGCTGTGCTTTAGGAGGCTTTTGAAATGCAGGAAAAGTGTTGTTGGGTTGTTTCCTCGAGAAAAAAAAATGGCCGTATTTTGCCATTTTTCTTAAGCCGCGCGGCTGTCGCTCAAAAAGGGTCAAAAATCAAAAGTTTGAAAACACACATTCTGTATGTGAATTAATGCTGCCTCTTGCATTTTAAGCCCAAAACAATCATACTTTTAGCTGTACTGTAGTGGTATCCGTAATGCAATCCCACAAACGAAACAAGACATGCTCATGTTCTGCGCCATTTCAGGAGAAAGTGAGAAAAAGAAAAATACTGGAAATTTAAACAACACACTCACTGTAGACACATTGAATTGCTTAGAAACATTATTTTAAATGTTTCTGACTAGCTGGGACTGATTTGGGTGACTTTTCAAACACAGTATTTGTAGACATGTTTTTGATACAGTATGTGAGTTCCCAAAGTGCCCGACCTAGGGTTAGGGTTAGGGTTTCAGTAAGAGCTAGACCTTTTCTGATGCATTTGCTGTGCTTTAGGAGGCGATTGAAATGCAGGAAAAGTGTTGTTGGGTTGTTTCCTCGAGAAAAAAAAATGGCCGTATTTTGCCATTTTTCTTAAGCCGCGCGGCTGTCGCTCAAAAAGGGTCAAAAATCAAAAGTTTGAAAACACACATTCTGTATGTGAATTAATGCTGCCTCTTGCATTTTAAGCCCAAAACAATCATACTTTTAGCCGTACTGTAGTGGTATCCGTAATGCAATCCCACAAACGAAACAAGACATGCTCATGTTCTGCGCCATTTCAGGAGAAAGTGAGAAAAAGAAAAATACTGGAAATTTAAACAACACACTCACTGTAGACACATTGAATTGCTTAGAAACATTATTTTAAATGTTTCTGACTAGCTGGGAGTGATTTGGGTGACTTTTCAAACACAGTATTTGTAGACGTGTTTTTGATACAGTATGTGAGTTCCCAAAGTGCCCGACCTAGGGTTAGGGTTAGGGTTTCAGTAAGAGCTAGACCTTTTCTGATGCATTTGCTGTGCTTTAGGAGGCTTTTGAAATGCAGGAAAAGTGTTGTTGGGTTGTTTCCTCGAGAAAAAAAAATGGCCGTATTTTGCCATTTTTCTTAAGCCGCGCGGCTGTCGCTCAAAAAGGGCCAAAAATCAAAAGTTTGAAAACACACATTCTGTATGTGAATTTCTGCTGCCTCTTGCATTTAAAGCCCAAAACAATCATACTTTTAGCCGTACTGTAGTGGTATCCGTAATGCAATCCCACAAACGAAACAAGACATGCTCATGTTCTGCGCCATTTCAGGAGAAAGTGAGAAAAAGAAAAATACTGGAAATTTAAACAACACACTCACTGTAGACACATTGAATTGCTTAGAAACATTATTTTAAATGTTTCTGACTAACTGGGAGTGATTTGGGTGACTTTTCAAACAGTATTTGTAGATGTGTTTTTGATACAGTATGTGAGTTCCCAAAGTGCCCGACCTAGGGTTAGGGTTAGGGTTTCATTAAGAGCTAGACCTTTTCTGATGCATTTGCTGTGCTTTAGGAGGCTTTTGAAATGCAGGAAAAGTGTTGTTGGGTTGTTTCCTCGAGAAAAAAATATGGCCGTATTTTGCCATTTTTCTTAAGCCGCGCGGCTGTCGCTCAAAAAGGGTCAAAAATCAAAAGTTTGAAAACACACATTCTGTATGTGAATTAATGCTGCCTCTTGCATTTTAAGCCCAAAACAATCATACTTTTAGCTGTACTGTAGTGGTATCCGTAATGCAATCCCACAAACGAAACAAGACATGCTCATGTTCTGCGCCATTTCAGGAGAAAGTGAGAAAAAGAAAAATACTGGAAATTTAAACAACACACTCACTGTAGACACATTGAATTGCTTAGAAACATTATTTTAAATGTTTCTGACTAGCTGGGACTGATTTGGGTGACTTTTCAAACACAGTATTTGTAGACATGTTTTTGATACAGTATGTGAGTTCCCAAAGTGCCCGACCTAGGGTTAGGGTTAGGGTTTCAGTAAGAGCTAGACCTTTTCTGATGCATTTGCTGTGCTTTAGGAGGCTTTTGAAATGCAGGAAAAGTGTTGTTGGGTTGTTTCCTCGAGAAAAAAATATGGCCGTATTTTGCCATTTTTCTTAAGCCGCGCGGCTGTCGCTCAAAAAGGGTCAAAAATCAAAAGTTTGAAAACACACATTCTGTATGTGAATTAATGCTGCCTCTTGCATTTTAAGCCCAAAACAATCATACTTTTAGCTGTACTATAGTGGTATCCGTAATGCAATCCCACAAACGAAACAAGACATGCTCATGTTCTGCGCCATTTCAGGAGAAAGTGAGAAAAAGAAAAATACTGGAAATTTAAACACACTCACTGTAGACACATTGAATTGCTAAGAAACATTATTTTAAATGTTTCTAACTAGCTGGGAGTGATTTGGGTGACTTTTCAAACAGCATTTGTAGACGTGTTTTTGATACAGTATGTGAGTTCCCAAAGTGCCCGACCTAGGGTTAGGGTTAGGGTTTCAGTAAGAGCTAGACCTTTTCTGATGCATTTGCTGTGCTTTAGGAGGCTTTTGAAATGCAGAAAAAGTGTTGTTGGGTTGTTTCCTCGAGAAAAAAATATGGCCGTATTTTGCCATTTTTCTTAAGCCGCGCGGCTGTCGCTCAAAAAGGGTCAAAAATCAAAAGTTTGAAAACACACATTCTGTATGTGAATTAATGCTGCCTCTTGCATTTTAAGCCCAAAACAATCATACTTTTAGCTGTACTGTAGTGGTATCCGTAATGCAATCCCACAAACGAAACAAGACATGCTCATGTTCTGCGCCATTTCAGGAGAAAGTGAGAAAAAGAAAAATACTGGAAATTTAAACAACACACTCACTGTAGACACATTGAATTGCTAAGAAACATTATTTTAAACGTTTCTGACTAGCTGGGAGTGATTTGGGTGACAATTCGAGGACAGTATTTGTAGACGTGTTTTTGATACAGTATGTGAGTTCCCAAAGTGCCCGACCTAGGGTTAGGGTTAGGGTTTCAGTAAGAGCTAGACCTTTTCTGATGCATTTGCTGTGCTTTAGGAGGCTTTTGAAATGCAGGAAAAGTGTTGTTGGGTTGTTTCCTCGAGAAAAAAAAATGGCCGTATTTTGCCATTTTTCTTAAGCCGCGCGGCTGTCGCTCAAAAAGGGTCAAAAATCAAAAGTTTGAAAACACACATTCTGTATGTGAATTTCTGCTGCCTCTTGCATTTAAAGCCCAAAACAATCATACTTTTAGCCGTACTGTAGTGGTATCCGTAATGCAATCCCACAAACGAAACAAGACATGCTCATGTTCTGCGCCATTTCAGGAGAAAGTGAGAAAAAGAAAAATACTGGAAATTTAAACAACACACTCACTGTAGACACATTGAATTGCTTAGAAACATTATTTTAAATGTTTCTGACTAACTGGGAGTGATTTGGGTGACTTTTCAAACAATATTTGTAGATGTGTTTTTGATACAGTTTTTGAGTTCCCAAAGTGCCCGACCTAGGGTTAGGGTTAGGGTTTCAATAAGAGCTAGACCTTTTCTGATGCATTTGCTGTGCTTTAGGAGGCTTTTGAAATGCAGGAAAAGTGTTGTTGGGTTGTTTCCTCGAGAAAAAAATATGGCCGTATTTTGCCATTTTTCTTAAGCCGCGCGGCTGTCGCTCAAAAAGGGCCAAAAATCAAAAGTTTGAAAACACACATTCTGTATGTGAATTTCTGCTGCCTCTTGCATTTAAAGCCCAAAACAATCATACTTTTAGCCGTACTGTAGTGGTATCCGTAATGCAATCCCACAAACGAAACAAGACATGCTCATGTTCTGCGCCATTTCAGGAGAAAGTGAGAAAAAGAAAAATACTGGAAATTTAAACAACACACTCACTGTAGACACATTGAATTGCTTAGAAACATTATTTTAAATGTTTCTGACTAACTGGGAGTGATTTGGGTGACTTTTCAAACAGTATTTGTAGATGTGTTTTTGATACAGTATGTGAGATCCCAAAGTGCCCGACCTAGGGTTAGGGTTAGGGTTTCAATAAGAGCTAGACCTTTTCTGATGCATTTGCTGTGCTTTAGGAGGCTTTTGAAATGCAGGAAAAGTGTTGTTGGGTTGTTTCCTCGAGAAAAAAAAATGGCCGTATTTTGCCATTTTTCTTAAGCCGCGCGGCTGTCGCTCAAAAAGGGTCAAAAATCAAAAGTTTGAAAACACACATTCTGTATGTGAATTAATGCTGCCTCTTGCATTTTAAGCCCAAAA
Organism: Lepisosteus oculatus; assembly: GCF_040954835.1. Lineage (NCBI taxonomy): Eukaryota > Metazoa > Chordata > Actinopteri > Semionotiformes > Lepisosteidae > Lepisosteus > Lepisosteus oculatus. The sequence goes on from NC_090707.1 coordinate 13,669,497, forward strand.
CAATCATACTTTTAGCTGTACTGTAGTGGTATCCGTAATGCAATCCCACAAACGAAACAAGACATGCTCATGTTCTGCGCCATTTCAGGAGAAAGTGAGAAAAAGAAAAATACTGGAAATTTAAACAACACACTCACTGTAGACACATTGAATTGCTTAGAAACATTATTTTAAATGTTTCTGACTAGCTGGGACTGATTTGGGTGACTTTTCAAACACAGTATTTGTAGACATGTTTTTGATACAGTATGTGAGTTCCCAAAGTGCCCGACCTAGGGTTAGGGTTAGGGTTTCAGTAAGAGCTAGACCTTTTCTGATGCATTTGCTGTGCTTTAGGAGGCGATTGAAATGCAGGAAAAGTGTTGTTGGGTTGTTTCCTCGAGAAAAAAAAATGGCCGTATTTTGCCATTTTTCTTAAGCCGCGCGGCTGTCGCTCAAAAAGGGTCAAAAATCAAAAGTTTGAAAACACACATTCTGTATGTGAATTAATGCTGCCTCTTGCATTTTAAGCCCAAAACAATCATACTTTTAGCCGTACTGTAGTGGTATCCGTAATGCAATCCCACAAACGAAACAAGACATGCTCATGTTCTGCGCCATTTCAGGAGAAAGTGAGAAAAAGAAAAATACTGGAAATTTAAACAACACACTCACTGTAGACACATTGAATTGCTTAGAAACATTATTTTAAATGTTTCTGACTAGCTGGGAGTGATTTGGGTGACTTTTCAAACACAGTATTTGTAGACGTGTTTTTGATACAGTATGTGAGTTCCCAAAGTGCCCGACCTAGGGTTAGGGTTAGGGTTTCAGTAAGAGCTAGACCTTTTCTGATGCATTTGCTGTGCTTTAGGAGGCTTTTGAAATGCAGGAAAAGTGTTGTTGGGTTGTTTCCTCGAGAAAAAAAAATGGCCGTATTTTGCCATTTTTCTTAAGCCGCGCGGCTGTCGCTCAAAAAGGGCCAAAAATCAAAAGTTTGAAAACACACATTCTGTATGTGAATTTCTGCTGCCTCTTGCATTTAAAGCCCAAAACAATCATACTTTTAGCCGTACTGTAGTGGTATCCGTAATGCAATCCCACAAACGAAACAAGACATGCTCATGTTCTGCGCCATTTCAGGAGAAAGTGAGAAAAAGAAAAATACTGGAAATTTAAACAACACACTCACTGTAGACACATTGAATTGCTTAGAAACATTATTTTAAATGTTTCTGACTAACTGGGAGTGATTTGGGTGACTTTTCAAACAGTATTTGTAGATGTGTTTTTGATACAGTATGTGAGTTCCCAAAGTGCCCGACCTAGGGTTAGGGTTAGGGTTTCATTAAGAGCTAGACCTTTTCTGATGCATTTGCTGTGCTTTAGGAGGCTTTTGAAATGCAGGAAAAGTGTTGTTGGGTTGTTTCCTCGAGAAAAAAATATGGCCGTATTTTGCCATTTTTCTTAAGCCGCGCGGCTGTCGCTCAAAAAGGGTCAAAAATCAAAAGTTTGAAAACACACATTCTGTATGTGAATTAATGCTGCCTCTTGCATTTTAAGCCCAAAACAATCATACTTTTAGCTGTACTGTAGTGGTATCCGTAATGCAATCCCACAAACGAAACAAGACATGCTCATGTTCTGCGCCATTTCAGGAGAAAGTGAGAAAAAGAAAAATACTGGAAATTTAAACAACACACTCACTGTAGACACATTGAATTGCTTAGAAACATTATTTTAAATGTTTCTGACTAGCTGGGACTGATTTGGGTGACTTTTCAAACACAGTATTTGTAGACATGTTTTTGATACAGTATGTGAGTTCCCAAAGTGCCCGACCTAGGGTTAGGGTTAGGGTTTCAGTAAGAGCTAGACCTTTTCTGATGCATTTGCTGTGCTTTAGGAGGCTTTTGAAATGCAGGAAAAGTGTTGTTGGGTTGTTTCCTCGAGAAAAAAAAATGGCCGTATTTTGCCATTTTTCTTAAGCCGCGCGGCTGTCGCTCAAAAAGGGTCAAAAATCAAAAGTTTGAAAACACACATTCTGTATGTGAATTAATGCTGCCTCTTGCATTTTAAGCCCAAAACAATCATACTTTTAGCTGTACTATAGTGGTATCCGTAATGCAATCCCACAAACGAAACAAGACATGCTCATGTTCTGCGCCATTTCAGGAGAAAGTGAGAAAAAGAAAAATACTGGAAATTTAAACACACTCACTGTAGACACATTGAATTGCTAAGAAACATTATTTTAAATGTTTCTAACTAGCTGGGAGTGATTTGGGTGACTTTTCAAACAGCATTTGTAGACGTGTTTTTGATACAGTATGTGAGTTCCCAAAGTGCCCGACCTAGGGTTAGGGTTAGGGTTTCAGTAAGAGCTAGACCTTTTCTGATGCATTTGCTGTGCTTTAGGAGGCTTTTGAAATGCAGAAAAAGTGTTGTTGGGTTGTTTCCTCGAGAAAAAAATACGGCCGTATTTTGCCATTTTTCTTAAGCCGCGCGGCTGTCGCTCAAAAAGGGTCAAAAATCAAAAGTTTGAAAACACACATTCTGTATGTGAATTAATGCTGCCTCTTGCATTTTAAGCCCAAAACAATCATACTTTTAGCTGTACTGTAGTGGTATCCGTAATGCAATCCCACAAACGAAACAAGACATGCTCATGTTCTGCGCCATTTCAGGAGAAAGTGAGAAAAAGAAAAATACTGGAAATTTAAACAACACACTCACTGTAGACACATTGAATTGCTAAGAAACATTATTTTAAACGTTTCTGACTAGCTGGGAGTGATTTGGGTGACAATTCGAGGACAGTATTTGTAGACGTGTTTTTGATACAGTATGTGAGTTCCCAAAGTGCCCGACCTAGGGTTAGGGTTAGGGTTTCAGTAAGAGCTAGACCTTTTCTGATGCATTTGCTGTGCTTTAGGAGGCTTTTGAAATGCAGGAAAAGTGTTGTTGGGTTGTTTCCTCGAGAAAAAAAAATGGCCGTATTTTGCCATTTTTCTTAAGCCGCGCGGCTGTCGCTCAAAAAGGGTCAAAAATCAAAAGTTTGAAAACACACATTCTGTATGTGAATTTCTGCTGCCTCTTGCATTTAAAGCCCAAAACAATCATACTTTTAGCCGTACTGTAGTGGTATCCGTAATGCAATCCCACAAACGAAACAAGACATGCTCATGTTCTGCGCCATTTCAGGAGAAAGTGAGAAAAAGAAAAATACTGGAAATTTAAACAACACACTCACTGTAGACACATTGAATTGCTTAGAAACATTATTTTAAATGTTTCTGACTAACTGGGAGTGATTTGGGTGACTTTTCAAACAGTATTTGTAGACATGTTTTTGATACAGTATTTGAGTTCCCAAAGTGCCCGACCTAGGGTTAGGGTTAGGGTTTCAATAAGAGCTAGACCTTTTCTGATGCATTTGCTGTGCTTTAGGAGGCTTTTGAAATGCAGGAAAAGTGTTGTTGGGTTGTTTCCTCGAGAAAAAAATATGGCCGTATTTTGCCATTTTTCTTAAGCCGCGCGGCTGTCGCTCAAAAAGGGCCAAAAATCAAAAGTTTGAAAACACACATTCTGTATGTGAATTTCTGCTGCCTCTTGCATTTAAAGCCCAAAACAATCATACTTTTAGCTGTACTGTAGTGGTATCCGTAATGCAATCCCACAAACGAAACAAGACATGCTCATGTTCTGCGCCATTTCAGGAGAAAGTGAGAAAAAGAAAAATACTGGAAATTTAAACAACACACTCACTGTAGACACATTGAATTGCTTAGAAACATTATTTTAAATGTTTCTGACTAACTGGGAGTGATTTGGGTGACTTTTCAAACAGTATTTGTAGATGTGTTTTTGATACAGTATGTGAGTTCCCAAAGTGCCCGACCTAGGGTTAGGGTTAGGGTTTCAGTAAGAGCTAGACCTTTTCTGATGCATTTGCTGTGCTTTAGGAGGCGATTGAAATGCAGGAAAAGTGTTGTTGGGTTGTTTCCTCGAGAAAAAAAAATGGCCGTATTTTGCCATTTTTCTTAAGCCGCGCGGCTGTCGCTCAAAAAGGGTCAAAAATCAAAAGTTTGAAAACACACATTCTGAATGTGAATTAATGCTGCCTCTTGCATTTTAAGCCCAAAACAATCATACTTTTAGCCGTACTGTAGTGGTATCCGTAATGCAATCCCACAAACGAAACAAGACATGCTCATGTTCTGCGCCATTTCAGGAGAAAGTGAGAAAAAGAAAAATACTGGAAATTTAAACAACACACTCACTGTAGACACATTGAATTGCTTAGAAACATTATTTTAAATGTTTCTGACTAGCTGGGACTGATTTGGGTGACTTTTCAAACACAGTATTTGTAGACATGTTTTTGATACAGTATGTGAGTTCCCAAAGTGCCCGACCTAGGGTTAGGGTTAGGGTTTCAGTAAGAGCTAGACCTTTTCTGATGCATTTGCTGTGCTTTAGGATGCGATTGAAATGCAGGAAAAGTGTTGTTGGGTTGTTTCCTCGAGAAAAAAAAATGGCCGTATTTTGCCATTTTTCTTAAGCCGCGCGGCTGTCGCTCAAAAAGGGTCAAAAATCAAAAGTTTGAAAACACACATTCTGTATGTGAATTAATGCTGCCTCTTGCATTTTAAGCCCAAAACAATCATACTTTTAGCTGTACTATAGTGGTATCCGTAATGCAATCCCACAAACGAAACAAGACATGCTCATGTTCTGCGCCATTTCAGGAGAAAGTGAGAAAAAGAAAAATACTGGAAATTTAAACACACTCACTGTAGACACATTGAATTGCTAAGAAACATTATTTTAAATGTTTCTAACTAGCTGGGAGTGATTTGGGTGACTTTTCAAACAGCATTTGTAGACGTGTTTTTGATACAGTATGTGAGTTCCCAAAGTGCCCGACCTAGGGTTAGGGTTAGGGTTTCAGTAAGAGCTAGACCTTTTCTGATGCATTTGCTGTGCTTTAGGAGGCTTTTGAAATGCAGGAAAAGTGTTGTTGGGTTGTTTCCTCGAGAAAAAAAAATGGCCGTATTTTGCCATTTTTCTTAAGCCGCGCGGCTGTCGCTCAAAAAGGGTCAAAAATCAAAAGTTTGAAAACACACATTCTGTATGTGAATTTCTGCTGCCTCTTGCATTTAAAGCCCAAAACAATCATACTTTTAGCCGTACTGTAGTGGTATCCGTAATGCAATCCCACAAACGAAACAAGACATGCTCATGTTCTGCGCCATTTCAGGAGAAAGTGAGAAAAAGAAAAATACTGGAAATTTAAACAACACACTCACTGTAGACACATTGAATTGCTTAGAAACATTATTTTAAATGTTTCTGACTAACTGGGAGTGATTTGGGTGACTTTTCAAACAGTATTTGTAGACATGTTTTTGATACAGTATTTGAGTTCCCAAAGTGCCCGACCTAGGGTTAGGGTTAGGGTTTCAATAAGAGCTAGACCTTTTCTGATGCATTTGCTGTGCTTTAGGAGGCTTTTGAAATGCAGGAAAAGTGTTGTTGGGTTGTTTCCTCGAGAAAAAAATATGGCCGTATTTTGCCATTTTTCTTAAGCCGCGCGGCTGTCGCTCAAAAATGGCCAAAAATCAAAAGTTTGAAAACACACATTCTGTATGTGAATTTCTGCTGCCTCTTGCATTTTAAGCCCAAAACAATCATACTTTTAGCTGTACTGTAGTGGTATCCGTAATGCAATCCCACAAACGAAACAAGACATGCTCATGTTCTGCGCCATTTCAGGAGAAAGTGAGAAAAAGAAAAATACTGGAAATTTAAACAACACACTCACTGTAGACACATTGAATTGCTTAGAAACATTATTTTAAATGTTTCTGACTAGCTGGGACTGATTTGGGTGACTTTTCAAACACAGTATTTGTAGACATGTTTTTGATACAGTATGTGAGTTCCCAAAGTGCCCGACCTAGGGTTAGGGTTAGGGTTTCAGTAAGAGCTAGACCTTTTCTGATGCATTTGCTGTGCTTTAGGAGGCGATTGAAATGCAGGAAAAGTGTTGTTGGGTTGTTTCCTCGAGAAAAAAAAATGGCCGTATTTTGCCATTTTTCTTAAGCCGCGCGGCTGTCGCTCAAAAAGGGTCAAAAATCAAAAGTTTGAAAACACACATTCTGTATGTGAATTTCTGCTGCCTCTTGCATTTAAAGCCCAAAACAATCATACTTTTAGCCATACTGTAGTGGTATCCGTAATGCAATCCCACAAACGAAACAAGACATGCTCATGTTCTGCGCCATTTCAGGAGAAAGTGAGAAAAAGAAAAATACTGGAAATTTAAACAACACACTCACTGTAGACACATTGAATTGCTTAGAAACATTATTTTAAATGTTTCTGACTAACTGGGAGTGATTTGGGTGACTTTTCAAACAGTATTTATAGATGTGTTTTTGATACAGTATGTGAGTTCCCAAAGTGCCCGACCTAGGGTTAGGGTTAGGGTTTCATTAAGAGCTAGACCTTTTCTGATGCATTTGCTGTGCTTTAGGAGGCTTTTGAAATGCAGGAAAAGTGTTGTTGGGTTGTTTCCTCGAGAAAAAAATATGGCCGTATTTTGCCATTTTTCTTAAGCCGCGCGGCTGTCGCTCAAAAAGGGTCAAAAATCAAAAGTTTGAAAACACACATTCTGTATGTGAATTAATGCTGCCTCTTGCATTTTAAGCCCAAAACAATCATACTTTTAGCTGTACTGTAGTGGTATCCGTAATGCAATCCCACAAACGAAACAAGACATGCTCATGTTCTGCGCCATTTCAGGAGAAAGTGAGAAAAAGAAAAATACTGGAAATTTAAACAACACACTCACTGTAGACACATTGAATTGCTTAGAAACATTATTTTAAATGTTTCTGACTAGCTGGGACTGATTTGGGTGACTTTTCAAACACAGTATTTGTAGACATGTTTTTGATACAGTATGTGAGTTCCCAAAGTGCCCGACCTAGGGTTAGGGTTAGGGTTTCAGTAAGAGCTAGACCTTTTCTGATGCATTTGCTGTGCTTTAGGAGGCTTTTGAAATGCAGGAAAAGTGTTGTTGGGTTGTTTCCTCGAGAAAAAAAAATGGCCGTATTTTGCCATTTTTCTTAAGCCGCGCGGCTGTCGCTCAAAAAGGGTCAAAAATCAAAAGTTTGAAAACACACATTCTGTATGTGAATTAATGCTGCCTCTTGCATTTTAAGCCCAAAACAATCATACTTTTAGCCGTACTGTAGTGGTATCCGTAATGCAATCCCACAAACGAAACAAGACATGCTCATGTTCTGCGCCATTTCAGGAGAAAGTGAGAAAAAGAAAAATACTGGAAATTTAAACAACACACTCACTGTAGACACATTGAATTGCTTAGAAACATTATTTTAAATGTTTCTGACTAGCTGGGAGTGATTTGGGTGACTTTTCAAACACAGTATTTGTAGACGTGTTTTTGATACAGTATGTGAGTTCCCAAAGTGCCCGACCTAGGGTTAGGGTTAGGGTTTCAGTAAGAGCTAGACCTTTTCTGATGCATTTGCTGTGCTTTAGGAGGCTTTTGAAATGCAGGAAAAGTGTTGTTGGGTTGTTTCCTCGAGAAAAAAAAATGGCCGTATTTTGCCATTTTTCTTAAGCCGCGCGGCTGTCGCTCAAAAAGGGCCAAAAATCAAAAGTTTGAAAACACACATTCTGTATGTGAATTTCTGCTGCCTCTTGCATTTAAAGCCCAAAACAATCATACTTTTAGCCGTACTGTAGTGGTATCCGTAATGCAATCCCACAAACGAAACAAGACATGCTCATGTTCTGCGCCATTTCAGGAGAAAGTGAGAAAAAGAAAAATACTGGAAATTTAAACAACACACTCACTGTAGACACATTGAATTGCTTAGAAACATTATTTTAAATGTTTCTGACTAGCTGGGACTGCTTTGGGTGACTTTTCAAACACAGTATTTGTAGACATGTTTTTGATACAGTATGTGAGTTCCCAAAGTGCCCGACCTAGGGTTAGGGTTAGGGTTTCAGTAAGAGCTAGACCTTTTCTGATGCATTTGCTGTGCTTTAGGAGGCGTTTGAAATGCAGGAAAAGTGTTGTTGGGTTGTTTCCTCGAGAAAAAAAAATGGCCGTATTTTGCCATTTTTCTTAAGCCGCGCGGCTGTCGCTCAAAAAGGGTCAAAAATCAAAAGTTTGAAAACACACATTCTGTATGTGAATTTATGCTGCCTCTTGCATTTAAAGCCCAAAACAATCATACTTTTAGCCGTACTGTAGTGGTATCCGTAATGCAATCCCACAAACGAAACAAGACATGCTCATGTTCTGCGCCATTTCAGGAGAAAGTGAGAAAAAGAAAAATACTGGAAATTTAAACAACACACTCACTGTAGACACATTGAATTGCTTAGAAACATTATTTTAAACATTTCTGACTAGCTGGGAGTGATTTGGGTGACAATTCGAGCACAGTATTTGTAGACGTGTTTTTGATACAGTATGTGAGTTCCCAAAGTGCCCGACCTAGGGTTAGGGTTAGGGTTTCAGTAAGAGCTAGACCTTTTCTGATGCATTTGCTGTGCTTTAGGAGGCTTTTGAAATGCAGGAAAAGTGTTGTTGGGTTGTTTCCTCGAGAAAAAAAAATGGCCGTATTTTGCCATTTTTCTTAAGCCGCGCGGCTGTCGCTCAAAAAGGGTCAAAAATCAAAAGTTTGAAAACACACATTCTGTATGTGAATTAATGCTGCCTCTTGCATTTTAAGCCCAAAACAATCATACTTTTAGCTGTACTATAGTGGTATCCGTAATGCAATCCCACAAACGAAACAAGACATGCTCATGTTCTGCGCCATTTCAGGAGAAAGTGAGAAAAAGAAAAATACTGGAAATTTAAACACACTCACTGTAGACACATTGAATTGCTAAGAAACATTATTTTAAATGTTTCTAACTAGCTGGGAGTGATTTGGGTGACTTTTCAAACAGCATTTGTAGACGTGTTTTTGATACAGTATGTGAGTTCCCAAAGTGCCCGACCTAGGGTTAGGGTTAGGGTTTCAGTAAGAGCTAGACCTTTTCTGATGCATTTGCTGTGCTTTAGGAGGCTTTTGAAATGCAGAAAAAGTGTTGTTGGGTTGTTTCCTCGAGAAAAAAATACGGCCGTATTTTGCCATTTTTCTTAAGCCGCGCGGCTGTCGCTCAAAAAGGGTCAAAAATCAAAAGTTTGAAAACACACATTCTGTATGTGAATTAATGCTGCCTCTTGCATTTTAAGCCCAAAACAATCATACTTTTAGCTGTACTGTAGTGGTATCCGTAATGCAATCCCACAAACGAAACAAGACATGCTCATGTTCTGCGCCATTTCAGGAGAAAGTGAGAAAAAGAAAAATACTGGAAATTTAAACAACACACTCACTGTAGACACATTGAATTGCTAAGAAACATTATTTTAAACGTTTCTGACTAGCTGGGAGTGATTTGGGTGACAATTCGAGGACAGTATTTGTAGACGGGTTTTGATACAGTATGTGAGTTCCCAAAGTGCCCGACCTAGGGTTAGGGTTAGGGTTTCAGTAAGAGCTAGACCTTTTCTGATGCATTTGCTGTGCTTTAGGAGGCTTTTGAAATGCAGGAAAAGTGTTGTTGGGTTGTTTCCTCGAGAAAAAAATATGGCCGTATTTTGCCATTTTTCTTAAGCCGCGCGGCTGTCGCTCAAAAAGGGCCAAAAATCAAAAGTTTGAAAACACACATTCTGTATGTGAATTTCTGCTGCCTCTTGCATTTAAAGCCCAAAACAATCATACTTTTAGCTGTACTGTAGTGGTATCCGTAATGCAATCCCACAAACGAAACAAGACATGCTCATGTTCTGCGCCATTTCAGGAGAAAGTGAGAAAAAGAAAAATACTGGAAATTTAAACAACACACTCACTGTAGACACATTGAATTGCTTAGAAGCATTATTTTAAATGTTTCTGACTAACTGGGAGTGATTTGGGTGACTTTTCAAACAGTATTTGTAGATGTGTTTTTGATACAGTATGTGAGTTCCCAAAGTGCCCGACCTAGGGTTAGGGTTAGGGTTTCAATAAGAGCTAGACCTTTTCTGATGCATTTGCTGTGCTTTAGGAGGCTTTTGAAATGCAGGAAAAGTGTTGTTGGGTTGTTTCCTCGAGAAAAAAATATGGCCGTATTTTGCCATTTTTCTTAAGCCGCGCGGCTGTCGCTCAAAAAGGGTCAAAAATCAAAAGTTTGAAAACACACATTCTGTATGTGAATTAATGCTGCCTCTTGCATTTTAAGCCCAAAACAATCATACTTTTAGCTGTACTGTAGTGGTATCCGTAATGCAATCCCACAAACGAAACAAGACATGCTCATGTTCTGCGCCATTTCAGGAGAAAGTGAGAAAAAGAAAAATACTGGAAATTTAAACAACACACTCACTGTAGACACATTGAATTGCTTAGAAGCATTATTTTAAATGTTTCTGACTAACTGGGAGTGATTTGGGTGACTTTTCAAACAGTATTTGTAGATGTGTTTTTGATACAGTATGTGAGTTCCCAAAGTGCCCGACCTAGGGTTAGGGTTAGGGTTTCAATAAGAGCTAGACCTTTTCTGATGCATTTGCTGTGCTTTAGGAGGCTTTTGAAATGCAGGAAAAGTGTTGTTGGGTTGTTTCCTCGAGAAAAAAATATGGCCGTATTTTGCCATTTTTCTTAAGCCGCGCGGCTGTCGCTCAAAAAGGGTCAAAAATCAAAAGTTTGAAAACACACATTCTGTATGTGAATTAATGCTGCCTCTTGCATTTTAAGCCCAAAACAATCATACTTTTAGCTGTACTGTAGTGGTATCCGTAATGCAATCCCACAAACGAAACAAGACATGCTCATGTTCTGCGCCATTTCAGGAGAAAGTGAGAAAAAGAAAAATACTGGAAATTTAAACAACACACTCACTGTAGACACATTGAAATGCTTAGAAACATTATTTTAAATGTTTCTGACTAGCTGGGACTGATTTGGGTGACTTTTCAAACACAGTATTTGTAGACATGTTTTTGATACAGTATGTGAGTTCCCAAAGTGCCCGACCTAGGGTTAGGGTTAGGGTTTCAGTAAGAGCTAGACCTTTTCTGATGCATTTGCTGTGCTTTAGGAGGCGATTGAAATGCAGGAAAAGTGTTGTTGGGTTGTTTCCTCGAGAAAAAAAAATGGCCGTATTTTGCCATTTTTCTTAAGCCGCGCGGCTGTCGCTCAAAAAGGGTCAAAAATCAAAAGTTTGAAAACACACATTCTGAATGTGAATTAATGCTGCCTCTTGCATTTTAAGCCCAAAACAATCATACTTTTAGCCGTACTGTAGTGGTATCCGTAATGCAATCCCACAAACGAAACAAGACATGCTCATGTTCTGCGCCATTTCAGGAGAAAGTGAGAAAAAGAAAAATACTGGAAATTTAAACAACACACTCACTGTAGACACATTGAATTGCTTAGAAACATTATTTTAAATGTTTCTGACTAGCTGGGAGTGATTTGGGTGACTTTTCAAACACAGTATTTGTAGACGTGTTTTTGATACAGTATGTGAGTTCCCAAAGTGCCCGACCTAGGGTTAGGGTTAGGGTTTCAGTAAGAGCTAGACCTTTTCTAATGCATTTGCTGTGCTTTAGGAGGCTTTTGAAATGCAGGAAAAGTGTTGTTGGGTTGTTTCCTCGAGAAAAAAAAATGGCCGTATTTTGCCATTTTTCTTAAGCCGCGCGGCTGTCGCTCAAAAAGGGCCAAAAATCAAAAGTTTGAAAACACACATTCTGTATGTGAATTTCTGCTGCCTCTTGCATTTAAAGCCCAAAACAATCATACTTTTAGCCGTACTGTAGTGGTATCCGTAATGCAATCCCACAAACGAAACAAGACATGCTCATGTTCTGCGCCATTTCAGGAGAAAGTGAGAAAAAGAAAAATACTGGAAATTTAAACAACACACTCACTGTAGACACATTGAATTGCTTAGAAACATTATTTTAAATGTTTCTGACTAACTGGGAGTGATTTGGGTGACTTTTCAAACAGTATTTGTAGATGTGTTTTTGATACAGTATGTGAGTTCCCAAAGTGCCCGACCTAGGGTTAGGGTTAGGGTTTCATTAAGAGCTAGACCTTTTCTGATGCATTTGCTGTGCTTTAGGAGGCTTTTGAAATGCAGGAAAAGTGTTGTTGGGTTGTTTCCTCGAGAAAAAAATATGGCCGTATTTTGCCATTTTTCTTAAGCCGCGCGGCTGTCGCTCAAAAAGGGTCAAAAATCAAAAGTTTGAAAACACACATTCTGTATGTGAATTAATGCTGCCTCTTGCATTTTAAGCCCAAAACAATCATACTTTTAGCTGTACTGTAGTGGTATCCGTAATGCAATCCCACAAACGAAACAAGACATGCTCATGTTCTGCGCCATTTCAGGAGAAAGTGAGAAAAAGAAAAATACTGGAAATTTAAACAACACACTCACTGTAGACACATTGAATTGCTTAGAAACATTATTTTAAATGTTTCTGACTAGCTGGGACTGATTTGGGTGACTTTTCAAACACAGTATTTGTAGACATGTTTTTGATACAGTATGTGAGTTCCCAAAGTGCCCGACCTAGGGTTAGGGTTAGGGTTTCAGTAAGAGCTAGACCTTTTCTGATGCATTTGCTGTGCTTTAGGATGCGATTGAAATGCAGGAAAAGTGTTGTTGGGTTGTTTCCTCGAGAAAAAAAAATGGCCGTATTTTGCCATTTTTCTTAAGCCGCGCGGCTGTCGCTCAAAAAGGGTCAAAAATCAAAAGTTTGAAAACACACATTCTGTATGTGAATTAATGCTGCCTCTTGCATTTTAAGCCCAAAACAATCATACTTTTAGCTGTACTATAGTGGTATCCGTAATGCAATCCCACAAACGAAACAAGACATGCTCATGTTCTGCGCCATTTCAGGAGAAAGTGAGAAAAAGAAAAATACTGGAAATTTAAACACACTCACTGTAGACACATTGAATTGCTAAGAAACATTATTTTAAATGTTTCTAACTAGCTGGGAGTGATTTGGGTGACTTTTCAAACAGCATTTGTAGACGTGTTTTTGATACAGTATGTGAGTTCCCAAAGTGCCCGACCTAGGGTTAGGGTTAGGGTTTCAGTAAGAGCTAGACCTTTTCTGATGCATTTGCTGTGCTTTAGGAGGCTTTTGAAATGCAGGAAAAGTGTTGTTGGGTTGTTTCCTCGAGAAAAAAAAATGGCCGTATTTTGCCATTTTTCTTAAGCCGCGCGGCTGTCGCTCAAAAAGGGTCAAAAATCAAAAGTTTGAAAACACACATTCTGTATGTGAATTAATGCTGCCTCTTGCATTTTAAGCCCAAAACAATCATACTTTTAGCTGTACTGTAGTGGTATCCGTAATGCAATCCCACAAACGAAACAAGACATGCTCATGTTCTGCGCCATTTCAGGAGAAAGTGAGAAAAAGAAAAATACTGGAAATTTAAACAACACACTCACTGTAGACACATTGAATTGCTTAGAAACATTATTTTAAATGTTTCTGACTAACTGGGAGTGATTTGGGTGACTTTTCAAACAGTATTTGTAGACATGTTTTTGATACAGTATTTGAGTTCCCAAAGTGCCCGACCTAGGGTTAGGGTTAGGGTTTCAATAAGAGCTAGACCTTTTCTGATGCATTTGCTGTGCTTTAGGAGGCTTTTGAAATGCAGGAAAAGTGTTGTTGGGTTGTTTCCTCGAGAAAAAAATATGGCCGTATTTTGCCATTTTTCTTAAGCCGCGCGGCTGTCGCTCAAAAAGGGCCAAAAATCAAAAGTTTGAAAACACACATTCTGTATGTGAATTTCTGCTGCCTCTTGCATTTAAAGCCCAAAACAATCATACTTTTAGCTGTACTGTAGTGGTATCCGTAATGCAATCCCACAAACGAAACAAGACATGCTCATGTTCTGCGCCATTTCAGGAGAAAGTGAGAAAAAGAAAAATACTGGAAATTTAAACAACACACTCACTGTAGACACATTGAATTGCTTAGAAACATTATTTTAAATGTTTCTGACTAACTGGGAGTGATTTGGGTGACTTTTCAAACAGTATTTGTAGATGTGTTTTTGATACAGTATGTGAGTTCCCAAAGTGCCCGACCTAGGGTTAGGGTTAGGGTTTCAATAAGAGCTAGACCTTTTCTGATGCATTTGCTGTGCTTTAGGAGGCTTTTGAAATGCAGGAAAAGTGTTGTTGGGTTGTTTCCTCGAGAAAAAAATATGGCCGTATTTTGCCATTTTTCTTAAGCCGCGCGGCTGTCGCTCAAAAAGGGTCAAAAATCAAAAGTTTGAAAACACACATTCTGTATGTGAATTAATGCTGCCTCTTGCATTTTAAGCCCAAAACAATCATACTTTTAGCTGTACTGTAGTGGTATCCGTAATGCAATCCCACAAACGAAACAAGACATGCTCATGTTCTGCGCCATTTCAGGAGAAAGTGAGAAAAAGAAAAATACTGGAAATTTAAACAACACACTCACTGTAGACACATTGAATTGCTTAGAAACATTATTTTAAATGTTTCTGACTAGCTGGGACTGATTTGGGTGACTTTTCAAACACAGTATTTGTAGACATGTTTTTGATACAGTATGTGAGTTCCCAAAGTGCCCGACCTAGGGTTAGGGTTAGGGTTTCAGTAAGAGCTAGACCTTTTCTGATGCATTTGCTGTGCTTTAGGAGGCGATTGAAATGCAGGAAAAGTGTTGTTGGGTTGTTTCCTCGAGAAAAAAAAATGGCCGTATTTTGCCATTTTTCTTAAGCCGCGCGGCTGTCGCTCAAAAAGGGTCAAAAATCAAAAGTTTGAAAACACACATTCTGTATGTGAATTTCTGCTGCCTCTTGCATTTAAAGCCCAAAACAATCATACTTTTAGCCGTACTGTAGTGGTATCCGTAATGCAATCCCACAAACGAAACAAGACATGCTCATGTTCTGCGCCATTTCAGGAGAAAGTGAGAAAAAGAAAAATACTGGAAATTTAAACAACACACTCACTGTAGACACATTGAATTGCTTAGAAACATTATTTTAAATGTTTCTGACTAACTGGGAGTGATTTGGGTGACTTTTCAAACAGTATTTATAGATGTGTTTTTGATACAGTATGTGAGTTCCCAAAGTGCCCGACCTAGGGTTAGGGTTAGGGTTTCATTAAGAGCTAGACCTTTTCTGATGCATTTGCTGTGCTTTAGGAGGCTTTTGAAATGCAGGAAAAGTGTTGTTGGGTTGTTTCCTCGAGAAAAAAATATGGCCGTATTTTGCCATTTTTCTTAAGCCGCGCGGCTGTCGCTCAAAAAGGGTCAAAAATCAAAAGTTTGAAAACACACATTCTGTATGTGAATTAATGCTGCCTCTTGCATTTTAAGCCCAAAACAATCATACTTTTAGCTGTACTGTAGTGGTATCCGTAATGCAATCCCACAAACGAAACAAGACATGCTCATGTTCTGCGCCATTTCAGGAGAAAGTGAGAAAAAGAAAAATACTGGAAATTTAAACAACACACTCACTGTAGACACATTGAATTGCTTAGAAACATTATTTTAAATGTTTCTGACTAGCTGGGACTGATTTGGGTGACTTTTCAAACACAGTATTTGTAGAGATGTTTTTGATACAGTATGTGAGTTCCCAAAGTGCCCGACCTAGGGTTAGGGTTAGGGTTTCAGTAAGAGCTAGACCTTTTCTGATGCATTTGCTGTGCTTTAGGAGGCTTTTGAAATGCAGGAAAAGTGTTGTTGGGTTGTTTCCTCGAGAAAAAAAAATGGCCGTATTTTGCCATTTTTCTTAAGCCGCGCGGCTGTCGCTCAAAAAGGGTCAAAAATCAAAAGTTTGAAAACACACATTCTGTATGTGAATTTCTGCTGCCTCTTGCATTTAAAGCCCAAAACAATCATACTTTTAGCCGTACTGTAGTGGTATCCGTAATGCAATCCCACAAACGAAACAAGACATGCTCATGTTCTGCGCCATTTCAGGAGAAAGTGAGAAAAAGAAAAATACTGGAAATTTAAACAACACACTCACTGTAGACACATTGAATTGCTTAGAAACATTATTTTAAATGTTTCTGACTAACTGGGAGTGATTTGGGTGACTTTTCAAACAGTATTTGTAGACATGTTTTTGATACAGTATGTGAGTTCCCAAAGTGCCCGACCTAGGGTTAGGGTTAGGGTTTCATTAAGAGCTAGACCTTTTCTGATGCATTTGCTGTGCTTTAGGAGGCTTTTGAAATGCAGGAAAAGTGTTGTTGGGTTGTTTCCTCGAGAAAAAAATATGGCCGTATTTTGCCATTTTTCTTAAGCCGCGCGGCTGTCGCTCAAAAAGGGTCAAAAATCAAAAGTTTGAAAACACACATTCTGTATGTGAATTAATGCTGCCTCTTGCATTTTAAGCCCAAAACAATCATACTTTTAGCTGTACTGTAGTGGTATCCGTAATGCAATCCCACAAACGAAACAAGACATGCTCATGTTCTGCGCCATTTCAGGAGAAAGTGAGAAAAAGAAAAATACTGGAAATTTAAACAACACACTCACTGTAGACACATTGAATTGCTTAGAAACATTATTTTAAATGTTTCTGACTAGCTGGGACTGATTTGGGTGACTTTTCAAACACAGTATTTGTAGACATGTTTTTGATACAGTATGTGAGTTCCCAAAGTGCCCGACCTAGGGTTAGGGTTAGGGTTTCAGTAAGAGCTAGACCTTTTCTGATGCATTTGCTGTGCTTTAGGAGGCGATTGAAATGCAGGAAAAGTGTTGTTGGGTTGTTTCCTCGAGAAAAAAATATGGCCGTATTTTGCCATTTTTCTTAAGCCGCGCGGCTGTCGCTCAAAAAGGGTCAAAAATCAAAAGTTTGAAAACACACATTCTGTATGTGAATTAATGCTGCCTCTTGCATTTTAAGCCCAAAACAATCATACTTTTAGCTGTACTGTAGTGGTATCCGTAATGCAATCCCACAAACGAAACAAGACATGCTCATGTTCTGCGCCATTTCAGGAGAAAGTGAGAAAAAGAAAAATACTGGAAATTTAAACAACACACTCACTGTAGACACATTGAATTGCTTAGAAACATTATTTTAAATGTTTCTGACTAGCTGGGACTGATTTGGGTGACTTTTCAAACACAGTATTTGTAGACATGTTTTTGATACAGTATGTGAGTTCCCAAAGTGCCCGACCTAGGGTTAGGGTTAGGGTTTCAGTAAGAGCTAGACCTTTTCTGATGCATTTGCTGTGCTTTAGGATGCGATTGAAATGCAGGAAAAGTGTTGTTGGGTTGTTTCCTCGAGAAAAAAAAATGGCCGTATTTTGCCATTTTTCTTAAGCCGCGCGGCTGTCGCTCAAAAAGGGTCAAAAATCAAAAGTTTGAAAACACACATTCTGTATGTGAATTAATGCTGCCTCTTGCATTTTAAGCCCAAAACAATCATACTTTTAGCTGTACTATAGTGGTATCCGTAATGCAATCCCACAAACGAAACAAGACATGCTCATGTTCTGCACCATTTCAGGAGAAAGTGAGAAAAAGAAAAATACTGGAAATTTAAACACACTCACTGTAGACACATTGAATTGCTAAGAAACATTATTTTAAATGTTTCTAACTAGCTGGGAGTGATTTGGGTGACTTTTCAAACAGCATTTGTAGACGTGTTTTTGATACAGTATGTGAGTTCCCAAAGTGCCCGACCTAGGGTTAGGGTTAGGGTTTCAGTAAGAGCTAGACCTTTTCTGATGCATTTGCTGTGCTTTAGGAGGCTTTTGAAATGCAGGAAAAGTGTTGTTGGGTTGTTTCCTCGAGAAAAAAAAATGGCCGTATTTTGCCATTTTTCTTAAGCCGCGCGGCTGTCGCTCAAAAAGGGTCAAAAATCAAAAGTTTGAAAACACACATTCTGTATGTGAATTAATGCTGCCTCTTGCATTTTAAGCCCAAAACAATCATACTTTTAGCCGTACTGTAGTGGTATCCGTAATGCAATCCCACAAACGAAACAAGACATGCTCATGTTCTGCGCCATTTCAGGAGAAAGTGAGAAAAAGAAAAATACTGGAAATTTAAACAACACACTCACTGTAGACACATTGAATTGCTTAGAAACATTATTTTAAATGTTTCTGACTAACTGGGAGTGATTTGGGTGACTTTTCAAACAGTATTTGTAGATGTGTTTTTGATACAGTATGTGAGTTCCCAAAGTGCCCGACCTAGGGTTAGGGTTAGGGTTTCAATAAGAGCTAGACCTTTTCTGATGCATTTGCTGTGCTTTAGGAGGCTTTTGAAATGCAGGAAAAGTGTTGTTGGGTTGTTTCCTCGAGAAAAAAATATGGCCGTATTTTGCCATTTTTCTTAAGCCGCGCGGCTGTCGCTCAAAAAGGGTCAAAAATCAAAAGTTTGAAAACACACATTCTGTATGTGAATTAATGCTGCCTCTTGCATTTTAAGCCCAAAACAATCATACTTTTAGCTGTACTGTAGTGGTATCCGTAATGCAATCCCACAAACGAAACAAGACATGCTCATGTTCTGCGCCATTTCAGGAGAAAGTGAGAAAAAGAAAAATACTGGAAATTTAAACAACACACTCACTGTAGACACATTGAATTGCTTAGAAACATTATTTTAAATGTTTCTGACTAGCTGGGACTGATTTGGGTGACTTTTCAAACACAGTATTTGTAGACATGTTTTTGATACAGTATGTGAGTTCCCAAAGTGCCCGACCTAGGGTTAGGGTTAGGGTTTCAGTAAGAGCTAGACCTTTTCTGATGCATTTGCTGTGCTTTAGGATGCGATTGAAATGCAGGAAAAGTGTTGTTGGGTTGTTTCCTCGAGAAAAAAAAATGGCCGTATTTTGCCATTTTTCTTAAGCCGCGCGGCTGTCGCTCAAAAAGGGTCAAAAATCAAAAGTTTGAAAACACACATTCTGTATGTGAATTAATGCTGCCTCTTGCATTTTAAGCCCAAAACAATCATACTTTTAGCTGTACTATAGTGGTATCCGTAATGCAATCCCACAAACGAAACAAGACATGCTCATGTTCTGCGCCATTTCAGGAGAAAGTGAGAAAAAGAAAAATACTGGAAATTTAAACACACTCACTGTAGACACATTGAATTGCTAAGAAACATTATTTTAAATGTTTCTAACTAGCTGGGAGTGATTTGGGTGACTTTTCAAACAGCATTTGTAGACGTGTTTTTGATACAGTATGTGAGTTCCCAAAGTGCCCGACCTAGGGTTAGGGTTAGGGTTTCAGTAAGAGCTAGACCTTTTCTGATGCATTTGCTGTGCTTTAGGAGGCTTTTGAAATGCAGGAAAAGTGTTGTTGGGTTGTTTCCTCGAGAAAAAAAAATGGCCGTATTTTGCCATTTTTCTTAAGCCGCGCGGCTGTCGCTCAAAAAGGGTCAAAAATCAAAAGTTTGAAAACACACATTCTGTATGTGAATTAATGCTGCCTCTTGCATTTTAAGCCCAAAACAATCATACTTTTAGCTGTACTGTAGTGGTATCCGTAATGCAATCCCACAAACGAAACAAGACATGCTCATGTTCTGCGCCATTTCAGGAGAAAGTGAGAAAAAGAAAAATACTGGAAATTTAAACAACACACTCACTGTAGACACATTGAATTGCTTAGAAACATTATTTTAAATGTTTCTGACTAACTGGGAGTGATTTGGGTGACTTTTCAAACAGTATTTGTAGACATGTTTTTGATACAGTATTTGAGTTCCCAAAGTGCCCGACCTAGGGTTAGGGTTAGGGTTTCAATAAGAGCTAGACCTTTTCTGATGCATTTGCTGTGCTTTAGGAGGCTTTTGAAATGCAGGAAAAGTGTTGTTGGGTTGTTTCCTCGAGAAAAAAATATGGCCGTATTTTGCCATTTTTCTTAAGCCGCGCGGCTGTCGCTCAAAAAGGGCCAAAAATCAAAAGTTTGAAAACACACATTCTGTATGTGAATTTCTGCTGCCTCTTGCATTTAAAGCCCAAAACAATCATACTTTTAGCTGTACTGTAGTGGTATCCGTAATGCAATCCCACAAACGAAACAAGACATGCTCATGTTCTGCGCCATTTCAGGAGAAAGTGAGAAAAAGAAAAATACTGGAAATTTAAACAACACACTCACTGTAGACACATTGAATTGCTTAGAAACATTATTTTAAATGTTTCTGACTAACTGGGAGTGATTTGGGTGACTTTTCAAACAGTATTTGTAGATGTGTTTTTGATACAGTATGTGAGTTCCCAAAGTGCCCGACCTAGGGTTAGGGTTAGGGTTTCAATAAGAGCTAGACCTTTTCTGATGCATTTGCTGTGCTTTAGGAGGCTTTTGAAATGCAGGAAAAGTGTTGTTGGGTTGTTTCCTCGAGAAAAAAATATGGCCGTATTTTGCCATTTTTCTTAAGCCGCGCGGCTGTCGCTCAAAAAGGGTCAAAAATCAAAAGTTTGAAAACACACATTCTGTATGTGAATTAATGCTGCCTCTTGCATTTTAAGCCCAAAACAATCATACTTTTAGCTGTACTGTAGTGGTATCCGTAATGCAATCCCACAAACGAAACAAGACATGCTCATGTTCTGCGCCATTTCAGGAGAAAGTGAGAAAAAGAAAAATACTGGAAATTTAAACAACACACTCACTGTAGACACATTGAATTGCTTAGAAACATTATTTTAAATGTTTCTGACTAGCTGGGACTGATTTGGGTGACTTTTCAAACACAGTATTTGTAGACATGTTTTTGATACAGTATGTGAGTTCCCAAAGTGCCCGACCTAGGGTTAGGGTTAGGGTTTCAGTAAGAGCTAGACCTTTTCTGATGCATTTGCTGTGCTTTAGGAGGCGATTGAAATGCAGGAAAAGTGTTGTTGGGTTGTTTCCTCGAGAAAAAAAAATGGCCGTATTTTGCCATTTTTCTTAAGCCGCGCGGCTGTCGCTCAAAAAGGGTCAAAAATCAAAAGTTTGAAAACACACATTCTGTATGTGAATTTCTGCTGCCTCTTGCATTTAAAGCCCAAAACAATCATACTTTTAGCCGTACTGTAGTGGTATCCGTAATGCAATCCCACAAACGAAACAAGACATGCTCATGTTCTGCGCCATTTCAGGAGAAAGTGAGAAAAAGAAAAATACTGGAAATTTAAACAACACACTCACTGTAGACACATTGAATTGCTTAGAAACATTATTTTAAATGTTTCTGACTAACTGGGAGTGATTTGGGTGACTTTTCAAACAGTATTTATAGATGTGTTTTTGATACAGTATGTGAGTTCCCAAAGTGCCCGACCTAGGGTTAGGGTTAGGGTTTCATTAAGAGCTAGACCTTTTCTGATGCATTTGCTGTGCTTTAGGAGGCTTTTGAAATGCAGGAAAAGTGTTGTTGGGTTGTTTCCTCGAGAAAAAAATATGGCCGTATTTTGCCATTTTTCTTAAGCCGCGCGGCTGTCGCTCAAAAAGGGTCAAAAATCAAAAGTTTGAAAACACACATTCTGTATGTGAATTAATGCTGCCTCTTGCATTTTAAGCCCAAAACAATCATACTTTTAGCTGTACTGTAGTGGTATCCGTAATGCAATCCCACAAACGAAACAAGACATGCTCATGTTCTGCGCCATTTCAGGAGAAAGTGAGAAAAAGAAAAATACTGGAAATTTAAACAACACACTCACTGTAGACACATTGAATTGCTTAGAAACATTATTTTAAATGTTTCTGACTAGCTGGGACTGATTTGGGTGACTTTTCAAACACAGTATTTGTAGAGATGTTTTTGATACAGTATGTGAGTTCCCAAAGTGCCCGACCTAGGGTTAGGGTTAGGGTTTCAGTAAGAGCTAGACCTTTTCTGATGCATTTGCTGTGCTTTAGGAGGCTTTTGAAATGCAGGAAAAGTGTTGTTGGGTTGTTTCCTCGAGAAAAAAAAATGGCCGTATTTTGCCATTTTTCTTAAGCCGCGCGGCTGTCGCTCAAAAAGGGTCAAAAATCAAAAGTTTGAAAACACACATTCTGTATGTGAATTTCTGCTGCCTCTTGCATTTAAAGCCCAAAACAATCATACTTTTAGCCGTACTGTAGTGGTATCCGTAATGCAATCCCACAAACGAAACAAGACATGCTCATGTTCTGCGCCATTTCAGGAGAAAGTGAGAAAAAGAAAAATACTGGAAATTTAAACAACACACTCACTGTAGACACATTGAATTGCTTAGAAACATTATTTTAAATGTTTCTGACTAACTGGGAGTGATTTGGGTGACTTTTCAAACAGTATTTGTAGACATGTTTTTGATACAGTATGTGAGTTCCCAAAGTGCCCGACCTAGGGTTAGGGTTAGGGTTTCATTAAGAGCTAGACCTTTTCTGATGCATTTGCTGTGCTTTAGGAGGCTTTTGAAATGCAGGAAAAGTGTTGTTGGGTTGTTTCCTCGAGAAAAAAATATGGCCGTATTTTGCCATTTTTCTTAAGCCGCGCGGCTGTCGCTCAAAAAGGGTCAAAAATCAAAAGTTTGAAAACACACATTCTGTATGTGAATTAATGCTGCCTCTTGCATTTTAAGCCCAAAACAATCATACTTTTAGCTGTACTGTAGTGGTATCCGTAATGCAATCCCACAAACGAAACAAGACATGCTCATGTTCTGCGCCATTTCAGGAGAAAGTGAGAAAAAGAAAAATACTGGAAATTTAAACAACACACTCACTGTAGACACATTGAATTGCTTAGAAACATTATTTTAAATGTTTCTGACTAGCTGGGACTGATTTGGGTGACTTTTCAAACACAGTATTTGTAGACATGTTTTTGATACAGTATGTGAGTTCCCAAAGTGCCCGACCTAGGGTTAGGGTTAGGGTTTCAGTAAGAGCTAGACCTTTTCTGATGCATTTGCTGTGCTTTAGGAGGCGATTGAAATGCAGGAAAAGTGTTGTTGGGTTGTTTCCTCGAGAAAAAAATATGGCCGTATTTTGCCATTTTTCTTAAGCCGCGCGGCTGTCGCTCAAAAAGGGTCAAAAATCAAAAGTTTGAAAACACACATTCTGTATGTGAATTAATGCTGCCTCTTGCATTTTAAGCCCAAAACAATCATACTTTTAGCTGTACTGTAGTGGTATCCGTAATGCAATCCCACAAACGAAACAAGACATGCTCATGTTCTGCGCCATTTCAGGAGAAAGTGAGAAAAAGAAAAATACTGGAAATTTAAACAACACACTCACTGTAGACACATTGAATTGCTTAGAAACATTATTTTAAATGTTTCTGACTAGCTGGGACTGATTTGGGTGACTTTTCAAACACAGTATTTGTAGACATGTTTTTGATACAGTATGTGAGTTCCCAAAGTGCCCGACCTAGGGTTAGGGTTAGGGTTTCAGTAAGAGCTAGACCTTTTCTGATGCATTTGCTGTGCTTTAGGATGCGATTGAAATGCAGGAAAAGTGTTGTTGGGTTGTTTCCTCGAGAAAAAAAAATGGCCGTATTTTGCCATTTTTCTTAAGCCGCGCGGCTGTCGCTCAAAAAGGGTCAAAAATCAAAAGTTTGAAAACACACATTCTGTATGTGAATTAATGCTGCCTCTTGCATTTTAAGCCCAAAACAATCATACTTTTAGCTGTACTATAGTGGTATCCGTAATGCAATCCCACAAACGAAACAAGACATGCTCATGTTCTGCACCATTTCAGGAGAAAGTGAGAAAAAGAAAAATACTGGAAATTTAAACACACTCACTGTAGACACATTGAATTGCTAAGAAACATTATTTTAAATGTTTCTAACTAGCTGGGAGTGATTTGGGTGACTTTTCAAACAGCATTTGTAGACGTGTTTTTGATACAGTATGTGAGTTCCCAAAGTGCCCGACCTAGGGTTAGGGTTAGGGTTTCAGTAAGAGCTAGACCTTTTCTGATGCATTTGCTGTGCTTTAGGAGGCTTTTGAAATGCAGGAAAAGTGTTGTTGGGTTGTTTCCTCGAGAAAAAAAAATGGCCGTATTTTGCCATTTTTCTTAAGCCGCGCGGCTGTCGCTCAAAAAGGGTCAAAAATCAAAAGTTTGAAAACACACATTCTGTATGTGAATTAATGCTGCCTCTTGCATTTTAAGCCCAAAACAATCATACTTTTAGCCGTACTGTAGTGGTATCCGTAATGCAATCCCACAAACGAAACAAGACATGCTCATGTTCTGCGCCATTTCAGGAGAAAGTGAGAAAAAGAAAAATACTGGAAATTTAAACAACACACTCACTGTAGACACATTGAATTGCTTAGAAACATTATTTTAAATGTTTCTGACTAACTGGGAGTGATTTGGGTGACTTTTCAAACAGTATTTGTAGA
Source organism: Lepisosteus oculatus (assembly GCF_040954835.1). NCBI lineage: Eukaryota > Metazoa > Chordata > Actinopteri > Semionotiformes > Lepisosteidae > Lepisosteus > Lepisosteus oculatus. The sequence goes on from NC_090707.1 coordinate 13,693,955, forward strand.
TGTGTTTTTGATACAGTATGTGAGTTCCCAAAGTGCCCGACCTAGGGTTAGGGTTAGGGTTTCAATAAGAGCTAGACCTTTTCTGATGCATTTGCTGTGCTTTAGGAGGCTTTTGAAATGCAGGAAAAGTGTTGTTGGGTTGTTTCCTCGAGAAAAAAATATGGCCGTATTTTGCCATTTTTCTTAAGCCGCGCGGCTGTCGCTCAAAAAGGGTCAAAAATCAAAAGTTTGAAAACACACATTCTGTATGTGAATTAATGCTGCCTCTTGCATTTTAAGCCCAAAACAATCATACTTTTAGCTGTACTGTAGTGGTATCCGTAATGCAATCCCACAAACGAAACAAGACATGCTCATGTTCTGCGCCATTTCAGGAGAAAGTGAGAAAAAGAAAAATACTGGAAATTTAAACAACACACTCACTGTAGACACATTGAATTGCTTAGAAACATTATTTTAAATGTTTCTGACTAGCTGGGACTGATTTGGGTGACTTTTCAAACACAGTATTTGTAGACATGTTTTTGATACAGTATGTGAGTTCCCAAAGTGCCCGACCTAGGGTTAGGGTTAGGGTTTCAGTAAGAGCTAGACCTTTTCTGATGCATTTGCTGTGCTTTAGGAGGCGATTGAAATGCAGGAAAAGTGTTGTTGGGTTGTTTCCTCGAGAAAAAAATATGGCCGTATTTTGCCATTTTTCTTAAGCCGCGCGGCTGTCGCTCAAAAAGGGCCAAAAATCAAAAGTTTGAAAACACACATTCTGTATGTGAATTTCTGCTGCCTCTTGCATTTAAAGCCCAAAACAATCATACTTTTAGCTGTACTGTAGTGGTATCCGTAATGCAATCCCACAAACGAAACAAGACATGCTCATGTTCTGCGCCATTTCAGGAGAAAGTGAGAAAAAGAAAAATACTGGAAATTTAAACAACACACTCACTGTAGACACATTGAATTGCTTAGAAACATTATTTTAAATGTTTCTGACTAACTGGGAGTGATTTGGGTGACTTTTCAAACAGTATTTGTAGATGTGTTTTTGATACAGTATGTGAGTTCCCAAAGTGCCCGACCTAGGGTTAGGGTTAGGGTTTCAATAAGAGCTAGACCTTTTCTGATGCATTTGCTGTGCTTTAGGAGGCTTTTGAAATGCAGGAAAAGTGTTGTTGGGTTGTTTCCTCGAGAAAAAAATATGGCCGTATTTTGCCATTTTTCTTAAGCCGCGCGGCTGTCGCTCAAAAAGGGTCAAAAATCAAAAGTTTGAAAACACACATTCTGTATGTGAATTAATGCTGCCTCTTGCATTTTAAGCCCAAAACAATCATACTTTTAGCTGTACTGTAGTGGTATCCGTAATGCAATCCCACAAACGAAACAAGACATGCTCATGTTCTGCGCCATTTCAGGAGAAAGTGAGAAAAAGAAAAATACTGGAAATTTAAACAACACACTCACTGTAGACACATTGAATTGCTTAGAAACATTATTTTAAATGTTTCTGACTAGCTGGGACTGATTTGGGTGACTTTTCAAACACAGTATTTGTAGACATGTTTTTGATACAGTATGTGAGTTCCCAAAGTGCCCGACCTAGGGTTAGGGTTAGGGTTTCAGTAAGAGCTAGACCTTTTCTGATGCATTTGCTGTGCTTTAGGAGGCGATTGAAATGCAGGAAAAGTGTTGTTGGGTTGTTTCCTCGAGAAAAAAAAATGGCCGTATTTTGCCATTTTTCTTAAGCCGCGCGGCTGTCGCTCAAAAAGGGTCAAAAATCAAAAGTTTGAAAACACACATTCTGTATGTGAATTTCTGCTGCCTCTTGCATTTAAAGCCCAAAACAATCATACTTTTAGCCGTACTGTAGTGGTATCCGTAATGCAATCCCACAAACGAAACAAGACATGCTCATGTTCTGCGCCATTTCAGGAGAAAGTGAGAAAAAGAAAAATACTGGAAATTTAAACAACACACTCACTGTAGACACATTGAATTGCTTAGAAACATTATTTTAAATGTTTCTGACTAACTGGGAGTGATTTGGGTGACTTTTCAAACAGTATTTATAGATTTGTTTTTGATACAGTATGTGAGTTCCCAAAGTGCCCGACCTAGGGTTAGGGTTAGGGTTTCATTAAGAGCTAGACCTTTTCTGATGCATTTGCTGTGCTTTAGGAGGCTTTTGAAATGCAGGAAAAGTGTTGTTGGGTTGTTTCCTCGAGAAAAAAATATGGCCGTATTTTGCCATTTTTCTTAAGCCGCGCGGCTGTCGCTCAAAAAGGGTCAAAAATCAAAAGTTTGAAAACACACATTCTGTATGTGAATTAATGCTGCCTCTTGCATTTTAAGCCCAAAACAATCATACTTTTAGCTGTACTGTAGTGGTATCCGTAATGCAATCCCACAAACGAAACAAGACATGCTCATGTTCTGCGCCATTTCAGGAGAAAGTGAGAAAAAGAAAAATACTGGAAATTTAAACAACACACTCACTGTAGACACATTGAATTGCTTAGAAACATTATTTTAAAAGTTTCTGACTAGCTGGGACTGATTTGGGTGACTTTTCAAACACAGTATTTGTAGACATGTTTTTGATACAGTATGTGAGTTCCCAAAGTGCCCGACCTAGGGTTAGGGTTAGGGTTTCAGTAAGAGCTAGACCTTTTCTGATGCATTTGCTGTGCTTTAGGAGGCTTTTGAAATGCAGGAAAAGTGTTGTTGGGTTGTTTCCTCGAGAAAAAAAAATGGCCGTATTTTGCCATTTTTCTTAAGCCGCGCGGCTGTCGCTCAAAAAGGGTCAAAAATCAAAAGTTTGAAAACACACATTCTGTATGTGAATTAATGCTGCCTCTTGCATTTTAAGCCCAAAACAATCATACTTTTAGCCGTACTGTAGTGGTATCCGTAATGCAATCCCACAAACGAAACAAGACATGCTCATGTTCTGCGCCATTTCAGGAGAAAGTGAGAAAAAGAAAAATACTGGAAATTTAAACAACACACTCACTGTAGACACATTGAATTGCTTAGAAACATTATTTTAAATGTTTCTGACTAGCTGGGAGTGATTTGGGTGACTTTTCAAACACAGTATTTGTAGACGTGTTTTTGATACAGTATGTGAGTTCCCAAAGTGCCCGACCTAGGGTTAGGGTTAGGGTTTCAGTAAGAGCTAGACCTTTTCTGATGCATTTGCTGTGCTTTAGGAGGCTTTTGAAATGCAGGAAAAGTGTTGTTGGGTTGTTTCCTCGAGAAAAAAAAATGGCCGTATTTTGCCATTTTTCTTAAGCCGCGCGGCTGTCGCTCAAAAAGGGTCAAAAATCAAAAGTTTGAAAACACACATTCTGTATGTGAATTAATGCTGCCTCTTGCATTTTAAGCCCAAAACAATCATACTTTTAGCCGTACTGTAGTGGTATCCGTAATGCAATCCCACAAACGAAACAAGACATGCTCATGTTCTGCTCCATTTCAGGAGAAAGTGAGAAAAAGAAAAATACTGGAAATTTAAACAACACACTCACTGTAGACACATTGAATTGCTTAGAAACATTATTTTAAATGTTTCTGACTAACTGGGAGTGATTTGGGTGACTTTTCAAACAGTATTTGTAGACATGTTTTTGATACAGTATTTGAGTTCCCAAAGTGCCCGACCTAGGGTTAGGGTTAGGGTTTCAATAAGAGCTAGACCTTTTCTGATGCATTTGCTGTGCTTTAGGAGGCTTTTGAAATGCAGGAAAAGTGTTGTTGGGTTGTTTCCTCGAGAAAAAAATATGGCCGTATTTTGCCATTTTTCTTAAGCCGCGCGGCTGTCGCTCAAAAAGGGCCAAAAATCAAAAGTTTGAAAACACACATTCTGTATGTGAATTTCTGCTGCCTCTTGCATTTAAAGCCCAAAACAATCATACTTTTAGCTGTACTGTAGTGGTATCCGTAATGCAATCCCACAAACGAAACAAGACATGCTCATGTTCTGCGCCATTTCAGGAGAAAGTGAGAAAAAGAAAAATACTGGAAATTTAAACAACACACTCACTGTAGACACATTGAATTGCTTAGAAACATTATTTTAAATGTTTCTGACTAACTGGGAGTGATTTGGGTGACTTTTCAAACAGTATTTGTAGATGTGTTTTTGATACAGTATGTGAGTTCCCAAAGTGCCCGACCTAGGGTTAGGGTTAGGGTTTCAATAAGAGCTAGACCTTTTCTGATGCATTTGCTGTGCTTTAGGAGGCTTTTGAAATGCAGGAAAAGTGTTGTTGGGTTGTTTCCTCGAGAAAAAAATATGGCCGTATTTTGCCATTTTTCTTAAGCCGCGCGGCTGTCGCTCAAAAAGGGTCAAAAATCAAAAGTTTGAAAACACACATTCTGTATGTGAATTAATGCTGCCTCTTGCATTTTAAGCCCAAAACAATCATACTTTTAGCTGTACTGTAGTGGTATCCGTAATGCAATCCCACAAACGAAACAAGACATGCTCATGTTCTGCGCCATTTCAGGAGAAAGTGAGAAAAAGAAAAATACTGGAAATTTAAACAACACACTCACTGTAGACACATTGAATTGCTTAGAAACATTATTTTAAATGTTTCTGACTAGCTGGGACTGATTTGGGTGACTTTTCAAACACAGTATTTGTAGACATGTTTTTGATACAGTATGTGAGTTCCCAAAGTGCCCGACCTAGGGTTAGGGTTAGGGTTTCAGTAAGAGCTAGACCTTTTCTGATGCATTTGCTGTGCTTTAGGAGGCGATTGAAATGCAGGAAAAGTGTTGTTGGGTTGTTTCCTCGAGAAAAAAAAATGGCCGTATTTTGCCATTTTTCTTAAGCCGCGCGGCTGTCGCTCAAAAAGGGTCAAAAATCAAAAGTTTGAAAACACACATTCTGTATGTGAATTTCTGCTGCCTCTTGCATTTAAAGCCCAAAACAATCATACTTTTAGCCGTACTGTAGTGGTATCCGTAATGCAATCCCACAAACGAAACAAGACATGCTCATGTTCTGCGCCATTTCAGGAGAAAGTGAGAAAAAGAAAAATACTGGAAATTTAAACAACACACTCACTGTAGACACATTGAATTGCTTAGAAACATTATTTTAAATGTTTCTGACTAACTGGGAGTGATTTGGGTGACTTTTCAAACAGTATTTATAGATGTGTTTTTGATACAGTATGTGAGTTCCCAAAGTGCCCGACCTAGGGTTAGGGTTAGGGTTTCATTAAGAGCTAGACCTTTTCTGATGCATTTGCTGTGCTTTAGGAGGCTTTTGAAATGCAGGAAAAGTGTTGTTGGGTTGTTTCCTCGAGAAAAAAATATGGCCGTATTTTGCCATTTTTCTTAAGCCGCGCGGCTGTCGCTCAAAAAGGGTCAAAAATCAAAAGTTTGAAAACACACATTCTGTATGTGAATTAATGCTGCCTCTTGCATTTTAAGCCCAAAACAATCATACTTTTAGCTGTACTGTAGTGGTATCCGTAATGCAATCCCACAAACGAAACAAGACATGCTCATGTTCTGCGCCATTTCAGGAGAAAGTGAGAAAAAGAAAAATACTGGAAATTTAAACAACACACTCACTGTAGACACATTGAATTGCTTAGAAACATTATTTTAAATGTTTCTGACTAGCTGGGACTGATTTGGGTGACTTTTCAAACACAGTATTTGTAGACATGTTTTTGATACAGTATGTGAGTTCCCAAAGTGCCCGACCTAGGGTTAGGGTTAGGGTTTCAGTAAGAGCTAGACCTTTTCTGATGCATTTGCTGTGCTTTAGGAGGCTTTTGAAATGCAGGAAAAGTGTTGTTGGGTTGTTTCCTCGAGAAAAAAAAATGGCCGTATTTTGCCATTTTTCTTAAGCCGCGCGGCTGTCGCTCAAAAAGGGTCAAAAATCAAAAGTTTGAAAACACACATTCTGTATGTGAATTAATGCTGCCTCTTGCATTTTAAGCCCAAAACAATCATACTTTTAGCCGTACTGTAGTGGTATCCGTAATGCAATCCCACAAACGAAACAAGACATGCTCATGTTCTGCGCCATTTCAGGAGAAAGTGAGAAAAAGAAAAATACTGGAAATTTAAACAACACACTCACTGTAGACACATTGAATTGCTTAGAAACATTATTTTAAATGTTTCTGACTAGCTGGGAGTGATTTGGGTGACTTTTCAAACACAGTATTTGTAGACGTGTTTTTGATACAGTATGTGAGTTCCCAAAGTGCCCGACCTAGGGTTAGGGTTAGGGTTTCAGTAAGAGCTAGACCTTTTCTGATGCATTTGCTGTGCTTTAGGAGGCTTTTGAAATGCAGGAAAAGTGTTGTTGGGTTGTTTCCTCGAGAAAAAAAAATGGCCGTATTTTGCCATTTTTCTTAAGCCGCGCGGCTGTCGCTCAAAAAGGGCCAAAAATCAAAAGTTTGAAAACACACATTCTGTATGTGAATTTCTGCTGCCTCTTGCATTTAAAGCCCAAAACAATCATACTTTTAGCCGTACTGTAGTGGTATCCGTAATGCAATCCCACAAACGAAACAAGACATGCTCATGTTCTGCGCCATTTCAGGAGAAAGTGAGAAAAAGAAAAATACTGGAAATTTAAACAACACACTCACTGTAGACACATTGAATTGCTTAGAAACATTATTTTAAATGTTTCTGACTAACTGGGAGTGATTTGGGTGACTTTTCAAACAGTATTTATAGATGTGTTTTTGATACAGTATGTGAGTTCCCAAAGTGCCCGACCTAGGGTTAGGGTTAGGGTTTCATTAAGAGCTAGACCTTTTCTGATGCATTTGCTGTGCTTTAGGAGGCTTTTGAAATGCAGGAAAAGTGTTGTTGGGTTGTTTCCTCGAGAAAAAAATATGGCCGTATTTTGCCATTTTTCTTAAGCCGCGCGGCTGTCGCTCAAAAAGGGTCAAAAATCAAAAGTTTGAAAACACACATTCTGTATGTGAATTAATGCTGCCTCTTGCATTTTAAGCCCAAAACAATCATACTTTTAGCTGTACTGTAGTGGTATCCGTAATGCAATCCCACAAACGAAACAAGACATGCTCATGTTCTGCGCCATTTCAGGAGAAAGTGAGAAAAAGAAAAATACTGGAAATTTAAACAACACACTCACTGTAGACACATTGAATTGCTTAGAAACATTATTTTAAATGTTTCTGACTAGCTGGGACTGATTTGGGTGACTTTTCAAACACAGTATTTGTAGACATGTTTTTGATACAGTATGTGAGTTCCCAAAGTGCCCGACCTAGGGTTAGGGTTAGGGTTTCAGTAAGAGCTAGACCTTTTCTGATGCATTTGCTGTGCTTTAGGAGGCTTTTGAAATGCAGGAAAAGTGTTGTTGGGTTGTTTCCTCGAGAAAAAAAAATGGCCGTATTTTGCCATTTTTCTTAAGCCGCGCGGCTGTCGCTCAAAAAGGGTCAAAAATCAAAAGTTTGAAAACACACATTCTGTATGTGAATTAATGCTGCCTCTTGCATTTTAAGCCCAAAACAATCATACTTTTAGCTGTACTATAGTGGTATCCGTAATGCAATCCCACAAACGAAACAAGACATGCTCATGTTCTGCGCCATTTCAGGAGAAAGTGAGAAAAAGAAAAATACTGGAAATTTAAACACACTCACTGTAGACACATTGAATTGCTAAGAAACATTATTTTAAATGTTTCTAACTAGCTGGGAGTGATTTGGGTGACTTTTCAAACAGCATTTGTAGACGTGTTTTTGATACAGTATGTGAGTTCCCAAAGTGCCCGACCTAGGGTTAGGGTTAGGGTTTCAGTAAGAGCTAGACCTTTTCTGATGCATTTGCTGTGCTTTAGGAGGCTTTTGAAATGCAGAAAAAGTGTTGTTGGGTTGTTTCCTCGAGAAAAAAATACGGCCGTATTTTGCCATTTTTCTTAAGCCGCGCGGCTGTCGCTCAAAAAGGGCCAAAAATCAAAAGTTTGAAAACACACATTCTGTATGTGAATTTCTGCTGCCTCTTGCATTTAAAGCCCAAAACAATCATACTTTTAGCTGTACTGTAGTGGTATCCGTAATGCAATCCCACAAACGAAACAAGACATGCTCATGTTCTGCGCCATTTCAGGAGAAAGTGAGAAAAAGAAAAATACTGGAAATTTAAACAACACACTCACTGTAGACACATTGAATTGCTTAGAAACATTATTTTAAATGTTTCTGACTAACTGGGAGTGATTTGGGTGACTTTTCAAACAGTATTTGTAGATGTGTTTTTGATACAGTATGTGAGTTCCCAAAGTGCCCGACCTAGGGTTAGGGTTAGGGTTTCAATAAGAGCTAGACCTTTTCTGATGCATTTGCTGTGCTTTAGGAGGCTTTTGAAATGCAGGAAAAGTGTTGTTGGGTTGTTTCCTCGAGAAAAAAATATGGCCGTATTTTGCCATTTTTCTTAAGCCGCGCGGCTGTCGCTCAAAAAGGGTCAAAAATCAAAAGTTTGAAAACACACATTCTGTATGTGAATTAATGCTGCCTCTTGCATTTTAAGCCCAAAACAATCATACTTTTAGCTGTACTGTAGTGGTATCCGTAATGCAATCCCACAAACGAAACAAGACATGCTCATGTTCTGCGCCATTTCAGGAGAAAGTGAGAAAAAGAAAAATACTGGAAATTTAAACAACACACTCACTGTAGACACATTGAATTGCTTAGAAACATTATTTTAAATGTTTCTGACTAGCTGGGACTGATTTGGGTGACTTTTCAAACACAGTATTTGTAGACATGTTTTTGATACAGTATGTGAGTTCCCAAAGTGCCCGACCTAGGGTTAGGGTTAGGGTTTCAGTAAGAGCTAGACCTTTTCTGATGCATTTGCTGTGCTTTAGGAGGCGATTGAAATGCAGGAAAAGTGTTGTTGCGTTGTTTCCTCGAGAAAAAAAAATGGCCGTATTTTGCCATTTTTCTTAAGCCGCGCGGCTGTCGCTCAAAAAGGGTCAAAAATCAAAAGTTTGAAAACACACATTCTGAATGTGAATTAATGCTGCCTCTTGCATTTTAAGCCCAAAACAATCATACTTTTAGCCGTACTGTAGTGGTATCCGTAATGCAATCCCACAAACGAAACAAGACATGCTCATGTTCTGCGCCATTTCAGGAGAAAGTGAGAAAAAGAAAAATACTGGAAATTTAAACAACACACTCACTGTAGACACATTGAATTGCTTAGAAACATTATTTTAAATGTTTCTGACTAGCTGGGAGTGATTTGGGTGACTTTTCAAACACAGTATTTGTAGACGTGTTTTTGATACAGTATGTGAGTTCCCAAAGTGCCCGACCTAGGGTTAGGGTTAGGGTTTCAGTAAGAGCTAGACCTTTTCTAATGCATTTGCTGTGCTTTAGGAGGCTTTTGAAATGCAGGAAAAGTGTTGTTGGGTTGTTTCCTCGAGAAAAAAAAATGGCCGTATTTTGCCATTTTTCTTAAGCCGCGCGGCTGTCGCTCAAAAAGGGCCAAAAATCAAAAGTTTGAAAACACACATTCTGTATGTGAATTTCTGCTGCCTCTTGCATTTAAAGCCCAAAACAATCATACTTTTAGCCGTACTGTAGTGGTATCCGTAATGCAATCCCACAAACGAAACAAGACATGCTCATGTTCTGCGCCATTTCAGGAGAAAGTGAGAAAAAGAAAAATACTGGAAATTTAAACAACACACTCACTGTAGACACATTGAATTGCTTAGAAACATTATTTTAAATGTTTCTGACTAACTGGGAGTGATTTGGGTGACTTTTCAAACAGTATTTGTAGATGTGTTTTTGATACAGTATGTGAGTTCCCAAAGTGCCCGACCTAGGGTTAGGGTTAGGGTTTCATTAAGAGCTAGACCTTTTCTGATGCATTTGCTGTGCTTTAGGAGGCTTTTGAAATGCAGGAAAAGTGTTGTTGGGTTGTTTCCTCGAGAAAAAAATATGGCCGTATTTTGCCATTTTTCTTAAGCCGCGCGGCTGTCGCTCAAAAAGGGTCAAAAATCAAAAGTTTGAAAACACACATTCTGTATGTGAATTAATGCTGCCTCTTGCATTTTAAGCCCAAAACAATCATACTTTTAGCTGTACTGTAGTGGTATCCGTAATGCAATCCCACAAACGAAACAAGACATGCTCATGTTCTGCGCCATTTCAGGAGAAAGTGAGAAAAAGAAAAATACTGGAAATTTAAACAACACACTCACTGTAGACACATTGAATTGCTTAGAAACATTATTTTAAATGTTTCTGACTAGCTGGGACTGATTTGGGTGACTTTTCAAACACAGTATTTGTAGACATGTTTTTGATACAGTATGTGAGTTCCCAAAGTGCCCGACCTAGGGTTAGGGTTAGGGTTTCAGTAAGAGCTAGACCTTTTCTGATGCATTTGCTGTGCTTTAGGAGGCGATTGAAATGCAGGAAAAGTGTTGTTGGGTTGTTTCCTCGAGAAAAAAATATGGCCGTATTTTGCCATTTTTCTTAAGCCGCGCGGCTGTCGCTCAAAAAGGGTCAAAAATCAAAAGTTTGAAAACACACATTCTGTATGTGAATTAATGCTGCCTCTTGCATTTTAAGCCCAAAACAATCATACTTTTAGCTGTACTATAGTGGTATCCGTAATGCAATCCCACAAACGAAACAAGACATGCTCATGTTCTGCGCCATTTCAGGAGAAAGTGAGAAAAAGAAAAATACTGGAAATTTAAACACACTCACTGTAGACACATTGAATTGCTAAGAAACATTATTTTAAATGTTTCTAACTAGCTGGGAGTGATTTGGGTGACTTTTCAAACAGCATTTGTAGACGTGTTTTTGATACAGTATGTGAGTTCCCAAAGTGCCCGACCTAGGGTTAGGGTTAGGGTTTCAGTAAGAGCTAGACCTTTTCTGATGCATTTGCTGTGCTTTAGGAGGCTTTTGAAATGCAGGAAAAGTGTTGTTGGGTTGTTTCCTCGAGAAAAAAATATGGCCGTATTTTGCCATTTTTCTTAAGCCGCGCGGCTGTCGCTCAAAAAGGGTCAAAAATCAAAAGTTTGAAAACACACATTCTGTATGTGAATTAATGCTGCCTCTTGCATTTTAAGCCCAAAACAATCATACTTTTAGCTGTACTGTAGTGGTATCCGTAATGCAATCCCACAAACGAAACAAGACATGCTCATGTTCTGCTCCATTTCAGGAGAAAGTGAGAAAAAGAAAAATACTGGAAATTTAAACAACACACTCACTGTAGACACATTGAATTGCTTAGAAACATTATTTTAAATGTTTCTGACTAGCTGGGACTGATTTGGGTGACTTTTCAAACACAGTATTTGTAGACATGTTTTTGATACAGTATGTGAGTTCCCAAAGTGCCCGACCTAGGGTTAGGGTTAGGGTTTCAATAAGAGCTAGACCTTTTCTGATGCATTTGCTGTGCTTTAGGAGGCTTTTGAAATGCAGGAAAAGTGTTGTTGGGTTGTTTCCTCGAGAAAAAAATATGGCCGTATTTTGCCATTTTTCTTAAGCCGCGCGGCTGTCGCTCAAAAAGGGTCAAAAATCAAAAGTTTGAAAACACACATTCTGTATGTGAATTAATGCTGCCTCTTGCATTTTAAGCCCAAAACAATCATACTTTTAGCTGTACTGTAGTGGTATCCGTAATGCAATCCCACAAACGAAACAAGACATGCTCATGTTCTGCGCCATTTCAGGAGAAAGTGAGAAAAAGAAAAATACTGGAAATTTAAACAACACACTCACTGTAGACACATTGAATTGCTTAGAAACATTATTTTAAATGTTTCTGACTAGCTGGGACTGATTTGGGTGACTTTTCAAACACAGTATTTGTAGACATGTTTTTGATACAGTATGTGAGTTCCCAAAGTGCCCGACCTAGGGTTAGGGTTAGGGTTTCAGTAAGAGCTAGACCTTTTCTGATGCATTTGCTGTGCTTTAGGAGGCGATTGAAATGCAGGAAAAGTGTTGTTGGGTTGTTTCCTCGAGAAAAAAAAATGGCCGTATTTTGCCATTTTTCTTAAGCCGCGCGGCTGTCGCTCAAAAAGGGTCAAAAATCAAAAGTTTGAAAACACACATTCTGAATGTGAATTAATGCTGCCTCTTGCATTTTAAGCCCAAAACAATCATACTTTTAGCCGTACTGTAGTGGTATCCGTAATGCAATCCCACAAACGAAACAAGACATGCTCATGTTCTGCGCCATTTCAGGAGAAAGTGAGAAAAAGAAAAATACTGGAAATTTAAACAACACACTCACTGTAGACACATTGAATTGCTTAGAAACATTATTTTAAATGTTTCTGACTAGCTGGGAGTGATTTGGGTGACTTTTCAAACACAGTATTTGTAGACGTGTTTTTGATACAGTATGTGAGTTCCCAAAGTGCCCGACCTAGGGTTAGGGTTAGGGTTTCAGTAAGAGCTAGACCTTTTCTAATGCATTTGCTGTGCTTTAGGAGGCTTTTGAAATGCAGGAAAAGTGTTGTTGGGTTGTTTCCTCGAGAAAAAAAAATGGCCGTATTTTGCCATTTTTCTTAAGCCGCGCGGCTGTCGCTCAAAAAGGGCCAAAAATCAAAAGTTTGAAAACACACATTCTGTATGTGAATTTCTGCTGCCTCTTGCATTTAAAGCCCAAAACAATCATACTTTTAGCCGTACTGTAGTGGTATCCGTAATGCAATCCCACAAACGAAACAAGACATGCTCATGTTCTGCGCCATTTCAGGAGAAAGTGAGAAAAAGAAAAATACTGGAAATTTAAACAACACACTCACTGTAGACACATTGAATTGCTTAGAAACATTATTTTAAATGTTTCTGACTAACTGGGAGTGATTTGGGTGACTTTTCAAACAGTATTTGTAGATGTGTTTTTGATACAGTATGTGAGTTCCCAAAGTGCCCGACCTAGGGTTAGGGTTAGGGTTTCATTAAGAGCTAGACCTTTTCTGATGCATTTGCTGTGCTTTAGGAGGCTTTTGAAATGCAGGAAAAGTGTTGTTGGGTTGTTTCCTCGAGAAAAAAATATGGCCGTATTTTGCCATTTTTCTTAAGCCGCGCGGCTGTCGCTCAAAAAGGGTCAAAAATCAAAAGTTTGAAAACACACATTCTGTATGTGAATTAATGCTGCCTCTTGCATTTTAAGCCCAAAACAATCATACTTTTAGCTGTACTGTAGTGGTATCCGTAATGCAATCCCACAAACGAAACAAGACATGCTCATGTTCTGCGCCATTTCAGGAGAAAGTGAGAAAAAGAAAAATACTGGAAATTTAAACAACACACTCACTGTAGACACATTGAATTGCTTAGAAACATTATTTTAAATGTTTCTGACTAGCTGGGACTGATTTGGGTGACTTTTCAAACACAGTATTTGTAGACATGTTTTTGATACAGTATGTGAGTTCCCAAAGTGCCCGACCTAGGGTTAGGGTTAGGGTTTCAGTAAGAGCTAGACCTTTTCTGATGCATTTGCTGTGCTTTAGGAGGCGATTGAAATGCAGGAAAAGTGTTGTTGGGTTGTTTCCTCGAGAAAAAAATATGGCCGTATTTTGCCATTTTTCTTAAGCCGCGCGGCTGTCGCTCAAAAAGGGTCAAAAATCAAAAGTTTGAAAACACACATTCTGTATGTGAATTAATGCTGCCTCTTGCATTTTAAGCCCAAAACAATCATACTTTTAGCTGTACTGTAGTGGTATCCGTAATGCAATCCCACAAACGAAACAAGACATGCTCATGTTCTGCGCCATTTCAGGAGAAAGTGAGAAAAAGAAAAATACTGGAAATTTAAACAACACAATCACTGTAGACACATTGAATTGCTTAGAAACATTATTTTAAATGTTTCTGACTAGCTGGGACTGATTTGGGTGACTTTTCAAACACAGTATTTGTAGACATGTTTTTGATACAGTATGTGAGTTCCCAAAGTGCCCGACCTAGGGTTAGGGTTAGGGTTTCAGTAAGAGCTAGACCTTTTCTGATGCATTTGCTGTGCTTTAGGATGCGATTGAAATGCAGGAAAAGTGTTGTTGGGTTGTTTCCTCGAGAAAAAAAAATGGCCGTATTTTGCCATTTTTCTTAAGCCGCGCGGCTGTCGCTCAAAAAGGGTCAATAAATCAAAAGTTTGAAAACACACATTCTGTATGTGAATTAATGCTGCCTCTTGCATTTTAAGCCCAAAACAATCATACTTTTAGCTGTACTATAGTGGTATCCGTAATGCAATCCCACAAACGAAACAAGACATGCTCATGTTCTGCGCCATTTCAGGAGAAAGTGAGAAAAAGAAAAATACTGGAAATTTAAACACACTCACTGTAGACACATTGAATTGCTAAGAAACATTATTTTAAATGTTTCTAACTAGCTGGGAGTGATTTGGGTGACTTTTCAAACAGCATTTGTAGACGTGTTTTTGATACAGTATGTGAGTTCCCAAAGTGCCCGACCTAGGGTTAGGGTTAGGGTTTCAGTAAGAGCTAGACCTTTTCTGATGCATTTGCTGTGCTTTAGGAGGCTTTTGAAATGCAGAAAAAGTGTTGTTGGGTTGTTTCCTCGAGAAAAAAATATGGCCGTATTTTGCCATTTTTCTTAAGCCGCGCGGCTGTCGCTCAAAAAGGGTCAAAAATCAAAAGTTTGAAAACACACATTCTGTATGTGAATTAATGCTGCCTCTTGCATTTAAAGCCCAAAACAATCATACTTTTAGCTGTACTGTAGTGGTATCCGTAATGCAATCCCACAAACGAAACAAGACATGCTCATGTTCTGCGCCATTTCAGGAGAAAGTGAGAAAAAGAAAAATACTGGAAATTTAAACAACACACTCACTGTAGACACATTGAATTGCTTAGAAACATTATTTTAAATGTTTCTGACTAACTGGGAGTGATTTGGGTGACTTTTCAAACAGTATTTGTAGATGTGTTTTTGATACAGTATGTGAGTTCCCAAAGTGCCCGACCTAGGGTTAGGGTTAGGGTTTCAATAAGAGCTAGACCTTTTCTGATGCATTTGCTGTGCTTTAGGAGGCTTTTGAAATGCAGGAAAAGTGTTGTTGGGTTGTTTCCTCGAGAAAAAAATATGGCCGTATTTTGCCATTTTTCTTAAGCCGCGCGGCTGTCGCTCAAAAAGGGTCAAAAATCAAAAGTTTGAAAACACACATTCTGTATGTGAATTAATGCTGCCTCTTGCATTTTAAGCCCAAAACAATCATACTTTTAGCTGTACTGTAGTGGTATCCGTAATGCAATCCCACAAACGAAACAAGACATGCTCATGTTCTGCGCCATTTCAGGAGAAAGTGAGAAAAAGAAAAATACTGGAAATTTAAACAACACACTCACTGTAGACACATTGAATTGCTTAGAAACATTATTTTAAATGTTTCTGACTAGCTGGGACTGATTTGGGTGACTTTTCAAACACAGTATTTGTAGACATGTTTTTGATACAGTATGTGAGTTCCCAAAGTGCCCGACCTAGGGTTAGGGTTAGGGTTTCAGTAAGAGCTAGACCTTTTCTGATGCATTTGCTGTGCTTTAGGAGGCGATTGAAATGCAGGAAAAGTGTTGTTGGGTTGTTTCCTCGAGAAAAAAAAATGGCCGTATTTTGCCATTTTTCTTAAGCCGCGCGGCTGTCGCTCAAAAAGGGTCAAAAATCAAAAGTTTGAAAACACACATTCTGAATGTGAATTAATGCTGCCTCTTGCATTTTAAGCCCAAAACAATCATACTTTTAGCCGTACTGTAGTGGTATCCGTAATGCAATCCCACAAACGAAACAAGACATGCTCATGTTCTGCGCCATTTCAGGAGAAAGTGAGAAAAAGAAAAATACTGGAAATTTAAACAACACACTCACTGTAGACACATTGAATTGCTTAGAAACATTATTTTAAATGTTTCTGACTAGCTGGGAGTGATTTGGGTGACTTTTCAAACACAGTATTTGTAGACGTGTTTTTGATACAGTATGTGAGTTCCCAAAGTGCCCGACCTAGGGTTAGGGTTAGGGTTTCAGTAAGAGCTAGACCTTTTCTAATGCATTTGCTGTGCTTTAGGAGGCTTTTGAAATGCAGGAAAAGTGTTGTTGGGTTGTTTCCTCGAGAAAAAAAAATGGCCGTATTTTGCCATTTTTCTTAAGCCGCGCGGCTGTCGCTCAAAAAGGGTCAAAAATCAAAAGTTTGAAAACACACATTCTGTATGTGAATTTCTGCTGCCTCTTGCATTTAAAGCCCAAAACAATCATACTTTTAGCCGTACTGTAGTGGTATCCGTAATGCAATCCCACAAACGAAACAAGACATGCTCATGTTCTGCGCCATTTCAGGAGAAAGTGAGAAAAAGAAAAATACTGGAAATTTAAACAACACACTCACTGTAGACACATTGAATTGCTTAGAAACATTATTTTAAATGTTTCTGACTAACTGGGAGTGATTTGGGTGACTTTTCAAACAGTATTTGTAGATGTGTTTTTGATACAGTATGTGAGTTCCCAAAGTGCCCGACCTAGGGTTAGGGTTAGGGTTTCATTAAGAGCTAGACCTTTTCTGATGCATTTGCTGTGCTTTAGGAGGCTTTTGAAATGCAGGAAAAGTGTTGTTGGGTTGTTTCCTCGAGAAAAAAATATGGCCGTATTTTGCCATTTTTCTTAAGCCGCGCGGCTGTCGCTCAAAAAGGGTCAAAAATCAAAAGTTTGAAAACACACATTCTGTATGTGAATTAATGCTGCCTCTTGCATTTTAAGCCCAAAACAATCATACTTTTAGCTGTACTGTAGTGGTATCCGTAATGCAATCCCACAAACGAAACAAGACATGCTCATGTTCTGCGCCATTTCAGGAGAAAGTGAGAAAAAGAAATATACTGGAAATTTAAACAACACACTCACTGTAGACACATTGAATTGCTTAGAAACATTATTTTAAATGTTTCTGACTAGCTGGGACTGATTTGGGTGACTTTTCAAACACAGTATTTGTAGACATGTTTTTGATACAGTATGTGAGTTCCCAAAGTGCCCGACCTAGGGTTAGGGTTAGGGTTTCAGTAAGAGCTAGACCTTTTCTGATGCATTTGCTGTGCTTTAGGAGGCGATTGAAATGCAGGAAAAGTGTTGTTGGGTTGTTTCCTCGAGAAAAAAATATGGCCGTATTTTGCCATTTTTCTTAAGCCGCGCGGCTGTCGCTCAAAAAGGGTCAAAAATCAAAAGTTTGAAAACACACATTCTGTATGTGAATTAATGCTGCCTCTTGCATTTTAAGCCCAAAACAATCATACTTTTAGCTGTACTGTAGTGGTATCCGTAATGCAATCCCACAAACGAAACAAGACATGCTCATGTTCTGCGCCATTTCAGGAGAAAGTGAGAAAAAGAAAAATACTGGAAATTTAAACAACACAATCACTGTAGACACATTGAATTGCTTAGAAACATTATTTTAAATGTTTCTGACTAGCTGGGACTGATTTGGGTGACTTTTCAAACACAGTATTTGTAGACATGTTTTTGATACAGTATGTGAGTTCCCAAAGTGCCCGACCTAGGGTTAGGGTTAGGGTTTCAGTAAGAGCTAGACCTTTTCTGATGCATTTGCTGTGCTTTAGGAGGCTTTTGAAATGCAGAAAAAGTGTTGTTGGGTTGTTTCCTCGAGAAAAAAATATGGCCGTATTTTGCCATTTTTCTTAAGCCGCGCGGCTGTCGCTCAAAAAGGGTCAAAAATCAAAAGTTTGAAAACACACATTCTGTATGTGAATTAATGCTGCCTCTTGCATTTTAAGCCCAAAACAATCATACTTTTAGCTGTACTGTAGTGGTATCCGTAATGCAATCCCACAAACGAAACAAGACATGCTCATGTTCTGCGCCATTTCAGGAGAAAGTGAGAAAAAGAAAAATACTGGAAATTTAAACAACACACTCACTGTAGACACATTGAATTGCTAAGAAACATTATTTTAAATGTTTCTGACTAGCTGGGACTGATTTGGGTGACGTTTCAAACACAGTATTTGTAGACATGTTTTTGATACAGTATGTGAGTTCCCAAAGTGCCTGACCTAGGGTTAGGGTTAGGGTTTCAGTAAGAGCTAGACCTTTTCTGATGCATTTGCTGTGCTTTAGGAGGCGATTGAAATGCAGGAAAAGTGTTGTTGGGTTGTTTCCTCGAGAAAAAAAAATGGCCGTATTTTGCCATTTTTCTTAAGCCGCGCGGCTGTCGCTCAAAAAGGCTCAAAAATCAAAAGTTTGAAAACACACATTCTGTATGTGAATTTATGCTGCCTCTTGCATTTAAAGCCCAAATCAATCATACTTTTAGCCGTACTGTAGTGGTATCCGTAATGCAATCCCACAAACGAAACAAGACATGCTCATGTTCTGCGCCATTTCAGGAGAAAGTGAGAAAAAGAAAAATACTGGAGATTTAAACAACACACTCACTGTAGACACATTGAATTGCTTAGAAACATTATTTTAAATGTTTCTGACTAGCTGGGAGTGATTTGGGTGACTTTTCAAACACAGTATTTGTAGACGTGTTTTTGATACAGTATGTGAGTTCCCAAAGTGCCCGACCTAGGGTTAGGGTTAGGGTTTCAGTAAGAGCTAGACCTTTTCTGATGCATTTGCTGTGCTTTAGGAGGCTTTTGAAATGCAGGAAAAGTGTTGTTGGGTTGTTTCCTCGAGAAAAAAAAATGGCCGTATTTTGCCATTTTTCTTAAGCCGCGCGGCTGTCGCTCAAAAAGGGCCAAAAATCAAAAGTTTGAAAACACACATTCTGTATGTGAATTTCTGCTGCCTCTTGCATTTAAAGCCCAAAACAATCATACTTTTAGCCGTACTGTAGTGGTATCCGTAATGCAATCCCACAAACGAAACAAGACATGCTCATGTTCTGCGCCATTTCAGGAGAAAGTGAGAAAAAGAAAAATACTGGAAATTTAAACAACACACTCACTGTAGACACATTGAATTGCTTAGAAACATTATTTTAAATGTTTCTGACTAACTGGGAGTGATTTGGGTGACTTTTCAAACAGTATTTGTAGATGTGTTTTTGATACAGTATGTGAGTTCCCAAAGTGCCCGACCTAGGGTTAGGGTTAGGGTTTCAATAAGAGCTAGACCTTTTCTGATGCATTTGCTGTGCTTTAGGAGGCTTTTGAAATGCAGGAAAAGTGTTGTTGGGTTGTTTCCTCGAGAAAAAAAAATGGCCGTATTTTGCCATTTTTCTTAAGCCGCGCGGCTGTCGCTCAAAAAGGGTCAAAAATCAAAAGTTTGAAAACACACATTCTGTATGTGAATTTATGCTGCCTCTTGCATTTAAAGCCCAAAACAGTCATACTTTTAGCCGTACTGTAGTGGTATCCGTAATGCAATCCCACAAACGAAACAAGACATGCTCATGTTCTGCGCCATTTCAGGAGAAAGTGAGAAAAAGAAAAATACTGGAAATTTAAACAACACACTCACTGTAGACACATTGAATTGCTTAGAAACATTATTTTAAATGTTTCTGACTAACTGGGAGTGATTTGGGTGACTTTTCAAACAGTATTTGTAGATGTGTTTTTGATACAGTATGTGAGTTCCCAAAGTGCCCGACCTAGGGTTAGGGTTAGGGTTTCAATAAGAGCTAGACCTTTTCTGATGCATTTGCTGTGCTTTAGGAGGCTTTTGAAATGCAGGAAAAGTGTTGTTGGGTTGTTTCCTCGAGAAAAAAAAATGGCCGTATTTTGCCATTTTTCTTAAGCCGCGCGGCTGTCGCTCAAAGAGGGTCAAAAATCAAAAGTTTGAAAACACACATTCTGTATGTGAATTTATGCTGCCTCTTGCATTTAAAGCCCAAAACAATCATACTTTTAGCCGTACTGTAGTGGTATCTGTAATGCAATCCCACAAACGAAACAAGACATGCTCATGTTCTGCGCCATTTCAGGAGAAAGTGAGAAAAAGAAAAATACTGGAAATTTAAACAACACACTCACTGTAGACACATTGAATTGCTTAGAAACATTATTTTAAATGTTTCTGACTAGCTGGGACTGATTTGGGTGACTTTTCAAACACAGTATTTGTAGACATGTTTTTGATACAGTATGTGAGTTCCCAAAGTGCCCGACCTAGGGTTAGGGTTAGGGTTTCAGTAAGAGCTAGACCTTTTCTGATGCATTTGCTGTGCTTTAGGAGGCTTTTGAAATGCAGGAAAAGTGTTGTTGGGTTGTTTCCTCGAGAAAAAAAAATGGCCGTATTTTGCCATTTTTCTTAAGCCGCGCGGCTGTCGCTCAAAAAGGGTCAAAAATCAAAAGTTTGAAAACACACATTCTGTATGTGAATTTCTGCTGCCTCTTGCATTTAAAGCCCAAAACAATCATACTTTTAGCCGTACTGTAGTGGTATCCGTAATGCAATCCCACAAACGAAACAAGACATGCTCATGTTCTGCGCCATTTCAGGAGAAAGTGAGAAAAAGAAAAATACTGGAAATTTAAACAACACACTCACTGTAGACACATTGAATTGCTTAGAAACATTATTTTAAATGTTTCTGACTAACTGGGAGTGATTTGGGTGACTTTTCAAACAGTATTTGTAGATGTGTTTTTGATACAGTATGTGAGTTCCCAAAGTGCCCGACCTAGGGTTAGGGTTAGGGTTTCAATAAGAGCTAGACCTTTTCTGATGCATTTGCTGTGCTTTAGGAGGCTTTTGAAATGCAGGAAAAGTGTTGTTGGGTTGTTTCCTCGAGAAAAAAAAATGGCCGTATATTGCCATTTTTCTTAAGCCGCGCGGCTGTCGCTCAAAAAGGGTCAAAAATCAAAAGTTTGAAAACACACATTCTGTATGTGAATTAATGCTGCCTCTTGCATTTTAAGCCCAAAACAATCATACTTTTAGCTGTACTGTAGTGGTATCCGTAATGCAATCCCACAAACGAAACAAGACATGCTCATGTTCTGCGCCATTTCAGGAGAAAGTGAGAAAAAGAAAAATACTGGAAATTTAAACAACACACTCACTGTAGACACATTGAATTGCTTAGAAACATTATTTTAAATGTTTCTGACTAGCTGGGACTGATTTGGGTGACTTTTCAAACACAGTATTTGTAGACATGTTTTTGATACAGTATGTGAGTTCCCAAAGTGCCCGACCTAGGGTTAGGGTTAGGGTTTCAGTAAGAGCTAGACCTTTTCTGATGCATTTGCTGTGCTTTAGGAGGCTTTTGAAATGCAGGAAAAGTGTTGTTGGGTTGTTTCCTCGAGAAAAAAAAATGGCCGTATTTTGCCATTTTTCTTAAGCCGCGCGGCTGTCGCTCAAAAAGGGTCAAAAATCAAAAGTTTGAAAACACACATTCTGTATGTGAATTTATGCTGCCTCTTGCATTTTAAGCCCAAAACAATCATACTTTTAGCTGTACTGTAGTGGTATCCGTAATGCAATCCCACAAACGAAACAAGACATGCTCATGTTCTGCGCCATTTCAGGAGAAAGTGAGAAAAAGAAAAATACTGGAAATTTAAACAACACACTCACTGTAAACACATTGAATTGCTTAGAAACATTATTTTAAATGTTTCTGACTAGCTGGGACTGATTTGGGTGACGTTTCAAACACAGTATTTGTAGACATGTTTTTGATACAGTATGTGAGTTCCCAAAGTGCCTGACCTAGGGTTAGGGTTAGGGTTTCAGTAAGAGCTAGACCTTTTCTGATGCATTTGCTGTGCTTTAGGAGGCGATTGAAATGCAGGAAAAGTGTTGTTGGGTTGTTTCCTCGAGAAAAAAAAATGGCCGTATTTTGCCATTTTTCTTAAGCCGCGCGGCTTTCGCTCAAAAAGGCTCAAAAATCAAAAGTTTGAAAACACACATTCTGTATGTGAATTTATGCTGCCTCTTGCATTTAAAGCCCAAATCAATCATACTTTTAGCCGTACTCTAGTGGTATCCGTAATGCAATCCCACAAACGAAACAAGACATGCTCATGTTCTGCGCCATTTCAGGAGAAAGTGAGAAAAAGAAAAATACTGGAAATTTAAACAACACACTCACTGTAGACACATTGAATTGCTTAGAAACATTATTTTAAATGTTTCTGACTAGCTGGGAGTGATTTGGGTGACTTTTCAAACACAGTATTTGTAGACGTGTTTTTGATACAGTATGTGAGTTCCCAAAGTGCCCGACCTAGGGTTAGGGTTAGGGTTTCAGTAAGAGCTAGACCTTTTCTGATGCATTTGCTGTGCTTTAGGAGGCTTTTGAAATGCAGGAAAAGTGTTGTTGGGTTGTTTCCTCGAGAAAAAAAAATGGCCGTATTTTGCCATTTTTCTTAAGCCGCGCGGCTGTCGCTCAAAAAGGGCCAAAAATCAAAAGTTTGAAAACACACATTCTGTATGTGAATTTCTGCTGCCTCTTGCATTTAAAGCCCAAAACAATCATACTTTTAGCCGTACTGTAGTGGTATCCGTAATGCAATCCCACAAACGAAACAAGACATGCTCATGTTCTGCGCCATTTCAGGAGAAAGTGAGAAAAAGAAAAATACTGGAAATTTAAACAACACACTCACTGTAGACACATTGAATTGCTTAGAAACATTATTTTAAATGTTTCTGACTAACTGGGAGTGATTTGGGTGACTTTTCAAACACAGTATTTGTAGACATGTTTTTGATACAGTATGTGAGTTCCCAAAGTGCCCGACCTAGGGTTAGGGTTAGGGTTTCAGTAAGAGCTAGACCTTTTCTGATGCATTTGCTGTGCTTTAGGAGGCGATTGAAATGCAGGAAAAGTGTTGTTGGGTTGTTTCCTCGAGAAAAAAAAATGGCCGTATTTTGCCATTTTTCTTAAGCCGCGCGGCTGTCGCTCAAAAAGGGTCAAAAATCAAAAGTTTGAAAACACACATTCTGTATGTGAATTAATGCTGCCTCTTGCATTTTAAGCCCAAAACAATCATACTTTTAGCTGTACTATAGTGGTATCCGTAATGCAATCCCACAAACGAAACAAGACATGCTCATGTTCTGCGCCATTTCAGGAGAAAGTGAGAAAAAGAAAAATACTGGAAATTTAAACAACACACTCACTGTAAACACATTGAATTGCTTAGAAACATTATTTTAAATGTTTCTGACTAGCTGGGACTGATTTGGGTGACATTTCAAACACAGTATTTGTAGACGTGTTTTTGATACAGTATGTGAGTTCCCAAAGTGCCCGACCTAGGGTTAGGGTTAGGGTTTCAGTAAGAGCTAGACCTTTTCTGATGCATTTGCTGTGCTTTAGGAGGCTTTTGAAATGCAGGAAAAGTGTTGTTGGGTTGTTTCCTCGAGAAAAAAATATGGCCGTATTTTGCCATTTTTCTTAAGCCGCGCGGCTGTCGCTCAAAAAGGGTCAAAAATCAAAAGTTTGAAAACACACATTCTGTATGTGAATTTATGCTGCCTCTTGCATTTAAAGCCCAAAACAGTCATACTTTTAGCCGTACTGTAGTGGTATCCGTAATGCAATCCCACAAACGAAACAAGACATGCTCATGTTCTGCGCCATTTCAGGAGAAAGTGAGAAAAAGAAAAATACTGGAAATTTAAACAACACACTCACTGTAGACACATTGAATTGCTTAGAAACATTATTTTAAATGTTTCTGACTAGCTGGGAGTGATTTGGGTGACTTTTCAAACACAGTATTTGTAGACATGTTTTTGATACAGTATGTGAGTTCCCAAAGTGCCCGACCTAGGGTTAGGGTTAGGGTTTCAGTAAGAGCTAGACCTTTTCTGATGCATTTGCTGTGCTTTAGGAGGCTTTTGAAATGCAGGAAAAGTGTTGTTGGGTTGTTTCCTCGAGAAAAAAAAATGGCCGTATTTTGCCATTTTTCTTAAGCCGCGCGGCTGTCGCTCAAAAAGGGTCAAAAATCAAAAGTTTGAAAACACACATTCTGTATGTGAATTTATGCTGCCTCTTGCATTTAAAGCCCAAAACAATCATACTTTTAGCCGTACTGTAGTGGTATCCGTAATGCAATCCCACAAACGAAACAAGACATGCTCATGTTCTGCGCCATTTCAGGAGAAAGTGAGAAAAAGAAAAATACTGGAAATTTAAACAACACACTCACTGTAGACACATTGAATTGCTTAGAAACATTATTTTAAATGTTTCTGACTAACTGGGAGTGATTTGGGTGACTTTTCAAACAGTATTTGTAGATGTGTTTTTGATACAGTATGTGAGTTCCCAAAGTGCCCGACCTAGGGTTAGGGTTAGGGTTTCAATAAGAGCTAGACCTTTTCTGATGCATTTGCTGTGCTTTAGGAGGCTTTTGAAATGCAGGAAAAGTGTTGTTGGGTTGTTTCCTCGAGAAAAAAAAATGGCCGTATTTTGCCATTTTTCTTAAGCCGCGCGGCTGTCGCTCAAAAAGGGTCAAAAATCAAAAGTTTGAAAACACACATTCTGTATGTGAATTAATGCTGCCTCTTGCATTTTAAGCCCAAAACAATCATACTTTTAGCTGTACTGTAGTGGTATCCGTAATGCAATCCCACAAACGAAACAAGACATGCTCATGTTCTGCGCCATTTCAGGAGAAAGTGAGAAAAAGAAAAATACTGGAAATTTAAACAACACACTCACTGTAGACACATTGAATTGCTTAGAAACATTATTTTAAATGTTTCTGACTAGCTGGGACTGATTTGGGTGACTTTTCAAACACAGTATTTGTAGACATGTTTTTGATACAGTATGTGAGTTCCCAAAGTGCCCGACCTAGGGTTAGGGTTAGGGTTTCAGTAAGAGCTAGACCTTTTCTGATGCATTTGCTGTGCTTTAGGAGGCTTTTGAAATGCAGGAAAAGTGTTGTTGGGTTGTTTCCTCGAGAAAAAAAAATGGCCGTATTTTGCCATTTTTCTTAAGCCGCGCGGCTGTCGCTCAAAGAGGGTCAAAAATCAAAAGTTTGAAAACACACATTCTGTATGTGAATTTATGCTGCCTCTTGCATTTAAAGCCCAAAACAATCATACTTTTAGCCGTACTGTAGTGGTATCCGTAATGCAATCCCACAAACGAAACAAGACATGCTCATGTTCTGCGCCATTTCAGGAGAAAGTGAGAAAAAGAAAAATACTGGAAATTTAAACAACACACTCACTGTAGACACATTGAATTGCTTAGAAACATTATTTTAAATGTTTCTGACTAACTGGGAGTGATTTGGGTGACTTTTCAAACACAGTATTTGTAGACATGTTTTTGATACAGTATGTGAGTTCCCAAAGTGCCCGACCTAGGGTTAGGGTTAGGGTTTCAGTAAGAGCTAGACCTTTTCTGATGCATTTGCTGTGCTTTAGGAGGCTTTTGAAATGCAGGAAAAGTGTTGTTGGGTTGTTTCCTCGAGAAAAAAAAATGGCCGTATTTTGCCATTTTTCTTAAGCCGCGCGGCTGTCGCTCAAAGAGGGTCAAAAATCAAAAGTTTGAAAACACACATTCTGTATGTGAATTTATGCTGCCTCTTGCATTTAAAGCCCAAAACAATCATACTTTTAGCCGTACTGTAGTGGTATCCGTAATGCAATCCCACAAACGAAACAAGACATGCTCATGTTCTGCGCCATTTCAGGAGAAAGTGAGAAAAAGAAAAATACTGGAAATTTAAACAACACACTCACTGTAGACACATTGAATTGCTTAGAAACATTATTTTAAATGTTTCTGACTAACTGGGAGTGATTTGGGTGACTTTTCAAACAGTATTTGTAGATGTGTTTTTGATACAGTATGTGAGTTCCCAAAGTGCCCGACCTAGGGTTAGGGTTAGGGTTTCAATAAGAGCTAGACCTTTTCTGATGCATTTGCTGTGCTTTAGGAGGCTTTTGAAATGCAGGAAAAGTGTTGTTGGGTTGTTTCCTCGAGAAAAAAAAATGGCCGTATTTTGCCATTTTTCTTAAGCCGCGCGGCTGTCGCTCAAAAAGGGTCAAAAATCAAAAGTTTGAAAACACACATTCTGTATGTGAATTAATGCTGCCTCTTGCATTTTAAGCCCAAAACAATCATACTTTTAGCTGTACTGTAGTGGTATCCGTAATGCAATCCCACAAACGAAACAAGACATGCTCATGTTCTGCGCCATTTCAGGAGAAAGTGAGAAAAAGAAAAATACTGGAAATTTAAACAACACACTCACTGTAGACACATTGAATTGCTTAGAAACATTATTTTAAATGTTTCTGACTAGCTGGGACTGATTTGGGTGACTTTTCAAACACAGTATTTGTAGACATGTTTTTGATACAGTATGTGAGTTCCCAAAGTGCCCGACCTAGGGTTAGGGTTAGGGTTTCAGTAAGAGCTAGACCTTTTCTGATGCATTTGCTGTGCTTTAGGAGGCTTTTGAAATGCAGGAAAAGTGTTGTTGGGTTGTTTCCTCGAGAAAAAAAAATGGCCGTATTTTGCCATTTTTCTTAAGCCGCGCGGCTGTCGCTCAAAAAGGGTCAAAAATCAAAAGTTTGAAAACACACATTCTGTATGTGAATTTATGCTGCCTCTTGCATTTTAAGCCCAAAACAATCATACTTTTAGCTGTACTGTAGTGGTATCCGTAATGCAATCCCACAAACGAAACAAGACATGCTCATGTTCTGCGCCATTTCAGGAGAAAGTGAGAAAAAGAAAAATACTGGAAATTTAAACAACACACTCACTGTAAACACATTGAATTGCTTAGAAACATTATTTTAAATGTTTCTGACTAGCTGGGACTGATTTGGGTGACGTTTCAAACACAGTATTTGTAGACATGTTTTTGATACAGTATGTGAGTTCCCAAAGTGCCTGACCTAGGGTTAGGGTTAGGGTTTCAGTAAGAGCTAGACCTTTTCTGATGCATTTGCTGTGCTTTAGGAGGCGATTGAAATGCAGGAAAAGTGTTGTTGGGTTGTTTCCTCGAGAAAAAAAAATGGCCGTATTTTGCCATTTTTCTTAAGCCGCGCGGCTGTCGCTCAAAAAGGCTCAAAAATCAAAAGTTTGAAAACACACATTCTGTATGTGAATTTATGCTGCCTCTTGCATTTAAAGCCCAAATCAATCATACTTTTAGCCGTACTGTAGTGGTATCCGTAATGCAATCCCACAAACGAAACAAGACATGCTCATGTTCTGCGCCATTTCAGGAGAAAGTGAGAAAAAGAAAAATACTGGAAATTTAAACAACACACTCACTGTAGACACATTGAATTGCTTAGAAACATTATTTTAAATGTTTCTGACTAACTGGGAGTGATTTGGGTGACTTTTCAAACACAGTATTTGTAGACATGTTTTTGATACAGTATGTGAGTTCCCAAAGTGCCCGACCTAGGGTTAGGGTTAGGGTTTCAGTAAGAGCTAGACCTTTTCTGATGCATTTGCTGTGCTTTAGGAGGCGATTGAAATGCAGGAAAAGTGTTGTTGGGTTGTTTCCTCGAGAAAAAAAAATGGCCGTATTTTGCCATTTTTCTTAAGCCGCGCGGCTGTCGCTCAAAAAGGGTCAAAAATCAAAAGTTTGAAAACACACATTCTGTATGTGAATTAATGCTGCCTCTTGCATTTTAAGCCCAAAACAATCATACTTTTAGCTGTACTATAGTGGTATCCGTAATGCAATCCCACAAACGAAACAAGACATGCTCATGTTCTGCGCCATTTCAGGAGAAAGTGAGAAAAAGAAAAATACTGGAAATTTAAACAACACACTCACTGTAAACACATTGAATTGCTTAGAAACATTATTTTAAATGTTTCTGACTAGCTGGGACTGATTTGGGTGACGTTTCAAACACAGTATTTGTAGACATGTTTTTGATACAGTATGTGAGTTCCCAAAGTGCCTGACCTAGGGTTAGGGTTAGGGTTTCAGTAAGAGCTAGACCTTTTCTGATGCATTTGCTGTGCTTTAGGAGGCGATTGAAATGCAGGAAAAGTGTTGTTGGGTTGTTTCCTCGAGAAAAAAAAATGGCCGTATTTTGCCATTTTTCTTAAGCCGCGCGGCTGTCGCTCAAAAAGGCTCAAAAATCAAAAGTTTGAAAACACACATTCTGTATGTGAATTTATGCTGCCTCTTGCATTTAAAGCCCAAATCAATCATACTATTAGCCGTACTGTAGTGGTATCCGTAATGCAATCCCACAAACGAAACAAGACATGCTCATGTTCTGCGCCATTTCAGGAGAAAGTGAGAAAAAGAAAAATACTGGAAATTTAAACAACACACTCACTGTAGACACATTGAATTGCTTAGAAACATTATTTTAAATGTTTCTGACTAGCTGGGAGTGATTTGGGTGACTTTTCAAACAGCATTTGTAGACGTGTTTTTGATACAGTATGTGAGTTCCCAAAGTGCCCGACCTAGGGTTAGGGTTAGGGTTTCAGTAAGAGCTAGACCTTTTCTGATGCATTTGCTGTGCTTTAGGAGGCTTTTGAAATGCAGGAAAAGTGTTGTTGGGTTGTTTCCTCGAGAAAAAAATATGGCCGTATTTTGCCATTTTTCTTAAGCCGCGCGGCTGTCGCTCAAAAAGGGTCAAAAATCAAAAGTTTGAAAACACACATTCTGTATGTGAATTTATGCTGCCTCTTGCATTTAAAGCCCAAAACAGTCATACTTTTAGCCGTACTGTAGTGGTATCCGTAATGCAATCCCACAAACGAAACAAGACATGCTCATGTTCTGCGCCATTTCAGGAGAAAGTGAGAAAAAGAAAAATACTGGAAATTTAAACAACACACTCACTGTAGACACATTGAATTGCTTAGAAACATTATTTTAAATGTTTCTGACTAGCTGGGACTGATTTGGGTGACTTTTCAAACACAGTATTTGTAGACATGTTTTTGATACAGTATGTGAGTTCCCAAAGTGCCCGACCTAGGGTTAGGGTTAGGGTTTCAGTAAGAGCTAGACCTTTTCTGATGCATTTGCTGTGCTTTAGGAGGCTTTTGAAATGCAGGAAAAGTGTTGTTGGGTTGTTTCCTCGAGAAAAAAATATGGCCGTATTTTGCCATTTTTCTTAAGCCGCGCGGCTGTCGCTCAAAAAGGGTCAAAAATCAAAAGTTTGAAAACACACATTCTGTATGTGAATTTATGCTGCCTCTTGCATTTAAAGCCCAAAACAATCATACTTTTAGCCGTACTGTAGTGGTATCCGTAATGCAATCCCACAAACGAAACAAGACATGCTCATGTTCTGCGCCATTTCAGGAGAAAGTGAGAAAAAGAAAAATACTGGAAATTTAAACAACACACTCACTGTAGACACATTGAATTGCTTAGAAACATTATTTTAAATGTTTCTGACTAACTGGGAGTGATTTGGGTGACTTTTCAAACAGTATTTGTAGATGTGTTTTTGATACAGTATGTGAGTTCCCAAAGTGCCCGACCTAGGGTTAGGGTTAGGGTTTCAATAAGAGCTAGACCTTTTCTGATGCATTTGCTGTGCTTTAGGAGGCTTTTGAAATGCAGGAAAAGTGTTGTTGGGGTGTTTCCTCGAGAAAAAAAAATGGCCGTATTTTGCCATTTTTCTTAAGCCGCGCGGCTGTCGCTCAAAAAGGGTCAAAAATCAAAAGTTTGAAAACACACATTCTGTATGTGAATTAATGCTGCCTCTTGCATTTTAAGCCCAAAACAATCATACTTTTAGCTGTACTGTAGTGGTATCCGTAATGCAATCCCACAAACGAAACAAGACATGCTCATGTTCTGCGCCATTTCAGGAGAA
The DNA here is from genome assembly GCF_040954835.1 of Lepisosteus oculatus. Lineage (NCBI taxonomy): Eukaryota > Metazoa > Chordata > Actinopteri > Semionotiformes > Lepisosteidae > Lepisosteus > Lepisosteus oculatus. The sequence continues at coordinate 13,723,753 of NC_090707.1, forward strand.
AGTGAGAAAAAGAAAAATACTGGAAATTTAAACAACACACTCACTGTAGACACATTGAATTGCTTAGAAACATTATTTTAAATGTTTCTGACTAGCTGGGACTGATTTGGGTGACTTTTCAAACACAGTATTTGTAGACATGTTTTTGATACAGTATGTGAGTTCCCAAAGTGCCCGACCTAGGGTTAGGGTTAGGGTTTCAGTAAGAGCTAGACCTTTTCTGATGCATTTGCTGTGCTTTAGGAGGCTTTTGAAATGCAGGAAAAGTGTTGTTGGGTTGTTTCCTCGAGAAAAAAAAATGGCCGTATTTTGCCATTTTTCTTAAGCCGCGCGGCTGTCGCTCAAAAAGGGTCAAAAATCAAAAGTTTGAAAACACACATTCTGTATGTGAATTTATGCTGCCTCTTGCATTTAAAGCCTAAAACAATCATACTTTTAGCCATACTGTAGTGGTATCCGTAATGCAATCCCACAAACGAAACAAGACATGCTCATGTTCTGCGCCATTTCAGGAGAAAGTGAGAAAAAGAAAAATACTGGAAATTTAAACAACACACTCACTGTAGACACATTGAATTGCTTAGAAACATTATTTTAAATGTTTCTGACTAGCTGGGACTGATTTGGGTGACTTTTCAAACACAGTATTTGTAGACATGTTTTTGATACAGTATGTGAGTTCCCAAAGTGCCCGACCTAGGGTTAGGGTTAGGGTTTCAATAAGAGCTAGACCTTTTCTGATGCATTTGCTGTGCTTTAGGAGGCTTTTGAAATGCAGGAAAAGTGTTGTTGGGTTGTTTCCTCGAGAAAAAAAAATGGCCGTATTTTGCCATTTTTCTTAAGCCGCGCGGCTGTCGCTCAAAAAGGGTCAAAAATCAAAAGTTTGAAAACACACATTCTGTATGTGAATTAATGCTGCCTCTTGCATTTTAAGCCCAAAACAATCATACTTTTAGCCGTACTGTAGTGGTATCCGTAATGCAATCCCACAAACGAAACAAGACATGCTCATGTTCTGCGCCATTTCAGGAGAAAGTGCGAAAAAGAAAAATACTGGAAATTTAAACAACACACTCACTGTAGACACATTGAATTGCTTAGAAACATTATTTTAAATGTTTCTGACTAGCTGGGACTGATTTGGGTGACTTTTCAAACACAGTATTTGTAGACATGTTTTTGATACAGTATGTGAGTTCCCAAAGTGCCCGACCTAGGGTTAGGGTTAGGGTTTCAGTAAGAGCTAGACCTTTTCTGATGCATTTGCTGTGCTTTAGGAGGCTTTTGAAATGCAGGAAAAGTGTTGTTGGGTTGTTTCCTCGAGAAAAAAAAATGGCCGTATTTTGCCATTTTTCTTAAGCCGCGCAGCTGTCGCTCAAAAAGGGTCAAAAATCAAAAGTTTGAAAACACACATTCTGTATGTGAATTTCTGCTGCCTCTTGCATTTAAAGCCCAAAACAATCATACTTTTAGCCGTACTGTAGTGGTATCCGTAATGCAATCCCACAAACGAAACAAGACATGCTCATGTTCTGCGCCATTTCAGGAGAAAGTGAGAAAAAGAAAAATACTGGAAATTTAAACAACACACTCACTGTAGACACATTGAATTGCTTAGAAACATTATTTTAGATGTTTCTGACTAACTGGGAGTGATTTGGGTGACTTTTCAAACAGTATTTGTAGATGTGTTTTTGATACAGTATGTGAGTTCCCAAAGTGCCCGACCTAGGGTTAGGGTTAGGGTTTCAGTAAGAGCTAGACCTTTTCTGATGCATTTGCTGTGCTTTAGGAGGCTTTTGAAATGCAGGAAAAGTGTTGTTGGGTTGTTTCCTCGAGAAAAAAAAATGGCCGTATTTTGCCATTTTTCTTAAGCCGCGCGGCTGTCGCTCAAAAAGGGTCAAAAATCAAAAGTTTGAAAACACACATTCTGTATGTGAATTTCTGCTGCCTCTTGCATTTAAAGCCCAAAACAATCATACTTTTAGCCGTACTGTAGTGGTATCCGTAATGCAATCCCACAAACGAAACAAGACATGCTCATGTTCTGCGCCATTTCAGGAGAAAGTGAGAAAAAGAAAAATACTGGAAATTTAAACAACACACTCACTGTAGACACATTGAATTGCTTAGAAACATTATTTTAAATGTTTCTGACTAGCTGGGACTGATTTGGGTGACTTTTCAAACACAGTATTTGTAGACATGTTTTTGATACAGTATGTGAGTTCCCAAAGTGCCCGACCTAGGGTTAGGGTTAGGGTTTCAGTAAGAGCTAGACCTTTTCTGATGCATTTGCTGTGCTTTAGGAGGCTTTTGAAATGCAGGAAAAGTGTTGTTGGGTTGTTTCCTCGAGAAAAAAAAATGGCCGTATTTTGCCATTTTTCTTAAGCCGCGCGGCTGTCGCTCAAAAAGGGTCAAAAATCAAAAGTTTGAAAACACACATTCTGTATGTGAATTTCTGCTGCCTCTTGCATTTAAAGCCCAAAACAATCATACTTTTAGCCGTACTGTAGTGGTATCCGTAATGCAATCCCACAAACGAAACAAGACATGCTCATGTTCTGCGCCATTTCAGGAGAAAGTGAGAAAAAGAAAAATACTGGAAATTTAAACAACACACTCACTGTAGACACATTGAATTGCTTAGAAACATTATTTTAAATGTTTCTGACTAGCTGGGACTGATTTGGGTGACTTTTCAAACACAGTATTTGTAGACATGTTTTTGATACAGTATGTGAGTTCCCAAAGTGCCCGACCTAGGGTTAGGGTTAGGGTTTCAGTAAGAGCTAGACCTTTTCTGATGCATTTGCTGTGCTTTAGGAGGCTTTTGAAATGCAGGAAAAGTGTTGTTGGGTTGTTTCCTCGAGAAAAAAAAATGGCCGTATTTTGCCATTTTTCTTAAGCCGCGCGGCTGTCGCTCAAAAAGGGTCAAAAATCAAAAGTTTGAAAACACACATTCTGTATGTGAATTTCTGCTGCCTCTTGCATTTAAAGCCCAAAACAATCATACTTTTAGCCGTACTGTAGTGGTATCCGTAATGCAATCCCACAAACGAAACAAGACATGCTCATGTTCTGCGCCATTTCAGGAGAAAGTGAGAAAAAGAAAAATACTGGAAATTTAAACAACACACTCACTGTAGACACATTGAATTGCTTAGAAACATTATTTTAAATGTTTCTGACTAACTGGGAGTGATTTGGGTGACTTTTCAAACAGTATTTGTAGATGTGTTTTTGATACAGTATGTGAGTTCCCAAAGTGCCCGACCTAGGGTTAGGGTTAGGGTTTCAATAAGAGCTAGACCTTTTCTGATGCATTTGCTGTGCTTTAGGAGGCTTTTGAAATGCAGGAAAAGTGTTGTTGGGGTGTTTCCTCGAGAAAAAAAAATGGCCGTATTTTGCCATTTTTCTTAAGCCGCGCGGCTGTCGCTCAAAAAGGGTCAAAAATCAAAAGTTTGAAAACACACATTCTGTATGTGAATTAATGCTGCCTCTTGCATTTTAAGCCCAAAACAATCATACTTTTAGCTGTACTGTAGTGGTATCCGTAATGCAATCCCACAAACGAAACAAGACATGCTCATGTTCTGCGCCATTTCAGGAGAAAGTGAGAAAAAGAAAAATACTGGAAATTTAAACAACACACTCACTGTAGACACATTGAATTGCTTAGAAACATTATTTTAAATGTTTCTGACTAGCTGGGACTGATTTGGGTGACTTTTCAAACACAGTATTTGTAGACATGTTTTTGATACAGTATGTGAGTTCCCAAAGTGCCCGACCTAGGGTTAGGGTTAGGGTTTCAGTAAGAGCTAGACCTTTTCTGATGCATTTGCTGTGCTTTAGGAGGCTTTTGAAATGCAGGAAAAGTGTTGTTGGGTTGTTTCCTCGAGAAAAAAAAATGGCCGTATTTTGCCATTTTTCTTAAGCCGCGCGGCTGTCGCTCAAAAAGGGTCAAAAATCAAAAGTTTGAAAACACACATTCTGTATGTGAATTTATGCTGCCTCTTGCATTTAAAGCCTAAAACAATCATACTTTTAGCCATACTGTAGTGGTATCCGTAATGCAATCCCACAAACGAAACAAGACATGCTCATGTTCTGCGCCATTTCAGGAGAAAGTGAGAAAAAGAAAAATACTGGAAATTTAAACAACACACTCACTGTAGACACATTGAATTGCTTAGAAACATTATTTTAAATGTTTCTGACTAGCTGGGACTGATTTGGGTGACTTTTCAAACACAGTATTTGTAGACATGTTTTTGATACAGTATGTGAGTTCCCAAAGTGCCCGACCTAGGGTTAGGGTTAGGGTTTCAATAAGAGCTAGACCTTTTCTGATGCATTTGCTGTGCTTTAGGAGGCTTTTGAAATGCAGGAAAAGTGTTGTTGGGTTGTTTCCTCGAGAAAAAAAAATGGCCGTATTTTGCCATTTTTCTTAAGCCGCGCGGCTGTCGCTCAAAAAGGGTCAAAAATCAAAAGTTTGAAAACACACATTCTGTATGTGAATTAATGCTGCCTCTTGCATTTTAAGCCCAAAACAATCATACTTTTAGCCGTACTGTAGTGGTATCCGTAATGCAATCCCACAAACGAAACAAGACATGCTCATGTTCTGCGCCATTTCAGGAGAAAGTGCGAAAAAGAAAAATACTGGAAATTTAAACAACACACTCACTGTAGACACATTGAATTGCTTAGAAACATTATTTTAAATGTTTCTGACTAGCTGGGACTGATTTGGGTGACTTTTCAAACACAGTATTTGTAGACATGTTTTTGATACAGTATGTGAGTTCCCAAAGTGCCCGACCTAGGGTTAGGGTTAGGGTTTCAGTAAGAGCTAGACCTTTTCTGATGCATTTGCTGTGCTTTAGGAGGCTTTTGAAATGCAGGAAAAGTGTTGTTGGGTTGTTTCCTCGAGAAAAAAAAATGGCCGTATTTTGCCATTTTTCTTAAGCCGCGCAGCTGTCGCTCAAAAAGGGTCAAAAATCAAAAGTTTGAAAACACACATTCTGTATGTGAATTTCTGCTGCCTCTTGCATTTAAAGCCCAAAACAATCATACTTTTAGCCGTACTGTAGTGGTATCCGTAATGCAATCCCACAAACGAAACAAGACATGCTCATGTTCTGCGCCATTTCAGGAGAAAGTGAGAAAAAGAAAAATACTGGAAATTTAAACAACACACTCACTGTAGACACATTGAATTGCTTAGAAACATTATTTTAGATGTTTCTGACTAACTGGGAGTGATTTGGGTGACTTTTCAAACAGTATTTGTAGATGTGTTTTTGATACAGTATGTGAGTTCCCAAAGTGCCCGACCTAGGGTTAGGGTTAGGGTTTCAGTAAGAGCTAGACCTTTTCTGATGCATTTGCTGTGCTTTAGGAGGCTTTTGAAATGCAGGAAAAGTGTTGTTGGGTTGTTTCCTCGAGAAAAAAAAATGGCCGTATTTTGCCATTTTTCTTAAGCCGCGCGGCTGTCGCTCAAAAAGGGTCAAAAATCAAAAGTTTGAAAACACACATTCTGTATGTGAATTTCTGCTGCCTCTTGCATTTAAAGCCCAAAACAATCATACTTTTAGCCGTACTGTAGTGGTATCCGTAATGCAATCCCACAAACGAAACAAGACATGCTCATGTTCTGCGCCATTTCAGGAGAAAGTGAGAAAAAGAAAAATACTGGAAATTTAAACAACACACTCACTGTAGACACATTGAATTGCTTAGAAACATTATTTTAAATGTTTCTGACTAGCTGGGACTGATTTGGGTGACTTTTCAAACACAGTATTTGTAGACATGTTTTTGATACAGTATGTGAGTTCCCAAAGTGCCCGACCTAGGGTTAGGGTTAGGGTTTCAGTAAGAGCTAGACCTTTTCTGATGCATTTGCTGTGCTTTAGGAGGCTTTTGAAATGCAGGAAAAGTGTTGTTGGGTTGTTTCCTCGAGAAAAAAAAATGGCCGTATTTTGCCATTTTTCTTAAGCCGCGCGGCTGTCGCTCAAAAAGGGTCAAAAATCAAAAGTTTGAAAACACACATTCTGTATGTGAATTTCTGCTGCCTCTTGCATTTAAAGCCCAAAACAATCATACTTTTAGCCGTACTGTAGTGGTATCCGTAATGCAATCCCACAAACGAAACAAGACATGCTCATGTTCTGCGCCATTTCAGGAGAAAGTGAGAAAAAGAAAAATACTGGAAATTTAAACAACACACTCACTGTAGACACATTGAATTGCTTAGAAACATTATTTTAAATGTTTCTGACTAGCTGGGACTGATTTGGGTGACTTTTCAAACACAGTATTTGTAGACATGTTTTTGATACAGTATGTGAGTTCCCAAAGTGCCCGACCTAGGGTTAGGGTTAGGGTTTCAGTAAGAGCTAGACCTTTTCTGATGCATTTGCTGTGCTTTAGGAGGCTTTTGAAATGCAGGAAAAGTGTTGTTGGGTTGTTTCCTCGAGAAAAAAAAATGGCCGTATTTTGCCATTTTTCTTAAGCCGCGCGGCTGTCGCTCAAAAAGGGTCAAAAATCAAAAGTTTGAAAACACACATTCTGTATGTGAATTTCTGCTGCCTCTTGCATTTAAAGCCCAAAACAATCATACTTTTAGCCGTACTGTAGTGGTATCCGTAATGCAATCCCACAAACGAAACAAGACATGCTCATGTTCTGCGCCATTTCAGGAGAAAGTGAGAAAAAGAAAAATACTGGAAATTTAAACAACACACTCACTGTAGACACATTGAATTGCTTAGAAACATTATTTTAAATGTTTCTGACTAACTGGGAGTGATTTGGGTGACTTTTCAAACAGTATTTGTAGATGTGTTTTTGATACAGTATGTGAGTTCCCAAAGTGCCCGACCTAGGGTTAGGGTTAGGGTTTCAATAAGAGCTAGACCTTTTCTGATGCATTTGCTGTGCTTTAGGAGGCTTTTGAAATGCAGGAAAAGTGTTGTTGGGTTGTTTCCTCGAGAAAAAAAAATGGCCGTATTTTGCCATTTTTCTTAAGCCGCGCGGCTGTCGCTCAAAAAGGGTCAAAAATCAAAAGTTTGAAAACACACATTCTGTATGTGAATTAATGCTGCCTCTTGCATTTTAAGCCCAAAACAATCATACTTTTAGCTGTACTGTAGTGGTATCCGTAATGCAATCCCACAAACGAAACAAGACATGCTCATGTTCTGCGCCATTTCAGGAGAAAGTGAGAAAAAGAAAAATACTGGAAATTTAAACAACACACTCACTGTAGACACATTGAATTGCTTAGAAACATTATTTTAAATGTTTCTGACTAGCTGGGAGTGATTTGGGTGACTTTTCAAACACAGTATTTGTAGACATGTTTTTGATACAGTATGTGAGTTCCCAAAGTGCCCGACCTAGGGTTAGGGTTAGGGTTTCAGTAAGAGCTAGACCTTTTCTGATGCATTTGCTGTGCTTTAGGAGGCTTTTGAAATGCAGGAAAAGTGTTGTTGGGTTGTTTCCTCGAGAAAAAAAAATGGCCGTATTTTGCCATTTTTCTTAAGCCGCGCGGCTGTCGCTCAAAAAGGGTCAAAAATCAAAAGTTTGAAAACACACATTCTGTATGTGAATTTCTGCTGCCTCTTGCATTTAAAGCCCAAAACAATCATACTTTTAGCCGTACTGTAGTGGTATCCGTAATGCAATCCCACAAACGAAACAAGACATGCTCATGTTCTGCGCCATTTCAGGAGAAAGTGAGAAAAAGAAAAATACTGGAAATTTAAACAACACACTCACTGTAGACACATTGAATTGCTTAGAAACATTATTTTAAATGTTTCTGACTAGCTGGGACTGATTTGGGTGACTTTTCAAAAACAGTATTTGTAGACATGTTTTTGATACAGTATGTGAGTTCCCAAAGTGCCCGACCTAGGGTTAGGGTTAGGGTTTCAGTAAGAGCTAGACCTTTTCTGATGCATTTGCTGTGCTTTAGGAGGCTTTTGAAATGCAGGAAAAGTGTTGTTGGGTTGTTTCCTCGAGAAAAAAAAATGGCCGTATTTTGCCATTTTTCTTAAGCCGCGCGGCTGTCGCTCAAAAAGGGTCAAAAATCAAAAGTTTGAAAACACACATTCTGTATGTGAATTTCTGCTGCCTCTTGCATTTAAAGCCCAAAACAATCATACTTTTAGCCGTACTGTAGTGGTATCCGTAATGCAATCCCACAAACGAAACAAGACATGCTCATGTTCTGCGCCATTTCAGGAGAAAGTGAGAAAAAGAAAAATACTGGAAATTTAAACAACACACTCACTGTAGACACATTGAATTGCCTAGAAACATTATTTTAAATGTTTCTGACTAACTGGGAGTGATTTGGGTGACTTTTCAAACAGTATTTGTAGATGTGTTTTTGATACAGTATGTGAGTTCCCAAAGTGCCCGACCTAGGGTTAGGGTTAGGGTTTCAATAAGAGCTAGACCTTTTCTGATGCATTTGCTGTGCTTTAGGAGGCTTTTGAAATGCAGGAAAAGTGTTGTTGGGTTGTTTCCTCGAGAAAAAAAAATGGCCGTATTTTGCCATTTTTCTTAAGCCGCGCGGCTGTCGCTCAAAAAGGGTCAAAAATCAAAAGTTTGAAAACACACATTCTGTATGTGAATTTCTGCTGCCTCTTGCATTTAAAGCCCAAAACAATCATACTTTTAGCCGTACTGTAGTGGTATCCGTAATGCAATCCCACAAACGAAACAAGACATGCTCATGTTCTGCGCCATTTCAGGAGAAAGTGAGAAAAAGAAAAATACTGGAAATTTAAACAACACACTCACTGTAGACACATTGAATTGCTTAGAAACATTATTTTAAATGTTTCTGACTAGCTGGGACTGATTTGGGTGACTTTTCAAAAACAGTATTTGTAGACATGTTTTTGATACAGTATGTGAGTTCCCAAAGTGCCCGACCTAGGGTTAGGGTTAGGGTTTCAGTAAGAGCTAGACCTTTTCTGATGCATTTGCTGTGCTTTAGGAGGCTTTTGAAATGCAGGAAAAGTGTTGTTGGGTTGTTTCCTCGAGAAAAAAAAATGGCCGTATTTTGCCATTTTTCTTAAGCCGCGCGGCTGTCGCTCAAAAAGGGTCAAAAATCAAAAGTTTGAAAACACACATTCTGTATGTGAATTTCTGCTGCCTCTTGCATTTAAAGCCCAAAACAATCATACTTTTAGCCGTACTGTAGTGGTATCCGTAATGCAATCCCACAAACGAAACAAGACATGCTCATGTTCTGCGCCATTTCAGGAGAAAGTGAGAAAAAGAAAAATACTGGAAATTTAAACAACACACTCACTGTAGACACATTGAATTGCTTAGAAACATTATTTTAAATGTTTCTGACTAACTGGGAGTGATTTGGGTGACTTTTCAAACAGTATTTGTAGATGTGTTTTTGATACAGTATGTGAGTTCCCAAAGTGCCCGACCTAGGGTTAGGGTTAGGGTTTCAATAAGAGCTAGACCTTTTCTGATGCATTTGCTGTGCTTTAGGAGGCTTTTGAAATGCAGGAAAAGTGTTGTTGGGTTGTTTCCTCGAGAAAAAAAAATGGCCGTATTTTGCCATTTTTCTTAAGCCGCGCGGCTGTCGCTCAAAAAGGGTCAAAAATCAAAAGTTTGAAAACACACATTCTGTATGTGAATTTATACTGCCTCTTGCATTTAAAGCCCAAAACAATCATACTTTTAGCCGTACTGTAGTGGTATCCGTAATGCAATCCCACAAACGAAACAAGACATGCTCATGTTCTGCGCCATTTCAGGAGAAAGTGAGAAAAAGAAAAATACTGGAAATTTAAACAACACACTCACTGTAGACACATTGAATTGCTTAGAAACATTATTTTAAATGTTTCTGACTAGCTGGGAGTGATTTGGGTGACTTTTCAAACACAGTATTTGTAGACATGTTTTTGATACAGTATGTGAGTTCCCAAAGTGCCCGACCTAGGGTTAGGGTTAGGGTTTCAATAAGAGCTAGACCTTTTCTGATGCATTTGCTGTGCTTTAGGAGGCTTTTGAAATGCAGGAAAAGTGTTGTTGGGTTGTTTCCTCGAGAAAAAAAAATGGCCGTATTTTGCCATTTTTCTTAAGCCGCGCGGCTGTCGCTCAAAAAGGGTCAAAAATCAAAAGTTTGAAAACACACATTCTGTATGTGAATTAATGCTGCCTCTTGCATTTTAAGCCCAAAACAATCATACTTTTAGCTGTACTGTAGTGGTATCCGTAATGCAATCCCACAAACGAAACAAGACATGCTCATGTTCTGCGCCATTTCAGGAGAAAGTGAGAAAAAGAAAAATACTGGAAATTTAAACAACACACTCACTGTAGACACATTGAATTGCTTAGAAACATTATTTTAAATGTTTCTGACTAGCTGGGACTGATTTGGGTGACTTTTCAAACACAGTATTTGTAGACATGTTTTTGATACAGTATGTGAGTTCCCAAAGTGCCCGACCTAGGGTTAGGGTTAGGGTTTCAGTAAGAGCTAGACCTTTTCTGATGCATTTGCTGTGCTTTAGGAGGCGATTGAAATGCAGGAAAAGTGTTGTTGGGTTGTTTCCTCGAGAAAAAAAAATGGCCGTATTTTGCCATTTTTCTTAAGCCGCGCGGCTGTCGCTCAAAAAGGGTCAAAAATCAAAAGTTTGAAAACACACATTCTGTATGTGAATTTCTGCTGCCTCTTGCATTTAAAGCCCAAAACAATCATACTTTTAGCCGTACTGTAGTGGTATCCGTAATGCAATCCCACAAACGAAACAAGACATGCTCATGTTCTGCGCCATTTCAGGAGAAAGTGAGAAAAAGAAAAATACTGGAAATTTAAACAACACACTCACTGTAGACACATTGAATTGCTTAGAAACATTATTTTAAATGTTTCTGACTAACTGGGAGTGATTTGGGTGACTTTTCAAACAGTATTTGTAGACGTGTTTTTGATACAGTATGTGAGTTCCCAAAGTGCCCGACCTAGGGTTAGGGTTAGGGTTTCAATAAGAGCTAGACCTTTTCTGATGCATTTGCTGTGCTTTAGGAGGCTTTTGAAATGCAGGAAAAGTGTTGTTGGGTTGTTTCCTCGAGAAAAAAAAATGGCCGTATTTTGCCATTTTTCTTAAGCCGCGCGGCTGTCGCTCAAAAAGGGTCAAAAATCAAAAGTTTGAAAACACACATTCTGTATGTGAATTTCTGCTGCCTCTTGCATTTAAAGCCCAAAACAATCATACTTTTAGCCGTACTGTAGTGGTATCCGTAATGCAATCCCACAAACGAAACAAGACATGCTCATGTTCTGCGCCATTTCAGGAGAAAGTGAGAAAAAGAAAAATACTGGAAATTTAAACAACACACTCACTGTAGACACATTGAATTGCTTAGAAACATTATTTTAAACGTTTCTGACTAGCTGGGAGTGATTTGGGTGACAATTCGAGGACAGTATTTGTAGACGTGTTTTTGATACAGTATGTGAGTTCCCAAAGTGCCCGACCTAGGGTTAGGGTTAGGGTTTCAATAAGAGCTAGACCTTTTCTGATGCATTTGCTGTGCTTTAGGAGGCTTTTGAAATGCAGGAAAAGTGTTGTTGGGTTGTTTCCTCGAGAAAAAAAAATGGCCGTATTTTGCCATTTTTCTTAAGCCGCGCGGCTGTCGCTCAAAAAGGGTCAAAAATCAAAAGTTTGAAAACACACATTCTGTATGTGAATTAATGCTGCCTCTTGCATTTTAAGCCCAAAACAATCATACTTTTAGCCGTACTGTAGTGGTATCCGTAATGCAATCCCACAAACGAAACAAGACATGCTCATGTTCTGCGCCATTTCAGGAGAAAGTGAGAAAAAGAAAAATACTGGAAATTTAAACAACACACTCACTGTAGACACACTGAATTGCTTAGAAACATTATTTTAAATGTTTCTGACTAGCTGGGACTGATTTGGGTGACTTTTCAAACACAGTATTTGTAGACATGTTTTTGATACAGTATGTGAGTTCCCAAAGTGCCCGACCTAGGGTTAGGGTTAGGGTTTCAGTAAGAGCTAGACCTTTTCTGATGCATTTGCTGTGCTTTAGGAGGCTTTTGAAATGCAGGAAAAGTGTTGTTGGGTTGTTTCCTCGAGAAAAAAAAATGGCCGTATTTTGCCATTTTTCTTAAGCGCACGGCTGTCGCTCAAAAAGGGTCAAAAATCAAAAGTTTGAAAACACACATTCTGTATGTGAATTTCTGCTGCCTCTTGCATTTAAAGCCCAAAACAATCATACTTTTAGCCGTACTGTAGTGGTATCCGTAATGCAATCCCACAAACGAAACAAGACATGCTCATGTTCTGCGCCATTTCAGGAGAAAGTGAGAAAAAGAAAAATACTGGAAATTTAAACAACACACTCACTGTAGACACATTGAATTGCTTAGAAACATTATTTTAAATGTTTCTGACTAACTGGGAGTGATTTGGGTGACTTTTCAAACAGTATTTGTAGATGTGTTTTTGATACAGTATGTGAGTTCCCAAAGTGCCCGACCTAGGTTTAGGGTTAGGGTTTCAATAAGAGCTAGACCTTTTCTGATGCATTTGCTGTGCTTTAGGAGGCTTTTGAAATGCAGGAAAAGTGTAGTTGGGTTGTTTCCTCGAGAAAAAAAAATGGCCGTATTTTGCCATTTTTCTTAAGCCGCGCGGCTGTCGCTCAAAAAGGGTCAAAAATCAAAAGTTTGAAAACACACATTCTGTATGTGAATTTATGCTGCCTCTTGCATTTAAAGCCCAAAACAATCATACTTTTAGCCGTACTGTAGTGGTATCCGTAATGCAATCCCACAAACGAAACAAGACATGCTCATGTTCTGCGCCATGTCAGGAGAAAGTGAGAAAAAGAAAAATACTGGAAATTTAAACAACACACTCACTGTAGACACATTGAATTGCTTAGAAACATTATTTTAAATGTTTCTGACTAGCTGGGACTGATTTGGGTGACTTTTCAAACACAGTATTTGTAGACATGTTTTTGATACAGTATGTGAGTTCCCAAAGTGCCCGACCTAGGGTTAGGGTTAGGGTTTCAGTAAGAGCTAGACCTTTTCTGATGCATTTGCTGTGCTTTAGGAGGCTTTTGAAATGCAGGAAAAGTGTTGTTGGGTTGTTTCCTCGAGAAAAAAAAATGGCCGTATTTTGCCATTTTTCTTAAGCCGCGCGGCTGTCGCTCAAAAAGGGTCAAAAATCAAAAGTTTGAAAACACACATTCTGTATGTGAATTTCTGCTGCCTCTTGCATTTAAAGCCCAAAACAATCATACTTTTAGCCGTACTGTAGTGGTATCCGTAATGCAATCCCACAAACGAAACAAGACATGCTCATGTTCTGCGCCATTTCAGGAGAAAGTGAGAAAAAGAAAAATACTGGAAATTTAAACAACACACTCACTGTAGACACATTGAATTGCTTAGAAACATTATTTTAAATGTTTCTGACTAACTGGGAGTGATTTGGGTGACTTTTCAAACAGTATTTGTAGATGTGTTTTTGATACAGTATGTGAGTTCCCAAAGTGCCCGACCTAGGGTTAGGGTTAGGGTTTCAATAAGAGCTAGACCTTTTCTGATGCATTTGCTGTGCTTTAGGAGGCTTTTGAAATGCAGGAAAAGTGTTGTTGGGTTGTTTCCTCGAGAAAAAAAAATGGCCGTATTTTGCCATTTTTCTTAAGCCGCGCGGCTGTCGCTCAAAAAGGGTCAAAAATCAAAAGTTTGAAAACACACATTCTGTATGTGAATTTATGCTGCCTCTTGCATTTAAAGCCCAAAACAATCATACTTTTAGCCGTACTGTAGTGGTATCCGTAATGCAATCCCACAAACGAAACAAGACATGCTCATGTTCTGCGCCATTTCAGGAGAAAGTGAGAAAAAGAAAAATACTGGAAATTTAAACAACACACTCACTGTAGACACATTGAATTGCTTAGAAACATTATTTTAAATGTTTCTGACTAGCTGGGACTGATTTGGGTGACTTTTCAAACACAGTATTTGTAGACATGTTTTTGATACAGTATGTGAGTTCCCAAAGTGCCCGACCTAGGGTTAGGGTTAGGGTTTCAGTAAGAGCTAGACCTTTTCTGATGCATTTGCTGTGCTTTAGGAGGCTTTTGAAATGCAGGAAAAGTGTTGTTGGGTTGTTTCCTCGAGAAAAAAAAATGGCCGTATTTTGCCATTTTTCTTAAGCCGCGCGGCTGTCGCTCAAAAAGGGTCAAAAATCAAAAGTTTGAAAACACACATTCTGTATGTGAATTTATGCTGCCTCTTGCATTTAAAGCCCAAAACAATCATACTTTTAGCCGTACTGTAGTGGTATCCGTAATGCAATCCCACAAACGAAACAAGACATGCTCATGTTCTGCGCCATTTCAGGAGAAAGTGAGAAAAAGAAAAATACTGGAAATTTAAACAACACACTCACTGTAGACACATTGAATTGCTTAGAAACATTATTTTAAATGTTTCTGACTAACTGGGAGTGATTTGGGTGACTTTTCAAACAGTATTTGTAGATGTGTTTTTGATACAGTATGTGAGTTCCCAAAGTGCCCGACCTAGGGTTAGGGTTAGGGTTTCAATAAGAGCTAGACCTTTTCTGATGCATTTGCTGTGCTTTAGGAGGCTTTTGAAATGCAGGAAAAGTGTTGTTGGGTTTTTTCCTCGAGAAAAAAAAATGGCCGTATTTTGCCATTTTTCTTAAGCCGCGCGGCTGTCGCTCAAAAAGGGTCAAAAATCAAAAGTTTGAAAACACACATTATGTATGTGAATTAATGCTGCCTCTTGCATTTAAAGCCCAAAACAATCATACTTTTAGCCGTACTGTAGTGGTATCCGTAATGCAATCCCACAAACGAAACAAGACATGCTCATGTTCTGCGCCATTTCAGGAGAAAGTGAGAAAAAGAAAAATACTGGAAATTTAAACAACACACTCACTGTAGACACATTGAATTGCTTAGAAACATTATTTTAAATGTTTCTGACTAGCTGGGAGTGATTTGGGTGACTTTTCAAACACAGTATTTGTAGACATGTTTTTGATACAGTATGTGAGTTCCCAAAGTGCCCGACCTAGGGTTAGGGTTAGGGTTTCAGTAAGAGCTAGACCTTTTCTGATGCATTTGCTGTGCTTTAGGAGGCTTTTGAAATGCA
The DNA here is from genome assembly GCF_040954835.1 of Lepisosteus oculatus. Lineage (NCBI taxonomy): Eukaryota > Metazoa > Chordata > Actinopteri > Semionotiformes > Lepisosteidae > Lepisosteus > Lepisosteus oculatus. Next base: position 13,738,985 of record NC_090707.1, read on the forward strand.
GGAAAAGTGTTGTTGGGTTGTTTCCTCGAGAAAAAAAAATGGCCGTATTTTGCCATTTTTCTTAAGCCGCGCGGCTGTCGCTCAAAAAGGGTCAAAAATCAAAAGTTTGAAAACACACATTCTGTATGTGAATTTATGCTGCCTCTTGCATTTAAAGCCCAAAACAATCATACTTTTAGCTGTACTGTAGTGGTATCCGTAATGCAATCCCACAAACGAAACAAGACATGCTCATGTTCTGCGCCATTTCAGGAGAAAGTGAGAAAAAGAAAAATACTGGAAATTTAAACAACACACTCACTGTAGACACATTGAATTGCTTAGAAACATTATTTTAAATGTTTCTGACTAGCTGGGACTGATTTGGGTGACTTTTCAAACACAGTATTTGTAGACATGTTTTTGATACAGTATGTGAGTTCCCAAAGTGCCCGACCTAGGGTTAGGGTTAGGGTTTCAGTAAGAGCTAGACCTTTTCTGATGCATTTGCTGTGCTTTAGGAGGCTTTTGAAATGCAGGAAAAGTGTTGTTGGGTTGTTTCCTCGAGAAAAAAAAATGGCCGTATTTTGCCATTTTTCTTAAGCCGCGCGGCTGTCGCTCAAAAAGGGTCAAAAATCAAAAGTTTGAAAACACACATTCTGTATGTGAATTTATGCTGCCTCTTGCATTTAAAGCCCAAAACAATCATACTTTTAGCCGTACTGTAGTGGTATCCGTAATGCAATCCCACAAACGAAACAAGACATGCTCATGTTCTGCGCCATTTCAGGAGAAAGTGAGAAAAAGAAAAATACTGGAAATTTAAACAACACACTCACTGTAGACACATTGAATTGCTTAGAAACATTATTTTAAATGTTTCTGACTAGCTGGGACTGATTTGGGTGACTTTTCAAACACAGTATTTGTAGACATGTTTTTGATACAGTATGTGAGTTCCCAAAGTGCCCGACCTAGGGTTAGGGTTAGGGTTTCAGTAAGAGCTAGACCTTTTCTGATGCATTTGCTGTGCTTTAGGAGGCTTTTGAAATGCAGGAAAAGTGTTGTTGGGTTGTTTCCTCGAGAAAAAAAAATGGCCGTATTTTGCCATTTTTCTTAAGCCGCGCGGCTGTCGCTCAAAAAGGGTCAAAAATCAAAAGTTTGAAAACACACATTCTGTATGTGAATTTATGCTGCCTCTTGCATTTAAAGCCCAAAACAATCATACTTTTAGCCGTACTGTAGTGGTATCCGTAATGCAATCCCACAAACGAAACAAGACATGCTCATGTTCTGCGCCATTTCAGGAGAAAGTGAGAAAAAGAAAAATACTGGAAATTTAAACAACACACTCACTGTAGACACATTGAATTGCTTAGAAACATTATTTTAAATGTTTCTGACTAACTGGGAGTGATTTGGGTGACTTTTCAAACAGTATTTGTAGATGTGTTTTTGATACAGTATGTGAGTTCCCAAAGTGCCCGACCTAGGGTTAGGGTTAGGGTTTCAATAAGAGCTAGACCTTTTCTGATGCATTTGCTGTGCTTTAGGAGGCTTTTGAAATGCAGGAAAAGTATTGTTGGGTTGTTTCCTCGAGAAAAAAAAATGGCCGTATTTTGCCATTTTTCTTAAGCCGCGCGGCTGTCGCTCAAAAAGGGTCAAAAATCAAAAGTTTGAAAACACACATTCTGTATGTGAATTAATGCTGCCTCTTGCATTTTAAGCCCAAAACAATCATACTTTTAGCTGTACTGTAGTGGTATCCGTAATGCAATCCCACAAACGAAACAAGACATGCTCATGTTCTGCGCCATTTCAGGAGAAAGTGAGAAAAAGAAAAATACTGGAAATTTAAACAACACACTCACTGTAGACACATTGAATTGCTTAGAAACATTATTTTAAATGTTTCTGACTAGCTGGGACTGATTTGGGTGACTTTTCAAACACAGTATTTGTAGACATGTTTTTGATACAGTATGTGAGTTCCCAAAGTGCCCGACCTAGGGTTAGGGTTAGGGTTTCAGTAAGAGCTAGACCTTTTCTGATGCATTTGCTGTGCTTTAGGAGGCTTTTGAAATGCAGGAAAAGTGTTGTTGGGTTGTTTCCTCGAGAAAAAAAAATGGCCGTATTTTGCCATTTTTCTTAAGCCGCGCGGCTGTCGCTCAAAAAGGGTCAAAAATCAAAAGTTTGAAAACACACATTCTGTATGTGAATTTATGCTGCCTCTTGCATTTAAAGCCCAAAACAATCATACTTTTAGCCGTACTGTAGTGGTATCCGTAATGCAATCCCACAAACGAAACAAGACATGCTCATGTTCTGCGCCATTTCAGGAGAAAGTGAGAAAAAGAAAAATACTGGAAATTTAAACAACACACTCACTGTAGACACATTGAATTGCTTAGAAACATTATTTTAAATGTTTCTGACTAGCTGGGAGTGATTTGGGTGACTTTTCAAACACAGCATTTGTAGACATGTTTTTGATACAGTATGTGAGTTCCCAAAGTGCCCGACCTAGGGTTAGGGTTAGGATTTCAGTAAGAGCTAGACCTTTTCTGATGCATTTGCTGTGCTTTAGGAGGCTTTTGAAATGCAGGAAAAGTGTTGTTGGGTTGTTTCCTCGAGAAAAAAAAATGGCCGTATTTTGCCATTTTTCTTAAGCCGCGCGGCTGTCGCTCAAAAAGGGTCAAAAATCAAAAGTTTGAAAACACACATTCTGTATGTGAATTAATGCTGCCTCTTGCATTTTAAGCCCAAAACAATCATACTTTTAGCCGTACTGTAGTGGTATCCGTAATGCAATCCCACAAACGAAACAAGACATGCTCATGTTCTGCGCCATTTCAGGAGAAAGTGAGAAAAAGAAAAATACTGGAAATTTAAACAACACACTCACTGTAGACACATTGAATTGCTTAGAAACATTATTTTAAATGTTTCTGACTAGCTGGGACTGATTTGGGTGACTTTTCAAACACAGTATTTGTAGACATGTTTTTGATACAGTATGTGAGTTCCCAAAGTGCCCGACCTAGGGTTAGGGTTAGGGTTTCAGTAAGAGCTAGACCTTTTCTGATGCATTTGCTGTGCTTTAGGAGGCTTTTGAAATGCAGGAAAAGTGTTGTTGGGTTGTTTCCTCGAGAAAAAAAAATGGCCGTATTTTGCCATTTTTCTTAAGCCGCGCGGCTGTCGCTCAAAAAGGGTCAAAAATCAAAAGTTTGAAAACACACATTCTGTATGTGAATTTCTGCTGCCTCTTGCATTTAAAGCCCAAAACAATCATACTTTTAGCCGTACTGTAGTGGTATCCGTAATGCAATCCCACAAACGAAACAAGACATGCTCATGTTCTGCGCCATTTCAGGAGAAAGTGAGAAAAAGAAAAATACTGGAAATTTAAACAACACACTCACTGTAGACACATTGAATTGCTTAGAAACATTATTTTAAATGTTTCTGACTAGCTGGGACTGATTTGGGTGACTTTTCAAACACAGTATTTGTAGACATGTTTTTGATACAGTATGTGAGTTCCCAAAGTGCCCGACCTAGGGTTAGGGTTAGGGTTTCAGTAAGAGCTAGACCTTTTTTGATGCATTTGCTGTGCTTTAGGAGGCTTTTGAAATGCAGGAAAAGTGTTGTTGGGTTGTTTCCTCGAGAAAAAAAAATGGCCGTATTTTGCCATTTTTCTTAAGCCGCGCGGCTGTCGCTCAAAAAGGGTCAAAAATCAAGAGTTTGAAAACACACATTCTGTATGTGAATTTATGCTGCCTCTTGCATTTAAAGCCCAAAACAATCATACTTTTAGCCGTACTGTAGTGGTATCCGTAATGCAATCCCACAAACGAAACAAGACATGCTCATGTTCTGCGCCATTTCAGGAGAAAGTGAGAAAAAGAAAAATACTGGAAATTTAAACAACACACTCACTGTAGACACATTGAATTGCTTAGAAACATTATTTTAAATGTTTCTGACTAGCTGGGAGTGATTTGGGTGACTTTTCAAACACAGTATTTGTAGACATGTTTTTGATACAGTATGTGAGTTCCCAAAGTGCCCGACCTAGGGTTAGGGTTAGGGTTTCAGTAAGAGCTAGACCTTTTCTGATGCATTTGCTGTGCTTTAGGAGGCTTTTGAAATGCAGGAAAAGTGTTGTTGGGTTGTTAACTCGAGAAAAAAAAATGGCCGTATTTTGCCATTTTTCTTAAGCCGCGCGGCTGTCGCTCAAAAAGGGTCAAAAATCAAAAGTTTGAAAACACACATTCTGTATGTGAATTTATGCTGCCTCTTGCATTTAAAGCCCAAAACAATCATACTTTTAGCCGTACTGTAGTGGTATCCGTAATGCAATCCCACAAATGAAACAAGACATGCTCATGTTCTGCGCCATTTCAGGAGAAAGTGAGAAAAAGAAAAATACTGGAAATTTAAACAACACACTCACTGTAGACACATTGAATTGCTTAGAAACATTATTTTAAATGTTTCTGACTAGCTGGGACTGATTTGGGTGACTTTTCAAACACAGTATTTGTAGACATGTTTTTGATACAGTATGTGAGTTCCCAAAGTGCCCGACCTAGGGTTAGGGTTAGGGTTTCAGTAAGAGCTAGACCTTTTCTGATGCATTTGCTGTGCTTTAGGAGGCTTTTGAAATGCAGGAAAAGTGTTGTTGGGTTGTTTCCTCGAGAAAAAAAAATGGCCGTATTTTGCCATTTTTCTTAAGCCGCGCGGCTGTCGCTCAAAAAGGGTCAAAAATCAAAAGTTTGAAAACACACATTCTGTATGTGAATTTCTGCTGCCTCTTGCATTTAAAGCCCAAAACAATCATACTTTTAGCCGTACTGTAGTGGTATCCGTAATGCAATCCCACAAACGAAACAAGACATGCTCATGTTCTGCGCCATTTCAGGAGAAAGTGAGAAAAAGAAAAATACTGGAAATTTAAACAACACACTCACTGTAGACACATTGAATTGCTAAGAAACATTATTTTAAATGTTTCTATCTAGCTGGGAGTGATTTGGGTGACTTTTCAAACAGCATTTGTAGACGTGTTTTTGATACAGTATGTGAGTTCCCAAAGTGCCCGACCTAGGGTTAGGGTTAGGGTTTCCGTAAGAGCTAGACCTTTTCTGATGCATTTGCTGTGCTTTAGGATGCTTTTGAAATGCAGGAAAAGTGTTGTTGGGTTGTTTCCTCGAGAAAAAAAAATGGCCGTATTTTGCCATTTTTCTTAAGCCGCGCGGCTGTCGCTCATAAAGGGTCAAAAATCAAAAGTTTGAAAACACACATTCTGTATGTGAATTTATGCTGCCTCTTGCATTTAAAGCCCAAAACAATCATACTTTTAGCCGTACTGTAGTGGTATCCGTAATGCAATCCCACAAACGAAACAAGACATGCTCATGTTCTGCGCCATTTCAGGAGAAAGTGAGAAAAAGAAAAATACTGGAAATTTAAACAACACACTCACTGTAGACACATTGAATTGCTTAGAAACATTATTTTAAATGTTTCTGAGTAGCTGGGAGTGATTTGGGTGACTTTTCAAACAGTATTTGTAGACATGTTTTTGATACAGTATGTGAGTTCCCAAAGTGCCCGACCTAGGGTTAGGGTTAGGGTTTCAGTAAGAGCTAGACCTTTTCTGATGCATTTGCTGAGCTTTAGGAGGCGATTGAAATGCAGGAAAAGTGTTGTTGGGTTGTTTCCTCGAGAAAAAAAAATGTCCGTATTTTGCCATTTTTCTTAAGCCGCGCGGCTGTCGCTCAAAAAGGGTCAAAAATCAAAAGTTTGAAAACACACATTCTGTATGTGAATTAATGCTGCCTCTTGCATTTTAAGCCCAAAACAATCATACTTTTAGCCGTACTGTAGTGGTATCCGTAATGCAATCCCACAAATGAAACAAGACATGCTCATGTTCTGCGCCATTTCAGGAGAAAGTGAGAAAGAGAAAAATACTGGAAATTTAAACAACACACTCACTGTAGACACATTGAATTGCTAAGAAACATTATTTTAAATGTTTCTAACTAGCTGGGAGTGATTTGGGTGACTTTTCAAACAGCATTTGTAGACGTGTTTTTGATACAGTATGTGAGTTCCCAAAGTGCCCGACCTAGGGTTAGGGTTAGGGTTTCCGTAAGAGCTAGACCTTTTCTGATGCATTTGCTGTGCTTTAGGAGGCTTTTGAAATGCAGGAAAAGTGTTGTTGGGTTGTTTCCTCGAGAAAAAAATATGGCCGTATTTTGCCATTTTTCTTAAGCCGCGCGGCTGTCGCTCAAAAAGGGTCAAAAATCAAAAGTTTGAAAACACACATTCTGTATGTGAATTTATGCTGCCTCTTGCATTTAAAGCCCAAAACAATCATACTTTTAGCCGTACTGTAGTGGTATCCGTAATGCAATCCCACAAACGAAACAAGACATGCTCATGTTCTGCGCCATTTCAGGAGAAAGTGAGAAAAAGAAAAATACTGGAAATTTAAACAACACACTCACTGTAGACACATTGAATTGCTTAGAAACATTATTTTAAATGTTTCTGACTAGCTGGGAGTGATTTGGGTGACTTTTCAAACACAGTATTTGTAGACATGTTTTTGATACAGTATGTGAGTTCCCAAAGTGCCCGACCTAGGGTTAGGGTTAGGGTTTCAGTAAGAACTAGACCTTTTCTGATGCATTTGCTGTGCTTTAGGAGGCTTTTGAAATGCAGGAAAAGTGTTGTTGGGTTGTTTCCTCGAGAAAAAAAAATGGCCGTATTTTGCCATTTTTCTTAAGCCGCGCGGCTGTCGCTCAAAAAGGGTCAAAAATCAAAAGTTTGAAAACACACATTCTGTATGTGAATTTCTGCTGCCTCTTGCATTTAAAGCCCAAAACAATCATACTTTTAGCTGTACTATAGTGGTATCCGTAATGCAATCCCACAAACGAAACAAGACATGGTCATGTTCTGCGCCATTTCAGGAGAAAGTGAGAAAGAGAAAAATACTGGAAATTTAAACAACACACTCACTGTAGACACATTGAATTGCTTAGAAACATTATTTTAAATGTTTCTGACTAACTGGGAGTGATTTGGGTGACTTTTCAAACAGTATTTGTAGATGTGTTTTTGATACAGTATGTGAGTTCCCAAAGTGCCCGACCTAGGGTTAGGGTTAGGGTTTCAATAAGAGCTAGACCTTTTCTGATGCATTTGCTGTGCTTTAGGAGGCTTTTGAAATGCAGGAAAAGTGTTGTTGGGTTGTTTCCTCGAGAAAAAAAAATGGCCGTATTTTGCCATTTTTCTTAAGCCGCGCGCGGCTGTCGCTCAAAAAGGGTCAAAAATCAAAAGTTTGAAAACACACATTCTGTATGTGAATTAATGCTGCCTCTTGCATTTAAAGCCCAAAACAATCATACTTTTAGCCGTACTGTAGTGGTATCCGTAATGCAATCCCACAAACGAAACAAGACATGCTCATGTTCTGCGCCATTTCAGGAGAAAGTGAGAAAAAGAAAAATACTGGAAATTTAAACAACACACTCACTGTAGACACATTGAATTGCTTAGAAATATTATTTTAAATGTTTCTGACTAGCTGGGAGTGATTTGGGTGACTTTTCAAACACAGTATTTGTAGACATGTTTTTGATACAGTATGTGAGTTCCCAAAGTGCCCGACCTAGGGTTAGGGTTAGGGTTTCAGTAAGAGCTAGACCTTTTCTGATGCATTTGCTGTGCTTTAGGAGGCTTTTGAAATGCAGGAAAAGTGTTGTTGGGTTGTTTCCTCGAGAAAAAAAAATGGCCGTATTTTGCCATTTTTCTTAAGCCGCGCGGCTGTCGCTCAAAAAGGGTCAAAAATCAAAAGTTTGAAAACACACATTCTGTATGTGAATTTATGCTGCCTCTTGCATTTAAAGCCCAAAACAATCATACTTTTAGCCGTACTGTAGTGGTATCCGTAATGCAATCCCACAAACGAAACAAGACATGCTCATGTTCTGCGCCATTTCAGGAGAAAGTGAGAAAAAGAAAAATACTGGAAATTTAAACAACACACTCACTGTAGACACATTGAATTGCTTAGAAACATTATTTTAAATGTTTCTGACTAGCTGGGACTGATTTGGGTGACTTTTCAAACACAGTATTTGTAGACATGTTTTTGATACAGTATGTGAGTTCCCAAAGTGCCCGACCTAGGGTTAGGGTTAGGGTTTCAGTAAGAGCTAGACCTTTTCTGATGCATTTGCTGTGCTTTAGGAGGCTTTTGAAATGCAGGAAAAGTGTTGTTGGGTTGTTTCCTCGAGAAAAAAATATGGCCGTATTTTGCCATTTTTCTTAAGCCGCGCGGCTGTCGCTCAAAAAGGGTCAAAAATCAAAAGTTTGAAAACACACATTCTGTATGTGAATTTATGCTGCCTCTTGCATTTAAAGCCCAAAACAATCATACTTTTAGCCGTACTGTAGTGGTATCCGTAATGCAATCCCACAAACGAAACAAGACATGCTCATGTTCTGCGCCATTTCAGGAGAAAGTGAGAAAAAGAAAAATACTGGAAATTTAAACAACACACTCACTGTAGACACATTGAATTGCTTAGAAACATTATTTTAAATGTTTCTGACTAACTGGGAGTGATTTGGGTGACTTTTCAAACAGTATTTGTAGATGTGTTTTTGATACAGTATGTGAGTTCCCAAAGTGCCCGACCTAGGGTTAGGGTTAGGGTTTCAATAAGAGCTAGACCTTTTCTGATGCATTTGCTGTGCTTTAGGAGGCTTTTGAAATGCAGGAAAAGTATTGTTGGGTTGTTTCCTCGAGAAAAAAAAATGGCCGTATTTTGCCATTTTTCTTAAGCCGCGCGGCTGTCGCTCAAAAAGGGTCAAAAATCAAAAGTTTGAAAACACACATTCTGTATGTGAATTAATGCTGCCTCTTGCATTTTAAGCCCAAAACAATCATACTTTTAGCTGTACTGTAGTGGTATCCGTAATGCAATCCCACAAACGAAACAAGACATGCTCATGTTCTGCGCCATTTCAGGAGAAAGTGAGAAAAAGAAAAATACTGGAAATTTAAACAACACACTCACTGTAGACACATTGAATTGCTTAGAAACATTATTTTAAATGTTTCTGACTAGCTGGGACTGATTTGGGTGACTTTTAAAACATAGTATTTGTAGACATGTTTTTGATACAGTATGTGAGTTCCCAAAGTGCCCGACCTAGGGTTAGGGTTAGGGTTTCAGTAAGAGCTAGACCTTTTCTGATGCATTTGCTGTGCTTTAGGAGGCTTTTGAAATGCAGGAAAAGTGTTGTTGGGTTGTTTCCTCGAGAAAAAAAAATGGCCGTATTTTGCCATTTTTCTTAAGCCGCGCGGCTGTCGCTCAAAAAGGGTCAAAAATCAAAAGTTTGAAAACACACATTCTGTATGTGAATTTATGCTGCCTCTTGCATTTAAAGCCCAAAACAATCATACTTTTAGCCGTACTGTAGTGGTATCCGTAATGCAATCCCACAAACGAAACAAGACATGCTCATGTTCTGCGCCATTTCAGGAGAAAGTGAGAAAAAGAAAAATACTGGAAATTTAAACAACACACTCACTGTAGACACATTGAATTGCTTAGAAACATTATTTTAAATGTTTCTGACTAGCTGGGAGTGATTTGGGTGACTTTTCAAACACAGTATTTGTAGACATGTTTTTGATACAGTATGTGAGTTCCCAAAGTGCCCGACCTAGGGTTAGGGTTAGGGTTTCAGTAAGAACTAGACCTTTTCTGATGCATTTGCTGTGCTTTAGGAGGCTTTTGAAATGCAGGAAAAGTGTTGTTGGGTTGTTTCCTCGAGAAAAAAAAATGGCCGTATTTTGCCATTTTTCTTAAGCCGCGCGGCTGTCGCTCAAAAAGGGTCAAAAATCAAAAGTTTGAAAACACACATTCTGTATGTGAATTTCTGCTGCCTCTTGCATTTAAAGCCCAAAACAATCATACTTTTAGCTGTACTATAGTGGTATCCGTAATGCAATCCCACAAACGAAACAAGACATGGTCATGTTCTGCGCCATTTCAGGAGAAAGTGAGAAAGAGAAAAATACTGGAAATTTAAACAACACACTCACTGTAGACACATTGAATTGCTTAGAAACATTATTTTAAATGTTTCTGACTAACTGGGAGTGATTTGGGTGACTTTTCAAACAGTATTTGTAGATGTGTTTTTGATACAGTATGTGAGTTCCCAAAGTGCCCGACCTAGGGTTAGGGTTAGGGTTTCAATAAGAGCTAGACCTTTTCTGATGCATTTGCTGTGCTTTAGGAGGCTTTTGAAATGCAGGAAAAGTGTTGTTGGGTTGTTTCCTCGAGAAAAAAAAATGGCCGTATTTTGCCATTTTTCTTAAGCCGCGCGCGGCTGTCGCTCAAAAAGGGTCAAAAATCAAAAGTTTGAAAACACACATTCTGTATGTGAATTAATGCTGCCTCTTGCATTTAAAGCCCAAAACAATCATACTTTTAGCCGTACTGTAGTGGTATCCGTAATGCAATCCCACAAACGAAACAAGACATGCTCATGTTCTGCGCCATTTCAGGAGAAAGTGAGAAAAAGAAAAATACTGGAAATTTAAACAACACACTCACTGTAGACACATTGAATTGCTTAGAAATATTATTTTAAATGTTTCTGACTAGCTGGGAGTGATTTGGGTGACTTTTCAAACACAGTATTTGTAGACATGTTTTTGATACAGTATGTGAGTTCCCAAAGTGCCCGACCTAGGGTTAGGGTTAGGGTTTCAGTAAGAGCTAGACCTTTTCTGATGCATTTGCTGTGCTTTAGGAGGCTTTTGAAATGCAGGAAAAGTGTTGTTGGGTTGTTTCCTCGAGAAAAAAAAATGGCCGTATTTTGCCATTTTTCTTAAGCCGCGCGGCTGTCGCTCAAAAAGGGTCAAAAATCAAAAGTTTGAAAACACACATTCTGTATGTGAATTTATGCTGCCTCTTGCATTTAAAGCCCAAAACAATCATACTTTTAGCCGTACTGTAGTGGTATCCGTAATGCAATCCCACAAACGAAACAAGACATGCTCATGTTCTGCGCCATTTCAGGAGAAAGTGAGAAAAAGAAAAATACTGGAAATTTAAACAACACACTCACTGTAGACACATTGAATTGCTTAGAAACATTATTTTAAATGTTTCTGACTAGCTGGGACTGATTTGGGTGACTTTTCAAACACAGTATTTGTAGACATGTTTTTGATACAGTATGTGAGTTCCCAAAGTGCCCGACCTAGGGTTAGGGTTAGGGTTTCAGTAAGAGCTAGACCTTTTCTGATGCATTTGCTGTGCTTTAGGAGGCTTTTGAAATGCAGGAAAAGTGTTGTTGGGTTGTTTCCTCGAGAAAAAAATATGGCCGTATTTTGCCATTTTTCTTAAGCCGCGCGGCTGTCGCTCAAAAAGGGTCAAAAATCAAAAGTTTGAAAACACACATTCTGTATGTGAATTTATGCTGCCTCTTGCATTTAAAGCCCAAAACAATCATACTTTTAGCCGTACTGTAGTGGTATCCGTAATGCAATCCCACAAACGAAACAAGACATGCTCATGTTCTGCGCCATTTCAGGAGAAAGTGAGAAAAAGAAAAATACTGGAAATTTAAACAACACACTCACTGTAGACACATTGAATTGCTTAGAAACATTATTTTAAATGTTTCTGACTAACTGGGAGTGATTTGGGTGACTTTTCAAACAGTATTTGTAGATGTGTTTTTGATACAGTATGTGAGTTCCCAAAGTGCCCGACCTAGGGTTAGGGTTAGGGTTTCAATAAGAGCTAGACCTTTTCTGATGCATTTGCTGTGCTTTAGGAGGCTTTTGAAATGCAGGAAAAGTATTGTTGGGTTGTTTCCTCGAGAAAAAAAAATGGCCGTATTTTGCCATTTTTCTTAAGCCGCGCGGCTGTCGCTCAAAAAGGGTCAAAAATCAAAAGTTTGAAAACACACATTCTGTATGTGAATTAATGCTGCCTCTTGCATTTTAAGCCCAAAACAATCATACTTTTAGCTGTACTGTAGTGGTATCCGTAATGCAATCCCACAAACGAAACAAGACATGCTCATGTTCTGCGCCATTTCAGGAGAAAGTGAGAAAAAGAAAAATACTGGAAATTTAAACAACACACTCACTGTAGACACATTGAATTGCTTAGAAACATTATTTTAAATGTTTCTGACTAGCTGGGACTGATTTGGGTGACTTTTAAAACATAGTATTTGTAGACATGTTTTTGATACAGTATGTGAGTTCCCAAAGTGCCCGACCTAGGGTTAGGGTTAGGGTTTCAGTAAGAGCTAGACCTTTTCTGATGCATTTGCTGTGCTTTAGGAGGCTTTTGAAATGCAGGAAAAGTGTTGTTGGGTTGTTTCCTCGAGAAAAAAAAATGGCCGTATTTTGCCATTTTTCTTAAGCCGCGCGGCTGTCGCTCAAAAAGGGTCAAAAATCAAAAGTTTGAAAACACACATTCTGTATGTGAATTTATGCTGCCTCTTGCATTTAAAGCCCAAAACAATCATACTTTTAGCCGTACTGTAGTGGTATCCGTAATGCAATCCCACAAACGAAACAAGACATGCTCATGTTCTGCGCCATTTCAGGAGAAAGTGAGAAAAAGAAAAATACTGGAAATTTAAACAACACACTCACTGTAGACACATTGAATTGCTTAGAAACATTATTTTAAATGTTTCTGACTAGCTGGGACTGATTTGGGTGACTTTTCAAACACAGTATTTGTAGACATGTTTTTGATACAGTATGTGAGTTCCCAAAGTGCCCGACCTAGGGTTAGGGTTAGGGTTTCAGTAAGAGCTAGACCTTTTCTGATGCATTTGCTGTGCTTTAGGAGGCTTTTGAAATGCAGGAAAAGTGTTGTTGGGTTGTTTCCTCGAGAAAAAAAAATGGCCGTATTTTGCCATTTTTCTTAAGCCGCGCGGCTGTCGCTCAAAAAGGGTCAAAAATCAAAAGTTTGAAAACACACATTCTGTATGTGAATTTATGCTGCCTCTTGCATTTAAAGCCCAAAACAATCATACTTTTAGCCGTACTGTAGTGGTATCCGTAATGCAATCCCACAAACGAAACAAGACATGCTCATGTTCTGCGCCATTTCAGGAGAAAGTGAGAAAAAGAAAAATACTGGAAATTTAAACAACACACTCACTGTAGACACATTGAATTGCTTAGAAACATTATTTTAAATGTTTCTGACTAGCTGGGAGTGATTTGGGTGACTTTTCAAACACAGCATTTGTAGACATGTTTTTGATACAGTATGTGAGTTCCCAAAGTGCCCGACCTAGGGTTAGGGTTAGGATTTCAGTAAGAGCTAGACCTTTTCTGATGCATTTGCTGTGCTTTAGGAGGCTTTTGAAATGCAGGAAAAGTGTTGTTGGGTTGTTTCCTCGAGAAAAAAAAATGGCCGTATTTTGCCATTTTTCTTAAGCCGCGCGGCTGTCGCTCAAAAAGGGTCAAAAATCAAAAGTTTGAAAACACACATTCTGTATGTGAATTAATGCTGCCTCTTGCATTTTAAGCCCAAAACAATCATACTTTTAGCTGTACTGTAGTGGTATCCGTAATGCAATCCCACAAACGAAACAAGACATGCTTATGTTCTGCGCCATTTCAGGAGAAAGTGAGAAAAAGAAAAATACTGGAAATTTAAACAACACACTCACTGTAGACACATTGAATTGCTTAGAAACATTATTTTAAATGTTTCTGACTAGCTGGGACTGATTTGGGTGACTTTTCAAACACAGTATTTGTAGACATGTTTTTGATACAGTATGTGAGTTCCCAAAGTGCCCGACCTAGGGTTAGGGTTAGGGTTTCAGTAAGAGCTAGACCTTTTCTGATGCATTTGCTGTGCTTTAGGAGGCTTTTGAAATGCAGGAAAAGTGTTGTTGGGTTGTTTCCTCGAGAAAAAAAAATGGCCGTATTTTGCCATTTTTCTTAAGCCGCGCGGCTGTCGCTCAAAAAGGGTCAAAAATCAAAAGTTTGAAAACACACATTCTGTATGTGAATTTCTGCTGCCTCTTACATTTAAAGCCCAAAACAATCATACTTTTAGCCGTACTGTAGTGGTATCCGTAATGCAATCCCACAAACGAAACAAGACATGCTCATGTTCTGCGCCATTTCAGGAGAAAGTGAGAAAAAGAAAAATACTGGAAATTTAAACAACACACTCACTGTAGACACATTGAATTGCTTAGAAACATTATTTTAAATGTTTCTGACTAGCTGGGACTGATTTGGGTGACTTTTCAAACACAGTATTTGTAGACATGTTTTTGATACAGTATGTGAGTTCCCAAAGTGCCCGACCTAGGGTTAGGGTTAGGGTTTCAGTAAGAGCTAGACCTTTTCTGATGCATTTGCTGTGCTTTAGGAGGCTTTTGAAATGCAGGAAAAGTGTTGTTGGGTTGTTTCCTCGAGAAAAAAAAATGGCCGTATTTTGCCATTTTTCTTAAGCCGCGCGGCTGTCGCTCAAAAAGGGTCAAAAATCAAGAGTTTGAAAACACACATTCTGTATGTGAATTTATGCTGCCTCTTGCATTTAAAGCCCAAAACAATCATACTTTTAGCCGTACTGTAGTGGTATCCGTAATGCAATCCCACAAACGAAACAAGACATGCTCATGTTCTGCGCCATTTCAGGAGAAAGTGAGAAAAAGAAAAATACTGGAAATTTAAACAACACACTCACTGTAGACACATTGAATTGCTTAGAAACATTATTTTAAATGTTTCTGACTAGCTGGGAGTGATTTGGGTGACTTTTCAAACACAGTATTTGTAGACATGTTTTTGATACAGTATGTGAGTTCCCAAAGTGCCCGACCTAGGGTTAGGGTTAGGGTTTCAGTAAGAGCTAGACCTTTTCTGATGCATTTGCTGTGCTTTAGGAGGCGATTGAAATGCAGGAAAAGTGTTGTTGGGTTGTTTCCTCGAGAAAAAAAAATGGCCGTATTTTGCCATTTTTCTTAAGCCGCGCGGCTGTCGCTCAAAAAGGGTCAAAAATCAAAAGTTTGAAAACACACATTCTGTATGTGAATTTATGCTGCCTCTTGCATTTAAAGCCCAAAACAATCATACTTTTAGCTGTACTATAGTGGTATCCGTAATGCAATTCCACAAACGAAACAAGACATGGTCATGTTCTGCGCCATTTCAGGAGAAAGTGAGAAAGAGAAAAATACTGGAAATTTAAACAACACACTCACTGTAGACACATTGAATTGCTAAGAAACATTATTTTAAATGTTTCTAACTAGCTGGGAGTGATTTGGGTGACTTTTCAAACAGCATTTGTAGACGTGTTTTTGATACAGTATGTGAGTTCCCAAAGTGCCCGACCTAGGGTTAGGGTTAGGGTTTCCGTAAGAGCTAGACCTTTTCTGATGCATTTGCTGTGCTTTAGGATGCTTTTGAAATGCAGGAAAAGTGTTGTTGGGTTGTTTCCTCGAGAAAAAAATATGGCCGTATTTTGCCATTTTTCTTAAGCCGCGCGGCTGTCGCTCATAAAGGGTCAAAAATCAAAAGTTTGAAAACACACATTCTGTATGTGAATTTATGCTGCCTCTTGCATTTAAAGCCCAAAACAATCATACTTTTAGCCGTACTGTAGTGGTATCCGTAATGCAATCCCACAAACGAAACAAGACATGCTCATGTTCTGCGCCATTTCAGGAGAAAGTGAGAAAAAGAAAAATACTGGAAATTTAAACAACACACTCACTGTAGACACATTGAATTGCTTAGAAACATTATTTTAAATGTTTCTGAGTAGCTGGGAGTGATTTGGGTGACTTTTCAAACAGTATTTGTAGACATGTTTTTGATACAGTATGTGAGTTCCCAAAGTGCCCGACCTAGGGTTAGGGTTAGGGTTTCAGTAAGAGCTAGACCTTTTCTGATGCATTTGCTGAGCTTTAGGAGGCGATTGAAATGCAGGAAAAGTGTTGTTGGGTTGTTTCCTCGAGAAAAAAAAATGGCCGTATTTTGCCATTTTTCTTAAGCCGCGCGGCTGTCGCTCAAAAAGGGTCAAAAATCAAAAGTTTGAAAACACACATTCTGTATGTGAATTAATGCTGCCTCTTGCATTTTAAGCCCAAAACAATCATACTTTTAGCCGTACTGTAGTGGTATCCGTAATGCAATCCCACAAACGAAACAAGACATGCTCATGTTCTGCGCCATTTCAGGAGAAAGTGAGAAAAAGAAAAATACTGGAAATTTAAACAACACACTCACTGTAGACACATTGAATTGCTTAGAAACATTATTTTAAATGTTTCTGAGTAGCTGGGAGTGATTTGGGTGACTTTTCAAACACAGTATTTGTAGACATGTTTTTGATACAGTATGTGAGTTCCCAAAGTGCTCGACCTAGGGTTAGGGTTAGGGTTTCAGTAAGAGCTAGACTTTTTCTGATGCATTTGCTGTGCTTTAGGAGGCTTTTGAAATGCAGGAAAAGTGTTGTTGGGTTGTTTCCTCGAGAAAAAAAAATGGCCGTATTTTGCCATTTTTCTTAAGCCGCGCGGCTGTCGCTCAAAAAGGGTCAAAAATCAAAAGTTTGAAAACACACATTCTGTATGTGAATTTATGCTGCCTCTTGCATTTAAAGCCCAAAACAATCATACTTTTAGCTGTACTATAGTGGTATCCGTAATGCAATTCCACAAACGAAACAAGACATGGTCATGTTCTGCGCCATTTCAGGAGAAAGTGAGAAAGAGAAAAATACTGGAAATTTAAACAACACACTCACTGTAGACACATTGAATTGCTAAGAAACATTATTTTAAATGTTTCTAACTAGCTGGGAGTGATTTGGGTGACTTTTCAAACAGCATTTGTAGACGTGTTTTTGATACAGTATGTGAGTTCCCAAAGTGCCCGACCTAGGGTTAGGGTTAGGATTTCCGTAAGAGCTAGACCTTTTCTGATGCATTTGCTGTGCTTTAGGATGCTTTTGAAATGCAGGAAAAGTGTTGTTGGGTTGTTTCCTCGAGAAAAAAAAATGGCCGTATTTTGCCATTTTTCTTAAGCCGCGCGGCTGTCGCTCAAAAAGGGTCAAAAATCAAAAGTTTGAAAACACACATTCTGTATGTGAATTAATGCTGCCTCTTGCATTTTAAGCCCAAAACAATCATACTTTTAGCTGTACTGTAGTGGTATCCGTAATGCAATCCCACAAACGAAACAAGACATGCTCATGTTCTGCGCCATTTCAGGAGAAAGTGAGAAAAAGAAAAATACTGGAAATTTAAACAACACACTCACTGTAGACACATTGAATTGCTTAGAAACATTATTTTAAATGTTTCTGACTAGCTGGGACTGATTTGGGTGACTTTTCAAACACAGTATTTGTAGACATGTTTTTGATACAGTATGTGAGTTCCCAAAGTGCCCGACCTAGGGTTAGGGTTAGGGTTTCAGTAAGAGCTAGACCTTTTCTGATGCATTTGCTGTGCTTTAGGAGGCTTTTGAAATGCAGGAAAAGTGTTGTTGGGTTGTTTCCTCGAGAAAAAAATATGGCCGTATTTTGCCATTTTTCTTAAGCCGCGCGGCTGTCGCTCAAAAAGGGTCTAAAATCAAAAGTTTGAAAACACACATTCTGTATGTGAATTTATGCTGCCTCTTGCATTTAAAGCCCAAAACAATCATACTTTTAGCTGTACTGTAGTGGTATCCGTAATGCAATCCCACAAACGAAACAAGACATGCTCATGTTCTGCGCCATTTCAGGAGAAAGTGAGAAAGAGAAAAATACTGGAAATTTAAACAACACACTCACTGTAGACACATTGAATTGCTAAGAAACATTATTTTAAATGTTTCTAACTAGCTGGGAGTGATTTGGGTGACTTTTCAAACAGCATTTGTAGACGTGTTTTTGATACAGTATGTGAGTTCCCAAAGTGCCCGACCTAGGGTTAGGGTTAGGGTTTCCGTAAGAGCTAGACCTTTTCTGATGCATTTGCTGTGCTTTAGGAGGCTTTTGAAATGCAGGAAAAGTGTTGTTGGGTTGTTTCCTCGAGAAAAAAAAATGGCCGTATTTTGCCATTTTTCTTAAGCCGCGCGGCTGTCGCTCAAAAAGGGTCAAAAATCAAAAGTTTGAAAACACACATTCTGTATGTGAATTTATGCTGCCTCTTGCATTTTAAGCCCAAAACAATTATACTTTTAGCTGTACTGTAGTGGTATCCGTAATGCAATCCCACAAACGAAACAAGACATGCTCATGTTCTGCGCCATTTCAGGAGAAAGTGAGAAAAAGAAAAATACTGGAAATTTAAACAACACACTCACTGTAGACACATTGAATTGCTTAGAAACATTATTTTAAACGTTTCTGACTAGCTGGGAGTGATTTGGGTGACAATTCGAGCACAATATTTGTAGACGTGTTTTTGATACAGTATGTGAGTTCCCAAAGTGCCCGACCTAGGGTTAGGGTTAGGGTTTCAATAAGAGCTAGACCTTTTCTGATGCATTTGCTGTGCTTTAGGAGGCTTTTGAAATGCAGGAAAAGTGTTGTTGGGTTGTTTCCTCGAGAAAAAAATATGGCCGTATTTTGCCATTTTTCTTAAGCCGCGCGGCTGTCGCTCAAAAAGGGTCAAAAATCAAAAGTTTGAAAACACACATTCTGTATGTGAATTAATGCTGCCTCTTGCATTTAAAGCCCAAAACAATCATACTTTTAGCCGTACTGTAGTGGTATCCGTAATGCAATCCCACAAACGAAACAAGACATGCTCATGTTCTGCGCCATTTCAGGAGAAAGTGAGAAAAAGAAAAATACTGGAAATTTAAACAACACACTCACTGTAGACACATTGAATTGCTTAGAAACATTATTTTAAATGTTTCTGACTAGCTGGGACTGATTTGGGTGACTTTTCAAACACAGTATTTGTAGACATGTTTTTGATACAGTATGTGAGTTCCCAAAGTGCCCGACCTAGGGTTAGGGTTAGGGTTTCAGTAAGAGCTAGACCTTTTCTGATGCATTTGCTGTGCTTTAGGAGGCTTTTGAAATGCAGGAAAAGTGTTGTTGGGTTGTTTCCTCGAGAAAAAAAAATGGCCGTATTTTGCCATTTTTCTTAAGCCGCGCGGCTGTCGCTCAAAAAGGGTCAAAAATCAAAAGTTTGAAAACACACATT
Source organism: Lepisosteus oculatus (assembly GCF_040954835.1). Classification (NCBI taxonomy): domain Eukaryota; kingdom Metazoa; phylum Chordata; class Actinopteri; order Semionotiformes; family Lepisosteidae; genus Lepisosteus; species Lepisosteus oculatus. The sequence continues at coordinate 13,758,215 of NC_090707.1, forward strand.
CTGTATGTGAATTTCTGCTGCCTCTTGCATTTAAAGCCCAAAACAATCATACTTTTAGCCGTACTGTAGTGGTATCCGTAATGCAATCCCACAAACGAAACAAGACATGCTCATGTTCTGCGCCATTTCAGGAGAAAGTGAGAAAAAGAAAAATACTGGAAATTTAAACAACACACTCACTGTAGACACATTGAATTGCTTAGAAACATTATTTTAAACGTTTCTGACTAGCTGGGAGTGATTTGGGTGACAATTCGAGCACAGTATTTGTAGACGTGTTTTTGATACAGTATGTGAGTTCCCAAAGTGCCCGACCTAGGGTTAGGGTTAGGGTTTCAATAAGAGCTAGACCTTTTCTGATGCATTTGCTGTGCTTTAGGAGGCTTTTGAAATGCAGGAAAAGTGTTGTTGGGTTGTTTCCTCGAGAAAAAAAAATGGCCGTATTTTGCCATTTTTCTTAAGCCGCGCGGCTGTCGCTCAAAAAGGGTCAAAAATCAAAAGTTTGAAAACACACATTCTGTATGTGAATTTATGCTGCCTCTTGCATTTAAAGCCCAAAACAATCATACTTTTAGCCGTACTGTAGTGGTATCCGTAATGCAATCCCACAAACGAAACAAGACATGCTCATGTTCTGCGCCATTTCAGGAGAAAGTGAGAAAAAGAAAAATACTGGAAATTTAAACAACACACTCACTGTAGACACATTGAATTGCTTAGAAACATTATTTTAAATGTTTCTGAGTAGCTGGGAGTGATTTGAGTGACTTTTCAAACACAGTATTTGTAGACATGTTTTTGATACAGTATGTGAGTTCCCAAAGTGCCCGACCTAGGGTTAGGGTTAGGGTTTCAGTAAGAGCTAGACCTTTTCTGATGCATTTGCTGTGCTTTAGGAGGCTTTTGAAATGCAGGAAAAGTGTTGTTGGGTTGTTTCCTCGAGAAAAAAAAATGGCCGTATTTTGCCATTTTTCTTAAGCCGCGCGGCTGTCGCTCAAAAAGGGTCAAAAATCAAAAGTTTGAAAACATACATTCTGTATGTGAATTTCTGCTGCCTCTTGCATTTAAAGCCCAAAACAATCATACTTTTAGCCGTACTGTAGTGGTATCCGTAATGCAATCCCACAAACGAAACAAGACATGCTCATGTTCTGCGCCATTTCAGGAGAAAGTGAGAAAAAGAAAAATACTGGAAATTTAAACAACACACTCACTGTAGACACATTGAATTGCTTAGAAACATTATTTTAAACGTTTCTGACTAGCTGGGAGTGATTTGGGTGACAATTCGAGCACAATATTTGTAGACGTGTTTTTGATACAGTATGTGAGTTCGCAAAGTGCCCGACCTAGGGTTAGGGTTAGGGTTTCAATAAGAGCTAGACCTTTTCTGATGTATTTGCTGTGCTTTAGGAGGCTTTTGAAATGCAGGAAAAGTGTTGTTGGGTTGTTTCCTCGAGAAAAAAAAATGGCCGTATTTTGCCATTTTTCTTAAGCCGCGCGGCTGTTGCTCAAAAAGGGTCAAAAATCAAAAGTTTGAAAACACACATTCTGTATGTGAATTTATGCTGCCTCTTGCATTTAAAGCCCAAAACAATCATACTTTTAGCCGTACTGTAGTGGTATCCGTAATGCAATCCCACAAACGAAACAAGACATGCTCATGTTCTGCGCCATTTCAGGAGAAAGTGAGAAAAAGAAAAATACTGGAAAATATTAAACAACACACTCACTGTAGACACATTGAATTGCTTAGAAACATTATTTTAAACGTTTCTGACTAGCTGGGAGTTATTTGGGTGACAATTCGAGCACAATATTTGTAGACGTGTTTTTGATACAGTATGTGAGTTCCCAAAGTGCCAGACCTAGGGTTAGGGTTAGGGTTTCAGTAAGAGCTAGACCTTTTCTGATGCATTTGCTGTGCTTTAGGAGGCTTTTGAAATGCAGGAAAAGTGTTGTTGGGTTGTTTCCTCGAGAGAAAAAAATGGCCGTATTTTGCCATTTTTCTTAAGCCGCGCGGCTGTCGCTCAAAAAGGGTCAAAAATCAAAAGTTTGAAAACACACATTCTGTATGTGAATTTATGCTGCCTCTTGCATTTAAAGCCCAAAACAATCATACTTTTAGCTGTACTGTAGTGGTATCCGTAATGCAATCCCACAAACGAAACAAGACATGCTCATGTTCTGCGCCATTTCAGGAGAAAGTGAGAAAAAGAAAAATACTGGAAATTTAAACAACACACTCACTGTAGACACATTGAATTGCTTAGAAACATTATTTTAAATGTTTCTGAGTAGCTGGGAGTGATTTGGGTGACTTTTCAAACACAGTATTTGTAGACATGTTTTTGATACAGTATGTGAGTTCCCAAAGTGCCCGACCTAGGGTTAGGGTTAGGGTTTCAGTAAGAGCTAGACCTTTTCTGATGCATTTGCTGTGCTTTAGGAGGCTTTTGAAATGCAGGAAAAGTGTTGTTGGGTTGTTTCCTCGAGAAAAAAAAATGGCCGTATTTTGCCATTTTTCTTAAGCCGCGCCGCGCGGCTGTCGCTCAAAAAGGGTCAAAAATCAAAAGTTTGAAAACACACATTCTGTATGTGAATTTCTGCTGCCTCTTGCATTTAAAGCCCAAAACAATCATACTTTTAGCCGTACTGTAGTGGTATCCGTAATGCAATCCCACAAACGAAACAAGACATGCTCATGTTCTGCGCCATTTCAGGAGAAAGTGAGAAAAAGAAAAATACTGGAAATTTAAACAACACACTCACTGTAGACACATTGAATTGCTTAGAAACATTATTTTAAATGTTTCTGACTAGCTGGGAGTGATTTGGGTGACAATTCGAGCACAGTATTTGTAGACGTGTTTTTGATACAGTATGTGAGTTCCCAAAGTGCCCGACCTAGGGTTAGGGTTAGGGTTTCAGTAAGAGCTAGACCTTTTCTGATGCATTTGCTGTGCTTTAGGAGGCTTTTGAAATGCAGGAAAAGTGTTGTTGGGTTGTTTCCTCGAGAAAAAAAAATGGCCGTATTTTGCCATTTTTCTTAAGCCGCGCGGCTGTCGCTCAAAAAGGGTCAAAAATCAAAAGTTTGAAAACATACATTCTGTATGTGAATTTATGCTGCCTCTTGCATTTAAAGCCCAAAACAATCATACTTTTAGCCGTACTGTAGTGGTATCCGTAATGCAATCCCACAAACGAAACAAGACATGCTCATGTTCTGCGCCATTTCAGGAGAAAGTGAGAAAAAGAAAAATACTGGAAATTTAAACAACACACTCACTGTAGACACATTGAATTGCTTAGAAACATTATTTTAAATGTTTCTGAGTAGCTGGGAGTGATTTGGGTGACTTTTCAAACAGTATTTGTAGACATGTTTTTGATACAGTATGTGAGTTCCCAAAGTGCCCGACCTAGGGTTAGGGTTAGGGTTTCAGTAAGAGCTAGACCTTTTCTGATGCATTTGCTGAGCTTTAGGAGGCGATTGAAATGCAGGAAAAGTGTTGTTGGGTTGTTTCCTCGAGAAAAAAAAATGGCCGTATTTTGCCATTTTTCTTAAGCCGCGCGGCTGTCGCTCAAAAAGGGTCAAAAATCAAAAGTTTGAAAACACACATTCTGTATGTGAATTTATGCTGCCTCTTGCATTTAAAGCCCAAAACAATCATACTTTTAGCCGTACTGTAGTGGTATCCGTATTGCAATCCCACAAACGAAACAAGACATGCTCATGTTCTGCGCCATTTCAGGAGAAAGTGAGAAAAAGAAAAATACTGGAAATTTAAACAACACACTCACTGTAGACACATTGAATTGCTTAGAAACATTATTTTAAACGTTTCTGACTAGCTGGGAGTGATTTGGGTGACAATTCGAGCACAATATTTGTAGACGTGTTTTTGATACAGTATGTGAGTTCCCAAAGTGCCCGACCTAGGGTTAGGGTTAGGGTTTCAATAAGAGCTAGACCTTTTCTGATGCATTTGCTGTGCTTTAGGAGGCTTTTGAAATGCAGGAAAAGTGTTGTTGGGTTGTTTCCTCGAGAAAAAAAAATGGCCGTATTTTGCCATTTTTCTTAAGCCGCGCGGCTGTCGCTCAAAAAGGGTCAAAAATCAAAAGTTTGAAAACACACATTCTGTATGTGAATTTATGCTGCCTCTTGCATTTAAAGCCCAAAACAATCATACTTTTAGCCGTACTGTAGTGGTATCTGTAATGCAATCCCACAAACGAAACAAGACATGCTCATGTTCTGCGCCATTTCAGGAGAAAGTGAGAAAGAGAAAAATACTGGAAATTTAAACACACTCACTGTAGACACATAGAATTGCTAAGAAACATTATTTTAAATGTTTCTAACTAGCTGGGAGTGATTTGGGTGACTTTTCAAACAGTATTTGTAGACGTGTTTTTGATACAGTATGTGAGTTCCCAAAGTGCCCGACCTAGGGTTAGGGTTAGGGTTTCCGTAAGAGCTAGACCTTTTCTGATGCATTTGCTGTGCTTTAGGAGGCTTTTGAAATGCAGGAAAAGTGTTGTTGGGTTGTTTCCTCGAGAAAAAAATATGGCCGTATTTTGCCATTTTTCTTAAGCCGCGCGGCTGTCGCTCAAAAAGGGTCAAAAATCAAAAGTTTGAAAACACACATTCTGTATGTGAATTTATGCTGCCTCTTGCATTTAAAGCCCAAAACAATCATACTTTTAGCCGTACTGTAGTGGTATCCGTAATGCAATCCCACAAACGAAACAAGACATGCTCATGTTCTGCGCCATTTCAGGAGAAAGTGAGAAAAAGAAAAATACTGGAAATTTAAACAACACACTCACTGTAGACACATTGAATTGCTTAGAAACATTATTTTAAATGTTTCTGACTAACTGGGAGTGATTTGGGTGACTTTTCAAACACAGTATTTGTAGACGTGTTTTTGATACAGTATGTGAGTTCCCAAAGTGCCCGACCTAGGGTTAGGGTTAGGGTTTCAGTAAGAGCTAGACCTTTTCTGATGCATTTGCTGTGCTTTAGGAGGCTTTTGAAATGCAGGAAAAGTGTTGTTGGGTTGTTTCCTCGAGAAAAAAAAATGGCCGTATTTTGCCATTTTTCTTAAGCCGCGCGGCTGTCGCTCAAAAAGGGTCAAAAATCAAAAGTTTGAAAACACACATTCTGTATGTGAATTTCTGCTGCCTCTTGCATTTAAAGCCCAAAAACAATCATACTTTTAGCCGTACTGTAGTGGTATCCGTAATGCAATCCCACAAACGAAACAAGACATGCTCATGTTCTGCGCCACTTCAGGAGAAAGTGAGAAAAAGAAAAATACTGGAAATTTAAACAACACACTCACTGTAGACACATTGAATTGCTTAGAAACATTATTTTAAATGTTTCTGACTAGCTGGGACTGATTTGGGTGACTTTTCAAACAGTATTTGTAGATGTGTTTTTGATACAGTATGTGAGTTCCCAAAGTGCCCGACCTAGGGTTAGGGTTAGGGTTTCAATAAGAGCTAGACCTTTTCTGATGCATTTGCTGTGCTTTAGGAGGCTTTTGAAATGCAGGAAAAGTGTTGTTGGGTTGTTTCCTCGAGAAAAAAAAATGGCCGTATTTTGCCATTTTTCTTAAGCCGCGCGGCTGTCGCTCAAAAAGGGTCAAAAATCAAAAGTTTGAAAACACACATTCTGTATGTGAATTAATGCTGCCTCTTGCATTTTAAGCCCAAAACAATTATACTTTTAGCTGTACTGTAGTGGTATCCGTAATGCAATCCCACAAACGAAACAAGACATGCTCATGTTCTGCGCCATTTCAGGAGAAAGTGAGAAAAAGAAAAATACTGGAAATTTAAACAACACACTCACTGTAGACACATTGAATTGCTTAGAAACATTATTTTAAACGTTTCTGACTAGCTGGGAGTGATTTGGGTGACAATTCGAGCACAATATTTGTAGACGTGTTTTTGATACAGTATGTGAGTTCCCAAAGTGCCCGACCTAGGGTTAGGGTTAGGGTTTCAATAAGAGCTAGACCTTTTCTGATGCATTTGCTGTGCTTTAGGAGGCTTTTGAAATGCAGGAAAAGTGTTGTTGGGTTGTTTCCTCGAGAAAAAAATATGGCCGTATTTTGCCATTTTTCTTAAGCCGCGCGGCTGTCGCTCAAAAAGGGTCAAAAATCAAAAGTTTGAAAACACACATTCTGTATGTGAATTAATGCTGCCTCTTGCATTTAAAGCCCAAAACAATCATACTTTTAGCCGTACTGTAGTGGTATCCGTAATGCAATCCCACAAACGAAACAAGACATGCTCATGTTCTGCGCCATTTCAGGAGAAAGTGAGAAAAAGAAAAATACTGGAAATTTAAACAACACACTCACTGTAGACACATTGAATTGCTTAGAAACATTATTTTAAATGTTTCTGACTAGCTGGGACTGATTTGGGTGACTTTTCAAACACAGTATTTGTAGACATGTTTTTGATACAGTATGTGAGTTCCCAAAGTGCCCGACCTAGGGTTAGGGTTAGGGTTTCAGTAAGAGCTAGACCCTTTCTGATGCATTTGCTGTGCTTTAGGAGGCTTTTGAAATGCAGGAAAAGTGTTGTTGGGTTGTTTCCTCGAGAAAAAAAAATGGCCGTATTTTGCCATTTTTCTTAAGCCGCGCGGCTGTCGCTCAAAAAGGGTCAAAAATCAAAAGTTTGAAAACACACATTCTGTATGTGAATTTCTGCTGCCTCTTGCATTTAAAGCCCAAAACAATCATACTTTTAGCCGTACTGTAGTGGTATCCGTAATGCAATCCCACAAACGAAACAAGACATGCTCATGTTCTGCGCCATTTCAGGAGAAAGTGAGAAAAAGAAAAATACTGGAAATTTAAACAACACACTCACTGTAGACACATTGAATTGCTTAGAAACATTATTTTAAATGTTTCTGAGTAGCTGGGAGTGATTTGGGTGACTTTTCAAACAGTATTTGTAGACATGTTTTTGATACAGTATGTGAGTTCCCAAAGTGCCCGACCTAGGGTTAGGGTTAGGGTTTCAGTAAGAGCTAGACCTTTTCTGATGCATTTGCTGAGCTTTAGGAGGCGATTGAAATGCAGGAAAAGTGTTGTTGGGTTGTTTCCTCGAGAAAAAAAAATGGCCGTATTTTGCCATTTTTCTTAAGCCGCGCGGCTGTCGCTCAAAAAGGGTCAAAAATCAAAAGTTTGAAAACACACATTCTGTATGTGAATTTATGCTGCCTCTTGCATTTAAAGCCCAAAACAATCATACTTTTAGCCGTACTGTAGTGGTATCCGTATTGCAATCCCACAAACGAAACAAGACATGCTCATGTTCTGCGCCATTTCAGGAGAAAGTGAGAAAAAGAAAAATACTGGAAATTTAAACAACACACTCACTGTAGACACATTGAATTGCTTAGAAACATTATTTTAAACGTTTCTGACTAGCTGGGAGTGATTTGGGTGACAATTCGAGCACAATATTTGTAGACGTGTTTTTGATACAGTATGTGAGTTCCCAAAGTGCCCGACCTAGGGTTAGGGTTAGGGTTTCAATAAGAGCTAGACCTTTTCTGATGCATTTGCTGTGCTTTAGGAGGCTTTTGAAATGCAGGAAAAGTGTTGTTGGGTTGTTTCCTCGAGAAAAAAAAATGGCCGTATTTTGCCATTTTTCTTAAGCCGCGCGGCTGTCGCTCAAAAAGGGTCAAAAATCAAAAGTTTGAAAACACACATTCTGTATGTGAATTTCTGCTGCCTCTTGCATTTAAAGCCCAAAACAATCATACTTTTAGCCGTACTGTAGTGGTATCTGTAATGCAATCCCACAAACGAAACAAGACATGCTCATGTTCTGCGCCATTTCAGGAGAAAGTGAGAAAGAGAAAAATACTGGAAATTTAAACAACACACTCACTGTAGACACATAGAATTGCTAAGAAACATTATTTTAAATGTTTCTAACTAGCTGGGAGTGATTTGGGTGACTTTTCAAACAGTATTTGTAGACGTGTTTTTGATACAGTATGTGAGTTCCCAAAGTGCCCGACCTAGGGTTAGGGTTAGGGTTTCCGTAAGAGCTAGACCTTTTCTGATGCATTTGCTGTGCTTTAGGAGGCTTTTGAAATGCAGGAAAAGTGTTGTTGGGTTGTTTCCTCGAGAAAAAAATATGGCCGTATTTTGCCATTTTTCTTAAGCCGTGCGGCTGTCGCTCAAAAAGGGTCAAAAATCAAAAGTTTGAAAACACACATTCTGTATGTGAATTTATGCTGCCTCTTGCATTTAAAGCCCAAAACAATCATACTTTTAGCCGTACTGTAGTGGTATCCGTAATGCAATCCCACAAACGAAACAAGACATGCTCATGTTCTGCGCCATTTCAGGAGAAAGTGAGAAAAAGAAAAATACTGGAAATTTAAACAACACACTCACTGTAGACACATTGAATTGCTTAGAAACATTATTTTAAATGTTTCTGACTAACTGGGAGTGATTTGGGTGACTTTTCAAACACAGTATTTGTAGACGTGTTTTTGATACAGTATGTGAGTTCCCAAAGTGCCCGACCTAGGGTTAGGGTTAGGGTTTCAGTAAGAGCTAGACCTTTTCTGATGCATTTGCTGTGCTTTAGGAGGCTTTTGAAATGCAGGAAAAGTGTTGTTGGGTTGTTTCCTCGAGAAAAAAAAATGGCCGTATTTTGCCATTTTTCTTAAGCCGCGCGGCTGTCGCTCAAAAAGGGTCAAAAATCAAAAGTTTGAAAACACACATTCTGTATGTGAATTTCTGCTGCCTCTTGCATTTAAAGCCCAAAACAATCATACTTTTAGCCGTACTGTAGTGGTATCCGTAATGCAATCCCACAAACGAAACAAGACATGCTCATGTTCTGCGCCATTTCAGGAGAAAGTGAGAAAAAGAAAAATACTGGAAATTTAAACAACACACTCACTGTAGACACATTGAATTGCTTAGAAACATTATTTTAAATGTTTCTGACTAGCTGGGACTGATTTGGGTGACTTTTCAAACAGTATTTGTAGATGTGTTTTTGATACAGTATGTGAGTTCCCAAAGTGCCCGACCTAGGGTTAGGGTTAGGGTTTCAATAAGAGCTAGACCTTTTCTGATGCATTTGCTGTGCTTTAGGAGGCTTTTGAAATGCAGGAAAAGTGTTGTTGGGTTGTTTCCTCGAGAAAAAAAAATGGCCGTATTTTGCCATTTTTCTTAAGCCGCGCGGCTGTCGCTCAAAAAGGGTCAAAAATCAAAAGTTTGAAAACACACATTCTGTATGTGAATTAATGCTGCCTCTTGCATTTTAAGCCCAAAACAATTATACTTTTAGCTGTACTGTAGTGGTATCCGTAATGCAATCCCACAAACGAAACAAGACATGCTCATGTTCTGCGCCATTTCAGGAGAAAGTGAGAAAAAGAAAAATACTGGAAATTTAAACAACACACTCACTGTAGACACATTGAATTGCTTAGAAACATTATTTTAAACGTTTCTGACTAGCTGGGAGTGATTTGGGTGACAATTCGAGCACAATATTTGTAGACGTGTTTTTGATACAGTATGTGAGTTCCCAAAGTGCCCGACCTAGGGTTAGGGTTAGGGTTTCAATAAGAGCTAGACCTTTTCTGATGCATTTGCTGTGCTTTAGGAGGCTTTTGAAATGCAGGAAAAGTGTTGTTGGGTTGTTTCCTCGAGAAAAAAATATGGCCGTATTTTGCCATTTTTCTTAAGCCGCGCGGCTGTCGCTCAAAAAGGGTCAAAAATCAAAAGTTTGAAAACACACATTCTGTATGTGAATTAATGCTGCCTCTTGCATTTAAAGCCCAAAACAATCATACTTTTAGCCGTACTGTAGTGGTATCCGTAATGCAATCCCACAAACGAAACAAGACATGCTCATGTTCTGCGCCATTTCAGGAGAAAGTGAGAAAAAGAAAAATACTGGAAATTTAAACAACACACTCACTGTAGACACATTGAATTGCTTAGAAACATTATTTTAAATGTTTCTGACTAGCTGGGACTGATTTGGGTGACTTTTCAAACACAGTATTTGTAGACATGTTTTTGATACAGTATGTGAGTTCCCAAAGTGCCCGACCTAGGGTTAGGGTTAGGGTTTCAGTAAGAGCTAGACCCTTTCTGATGCATTTGCTGTGCTTTAGGAGGCTTTTGAAATGCAGGAAAAGTGTTGTTGGGTTGTTTCCTCGAGAAAAAAAAATGGCCGTATTTTGCCATTTTTCTTAAGCCGCGCGACTGTCGCTCAAAAAGGGTCAAAAATCAAAAGTTTGAAAACACACATTCTGTATGTGAATTTCTGCTGCCTCTTGCATTTAAAGCCCAAAACAATCATACTTTTAGCCGTACTGTAGTGGTATCCGTAATGCAATCCCACAAACGAAACAAGACATGCTCATGTTCTGCGCCATTTCAGGAGAAAGTGAGAAAAAGAAAAATACTGGAAATTTAAACAACACACTCACTGTAGACACATTGAATTGCTTAGAAACATTATTTTAAACGTTTCTGACTAGCTGGGAGTGATTTGGGTGACAATTCGAGCACAGTATTTGTAGACGTGTTTTTGATACAGTATGTGAGTTCCCAAAGTGCCCGACCTAGGGTTAGGGTTAGGGTTTCAATAAGAGCTAGACCTTTTCTGATGCATTTGCTGTGCTTTAGGAGGCTTTTGAAATGCAGGAAAAGTGTTGTTGGGTTGTTTCCTCGAGAAAAAAAAATGGCCGTATTTTGCCATTTTTCTTAAGCCGCGCGGCTGTCGCTCAAAAAGGGTCAAAAATCAAAAGTTTGAAAACACACATTCTGTATGTGAATTTCTGCTGCCTCTTGCATTTAAAGCCCAAAACAATCATACTTTTAGCCGTACTGTAGTGGTATCCGTAATGCAATCCCACAAACGAAACAAGACATGCTCATGTTCTGCGCCATTTCAGGAGAAAGTGAGAAAAAGAAAAATACTGGAAATTTAAACAAAACACTCACTGTAGACACATTGAATTGCTTAGAAACATTATTTTAAATGTTTCTGACTAGCTGGGACTGATTTGGGTGACTTTTCAAACACAGTATTTGTAGACATGTTTTTGATACAGTATGTGAGTTCCCAAAGTGCCCGACCTAGGGTTAGGGTTAGGGTTTCAGTAAGAGCTAGACCCTTTCTGATGCATTTGCTGTGCTTTAGGAGGCTTTTGAAATGCAGGAAAAGTGTTGTTGGGTTGTTTCCTCGAGAAAAAAAAATGGCCGTATTTTGCCATTTTTCTTAAGCCGCGCGGCTGTCGCTCAAAAAGGGTCAAAAATCAAAAGTTTGAAAACACACATTCTGTATGTGAATTTATGCTGCCTCTTGCATTTAAAGCCCAAAACAATCATACTTTTAGCCGTACTGTAGTGGTATCCGTAATGCAATCCCACAAACGAAACAAGACATGCTCATGTTCTGCGCCATTTCAGGAGAAAGTGAGAAAAAGAAAAATACTGGAAATTTAAACAACACACTCACTGTAGACACATTGAATTGCTTAGAAACATTATTTTAAATGTTTCTGAGTAGCTGGGAGTGATTTGGGTGACTTTTCAAACACAGTATTTGTAGACATGTTTTTGATACAGTATGTGAGTTCCCAAAGTGCCCGACCTAGGTTTAGGGTTAGGGTTTCAGTAAGAGCTAGACCTTTTCTGATGCATTTGCTGTGCTTTAGGAGGCTTTTGAAATGCAGGAAAAGTGTTGTTGGGTTGTTTCCTCGAGAAAAAAAAATGGCCGTATTTTGCCATTTTTCTTAAGCCGCGCGGCTGTCGCTCAAGAAGGGTCAAAAATCAAAAGTTTGAAAACACACATTCTGTATGTGAATTTATGCTGCCTCTTGCATTTAAAGCCCAAAACAATCATACTTTTAGCCGTACTGTAGTGGTATCCGTAATGCAATCCCACAAACGAAACAAGACATGCTCATGTTCTGCGCCATTTCAGGAGAAAGTGAGAAAAAGAAAAATACTGGAAATTTAAACAACACACTCACTGTAGACACATTGAATTGCTTAGAAACATTATTTTAAATGTTTCTGACTAACTGGGAGTGATTTGGGTGACTTTTCAAACAGTATTTGTAGATGTGTTTTTGATACAGTATGTGAGTTCCCAAAGTGCCCGACCTAGGGTTAGGGTTAGGGTTTCAATAAGAGCTAGACCTTTTCTGATGCATTTGCTGTGCTTTAGGAGGCTTTTGAAATGCAGGAAAAGTGTTGTTGGGTTGTTTCCTCGAGAAAAAAAATGGCCGTATTTTGCCATTTTTCTTAAGCCGCGCGGCTGTCGCTCAAAAAGGGTCAAAATTCAAAAGTTTGAAAACACACATTCTGTATGTGAATTTATGCTGCTTCTTGCATTTAAAGCCCAAAACAATCATACTTTTAGCCGTACTGTAGTGATATCCGTAATGCAATCCCACAAACGAAACAAGACATGCTCATGTTCTGCGCCATTTCAGGAGAAAGTGAGAAAAAGAAAAATACTGGAAATTTAAACAACACACTCACTGTAGACACATTGAATTGCTTAGAAACATTATTTTAAACGTTTCTGACTAGCTGGGAGTGATTTGGGTGACAATTCGAGCACAATATTTGTAGACGTGTTTTTGATACAGTATGTGAGTTCCCAAAGTGCCCGACCTAGGGTTAGGGTTAGGGTTTCAATAAGAGCTAGACCTTTTCTGATGCATTTGCTGTGCTTTAGGAGGCTTTTGAAATGCAGGAAAAGTGTTGTTGGGTTGTTTCCTCGAGAAAAAAATATGGCCGTATTTTGCCATTTTTCTTAAGCCGCGCGGCTGTCGCTCAAAAAGGGTCAAAAATCAAAAGTTTGAAAACACACATTCTGTATGTGAATTTATGCTGCCTCTTGCATTTAAAGCCCAAAACAATCATACTTTTAGCCGTACTGTAGTGGTATCCGTAATGCAATCCCACAAACGAAACAAGACATGCTCATGTTCTGCGCCATTTCAGGAGAAAGTGAGAAAAAGAAAAATACTGGAAATTTAAACAACACACTCACTGTAGACACATTGAATTGCTTAGAAACATTATTTTAAATGTTTCTGACTAGCTGGGACTGATTTGGGTGACTTTTCAAACACAGTATTTGTAGACATGTTTTTGATACAGTATGTGAGTTCCCAAAGTGCCCGACCTAGGGTTAGGGTTAGGGTTTCAGTAAGAGCTAGACCTTTTCTGATGCATTTGCTGTGCTTTAGGAGGCTTTTGAAATGCAGGAAAAGTGTTGTTGGGTTGTTTCCTCGAGAAAAAAATATGGCCGTATTTTGCCATTTTTCTTAAGCCGCGCGGCTGTCGCTCAAAAAGGGTCAAAAATCAAAAGTTTGAAAACACACATTCTGTATGTGAATTAATGCTGCCTCTTGCATTTTAAGCCCAAAACAATCATACTTTTAGCCGTACTGTAGTGGTATCCGTAATGCAATCCCACAAACGAAACAAGACATGCTCATGTTCTGCGCCATTTCAGGAGAAAGTGAGAAAAAGAAAAATACTGGAAATTTAAACAACACACTCACTGTAGACACATTGAATTGCTTAGAAACATTATTTTAAACGTTTCTGACTAGCTGGGAGTGATTTGGGTGACTTTTCAAACACAGTATTTGTAGACATGTTTTTGATACAGTATGTGAGTTCCCAAAGTGCCCGACCTAGGGTTAGGGTTAGGGTTTCAATAAGAGCTAGACCTTTTCTGATGCATTTGCTGTGCTTTAGGAGGCTTTTGAAATGCAGGAAAAGTGTTGTTGGGTTGTTTCCTCGAGAAAAAAAAATGGCCGTATTTTGCCATTTTTCTTAAGCCGCGCGGCTGTCGCTCAAAAAGGGTCAAAAATCAAAAGTTTGAAAACACACATTCTGTATGTGAATTTATGCTGCCTCTTGCATTTAAAGCCCAAAACAATCATACCTTTAGCCATACTGTAGTGGTATCCGTAATGCAATCCCACAAACGAAACAAGACATGCTCATGTTCTGCGCCATTTCAGGAGAAAGTGAGAAAAAGAAAAATACTGGAAATTTAAACAACACACTCACTGTAGACACATTGAATTGCTTAGAAACATTATTTTAAATGTTTCTGACTAACTGGGAGTGATTTGGGTGACTTTTCAAACACAGTATTTGTAGACGTGTTTTTGATACAGTATGTGAGTTCCCAAAGTGCCCGACCTAGGGTTAGGGTTAGGGTTTCAGTAAGAGCTAGACCTTTTCTGATGCATTTGCTGTGCTTTAGGAGGCTTTTGAAATGCAGGAAAAGTGTTGTTGGGTTGTTTCCTCGAGAAAAAAAAATGGCCGTATTTTGCCATTTTTCTTAAGCCGCGCGGCTGTCGCTCAAAAAGGGTCAAAAATCAAAAGTTTGAAAACACACATTCTGTATGTGAATTTCTGCTGCCTCTTGCATTTAAAGCCCAAAACAATCATACTTTTAGCCGTACTGTAGTGGTATCCGTAATGCAATCCCACAAACGAAACAAGACATGCTCATGTTCTGCGCCATTTCAGGAGAAAGTGAGAAAAAGAAAAATACTGGAAATTTAAACAACACACTCACTGTAGACACATTGAATTGCTTAGAAACATTATTTTAAACGTTTCTGACTAGCTGGGAGTGATTTGGGTGACAATTCGAGCACAGTATTTGTAGACGTGTTTTTGATACAGTATGTGAGTTCCCAAAGTGCCCGACCTAGGGTTAGGGTTAGGGTTTCAATAAGAGCTAGACCTTTTCTGATGCATTTGCTGTGCTTTAGGAGGCTTTTGAAATGCAGGAAAAGTGTTGTTGGGTTGTTTCCTCGAGAAAAAAAAATGGCCGTATTTTGCCATTTTTCTTAAGCCGCGCGGCTGTCGCTCAAAAAGGGTCAAAAATCAAAAGTTTGAAAACACACATTCTGTATGTGAATTCATGCTGCCTCTTGCATTTAAAGCCCAAAACAATCATACTTTTAGCCGTACTGTAGTGGTATCCGTAATGCAATCCCACAAACGAAACAAGACATGCTCATGTTCTGCGCCATTTCAGGAGAAAGTGAGAAAAAGAAAAATACTGGAAATTAAACCACACACTCACTGTAGACACATTGAATTGCTTAGAAACATTATTTTAAACGTTTCTGACTAGCTGGGAGTGATTTGGGTGACAATTCGAGCACAATATTTGTAGACGTGTTTTTGATACAGTATGTGAGTTCCCAAAGTGCCCGACCTAGGGTTAGGGTTAGGGTTTCAGTAAGAGCTAGACCTTTTCTGATGCATTTGCTGTGCTTTAGGAGGCTTTTGAAATGCAGGAAAAGTGTTGTTGGGTTGTTTCCTCGAGAAAAAAATATGGCCGTATTTTGCCATTTTTCTTAAGCCGCGCGGCTGTCGCTCAAAAAGGGTCAAAAATCAAAAGTTTGAAAACACACATTCTGTATGTGAATTTATGCTGCCTCTTGCATTTAAAGCCCAAAACAATCATACTTTTAGCCATACTGTAGTGGTATCCGTAATGCAATCCCACAAACGAAACAAGACATGCTCATGTTCTGCGCCATTTCAGGAGAAAGTGAGAAAAAGAAAAATACTGGAAATTTAAACAACACACTCACTGTAGACACATTGAATTGCTTAGAAACATTATTTTAAATGTTTCTGACTAACTGGGAGTGATTTGGGTGACTTTTCAAACACAGTATTTGTAGACGTGTTTTTGATACAGTATGTGAGTTCCCAAAGTGCCCGACCTAGGGTTAGGGTTAGGGTTTCAGTAAGAGCTAGACCTTTTCTGATGCATTTGCTGTGCTTTAGGAGGCTTTTGAAATGCAGGAAAAGTGTTGTTGGGTTGTTTCCTCGAGAAAAAAAAATGGCCGTATTTTGCCATTTTTCTTAAGCCGCGCGGCTGTCGCTCAAAAAGGGTCAAAAATCAAAAGTTTGAAAACATACATTCTGTATGTGAATTTCTGCTGCCTCTTGCATTTAAAGCCCAAAACAATCATACTTTTAGCCGTACTGTAGTGGTATCCGTAATGCAATCCCACAAACGAAACAAGACATGCTCATGTTCTGCGCCATTTCAGGAGAAAGTGAGAAAAAGAAAAATACTGGAAATTTAAACAACACACTCACTGTAGACACATTGAATTGCTTAGAAACATTATTTTAAACGTTTCTGACTAGCTGGGAGTGATTTGGGTGACAATTCGAGCACAATATTTGTAGACGTGTTTTTGATACAGTATGTGAGTTCCCAAAGTGCCCGACCTAGGGTTAGGGTTAGGGTTTCAGTAAGAGCTAGACCTTTTCTGATGCATTTGCTGTGCTTTAGGAGGCTTTTGAAATGCAGGAAAAGTGTTGTTGGGTTGTTTCCTCGAGAAAAAAATATGGCCGTATTTTGCCATTTTTCTTAAGCCGCGCGGCTGTCGCTCAAAAAGGGTCAAAAATCAAAAGTTTGAAAACACACATTCTGTATGTGAATTTATGCTGCCTCTTGCATTTAAAGCCCAAAACAATCATACTTTTAGCCGTACTGTAGTGGTATCCGTAATGCAATCCCACAAACGAAACAAGACATGCTCATGTTCTGCGCCATTTCAGGAGAAAGTGAGAAAAAGAAAAATACTGGAAATTAAACCACACACTCACTGTAGACACATTGAATTGCTTAAAAACATTATTTTAAACGTTTCTGACTAGCTGGGAGTGATTTGGGTGACAATTCGAGCACAATATTTGTAGACGTGTTTTTGATACAGTATGTGAGTTCCCAAAGTGCCCGACCTAGGGTTAGGGTTAGGGTTTCAGTAAGAGCTAGACCTTTTCTGATGCATTTGCTGTGCTTTAGGAGGCTTTTGAAATGCAGGAAAAGTGTTGTTGGGTTGTTTCCTCGAGAAAAAAAAATGGCCGTATTTTGCCATTTTTCTTAAGCCGCGCGGCTGTCGCTCAAAAAGGGTCAAAAATCAAAAGTTTGAAAACACACATTCTGTATGTGAATTTATGCTGCCTCTTGCATTTAAAGCCCAAAACAATCATACTTTTAGCCGTACTGTAGTGGTATCCGTAATGCAATCCCACAAACGAAACAAGACATGCTCATGTTCTGCGCCATTTCAGGAGAAAGTGAGAAAAAGAAAAATACTGGAAATTTAAACAACACACTCACTGTAGACACATTGAATTGCTTAGAAACATTATTTTAAATGTTTCTGACTAGCTGGGACTGATTTGGGTGACTTTTCAAACAGTATTTGTAGATGTGTTTTTGATACAGTATGTGAGTTCCCAAAGTGCCCGACCTAGGGTTAGGGTTAGGGTTTCAGTAAGAGCTAGACCTTTTCTGATGCATTTGCTGTGCTTTAGGAGGCTTTTGAAATGCAGGAAAAGTGTTGTTGGGTTGTTTCCTCGAGAAAAAAAAATGGCCGTATTTTGCCATTTTTCTTAAGCCGCGCGGCTGTCGCTCAAAAAGGGTCAAAAATCAAAAGTTTGAAAACACACATTCTGTATGTGAATTTATGCTGCCTCTTGCATTTTAAGCCCAAAACAATTATACTTTTAGCTGTACTGTAGTGGTATCCGTAATGCAATCCCACAAACGAAACAAGACATGCTCATGTTCTGCGCCATTTCAGGAGAAAGTGAGAAAAAGAAAAATACTGGAAATTTAAACAACACACTCACTGTAGACACATTGAATTGCTTAGAAACATTATTTTAAACGTTTCTGACTAGCTGGGAGTGATTTGGGTGACAATTCGAGCACAATATTTGTAGACGTGTTTTTGATACAGTATGTGAGTTCCCAAAGTGCCCGACCTAGGGTTAGGGTTAGGGTTTCAATAAGAGCTAGACCTTTTCTGATGCATTTGCTGTGCTTTAGGAGGCTTTTGAAA
The DNA here is from genome assembly GCF_040954835.1 of Lepisosteus oculatus. Classification (NCBI taxonomy): domain Eukaryota; kingdom Metazoa; phylum Chordata; class Actinopteri; order Semionotiformes; family Lepisosteidae; genus Lepisosteus; species Lepisosteus oculatus. Next base: position 13,776,171 of record NC_090707.1, read on the forward strand.
TGCAGGAAAAGTGTTGTTGGGTTGTTTCCTCGAGAAAAAAATATGGCCGTATTTTGCCATTTTTCTTAAGCCGCGCGGCTGTCGCTCAAAAAGGGTCAAAAATCAAAAGTTTGAAAACACACATTCTGTATGTGAATTAATGCTGCCTCTTGCATTTAAAGCCCAAAACAATCATACTTTTAGCCGTACTGTAGTGGTATCCGTAATGCAATCCCACAAACGAAACAAGACATGCTCATGTTCTGCGCCATTTCAGGAGAAAGTGAGAAAAAGAAAAATACTGGAAATTTAAACAACACACTCACTGTAGACACATTGAATTGCTTAGAAACATTATTTTAAATGTTTCTGACTAGCTGGGACTGATTTGGGTGACTTTTCAAACACAGTATTTGTAGACATGTTTTTGATACAGTATGTGAGTTCCCAAAGTGCCCGACCTAGGGTTAGGGTTAGGGTTTCAGTAAGAGCTAGACCTTTTCTGATGCATTTGCTGTGCTTTAGGAGGCTTTTGAAATGCAGGAAAAGTGTTGTTGGGTTGTTTCCTCGAGAAAAAAAAATGGCCGTATTTTGCCATTTTTCTTAAGCCGCGCGGCTGTCGCTCAAAAAGGGTCAAAAATCAAAAGTTTGAAAACACACATTCTGTATGTGAATTTCTGCTGCCTCTTGCATTTAAAGCCCAAAACAATCATACTTTTAGCCGTACTGTAGTGGTATCCGTAATGCAATCCCACAAACGAAACAAGACATGCTCATGTTCTGCGCCATTTCAGGAGAAAGTGAGAAAAAGAAAAATACTGGAAATTTAAACAACACACTCACTGTAGACACATTGAATTGCTTAGAAACATTATTTTAAACGTTTCTGACTAGCTGGGAGTGATTTGGGTGACAATTCGAGCACAGTATTTGTAGACGTGTTTTTGATACAGTATGTGAGTTCCCAAAGTGCCCGACCTAGGGTTAGGGTTAGGGTTTCAATAAGAGCTAGACCTTTTCTGATGCATTTGCTGTGCTTTAGGAGGCTTTTGAAATGCAGGAAAAGTGTTGTTGGGTTGTTTCCTCGAGAAAAAAAAATGGCCGTATTTTGCCATTTTTCTTAAGCCGCGCGGCTGTCGCTCAAAAAGGGTCAAAAATCAAAAGTTTGAAAACACACATTCTGTATGTGAATTTATGCTGCCTCTTGCATTTAAAGCCCAAAACAATCATACTTTTAGCCGTACTGTAGTGGTATCCGTAATGCAATCCCACAAACGAAACAAGACATGCTCATGTTCTGCGCCATTTCAGGAGAAAGTGAGAAAAAGAAAAATACTGGAAATTTAAACAACACACTCACTGTAGACACATTGAATTGCTTAGAAACATTATTTTAAATGTTTCTGAGTAGCTGGGAGTGATTTGGGTGACTTTTCAAACACAGTATTTGTAGACATGTTTTTGATACAGTATGTGAGTTCCCAAAGTGCCCGACCTAGGGTTAGGGTTAGGGTTTCAGTAAGAGCTAGACCTTTTCTGATGCATTTGCTGTGCTTTAGGAGGCTTTTGAAATGCAGGAAAAGTGTTGTTGGGTTGTTTCCTCGAGAAAAAAAAATGGCCGTATTTTGCCATTTTTCTTAAGCCGCGCGGCTGTCGCTCAAAAAGGGTCAAAAATCAAAAGTTTGAAAACACACATTCTGTATGTGAATTTCTGCTGCCTCTTGCATTTAAAGCCCAAAACAATCATACTTTTAGCCGTACTGTAGTGGTATCCGTAATGCAATCCCACAAACGAAACAAGACATGCTCATGTTCTGCGCCATTTCAGGAGAAAGTGAGAAAAAGAAAAATACTGGAAATTTAAACAACACACTCACTGTAGACACATTGAATTGCTTAGAAACATTATTTTAAATGTTTCTGACTAGCTGGGACTGATTTGGGTGACTTTTCAAACACAGTATTTGTAGACATGTTTTTGATACAGTATGTGAGTTCCCAAAGTGCCCGACCTAGGGTTAGGGTTAGGGTTTCAGTAAGAGCTAGACCTTTTCTGATGCATTTGCTGTGCTTTAGGAGGCTTTTGAAATGCAGGAAAAGTGTTGTTGGGTTGTTTCCTCGAGAAAAAAAAATGGCCGTATTTTGCCATTTTTCTTAAGCCGCGCGGCTGTCGCTCAAAAAGGGTCAAAAATCAAAAGTTTGAAAACACACATTCTGTATGTGAATTAATGCTGCCTCTTGCATTTTAAGCCCAAAACAATCATACTTTTAGCCGTACTGTAGTGGTATCCGTAATGCAATCCCACAAACGAAACAAGACATGCTCATGTTCTGCGCCATTTCAGGAGAAAGTGAGAAAAAGAAAAATACTGGAAATTTAAACAACACACTCACTGTAGACACATTGAATTGCTTAGAAACATTATTTTAAACGTTTCTGACTAGCTGGGAGTGATTTGGGTGACTTTTCAAACACAGTATTTGTAGACATGTTTTTGATACAGTATGTGAGTTCCCAAAGTGCCCGACCTAGGGTTAGGGTTAGGGTTTCAATAAGAGCTAGACCTTTTCTGATGCATTTGCTGTGCTTTAGGAGGCTTTTGAAATGCAGGAAAAGTGTTGTTGGGTTGTTTCCTCGAGAAAAAAAAATGGCCGTATTTTGCCATTTTTCTTAAGCCGCGCGGCTGTCGCTCAAAAAGGGTCAAAAATCAAAAGTTTGAAAACACACATTCTGTATGTGAATTTATGCTGCCTCTTGCATTTAAAGCCCAAAACAATCATACTTTTAACCATACTGTAGTGGTATCCGTAATGCAATCCCACAAACGAAACAAGACATGCTCATGTTCTGCGCCATTTCAGGAGAAAGTGAGAAAAAGAAAAATACTGGAAATTTAAACAACACACTCACTGTAGACACATTGAATTGCTTAGAAACATTATTTTAAATGTTTCTGAGTAGCTGGGAGTGATTTGGGTGACTTTTCAAACAGTATTTGTAGACATGTTTTTGATACAGTATGTGAGTTCCCAAAGTGCCCGACCTAGGGTTAGGGTTAGGGTTTCAGTAAGAGCTAGACCTTTTCTGATGCATTTGCTGTGCTTTAGGAGGCTTTTGAAATGCAGGAAAAGTGTTGTTGGGTTGTTTCCTCGAGAAAAAAAAATGGCCGTATTTTGCCATTTTTCTTAAGCCGCGCGGCTGTCGCTCAAAAAGGGTCAAAAATCAAAAGTTTGAAAACACACATTCTGTATGTGAATTTCTGCTGCCTCTTGCATTTAAAGCCCAAAACAATCATACTTTTAGCCGTACTGTAGTGGTATCCGTAATGCAATCCCACAAACGAAACAAGACATGCTCATGTTCTGCGCCATTTCAGGAGAAAGTGAGAAAAAGAAAAATACTGGAAATTTAAACAACACACTCACTGTAGACACATTGAATTGCTTAGAAACATTATTTTAAACGTTTCTGACTAGCTGGGAGTGATTTGGGTGACAATTCGAGCACAGTATTTGTAGACGTGTTTTTGATACAGTATGTGAGTTCCCAAAGTGCCCGACCTAGGGTTAGGGTTAGGGTTTCAATAAGAGCTAGACCTTTTCTGATGCATTTGCTGTGCTTTAGGAGGCTTTTGAAATGCAGGAAAAGTGTTGTTGGGTTGTTTCCTCGAGAAAAAAAAATGGCCGTATTTTGCCATTTTTCTTAAGCCGCGCGGCTGTCGCTCAAAAAGGGTCAAAAATCAAAAGTTTGAAAACACACATTCTGTATGTGAATTTATGCTGCCTCTTGCATTTAAAGCCCAAAACAATCATACTTTTAGCCGTACTGTAGTGGTATCCGTAATGCAATCCCACAAACGAAACAAGACATGCTCATGTTCTGCGCCATTTCAGGAGAAAGTGAGAAAAAGAAAAATACTGGAAATTTAAACAACACACTCACTGTAGACACATTGAATTGCTTAGAAACATTATTTTAAATGTTTCTGACTAACTGGGAGTGATTTGGGTGACTTTTCAAACAGTATTTGTAGATGTGTTTTTGATACAGTATGTGAGTTCCCAAAGTGCCCGACCTAGGGTTAGGGTTAGGGGTTTCAATAAGAGCTAGACCTTTTCTGATGCATTTGCTGTGCTTTAGGAGGCTTTTGAAATGCAGGAAAAGTGTTGTTGGGTTGTTTCCTCGAGAAAAAAAAATGGCCGTATTTTGCCATTTTTCTTAAGCCGCGCGGCTGTCGCTCAAAAAGGGTCAAAAATCAAAAGTTTGAAAACAAACATTCTGTATGTGAATTTATGCTGCCTCTTGCATTTAAAGCCCAAAACAATCATACTTTTAGCCGTACTGTAGTGGTATCCGTAATGCAATCCCACAAACAAAACAAGACATGCTCATGTTCTGCGCCATTTCAGGAGAAAGTGAGAAAAAGAAAAATACTGGAAATTTAAACAACACACTCACTGTATACACATTGAATTGCTTAGAAACATTATTTTAAACGTTTCTGACTAGCTGGGAGTGATTTGGGTGACAATTCGAGCACAATATTTGTAGACGTGTTTTTGATACAGTATGTGAGTTCCCAAAGTGCCCGACCTAGGGTTAGGGTTAGGGTTTCAGTAAGAGCTAGACCTTTTCTGATGCATTTGCTGTGCTTTAGGAGGCTTTTGAAATGCAGGAAAAGTGTTGTTGGGTTGTTTCCTCGAGAAAAAAAAATGGCCGTATTTTGCCATTTTTCTTAAGCCGCGCGGCTGTCGCTCAAAAAGGGTCAAAAATCAAAAGTTTGAAAACACACATTCTGTATGTGAATTTCTGCTGCCTCTTGCATTTAAAGCCCAAAACAATCATACTTTTAGCCGTACTGTAGTGGTATCCGTAATGCAATCCCACAAACGAAACAAGACATGCTCATGTTCTGCGCCATTTCAGGCGAAAGTGAGAAAAAGAAAAATACTGGAAATTTAAACAACACACTCACTGTAGACACATTGAATTGCTTAGAAACATTATTTTAAACGTTTCTGACTAGCTGGGAGTGATTTGGGTGACAATTCGAGCACAGTATTTGTAGACGTGTTTTTGATACAGTATGTGAGTTCCCAAAGTGCCCGACCTAGGGTTAGGGTTAGGGTTTCAATAAGAGCTAGACCTTTTCTGATGCATTTGCTGTGCTTTAGGAGGCTTTTGAAATGCAGGAAAAGTGTTGTTGGGTTGTTTCCTCGAGAAAAAAATATGGCCGTATTTTGCCATTTTTCTTAAGCCGCGCGGCTGTCGCTCAAAAAGGGTCAAAAATCAAAAGTTTGAAAACACACATTCTGTATGTGAATTTATGCTGCCTCTTGCATTTAAAGCCCAAAACAATCATACTTTTAGCCGTACTGTAGTGGTGTCCGTAATGCAATCCCACAAACGAAACAAGACATGCTCATGTTCTGTGCCATTTCAGGAGAAAGTGAGAAAAAGAAAAATACTGGAAATTTAAACAACACACTCACTGTAGACACATTGAATTGCTTAGAAACATTATTTTAAATGTTTCTGACTAGCTGGGACTGATTTGGGTGACTTTTCAAACACAGTATTTGTAGACATGTTTTTGATACAGTATGTGAGTTCCCAAAGTGCCCGACCTAGGGTTAGGGTTAGGGTTTCAGTAAGAGCTAAACCTTTTCTGATGCATTTGCTGTGCTTTAGGAGGCTTTTGAAATGCAGGAAAAGTGTTGTTGGGTTGTTTCCTCGAGAAAAAAAAATGGCCGTATTTTGCCATTTTTCTTAAGCCGCGCGGCTGTCGCTCAAAAAGGGTCAAAAATCAAAAGTTTGAAAACACACATTCTGTATGTGAATTTCTGCTGCCTCTTGCATTTAAAGCCCAAAACAATCATACTTTTAGCCGTACTGTAGTGGTATCCGTAATGCAATCCCACAAACGAAACAAGACATGCTCATGTTCTGCGCCATTTCAGGAGAAAGTGAGAAAAAGAAAAATACTGGAAATTTAAACAACACACTCACTGTAGACACATTGAATTGCTTAGAAACATTATTTTAAACGTTTCTGACTAGCTGGGAGTGATTTGGGTGACAATTCGAGCACAGTATTTGTAGACGTGTTTTTGATACAGTATGTGAGTTCCCAAAGTGCCCGACCTAGGGTTAGGGTTAGGGTTTCAATAAGAGCTAGACCTTTTCTGATGCATTTGCTGTGCTTTAGGAGGCTTTTGAAATGCAGGAAAAGTGTTGTTGGGTTGTTTCCTCGAGAAAAAAATATGGCCGTATTTTGCCATTTTTCTTAAGCCGCGCGGCTGTCGCTCAAAAAGGGTCAAAAATCAAAAGTTTGAAAACACACATTCTGTATGTGAATTTATGCTGCCTCTTGCATTTAAAGCCCAAAACAATCATACTTTTAGCCGTACTGTAGTGATATCCGTAATGCAATCCCACAAACGAAACAAGACATGCTCATGTTCTGCGCCATTTCAGGAGAAAGTGAGAAAAAGAAAAATACTGGAAATTTAAACAACACACTCACTGTAGACACATTGAATTGCTTAGAAACATTATTTTAAACGTTTCTGACTAGCTGGGAGCGATTTGGGTGACAATTCGAGCACAATATTTGTAGACGTGTTTTTGATACAGTATGTGAGTTCCCAAAGTGCCCGACCTAGGGTTAGGGTTAGGGTTTCAATAAGAGCTAGACCTTTTCTGATGCATTTGCTGTGCTTTAGGAGGCTTTTGAAATGCAGGAAAAGTGTTGTTGGGTTGTTTCCTCGAGAAAAAAATATGGCCGTATTTTGCCATTTTTCTTAAGCCGCGCGGCTGTCGCTCAAAAAGGGTCAAAAATCAAAAGTTTGAAAACACACATTCTGTATGTGAATTTATGCTGCCTCTTGCATTTAAAGCCCAAAACAATCATACTTTTAGCCGTACTGTAGTGGTATCCGTAATGCAATCCCACAAACGAAACAAGACATGCTCATGTTCTGCGCCATTTCAGGAGAAAGTGAGAAAAAGAAAAATACTGGAAATTTAAACAACACACTCACTGTAGACACATTGAATTGCTTAGAAACATTATTTTAAACGTTTCTGACTAGCTGGGAGTGATTTGGGTGACAATTCGAGCACAATATTTGTAGACGTGTTTTTGATACAGTATGTGAGTTCCCAAAGTGCCCGACCTAAAGTTAGGGTTAGGGTTTCAATAAGAGCTAGACCTTTTCTGATGCATTTGCTGTGCTTTAGGAGGCTTTTGAAATGCAGGAAAAGTGTTGTTGGGTTGTTTCCTCGAGAAAAAAATATGGCCGTATTTTGCCATTTTTCTTAAGCCGCGCGGCTGTCGCTCAAAAAGGATCAAAAATCAAAAGTTTGAAAACACACATTCTGTATGTGAATTTATGCTGCCTCTTGCATTTAAAGCCCAAAACAATCATACTTTTAGCCGTACTGTAGTGGTATCCGTAATGCAATCCCACAAACGAAACAAGACATGCTCATGTTCTGCGCCATTTCAGGAGAAAGTGAGAAAAAGAAAAATACTGGAAATTTAAACAACACACTCACTGTAGACACATTGAATTGCTTAGAAACATTATTTTAAACGTTTCTGACTAGCTGGGAGTGATTTGGGTGACAATTCGAGCACAGTATTTGTAGACGTGTTTTTGATACAGTATGTGAGTTCCCAAAGTGCCCGACCTAGGGTTAGGGTTAGGGTTTCAATAAGAGCTAGACCTTTTCTGATGCATTTGCTGTGCTTTAGGAGGCTTTTGAAATGCAGGAAAACTGTTGTTGGGTTGTTTCCTCGAGAAAAAAAAATGGCCGTATTTTGCCATTTTTCTTAAGCCGCGCGGCTGTCGCTCAAAAAGGGTCAAAAATCAAAAGTTTGAAAACACACATTCTGTATGTGAATTTATGCTGCCTCTTGCATTTAAAGCCCAAAACAATCATACTTTTAGCCGTACTGTAGTGGTATCCGTAATGCAATCCCACAAACGAAACAAGACATGCTCATGTTCTGCGCCATTTCAGGAGAAAGTGAGAAAAAGAAAAATACTGGAAATTTAAACAACACACTCACTGTAGACACATTGAATTGCTTAGAAACATTATTTTAAACGTTTCTGACTAGCTGGGAGTGATTTGGGTGACAATTCGAGCACAATATTTGTAGACGTGTTTTTGATACAGTATGTGAGTTCCCAAAGTGCCCGACCTAGGGTTAGGGTTAGGGTTTCAATAAGAGCTAGACCTTTTCTGATGCATTTGCTGTGCTTTAGGAGGCTTTTGAAATGCAGGAAAAGTGTTGTTGGGTTGTTTCCTCGAGAAAAAAATATGGCCGTATTTTGCCATTTTTCTTAAGCCGCGCGGCTGTCGCTCAAAAAGGGTCAAAAATCAAAAGTTTGAAAACACACATTCTGTATGTGAATTAATGCTGCCTCTTGCATTTTAAGCCCAAAACAATTATACTTTTAGCTGTACTGTAGTGGTATCCGTAATGCAATCCCACAAACGAAACAAGACATGCTCATGTTCTGCGCCTTTCAGGAGAAAGTGAGAAAAAGAAAAATACTGGAAATTTAAACAACACACTCACTGTAGACACATTGAATTGCTTAGAAACATTATTTTAAATGTTTCTGACTAGCTGGGACTGATTTGGGTGACTTTTCAAACACAGTATTTGTAGACGTGTTTTTGATACAGTGTGTGAGTTCCCAAAGTGCCCGACCTAGGGTTAGGGTTAGGGTTTCAGTAAGAGCTAGACCTTTTCTGATGCATTTGCTGTGCTTTAGGAGGCTTTTGAAATGCAGGAAAAGTGTTGTTGGGTTGTTTCCTCGAGAAAAAAAAATTGCCGTATTTTGCCATTTTTCTTAAGCCGCGCGGCTGTCGCTCAAAAAGGGTCAAAAATCAAAAGTTTGAAAACACACATTCTGTATGTGAATTAATGCTGCCTCTTGCATTTTAAGCCCAAAACAATTATACTTTTAGCTGTACTGTAGTGGTATCCGTAATGCAATCCCACAAACGAAACAAGACATGCTCATGTTCTGCGCCATTTCAGGAGAAAGTGAGAAAAAGAAAAATACTGGAAATTTAAACAACACACTCACTGTAGACACATTGAATTGCTTAGAAACATTATTTTAAATGTTTCTGACTAGCTGGGACTGATTTGGGTGACTTTTCAAACACAGTATTTGTAGACGTGTTTTTGATACAGTATGTGAGTTCCCAAAGTGCCCGACCTAGGGTTAGGGTTAGGGTTTCAGTAAGAGCTAGACCTTTTCTGATGCATTTGCTGTGCTTTAGGAGGCTTTTGAAATGCAGGAAAAGTGTTGTTGGGTTGTTTCCTCGAGAAAAAAAAATGGCCGTATTTTGCCATTTTTCTTAAGCCGCGCGGCTGTCGCTCAAAAAGGGTCAAAAATCAAAAGTTTGAAAACACACATTCTGTATGTGAATTTCTGCTGCCTCTTGCATTTAAAGCCCAAAACAATCATACTTTTAGCCGTACTGTAGTGGTATCCGTAATGCAATCCCACAAACGAAACAAGACATGCTCATGTTCTGCGCCATTTCAGGAGAAAGTGAGAAAAAGAAAAATACTGGAAATTTAAACAACACACTCACTGTAGACACATTGAATTGCTTAGAAACATTATTTTAAACGTTTCTGACTAGCTGGGAGTGATTTGGGTGACAATTCGAGCACAGTATTTGTAGACGTGTTTTTGATACAGTATGTGAGTTCCCAAAGTGCCCGACCTAGGGTTAGGGTTAGGGTTTCAATAAGAGCTAGACCTTTTCTGATGCATTTGCTGTGCTTTAGGAGGCTTTTGAAATGCAGGAAAAGTGTTGTTGGGTTGTTTCCTCGAGAAAAAAAAATGGCCGTATTTTGCCATTTTTCTTAAGCCGCGCGGCTGTCGCTCAAAAAGGGTCAAAAATCAAAAGTTTGAAAACACACATTCTGTATGTGAATTTATGCTGCCTCTTGCATTTAAAGCCCAAAACAATCATACTTTTAGCCGTACTGTAGTGATATCCGTAATGCAATCCCACAAACGAAACAAGACATGCTCATGTTCTGCGCCATTTCAGGAGAAAGTGAGAAAAAGAAAAATACTGGAAATTTAAACAACACACTCACTGTAGACACATTGAATTGCTTAGAAACATTATTTTAAACGTTTCTGACTAGCTGGGAGTGATTTGGGTGACAATTCGAGCACAATATTTGTAGACGTGTTTTTGATACAGTATGTGGGTTCCCAAAGTGCCCGACCTAAAGTTAGGGTTAGGGTTTCAATAAGAGCTAGACCTTTTCTGATGCATTTGCTGTGCTTTAGGAGGCTTTTGAAATGCAGGAAAAGTGTTGTTGGGTTGTTTCCTCGAGAAAAAAATATGGCCGTATTTTGCCATTTTTCTTAAGCCGCGCGGCTGTCGCTCAAAAAGGATCAAAAATCAAAAGTTTGAAAACACACATTCTGTATGTGAATTTATGCTGCCTCTTGCATTTAAAGCCCAAAACAATCATACTTTTAGCCGTACTGTAGTGGTATCCGTAATGCAATCCCACAAACGAAACAAGACATGCTCATGTTCTGCGCCATTTCAGGAGAAAGTGAGAAAAAGAAAAATACTGGAAATTTAAACAACACACTCACTGTAGACACATTGAATTGCTTAGAAACATTATTTTAAACGTTTCTGACTAGCTGGGAGTGATTTGGGTGACAATTCGAGCACAGTATTTGTAGACGTGTTTTTGATACAGTATGTGAGTTCCCAAAGTGCCCGACCTAGGGTTAGGGTTAGGGTTTCAATAAGAGCTAGACCTTTTCTGATGCATTTGCTGTGCTTTAGGAGGCTTTTGAAATGCAGGAAAAGTGTTGTTGGGTTGTTTCCTCGAGAAAAAAAAATGGCCGTATTTTGCCATTTTTCTTAAGCCGCGCGGCTGTCGCTCAAAAAGGGTCAAAAATCAAAAGTTTGAAAACACACATTCTGTATGTGAATTTATGCTGCCTCTTGCATTTAAAGCCCAAAACAATCATACTTTTAGCCGTACTGTAGTGGTATCCGTAATGCAATCCCACAAACGAAACAAGACATGCTCATGTTCTGCGCCATTTCAGGAGAAAGTGAGAAAAAGAAAAATACTGGAAATTTAAACAACACACTCACTGTAGACACATTGAATTGCTTAGAAACATTATTTTAAATGTTTCTGACTAGCTGGGAGTGATTTGGGTGACTTTTCAAACACAGTATTTGTAGACATGTTTTTGATACAGTATGTGAGTTCCCAAAGTGCCCGACCTAGGGTTAGGGTTAGGGTTTCAGTAAGAGCTAGACCTTTTCTGATGCATTTGCTGTGCTTTAGGAGGCTTTTGAAATGCAGGAAAAGTGTTGTTGGGTTGTTTTCTCGAGAAAAAAAAATGGCCGTATTTTGCCATTTTTCTTAAGCCGCGCGGCTGTCGCTCAAAAAGGGTCAAAAATCAAAAGTTTGAAAACACACATTCTGTATGTGAATTAATGCTGCCTCTTGCATTTTAAGCCCAAAACAATTATACTTTTAGCTGTACTGTAGTGGTATCCGTAATGCAATCCCACAAACGAAACAAGACATGCTCATGTTCTGCGCCATTTCAGGAGAAAGTGAGAAAAAGAAAAATACTGGAAATTTAAACAACACACTCACTGTAGACACATTGAATTGCTTAGAAACATTATTTTAAATGTTTCTGACTAGCTGGGACTGATTTGGGTGACTTTTCAAACACAGTATTTGTAGATGTGTTTTTGATACAGTATGTGAGTTCCCAAAGTGCCCGACCTAGGGTTAGGGTTAGGGTTTCAGTAAGAGCTAGACCTTTTCTGATGCATTTGCTGTGCTTTAGGAGGCTTTTGAAATGCAGGAAAAGTGTTGTTGGGTTGTTTCCTCGAGAAAAAAAAATTGCCGTATTTTGCCATTTTTCTTAAGCCGCGCGGCTGTCGCTCAAAAAGGGTCAAAAATCAAAAGTTTGAAAACACACATTCTGTATGTGAATTAATGCTGCCTCTTGCATTTAAAGCCCAAAACAATCATACTTTTAGCCGTACTGTAGTGGTATCCGTAATGCAATCCCACAAACGAAACAAGACATGCTCATGTTCTGCGCCATTTCAGGAGAAAGTGAGAAAAAGAAAAATACTGGAAATTTAAACAACACACTCACTGTAGACACATTGAATTGCTTAGAAACATTATTTTAAACGTTTCTGACTAGCTGGGAGTGATTTGGGTGACAATTCGAGCACAGTATTTGTAGACGTGTTTTTGATACAGTATGTGAGTTCCCAAAGTGCCCGACCTAGGGTTAGGGTTAGGGTTTCAATAAGAGCTAGACCTTTTCTGATGCATTTGCTGTGCTTTAGGAGGCTTTTGAAATGCAGGAAAAGTGTTGTTGGGTTGTTTCCTCGAGAAAAAAAAATGGCCGTATTTTGCCATTTTTCTTAAGCTGCGCGGCTGTCGCTCAAAAAGGGTCAAAAATCAAAAGTTTGAAAACACACATTCTGTATGTGAATTTATGCTGCCTCTTGCATTTAAAGCCCAAAACAATCATACTTTTAGCCGTACTGTAGTGGTATCCGTAATGCAATCCCACAAACGAAACAAGACATGCTCATGTTCTGCGCCATTTCAGGAGAAAGTGAGAAAAAGAAAAATACTGGAAATTTAAACAACACACTCACTGTAGACACATTGAATTGCTTAGAAACATTATTTTAAACGTTTCTGACTAGCTGGGAGTGATTTGGGTGACAATTCGAGCACAATATTTGTAGACGTGTTTTTGATACAGTATGTGAGTTCCCAAAGTGCCCGACCTAGGGTTAGGGTTAGGGTTTCAATAAGAGCTAGACCTTTTCTGATGCATTTGCTGTGCTTTAGGAGGCTTTTGAAATGCAGGAAAAGTGTTGTTGGGTTGTTTCCTCGAGAAAAAAATATGGCCGTATTTTGCCATTTTTCTTAAGCCGCGCGGCTGTCGCTCAAAAAGGGTCAAAATTCAAAAGTTTGAAAACACACATTCTGTATGTGAATTTATGCTGCCTCTTGCATTTAAAGCCCAAAACAATCATACTTTTAGCCGTACTGTAGTGGTATCCGTAATGCAATCCCACAAACGAAACAAGACATGCTCATGTTCTGCGCCATTTCAGGAGAAAGTGAGAAAAAGAAAAATACTGGAAATTTAAACAACACACTCACTGTAGACACATTGAATTGCTTAGAAACATTACTTTAAATGTTTCTGACTAGCTGGGAGTGATTTGGGTGACTTTTCAAACACAGTATTTGTAGACATGTTTTTGATACAGTATGTGAGTTCCCAAAGTGCCCGACCTAGGGTTAGGGTTAGGGTTTCAGTAAGAGCTAGACCTTTTCTGATGCATTTGCTGTGCTTTAGGAGGCTTTTGAAATGCAGGAAAAGTGTTGTTGGGTTGTTTCCTCGAGAAAAAAAAATGGCCGTATTTTGCCATTTTTCTTAAGCCGCGCGGCTGTCGCTCAAAAAGGGTCAAAAATCAAAAGTTTGAAAACACACATTCTGTATGTGAATTTATGCTGCCTCTTGCATTTAAAGCCCAAAACAATCATACTTTTAGCCGTACTGTAGTGGTATCCGTAATGCAATCCCACAAACGAAACAAGACATGCTCATGTTCTGCGCCATTTCAGGAGAAAGTGAGAAAAAGAAAAATACTGGAAATTTAAACAACACACTCACTGTAGACACATTGAATTGCTTAGAAACATTATTTTAAATGTTTCTGACTAACTGGGAGTGATTTGGGTGACTTTTCAAACAGTATTTGTAGATGTGTTTTTGATACAGTATGTGAGTTCCCAAAGTGCCCGACCTAGGGTTAGGGTTAGGGTTTCAATAAGAGCTAGACCTTTTCTGATGCATTTGCTGTGCTTTAGGAGGCTTTTGAAATGCAGGAAAAGTGTTGTTGGGTTGTTTCCTCGAGAAAAAAAAATGGCCGTATTTTGCCATTTTTCTTAAGCCGCGCGGCTGTCGCTCAAAAAGGGTCAAAAATCAAAAGTTTGAAAACACACATTCTGTATGTGAATTAATGCTGCCTCTTGCATTTTAAGCCCAAAACAATCATACTTTTAGCTGTACTATAGTGGTATCCGTAATGCAATCCCACAAACGAAACAAGACATGGTCATGTTCTGCGCCATTTCAGGAGAAAGTGAGAAAGAGAAAAATACTGGAAATTTAAACAACACACTCACTGTAGACACATTGAATTGCTAAGAAACATTATTTTAAATGTTTCTAACTAGCTGGGAGTGATTTGGGTGACTTTTCAAACAGCATTTGTAGACGAGTTTTTGATACAGTATGTGAGTTCCCAAAGTGCCCGACCTAGGGTTAGGGTTAGGGTTTCAGTAAGAGCTAGACCTTTTCTGATGCATTTGCTGTGCTTTAGGAGGCTTTTGAAATGCAGGAAAAGTGTTGTTGGGTTGTTTCCTCGAGAAAAAATATGTCCGTATTTTCCCTTTTTTCTTAAGCCGCGCGGCTGTCGCTCAAAAAGGGTCAAAAATCAAAAGTTTGAAAACACACATTCTGTATGTGAATTTATGCTGCCTCTTGCATTTAAAGCCCAAAACAGTTATACTTTTAGCCGTACTGTAGTGGTATCCGTAATGCAATCCCACAAACGAAACAAGACATGCTCATGTTCTGCGCCATTTCAGGAGAAAGTGAGAAAAAGAAAAATACTGGAAATTTAAACAACACACTCACTGTAGACACATTGAATTGCTTATAAACATTATTTTAAACGTTTCTGACTAGCTGGGAGTGATTTGGGTGACAGTTCGAGCACAATATTTGTAGACGTGTTTTTGATACAGTATGTGAGTTCCCAAAGTGCCCGACCTAGGGTTAGGGTTAGGGTTTCAATAAGAGCTAGACCTTTTCTGATGCATTTGCTGTGCTTTAGGAGGCTTTTGAAATGCAGGAAAAGTGTTGTTGGGTTGTTTCCTCGAGAAAAAAATATGGCCGTATTTTGCCATTTTTCTTAAGCCGCGCGGCTGTCGCTCAAAAAGGGTCAAAAATCAAAAGTTTGAAAACACACATTCTGTATGTGAATTTCTGCTGCCTCTTGCATTTAAAGCCCAAAACAATCGTACTTTTAGCCGTACTATAGTGGTATCCGTAATGCAATCCCACAAACGAAACAAGACATGCTCATGTTCTGCGCCATTTCAGGAGAAAGTGAGAAAAAGAAAAATACTGGAAATTTAAACAACACACTCACTGTAGACACATTGAATTGCTTAGAAACATTATTTTAAATGTTTCTGACTAACTGGGAGTGATTTGGGTGACTTTTCAAACAGTATTTGTAGATGTGTTTTTGATACAGTATGTGAGTTCCCAAAGTGCCCGACCTAGGGTTAGGGTTAGGGTTTCAATAAGAGCTAGACCTTTTCTGATGCATTTGCTGTGCTTTAGGAGGCTTTTGAAATGCAGGAAAAGTGTTGTTGGGTTGTTTCCTCGAGAAAAAAAAATGGCCGTATTTTGCCATTTTTCTTAAGCCGCGCGGCTGTCGCTCAAAAAGGGTCAAAATTCAAAAGTTTGAAAACACACATTCTGTATGTGAATTTATGCTGCCTTTTGCATTTAAAGCCCAAAACAGTCATACTTTTAGCCGTACTGTAGTGGTATCCGTAATGCAATCCCACAAACGAAACAAGACATGCTCATGTTCTGCGCCATTTCAGGAGAAAGTGAGAAAAAGAAAAATACTGGAAATTTAAACAACACACTCACTGTAGACACATTGAATTGCTTAGAAACATTATTTTAAATGTTTCTGACTAGCTGGGACTGATTTGGGTGACTTTTCAAACACAATATTTGTAGACATGTTTTTGATACAGTATGTGAGTTCCCAAAGTGCCCGACCTAGGGTTAGGGTTAGGGTTTCAGTAAGAGCTAGACCTTTTCTGATGCATTTGCTGTGCTTTAGGAGGCTTTTGAAATGCAGGAAAAGTGTTGTTGGGTTGTTTCCTCGAGAAAAAAAAATGGCCGTATTTTGCCATTTTTCTTAAGCCGCGCGGCTGTCGCTCAAAAAGGGTCAAAAATCAAAAGTTTGAAAACACACATTCTGTATGTGAATTTCTGCTGCCTCTTGCATATAAAGCCCAAAACAATCATACTTTTAGCCGTACTGTAGTGGTATCCGTAATGCAATCCCACAAACGAAACAAGACATGCTCATGTTCTGCGCCATTTCAGGAGAAAGTGAGAAAAAGAAAAATACTGGAAATTTAAACAACACACTCACTGTAGACACATTGAATTGCTTAGAAACATTATTTTAAATGTTTCTGACTAACTGGGAGTGATTTGGGTGACTTTTCAAACAGTATTTGTAGATGTGTTTTTGATACAGTATGTGAGTTCCCAAAGTGCCCGACCTAGGGTTAGGGTTAGGGTTTCAATAAGAGCTAGACCTTTTCTGATGCATTTGCTGTGCTTTAGGAGGCTTTTGAAATGCAGGAAAAGTGTTGTTGGGTTGTTTCCTCGAGAAAAAAAAATGGCCGTATTTTGCCATTTTTCTTAAGCCGCGCGGCTGTCGCTCAAAAAGGGTCAAAAATCAAAAGTTTGAAAACACACATTCTGTATGTGAATTAATGCTGCCTCTTGCATTTTAAGCCCAAAACAATTATACTTTTAGCTGTACTGTAGTGGTATCCGTAATGCAATCCCACAAACGAAACAAGACATGCTCATGTTCTGCGCCATTTCAGGAGAAAGTGAGAAAAAGAAAAATACTGGAAATTTAAACAACACACTCACTGTAGACACATTGAATTGCTTAGAAACATTATTTTAAATGTTTCTGACTAACTGGGAGTGATTTGGGTGACTTTTCAAACAGTATTTGTAGATGTGTTTTTGATACAGTATGTGAGTTCCCAAAGTGCCCGACCTAGGGTTAGGGTTAGGGTTTCAATAAGAGCTAGACCTTTTCTGATGCATTTGCTGTGCTTTAGGAGGCTTTTGAAATGCAGGAAAAGTGTTGTTGGGTTGTTTCCTCGAGAAAAAAAAATGGCCGTATTTTGCCATTTTTCTTAAGCCGCGCGGCTGTCGCTCAAAAAGGGTCAAAAATCAAAAGTTTGAAAACACACATTCTGTATGTGAATTAATGCTGCCTCTTGCATTTTAAGCCCAAAACAATCATACTTTTAGCTGTACTATAGTGGTATCCGTAATGCAATCCCACAAACGAAACAAGACATGGTCATGTTCTGCGCCATTTCAGGAGAAAGTGAGAAAGAGAAAAATACTGGAAATTTAAACAACACACTCACTGTAGACACATTGAATTGCTAAGAAACATTATTTTAAATGTTTCTAACTAGCTGGGAGTGATTTGGGTGACTTTTCAAACAGCATTTGTAGACGAGTTTTTGATACAGTATGTGAGTTCCCAAAGTGCCCGACCTAGGGTTAGGGTTAGGGTTTCAGTAAGAGCTAGACCTTTTCTGATGCATTTGCTGTGCTTTAGGAGGCTTTTGAAATGCAGGAAAAGTGTTGTTGGGTTGTTTCCTCGAGAAAAAAATATGTCCGTATTTTCCCTTTTTTCTTAAGCCGCGCGGCTGTCGCTCAAAAAGGGTCAAAAATCAAAAGTTTGAAAACACACATTCTGTATGTGAATTTATGCTGCCTCTTGCATTTAAAGCCCAAAACAGTCATACTTTTAGCCGTACTGTAGTGGTATCCGTAATGCAATCCCACAAACGAAACAAGACATGCTCATGTTCTGCGCCATTTCAGGAGAAAGTGAGAAAAAGAAAAATACTGGAAATTTAAACAACACACTCACTGTAGACACATTGAATTGCTTAGAAACATTATTTTAAATGTTTCTGACTAACTGGGAGTGATTTGGGTGACTTTTCAAACAGTATTTGTAGATGTGTTTTTGATACAGTATGTGAGTTCCCAAAGTGCCCGACCTAGGGTTAGGGTTAGGGTTTCAATAAGAGCTAGACCTTTTCTGATGCATTTGCTGTGCTTTAGGAGGCTTTTGAAATGCAGGAAAAGTGTTGTTGGGTTGTTTCCTCGAGAAAAAAAAATGGCCGTATTTTGCCATTTTTCTTAAGCCGCGCGGCTGTCGCTCAAAAAGGGTCAAAATTCAAAAGTTTGAAAACACACATTCTGTATGTGAATTTATGCTGCCTTTTGCATTTAAAGCCCAAAACAGTCATACTTTTAGCCGTACTGTAGTGGTATCCGTAATGCAATCCCACAAACGAAACAAGACATGCTCATGTTCTGCGCCATTTCAGGAGAAAGTGAGAAAAAGAAAAATACTGGAAATTTAAACAACACACTCACTGTAGACACATTGAATTGCTTAGAAACATTATTTTAAATGTTTCTGACTAGCTGGGACTGATTTGGGTGACTTTTCAAACACAATATTTGTAGACATGTTTTTGATACAGTATGTGAGTTCCCAAAGTGCCCGACCTAGGGTTAGGGTTAGGGTTTCAGTAAGAGCTAGACCTTTTCTGATGCATTTGCTGTGCTTTAGGAGGCTTTTGAAATGCAGGAAAAGTGTTGTTGGGTTGTTTCCTCGAGAAAAAAAAATGGCCGTATTTTGCCATTTTTCTTAAGCCGCGCGGCTGTCGCTCAAAAAGGGTCAAAAATCAAAAGTTTGAAAACACACATTCTGTATGTGAATTTCTGCTGCCTCTTGCATATAAAGCCCAAAACAATCATACTTTTAGCCGTACTGTAGTGGTATCCGTAATGCAATCCCACAAACGAAACAAGACATGCTCATGTTCTGCGCCATTTCAGGAGAAAGTGAGAAAAAGAAAAATACTGGAAATTTAAACAACACACTCACTGTAGACACATTGAATTGCTTAGAAACATTATTTTAAATGTTTCTGACTAACTGGGAGTGATTTGGGTGACTTTTCAAACAGTATTTGTAGATGTGTTTTTGATACAGTATGTGAGTTCCCAAAGTGCCCGACCTAGGGTTAGGGTTAGGGTTTCAATAAGAGCTAGACCTTTTCTGATGCATTTGCTGTGCTTTAGGAGGCTTTTGAAATGCAGGAAAAGTGTTGTTGGGTTGTTTCCTCGAGAAAAAAAAATGGCCGTATTTTGCCATTTTTCTTAAGCCGCGCGGCTGTCGCTCAAAAAGGGTCAAAAATCAAAAGTTTGAAAACACACATTCTGTATGTGAATTAATGCTGCCTCTTGCATTTTAAGCCCAAAACAATCATACTTTTAGCTGTACTATAGTGGTATCCGTAATGCAATCCCACAAACGAAACAAGACATGGTCATGTTCTGCGCCATTTCAGGAGAAAGTGAGAAAGAGAAAAATACTGGAAATTTAAACAACACACTCACTGTAGACACATTGAATTGCTAAGAAACATTATTTTAAATGTTTCTAACTAGCTGGGAGTGATTTGGGTGACTTTTCAAACAGCATTTGTAGACGAGTTTTTGATACAGTATGTGAGTTCCCAAAGTGCCCGACCTAGGGTTAGGGTTAGGGTTTCAGTAAGAGCTAGACCTTTTCTGATGCATTTGCTGTGCTTTAGGAGGCTTTTGAAATGCAGGAAAAGTGTTGTTGGGTTGTTTCCTCGAGAAAAAAATATGTCCGTATTTTCCCTTTTTTCTTAAGCCGCGCGGCTGTCGCTCAAAAAGGGTCAAAAATCAAAAGTTTGAAAACACACATTCTGTATGTGAATTTATGCTGCCTCTTGCATTTAAAGCCCAAAACAGTCATACTTTTAGCCGTACTGTAGTGGTATCCGTAATGCAATCCCACAAACGAAACAAGACATGCTCATGTTCTGCGCCATTTCAGGAGAAAGTGAGAAAAAGAAAAATACTGGAAATTTAAACAACACACTCACTGTAGACACATTGAATTGCTTAGAAACATTATTTTAAATGTTTCTGACTAACTGGGAGTGATTTGGGTGACTTTTCAAACAGTATTTGTAGATGTGTTTTTGATACAGTATGTGAGTTCCCAAAGTGCCCGACCTAGGGTTAGGGTTAGGGTTTCAATAAGAGCTAGACCTTTTCTGATGCATTTGCTGTGCTTTAGGAGGCTTTTGAAATGCAGGAAAAGTGTTGTTGGGTTGTTTCCTCGAGAAAAAAAAATGGCCGTATTTTGCCATTTTTCTTAAGCCGCGCGGCTGTCGCTCAAAAAGGGTCAAAATTCAAAAGTTTGAAAACACACATTCTGTATGTGAATTTATGCTGCCTTTTGCATTTAAAGCCCAAAACAGTCATACTTTTAGCCGTACTGTAGTGGTATCCGTAATGCAATCCCACAAACGAAACAAGACATGCTCATGTTCTGCGCCATTTCAGGAGAAAGTGAGAAAAAGAAAAATACTGGAAATTTAAACAACACACTCACTGTAGACACATTGAATTGCTTAGAAACATTATTTTAAATGTTTCTGACTAGCTGGGACTGATTTGGGTGACTTTTCAAACACAATATTTGTAGACATGTTTTTGATACAGTATGTGAGTTCCCAAAGTGCCCGACCTAGGGTTAGGGTTAGGGTTTCAGTAAGAGCTAGACCTTTTCTGATGCATTTGCTGTGCTTTAGGAGGCTTTTGAAATGCAGGAAAAGTGTTGTTGGGTTGTTTCCTCGAGAAAAAAAAATGGCCGTATTTTCCCTTTTTTCTTAAGCCGCGCGGCTGTCGCTCAAAAAGGGTCAAAAATCAAAAGTTTGAAAACACACATTCTGTATGTGAATTTCTGCTGCCTCTTGCATATAAAGCCCAAAACAATCATACTTTTAGCCGTACTGTAGTGGTATCCGTAATGCAATCCCACAAACGAAACAAGACATGCTCATGTTCTGCGCCATTTCAGGAGAAAGTGAGAAAAAGAAAAATACTGGAAATTTAAACAACACACTCACTGTAGACACATTGAATTGCTTAGAAACATTATTTTAAATGTTTCTGACTAACTGGGAGTGATTTGGGTGACTTTTCAAACAGTATTTGTAGATGTGTTTTTGATACAGTATGTGAGTTCCCAAAGTGCCCGACCTAGGGTTAGGGTTAGGGTTTCAATAAGAGCTAGACCTTTTCTGATGCATTTGCTGTGCTTTAGGAGGCTTTTGAAATGCAGGAAAAGTGTTGTTGGGTTGTTTCCTCGAGAAAAAAAAATGGCCGTATTTTGCCATTTTTCTTAAGCCGCGCGGCTGTCGCTCAAAAAGGGTCAAAAATCAAAAGTTTGAAAACACACATTCTGTATGTGAATTAATGCTGCCTCTTGCATTTTAAGCCCAAAACAATTATACTTTTAGCTGTACTGTAGTGGTATCCGTAATGCAATCCCACAAACGAAACAAGACATGCTCATGTTCTGCGCCATTTCAGGAGAAAGTGAGAAAAAGAAAAATACGGGAAATGTAAACAACACACTCACTGTAGACACATTGAATTGCTTAGAAACATTATTTTAAATGTTTCTGACTAACTGGGAGTGATTTGGGTGACTTTTCAAACAGTATTTGTAGATGTGTTTTTGATACAGTATGTGAGTTCCCAAAGTGCCCGACCTAGGGTTAGGGTTAGGGTTTCAATAAGAGCTAGACCTTTTCTGATGCATTTGCTGTGCTTTAGGAGGCTTTTGAAATGCAGGAAAAGTGTTGTTGGGTTGTTTCCTCGAGAAAAAAAAATGGCCGTATTTTGCCATTTTTCTTAAGCCGCGCGGCTGTCGCTCAAAAAGGGTCAAAAATCAAAAGTTTGAAAACACACATTCTGTATGTGAATTAATGCTGCCTCTTGCATTTTAAGCCCAAAACAATCATACTTTTAGCTGTACTATAGTGGTATCCGTAATGCAATCCCACAAACGAAACAAGACATGGTCATGTTCTGCGCCATTTCAGGAGAAAGTGAGAAAGAGAAAAATACTGGAAATTTAAACAACACACTCACTGTAGACACATTGAATTGCTAAGAAACATTATTTTAAATGTTTCTAACTAGCTGGGAGTGATTTGGGTGACTTTTCAAACAGCATTTGTAGACGAGTTTTTGATACAGTATGTGAGTTCCCAAAGTGCCCGACCTAGGGTTAGGGTTAGGGTTTCAGTAAGAGCTAGACCTTTTCTGATGCATTTGCTGTGCTTTAGGAGGCTTTTGAAATGCAGGAAAAGTGTTGTTGGGTTGTTTCCTCGAGAAAAAAATATGTCCGTATTTTCCCTTTTTTCTTAAGCCGCGCGGCTGTCGCTCAAAAAGGGTCAAAAATCAAAAGTTTGAAAACACACATTCTGTATGTGAATTTATGCTGTCTCTTGCATTTAAAGCCCAAAACAGTCATACTTTTAGCCGTACTGTAGTGGTATCCGTAATGCAATCCCACAAACGAAACAAGACATGCTCATATTCTGCGCCATTTCAGGAGAAAGTGAGAAAAAGAAAAATACTGGAAATTTAAACAACACACTCACTGTAGACACATTGAATTGCTTATAAACATTATTTTAAACGTTTCTGACTAGCTGGGAGTGATTTGGGTGACAATTCGAGCACAATATTTGTAGACGTGTTTTTGATACAGTATGTGAGTTCCCAAAGTGCCCGACCTAGGGTTAGGGTTAGGGTTTCAATAAGAGCTAGACCTTTTCTGATGCATTTGCTGTGCTTTAGGAGGCTTTTGAAATGCAGGAAAAGTGTTGTTGGGTTGTTTCCTCGAGAAAAAAATATGGCCGTATTTTGCCATTTTTCTTAAGCCGCGCGGCTGTCGCTCAAAAAGGGTCAAAAATCAAAAGTTTGAAAACACACATTCTGTATGTGAATTTCTGCTGCCTCTTGCATTTAAAGCCCAAAACAATCGTACTTTTAGCCGTACTGTAGTGGTATCCGTAATGCAATCCCACAAACGAAACAAGACATGCTCATGTTCTGCGCCATTTCAGGAGAAAGTGAGAAAAAGAAAAATACTAGAAATTTAAACAACACACTCACTGTAGACACATTGAATTGCTTAGAAACATTATTTTAAATGTTTCTGACTAACTGGGAGTGATTTGGGTGACTTTTCAAACAGTATTTGTAGATGTGTTTTTGATACAGTATGTGAGTTCCCAAAGTGCCCGACCTAGGGTTAGGGTTAGGGTTTCAATAAGAGCTAGACCTTTTCTGATGCATTTGCTGTGCTTTAGGAGGCTTTTGAAATGCAGGAAAAGTGTTGTTGGGTTGTTTCCTCGAGAAAAAAAAATGGCCGTATTTTGCCATTTTTCTTAAGCCGCGCGGCTGTCGCTCAAAAAGGGTCAAAATTCAAAAGTTTGAAAACACACATTCTGTATGTGAATTTATGCTGCCTTTTGCATTTAAAGCCCAAAACAGTCATACTTTTAGCCGTACTGTAGTGGTATCCGTAATGCAATCCCACAAACGAAACAAGACATGCTCATGTTCTGCGCCATTTCAGGAGAAAGTGAGAAAAAGAAAAATACTGGAAATTTAAACAACACACTCACTGTAGACACATTGAATTGCTTAGAAACATTATTTTAAATGTTTCTGACTAGCTGGGAGTGATTTGGGTGACTTTTCAAACACAGTATTTGTAGACATGTTTTTGATACAGTATGTGAGTTCCCAAAGTGCCCGACCTAGGGTTAGGGTTAGGGTTTCAGTAAGAGCTAGACCTTTTCTGATGCATTTGCTGTGCTTTAGGAGGCTTTTGAAATGCAGGAAAAGTGTTGTTGGGTTGTTTCCTCGAGAAAAAAAAATGGCCGTATTTTGCCATTTTTCTTAAGCCGCGCGGCTGTCGCTCAAAAAGGGTCAAAAATCAAAAGTTTGAAAACACACATTCTGTATGTGAATTTCTGCTGCCTCTTGCATATAAAGCCCAAAACAATCATACTTTTAGCCGTACTGTAGTGGTATCCGTAATGCAATCCCACAAACGAAACAAGACATGCTCATGTTCTGCGCCATTTCAGGAGAAAGTGAGAAAAAGAAAAATACTGGAAATTTAAACAACACACTCACTGTAGACACATTGAATTGCTTAGAAACATTATTTTAAATGTTTCTGACTAACTGGGAGTGATTTGGGTGACTTTTCAAACAGTATTTGTAGATGTGTTTTTGATACAGTATGTGAGTTCCCAAAGTGCCCGACCTAGGGTTAGGGTTAGGGTTTCAATAAGAGCTAGACCTTTTCTGATGCATTTGCTGTGCTTTAGGAGGCTTTTGAAATGCAGGAAAAGTGTTGTTGGGTTGTTTCCTCGAGAAAAAAAAATGGCCGTATTTTGCCATTTTTCTTAAGCCGCGCGGCTGTCGCTCAAAAAGGGTCAAAAATCAAAAGTTTGAAAACACACATTCTGTATGTGAATTAATGCTGCCTCTTGCATTTTAAGCCCAAAACAATTATACTTTTAGCTGTACTGTAGTGGTATCCGTAATGCAATCCCACAAACGAAACAAGACATGCTCATGTTCTGCGCCATTTCAGGAGAAAGTGAGAAAAAGAAAAATACTGGAAATTTAAACAACACACTCACTGTAGACACATTGAATTGCTTAGAAACATTATTTTAAATGTTTCTGACTAACTGGGAGTGATTTGGGTGACTTTTCAAACAGTATTTGTAGATGTGTTTTTGATACAGTATGTGAGTTCCCAAAGTGCCCGACCTAGGGTTAGGGTTAGGGTTTCAATAAGAGCTAGACCTTTTCTGATGCATTTGCTGTGCTTTAGGAGGCTTTTGAAATGCAGGAAAAGTGTTGTTGGGTTGTTTCCTCGAGAAAAAAAAATGGCCGTATTTTGCCATTTTTCTTAAGCCGCGCGGCTGTCGCTCAAAAAGGGTCAAAAATCAAAAGTTTGAAAACACACATTCTGTATGTGAATTAATGCTGCCTCTTGCATTTTAAGCCCAAAACAATCATACTTTTAGCTGTACTATAGTGGTATCCGTAATGCAATCCCACAAACGAAACAAGACATGGTCATGTTCTGCGCCATTTCAGGAGAAAGTGAGAAAGAGAAAAATACTGGAAATTTAAACAACACACTCACTGTAGACACATTGAATTGCTAAGAAACATTATTTAAAATGTTTCTAACTAGCTGGGAGTGATTTGGGTGACTTTTCAAACAGCATTTGTAGACGAGTTTTTGATACAGTATGTGAGTTCCCAAAGTGCCCGACCTAGGGTTAGGGTTAGGGTTTCAGTAAGAGCTAGACCTTTTCTGATGCATTTGCTGTGCTTTAGGAGGCTTTTGAAATGCAGGAAAAGTGTTGTTGGGTTGTTTCCTCGAGAAAAAAATATGTCCGTATTTTCCCTTTTTTCTTAAGCCGCGCGGCTGTCGCTCAAAAAGGGTCAAAAATCAAAAGTTTGAAAACACACATTCTGTATGTGAATTTATGCTGCCTCTTGCATTTAAAGCCCAAAACAGTCATACTTTTAGCCGTACTGTAGTGGTATCCGTAATGCAATCCCACAAACGAAACAAGACATGCTCATGTTCTGCGCCATTTCAGGAGAAAGTGAGAAAAAGAAAAATACTGGAAATTTAAACAACACACTCACTGTAGACACATTGAATTGCTTATAAACATTATTTTAAACGTTTCTGACTAGCTGGGAGTGATTTGGGTGACAATTCGAGCACAATATTTGTAGACGTGTTTTTGATACAGTATGTGAGTTCCCAAAGTGCCCGACCTAGGGTTAGGGTTAGGGTTTCAATAAGAGCTAGACCTTTTCTGATGCATTTGCTGTGCTTTAGGAGGCTTTTGAAATGCAGGAAAAGTGTTGTTGGGTTGTTTCCTCGAGAAAAAAATATGGCCGTATTTTGCCATTTTTCTTAAGCCGCGCGGCTGTCGCTCAAAAAGGGTCAAAAATCAAAAGTTTGAAAACACACATTCTGTATGTGAATTTCTGCTGCCTCTTGCATTTAAAGCCCAAAACAATCGTACTTTTAGCCGTACTGTAGTGGTATCCGTAATGCAATCCCACAAACGAAACAAGACATGCTCATGTTCTGCGCCATTTCAGGAGAAAGTGAGAAAAAGAAAAATACTGGAAATTTAAACAACACACTCACTGTAGACACATTGAATTGCTTAGAAACATTATTTTAAATGTTTCTGACTAACTGGGAGTGATTTGGGTGACTTTTCAAACAGTATTTGTAGATGTGTTTTTGATACAGTATGTGAGTTCCCAAAGTGCCCGACCTAGGGTTAGGGTTAGGGTTTCAATAAGAGCTAGACCTTTTCTGATGCATTTGCTGTGCTTTAGGAGGCTTTTGAAATGCAGGAAAAGTGTTGTTGGGTTGTTTCCTCGAGAAAAAAAAATGGCCGTATTTTGCCATTTTTCTTAAGCCGCGCGGCTGTCGCTCAAAAAGGGTCAAAATTCAAAAGTTTGAAAACACACATTCTGTATGTGAATTTATGCTGCCTTTTGCATTTAAAGCCCAAAACAGTCATACTTTTAGCCGTACTGTAGTGGTATCCGTAATGCAATCCCACAAACGAAACAAGACATGCTCATGTTCTGCGCCATTTCAGGAGAAAGTGAGAAAAAGAAAAATACTGGAAATTTAAACAACACACTCACTGTAGACACATTGAATTGCTTAGAAACATTATTTTAAATGTTTCTGACTAGCTGGGAGTGATTTGGGTGACTTTTCAAACACAGTATTTGTAGACATGTTTTTGATACAGTATGTGAGTTCCCAAAGTGCCCGACCTAGGGTTAGGGTTAGGGTTCAGTAAGAGCTAGACCTTTTCTGATGCATTTGCTGTGCTTTAGGAGGCTTTTGAAATGCAGGAAAAGTGTTGTTGGGTTGTTTCCTCGAGAAAAAAAAATGGCCGTATTTTGCCATTTTTCTTAAGCCGCGCGGCTGTCGCTCAAAAAGGGTCAAAAATCAAAAGTTTGAAAACACACATTCTGTATGTGAATTAATGCTGCCTCTTGCATTTTAAGCCCAAAACAATTATACTTTTAGCTGTACTGTAGTGGTATCCGTAATGCAATCCCACAAACGAAACAAGACATGCTCATGTTCTGCGCCATTTCAGGAGAAAGTGAGAAAGAGAAAAATACTGGAAATTTAAACAACACACTCACTGTAGACACATTGAATTGCTTAGAAACATTATTTTAAATGTTTCTGACTAGCTGGGACTGATTTGGGTGACTTTTCAAACACAGTATTTGTAGACGTGTTTTTGATACAGTATGTGAGTTCCCAAAGTGCCCGACCTAGGGTTAGGCTTAGGGTTTCAGTAAGAGCTAGACCTTTTCTGATGCATTTGCTGTGCTTTAGGAGGCTTTTGAAATGCAGGAAAAGTGTTGTTGGGTTGTTTCCTCGAGAAAAAAATATGGCCGTATTTTCCCTTTTTTCTTAAGCCGCGCGGCTGTCGCTCAAAAAGGGTCAAAAATCAAAAGTTTGAAAACACACATTCTGTATGTGAATTTATGCTGCCTTTTGCATTTAAAGCCCAAAACAGTCATACTTTTAGCCGTACTGTAGTGGTATCCGTAATGCAATCCCACAAACGAAACAAGACATGCTCATGTTCTGCGCTATTTCAGGAGAAAGTGAGAAAAAGAAAAATACTGGAAATTTAAACAACACACTCACTGTAGACACATTGAATTGCTTAGAAACATTATTTTAAATGTTTCTGACTAGCTGGGAGTGATTTGGGTGACTTTTCAAACACAGTATTTGTAGACATGTTTTTGATACAGTATGTGAGTTCCCAAAGTGCCCGACCTAGGGTTAGGGTTAGGGTTTCAGTAAGAGCTAGACCTTTTCTGATGCATTTGCTGTGCTTTAGGAGGCTTTTGAAATGCAGGAAAAGTGTTGTTGGGTTGTTTCCTCGAGAAAAAAAAATGGCCGTATTTTGCCATTTTTCTTAAGCCGCGCGGCTGTCGCTCAAAAAGGGTCAAAAATCAAAAGTTTGAAAACACACATTCTGTATGTGAATTTATGCTGCCTCTTGCATTTAAAGCCCAAAACAATCATACTTTTAGCCGTACTGTAGTGGTATCCGTAATGCAATCCCACAAACGAAACAAGACATGCTCATGTTCTGCGCCATTTCAGGAGAAAGTGAGAAAAAGAAAAATACTGGAAATTTAAACAACACACTCACTGTAGACACATTGAATTGCTTAGAAACATTATTTTAAACGTTTCTGACTAGCTGGGAGTGATTTGGGTGACAATTCGAGCACAATATTTGTAGACGTGTTTTTGATACAGTATGTGAGTTCCCAAAGTGCCCGACCTAGGGTTAGGATTAGGGTTTCAATAAGAGCTAGACCTTTTCTGATGCATTTGCTGTGCTTTAGGAGGCTTTTGAAATGCAGGAAAAGTGTTGTTGGGTTGTTTCCTCGAGAAAAAAAAATGGCCGTATTTTGCCATTTTTCTTAAGCCGCGCGGCTGTCGCTCAAAAAGGGTCAAAAATCAAAAGTTTGAAAACACACATTCTGTATGTGAATTTATGCTGCCTCTTGCATTTAAAGCCCAAAACAGTCATACTTTTAGCCGTACTGTAGTGGTATCCGTAATGCAATCCCACAAACGAAACAAGACATGCTCATGTTCTGCGCCATTTCAGGAGAAAATGAGAAAAAGAAAAATACTGGAAATTTAAACAACACACTCACTGTAGACACATTGAATTGCTTAGAAACATTATTTTAAACGTTTCTGACTAGCTGGGAGTGATTTGGGTGACAATTCGAGCACAATATTTGTAGACGTGTTTTTGATACAGTATGTGAGTTCCCAAAGTGCCCGACCTAGGGTTAGGGTTAGGGTTTCAATAAGAGCTAGACCTTTTCTGATGCATTTGCTGTGCTTTAGGAGGCTTTTGAAATGCAGGAAAAGTGTTGTTGGGTTGTTTCCTCGAGAAAAAAAAATGGCCGTATTTTGCCATTTTTCTTAAGCCGCGCGGCTGTCGCTCAAAAAGGGTCAAAAATCAAAAGTTTGAAAACACACATTCTGTATGTGAATTTATGCTGCCTCTTGCATTTAAAGCCCAAATCAATCATACTTTTAGCCGTACTGTAGTGGTATCCGTAATGCAATCCCACAAACGAAACAAGACATGCTCATGTTCTGCGCCATTTCAGGAGAAAGTGAGAAAAAGAAAAATACTGGAAATTTAAACAACACACTCACTGTAGACACATTGAATTGCTTAGAAACATTATTTTAAATGTTTCTGACTAACTGGGAGTGATTTGGGTGACTTTTCAAACAGTATTTGTAGATGTGTTTTTGATACAGTATGTGAGTTCCCAAAGTGCCCGACCTAGGGTTAGGGTTAGGGTTTCAATAAGAGCTAGACCTTTTCTGATGCATTTGCTGTGCTTTAGGAGGCTTTTGAAATGCAGGAAAAGTGTTGTTGGGTTGTTTCCTCGAGAAAAAAAAATGGCCGTATTTTGCCATTTTTCTTAAGCCGCGCGGCTGTCGCTCAAAAAGGGTCAAAAATCAAAAGTTTGAAAACACACATTCTGTATGTGAATTAATGCTGCCTCTTGCATTTTAAGCCCAAAACAATTATACTTTTAGCTGTACTGTAGTGGTATCCGTAATGCAATCCCACAAACGAAACAAGACATGCTCATGTTCTGCGCCATTTCAGGAGAAAGTGAGAAAAAGAAAAATACTGGAAATTTAAACAACACACTCACTGTAGACACATTGAATTGCTTAGAAACATTATTTTAAATGTTTCTGACTAGCTGGGACTGATTTGGGTGACTTTTCAAACACAGTATTTGTAGACGTGTTTTTGATACAGTATGTGAGTTCCCAAAGTGCCCGACCTAGGGTTAGGGTTAGGGTTTCAGTAAGAGCTAGACCTTTTCTGATGCATTTGCTGTGCTTTAGGAGGCTTTTGAAATGCAGGAAAAGTGTTGTTGGGTTGTTTCCTCGAGAAAAAAATATGGCCGTATTTTCCCTTTTTTCTTAAGCCGCGCGGCTGTCGCTCAAAAAGGGTCAAAAATCAAAAGTTTGAAAACACACATTCTGTATGTGAATTTATGCTGCCTTTTGCATTTAAAGCCCAAAACAGTCATACTTTTAGCCGTACTGTAGTGGTATCCGTAATGCAATCCCACAAACGAAACAAGACATGCTCATGTTCTACGCCATTTCAGGAGAAAGTGAGAAAAAGAAAAATACTGGAAATTTAAACAACACACTCACTGTAGACACATTGAATTGCTTAGAAACATTATTTTAAATGTTTCTGACTAGCTGGGAGTGATTTGGGTGACTTTTCAAACACAGTATTTGTAGACATGTTTTTGATACAGTATGTGAGTTCCCAAAGTGCCCGACCTAGGGTTAGGGTTAGGGTTTCAGTAAGAGCTAGACCTTTTCTGATGCATTTGCTGTGCTTTAGGAGGCTTTTGAAATGCAGGAAAAGTGTTGTTGGGTTGTTTCCTCGAGAAAAAAAAATGGCCGTATTTTGCCATTTTTCTTAAGCCGCGCGGCTGTCGCTCAAAAAGGGTCAAAAATCAAAAGTTTGAAAACACACATTCTGTATGTGAATTTCTGCTGCCTCTTGCATTTAAAGCCCAAAACAATCATACTTTTAGCCGTACTGTAGTGGTATCCGTAATGCAATCCCACAAACGAAACAAGACATGCTCATGTTCTGCGCCATTTCAGGAGAAAGTGAGAAAAAGAAAAATACTGGAAATTTAAACAACACACTCACTGTAGACACATTGAATTGCTTAGAAACATTATTTTAAATGTTTCTGACTAGCTGGGACTGATTTGGGTGACTTTTCAAACACAGTATTTGTAGACGTGTTTTTGATACAGTATGTGAGTTCCCAAAGTGCCCGACCTAGGGTTAGGGTTAGCGTTTCAGTAAGAGCTAGACCTTTTCTGATGCATTTGCTGTGCTTTAGGAGGCTTTTGAAATGCAGGAAAAGTGTTGTTGGGTTGTTTCCTCGAGAAAAAAATATGGCCGTATTTTCCCTTTTTTCTTAAGCCGCGCGGCTGTCGCTCAAAAAGGGTCAAAAATCAAAAGTTTGAAAACACACATTCTGTATGTGAATTTATGCTGCCTTTTGCATTTAAAGCCCAAAACAGTCATACTTTTAGCCGTACTGTAGTGGTATCCGTAATGCAATCCCACAAACGAAACAAGACATGCTCATGTTCTGCGCCATTTCAGGAGAAAGTGAGAAAAAGAAAAATACTGGAAATTTAAACAACACACTCACTGTAGACACATTGAATTGCTTAGAAACATTATTTTAAATGTTTCTGACTAGCTGGGAGTGATTTGGGTGACTTTTCAAACACAGTATTTGTAGACATGTTTTTGATACAGTATGTGAGTTCCCAAAGTGCCCGACCTAGGGTTAGGGTTAGGGTTTCAGTAAGAGCTAGACCTTTTCTGATGCATTTGCTGCGCTTTAGGAGGCTTTTGAAATACAAAAAAGTGTTGTTGGGTTGTTTCCTCGAGAAAAAAAAATGGCCGTATTTTGCCATTTTTCTTAAGCCGCGCGGCTGTCGCTCAAAAAGGGTCAAAAATCAAAAGTTTGAAAACACACATTCTGTATGTGAATTTATTCTGCCTCTTGCATTTAAAGCCCAAAACAATCATACTTTTAGCCGTACTGTAGTGGTATCCGTAATGCAATCCCACAAACGAAACAGGACATGCTCATGTTCTGCGCCATTTCAGGAGAAAGTGAGAAAAAGAAAAATACTGGAAATTTAAACAACACACTCACTGTAGACACATTGAATTGCTTAGAAACATTATTTTAAATGTTTCTGACTAGCTGGGACTGATTTGGGTGACTTTTCAAACAGTATTTGTAGACATGTTTTTGATACAGTATGTGAGTTCCCAAAGTGCCCGACCTAGGGTTAGGGTTAGGGTTTCAGTAAGAGCTAGACCTTTTCTGATGCATTTGCTGTGCTTTAGGAGGCTTTTGAAATGCAGGAAAAGTGTTGTTGGGTTGTTTCCTCGAGAAAAAAAAATGGCCGTATTTTGCCATTTTTCTTAAGCCGCGCGGCTGTCGCTCAAAAAGGGTCAAAAATCAAAAGTTTGAAAACACACATTCTGTATGTGAATTTATGCTGCCTCTTGCATTTAAAGCCCAAAACAATCATACTTTTAGCCGTACTGTAGTGGTATCCGTAATGCAATCCCACAAACGAAACAAGACATGCTCATGTTCTGCGCCATTTCAGGAGAAAGTGAGAAAAAGAAAAATACTGGAAATTTAAACAACACACTCACTGTAGACACATTGAATTGCTTAGAAACATTATTTTAAATGTTTCTGACTAGCTGGGACTGATTTGGGTGACTTTTCAAACACAATATTTGTAGACATGTTTTTGATACAGTATGTGAGTTCCCAAAGTGCCCGACCTAGGGTTAGGGTTAGGGTTTCAATAAGAGCTAGACCTTTTCTGATGCATTTGCTGTGCTTTAGGAGGCTTTTGAAATGCAGGAAAAGTGTTGTTGGGTTGTTTCCTCGAGAAAAAAAAATGGCCGTATTTTGCCATTTTTCTTAAGCCGCGCGGCTGTCGCTCAAAAAGGGTCAAAAATCAAAAGTTTGAAAACACACATTCTGTATGTGAATTTATGCTGCCTCTTGCATTTAAAGCCCAAATCAATCATACTTTTAGCCGTACTGTAGTGGTATCCGTAATGCAATCCCACAAACGAAACAAGACATGCTCATGTTCTGCGCCATTTCAGGAGAAAGTGAGAAAAAGAAAAATACTGGAAATTTAAACAACACACTCACTGTAGACACATTGAATTGCTTAGAAACATTATTTTAAATGTTTCTGACTAGCTGGGACTGATTTGGGTGACTTTTCAAACACAGTATTTGTAGACGTGTTTTTGATACAGTATGTGAGTTCCCAAAGTGCCCGACCTAGGGTTAGGGTTAGGGTTTCAGTAAGAGCTAGACCTTTTCTGATGCATTTGCTGTGCTTTAGGAGGCTTTTGAAATGCAGGAAAAGTGTTGTTGGGTTGTTTCCTCGAGAAAAAAAAATGGCCGTATTTTGCCATTTTTCTTAAGCCGCGCGGCTGTCGCTCAAAAAGGGTCAAAAATCAAAAGTTTGAAAACACACATTCTGTATGTGAATTTATGCTGCCTTTTGCATTTAAAGCCCAAAACAGTAATACTTTTAGCCGTACTGTAGTGGTATCCGTAATGCAATCCCACAAACGAAACAAGACATGCTCATGTTCTGCGCCATTTCAGGAGAAAGTGAGAAAAAGAAAAATACTGGAAATTTAAACAACACACTCACTGTAGACACATTGAATTGCTTAGAAACATTATTTTAAATGTTTCTGACTAGCTGGGACTGATTTGGGTGACTTTTCAAACACAGTATTTGTAGACATGTTTTTGATACAGTATGTGAGTTCCCAAAGTGCCCGACCTAGGGTTAGGGTTAGGGTTTCAGTAAGAGCTAGACCTTTTCTGATGCATTTGCTGTGCTTTAGGAGGCTTTTGAAATGCAGGAAAAGTGTTGTTGGGTTGTTTCCTCGAGAAAAAAAAATGGCCGTATTTTGCCATTTTTCTTAAGCCGCGCGGCTGTCGCTCAAAAAGGGTCAAAAATCAAAAGTTTGAAAACACACATTCTGTATGTGAATTTATGCTGCCTCTTGCATTTAAAGCCCAAAACAATCATACTTTTAGCCGTACTGTAGTGGTATCCGTAATGCAATCCCACAAACGAAACAAGACATGCTCATGTTCTGCACCATTTCAGGAGAAAGTGAGAAAAAGAAAAATACTGGAAATTTAAACAACACACTCACTGTAGACACATTGAATTGCTTAGAAACATTATTTTAAATGTTTCTGACTAGCTGGGAGTGATTTGGGTGACTTTTCAAACACAGTATTTGTAGACATGTTTTTGATACAGTATGTGAGTTCCCAAAGTGCCCGACCTAGGGTTAGGGTTAGGGTTTCAATAAGAGCTAGACCTTTTCTGATGCATTTGCTGTGCTTTAGGAGGCTTTTGAAATGCAGGAAAAGTGTTGTTGGGTTGTTTCCTCGAGAAAAAAAAATGGCCGTATTTTGCCATTTTTCTTAAGCCGCGCAGCTGTCGCTCAAAAAGGGTCAAAAATCAAAAGTTTGAAAACACACATTCTGTATGTGAATTTATGCTGCCTCTTGCATTTAAAGCCCAAAACAATCATACTTTTAGCTGTACTATAGTGGTATCCGTAATGCAATTCCACAAACGAAACAAGACATGGTCATGTTCTGCGCCATTTCAGGAGAAAGTGAGAAAGAGAAAAATACTGGAAATTTAAACAACACACTCACTGTAGACACATTGAATTGCTAAGAAACATTATTTTAAATGTTTCTAACTAGCTGGGAGTGATTTGGGTGACTTTTCAAACATTATTTGTAGACGTGTTTTTGATACAGTATGTGAGTTCCCAAAGTGCCCGACCTAGGGTTAGGGTTAGGGTTTCAGTAGGAGCTAGACCTATTCTGATGCATTTGCTGTGCTTTAGGAGGCTTTTGAAATGCAGGAAAAGTGTTGTTGGGTTGTTTCCTCGAGAAAAAAATATGGCCGTATTTTGCCATTTTTCTTAAGCCGCGCGGCTGTCGCTCAAAAAGGGTCAAAAATCAAAAGTTTGAAAACACACATTCTGTATGTGAATTTATGCTGCCTCTTGCATTTAAAGCCCAAAACAGTCATACTTTTAGCCGTACTGTAGTGGTATCCGTAATGCAATCCCACAAACGAAACAAGACATGCTCATGTTCTGCGCCATTTCAGGAGAAAGTGAGAAAAAGAAAAATACTGGAAATTTAAACAACACACTCACTGTAGACACATTGAATTGCTTAGAAACATTATTTTAAATGTTTCTGACTAGCTGGGACTGATTTGGGTGACTTTTCAAACACAGTATTTGTAGACATGTTTTTGATACAGTATGTGAGTTCCCAAAGTGCCCGACCTAGGGTTAGGGTTAGGGTTTCAATAAGAGCTAGACCTTTTCTGATGCATTTGCTGTGCTTTAGGAGGCTTTTGAAATGCAGGAAAAGTGTTGTTGGGTTGTTTCCTTGAGAAAAAAAAATGGCCGTATTTTGCCATTTTTCTTAAGCCGCGTGGCTGTCGCTCAAAAAGGGTCAAAAATCAAAAGTTTGAAAACACACATTCTGTATGTGAATTTATGCTGACTCTTGCATTTAAAGCCCAAAACAATCATACTTTTAGCCATACTGTAGTGGTATCCGTAATGCAATCCCACAAACGAAACAAGACATGCTCATGTCCTGCGCCATTTCAGGAGAAAGTGAGAAAAAGAAAAATACTGGAAATTTAAACAACACACTCACTTTAGACACATTGAATTGCTTAGAAACATTATTTTAAATGTTTCTGACTAGCTGGGACTGATTTGGGTGACTTTTCAAACAGTATTTGTAGATGTGTTTTTGATACAGTATGTGAGTTCCCAAAGTGCCCGACCTAGGGTTAGGGTTAGGGTTTCAATAAGAGCTAGACCTTTTCTGATGCATTTGCTGTGCTTTAGGAGGCTTTTGAAATGCAGGAAAAGTGTTGTTGGGTTGTTTCCTCGAGAAAAAAAAATGGCCGTATTTTGCCATTTTTCTTAAGCCGCGCGGCTGTCGCTCAAAAAGGGTCAAAAATCAAAAGTTTGAAAACACACATTCTGTATGTGAATTTATGCTGCCTCTTGCATTTAAAGCCCAAAACAATCATACTTTTAGCTGTACTATAGTGGTATCCGTAATGCAATTCCACAAACGAAACAAGACATGGTCATGTTCTGCGCCATTTCAGGAGAAAGTGAGAAAGA
This sequence comes from Lepisosteus oculatus, assembly GCF_040954835.1. Taxonomy (NCBI): domain Eukaryota; kingdom Metazoa; phylum Chordata; class Actinopteri; order Semionotiformes; family Lepisosteidae; genus Lepisosteus; species Lepisosteus oculatus. The sequence goes on from NC_090707.1 coordinate 13,812,065, forward strand.
GAAAAATACTGGAAATTTAAACAACACACTCACTGTAGACACATTGAATTGCTAAGAAACATTATTTTAAATGTTTCTAACTAGCTGGGAGTGATTTGGGTGACTTTTCAAACAGCATTTGTAGACGTGTTTTTGATACAGTATGTGAGTTCCCAAAGTGCCCGACCTAGGGTTAGGGTTAGGGTTTCAGTAAGAGCTAGACCTTTTCTGATGCATTTGCTGTGCTTTAGGAGGCTTTTGAAATGCAGGAAAAGTGTTGTTGGGTTGTTTCCTTGAGAAAAAAATATGGCCGTATTTTGCCATTTTTCTTAAGCCGCGCGGCTGTCGCTCAAAAAGGGTCAAAAATCAAAAGTTTGAAAACACACATTCTGTATGCGAATTAATGCTGCCTCTTGCATTTTAAGCCCAAAACAATCATACTTTTAGCCGTACTGTAGTGGTATCCGTAATGCAATCCCACAAACGAAACAAGACATGCTCATGTTCTGCGCCATTTCAGGAGAAAGTGAGAAAAAGAAAAAATACTGGAAATTTAAACAACACACTCACTGTAGACACATTGAATTGCTTAGAAACATTATTTTAAATGTTTCTGACTAGCTGGGAGTGATTTGGGTGACTTTTCAAACACAGTATTTGTAGACATGTTTTTGATACAGTATGTGAGTTCCCAAAGTGCCCGACCTAGGGTTAGGGTTAGGGTTTCAGTAAGAGCTAGACCTTTTCTGATGCATTTGCTGTGCTTTAGGAGGCTTTTGAAATGCAGGAAAAGTGTTGTTGGGTTGTTTCCTCGAGAAAAAAAAATGGCCGTATTTTGCCATTTTTCTTAAGCCGCGCGGCTGTCGCTCAAAAAGGGTCAAAAATCAAAAGTTTGAAAACACACATTCTGTATGTGAATTTATGCCGCCTCTTGCATTTAAAGCCCAAAACAGTCATACTTTTAGCCGTACTGTAGTGGTATCCGTAATGCAATCCCACAAACGAAACAAGACATGCTCATGTTCTGCGCCATTTCAGGAGAAAGTGAGAAAAAGAAAAATACTGGAAATTTAAACAACACACTCACTGTAGACACATTGAATTGCTTAGAAACATTATTTTAAATGTTTCTGACTAGCTGGGAGTGATTTGGGTGACTTTTCAAACACAGTATTTGTAGACATGTTTTTGATACAGTATGTGAGTTCCCAAAGTGCCCGACCTAGGGTTAGGGTTAGGGTTTCAGTAAGAGCTAGACCTTTTCTGATGCATTTGCTGTGCTTTAGGAGGCTTTTGAAATGCAGGAAAAGTGTTGTTGGGTTGTTTCCTCGAGAAAAAAAAATGGCCGTATTTTGCCATTTTTCTTAAGCCGCGCGGCTGTCGCTCAAAAAGGGTCAAAAATCAAAAGTTTGAAAACACACATTCTGTATGTGAATTTATGCTGCCTTTTGCATTTAAAGCCCAAAACAGTAATACTTTTAGCCGTACTGTAGTGGTATCCGTAATGCAATCCCACAAACGAAACAAGACATGCTCATGTTCTGCGCCATTTCAGGAGAAAGTGAGAAAAAGAAAAATACTGGAAATTTAAACAACACACTCACTGTAGACACATTGAATTGCTTAGAAACATTATTTTAAATGTTTCTGACTAGCTGGGACTGATTTGGGTGACTTTTCAAACACAGTATTTGTAGACATGTTTTTGATACAGTATGTGAGTTCCCAAAGTGCCCGACCTAGGGTTAGGGTTAGGGTTTCAGTAAGAGCTAGACCTTTTCTGATGCATTTGCTGTGCTTTAGGAGGCTTTTGAAATGCAGGAAAAGTGTTGTTGGGTTGTTTCCTCGAGAAAAAAAAATGGCCGTATTTTGCCATTTTTCTTAAGCCGCGCGGCTGTCGCTCAAAAAGGGTCAAAAATCAAAAGTTTGAAAACACACATTCTGTATGTGAATTTATGCTGCCTCTTGCATTTAAAGCCCAAAACAATCATACTTTTAGCCGTACTGTAGTGGTATCCGTAATGCAATCCCACAAACGAAACAAGACATGCTCATGTTCTGCACCATTTCAGGAGAAAGTGAGAAAAAGAAAAATACTGGAAATTTAAACAACACACTCACTGTAGACACATTGAATTGCTTAGAAACATTATTTTAAATGTTTCTGACTAGCTGGGAGTGATTTGGGTGACTTTTCAAACACAGTATTTGTAGACATGTTTTTGATACAGTATGTGAGTTCCCAAAGTGCCCGACCTAGGGTTAGGGTTAGGGTTTCAATAAGAGCTAGACCTTTTCTGATGCATTTGTTGTGCTTTAGGAGGCTTTTGAAATGCAGGAAAAGTGTTGTTGGGTTGTTTCCTCGAGAAAAAAAAATGGCCGTATTTTGCCATTTTTCTTAAGCCGCGCAGCTGTCGCTCAAAAAGGGTCAAAAATCAAAAGTTTGAAAACACACATTCTGTATGTGAATTTATGCTGCCTCTTGCATTTAAAGCCCAAAACAATCATACTTTTAGCTGTACTATAGTGGTATCCGTAATGCAATTCCACAAACGAAACAAGACATGGTCATGTTCTGCGCCATTTCAGGAGAAAGTGAGAAAGAGAAAAATACTGGAAATTTAAACAACACACTCACTGTAGACACATTGAATTGCTAAGAAACATTATTTTAAATGTTTCTAACTAGCTGGGAGTGATTTGGGTGACTTTTCAAACAGCATTTGTAGACGTGTTTTTGATACAGTATGTGAGTTCCCAAAGTGCCCGACCTAGGGTTAGGGTTAGGGTTTCAGTAAGAGCTAGACCTTTTCTGATGCATTTGCTGTGCTTTAGGAGGCTTTTGAAATGCAGGAAAAGTGTTGTTGGGTTGTTTCCTTGAGAAAAAAATATGGCCGTATTTTGCCATTTTTCTTAAGCCGCGCGGCTGTCGCTCAAAAAGGGTCAAAAATCAAAAGTTTGAAAACACACATTCTGTATGTGAATTTATGCTGCCTCTTGCATTTAAAGCCCAAAACAATCATACTTTTAGCCGTACTGTAGTGGTATCCGTAATGCAATCCCACAAACGAAACAAGACATGCTCATGTTCTGCGCCATTTCAGGAGAAAGTGAGAAAGAGAAAAATACTGGAAATTTAAACAACACACTCACTGTAGACACATTGAAATGCTTAGAAACATTATTTTAAATGTTTCTGACTAGCTGGGAGTGATTTGGGTGACTTTTCAAACATTATTTGTAGACGTGTTTTTGATACAGTATGTGAGTTCCCAAAGTGCCCGACCTAGGGTTAGGGTTAGGGTTTCAGTAGGAGCTAGACCTATTCTGATGCATTTGCTGTGCTTTAGGAGGCTTTTGAAATGCAGGAAAAGTGTTGTTGGGTTGTTTCCTCGAGAAAAAAATATGGCCGTATTTTGCCATTTTTCTTAAGCCGCGCGGCTGTCGCTCAAAAAGGGTCAAAAATCAAAAGTTTGAAAACACACATTCTGTATGTGAATTTATGCTGCCTCTTGCATTTAAAGCCCAAAACAGTCATACTTTTAGCCGTACTGTAGTGGTATCCGTAATGCAATCCCACAAACGAAACAAGACATGCTCATGTTCTGCGCCATTTCAGGAGAAAGTGAGAAAAAGAAAAATACTGGAAATTTAAACAACACACTCACTGTAGACACATTGAATTGCTTAGAAACATTATTTTAAATGTTTCTGACTAGCTGGGACTGATTTGGGTGACTTTTCAAACACAGTATTTGTAGACATGTTTTTGATACAGTATGTGAGTTCCCAAAGTGCCCGACCTAGGGTTAGGGTTAGGGTTTCAATAAGAGCTAGACCTTTTCTGATGCATTTGCTGTGCTTTAGGAGGCTTTTGAAATGCAGGAAAAGTGTTGTTGGGTTGTTTCCTTGAGAAAAAAAAATGGCCGTATTTTGCCATTTTTCTTAAGCCGCGTGGCTGTCGCTCAAAAAGGGTCAAAAATCAAAAGTTTGAAAACACACATTCTGTATGTGAATTTATGCTGACTCTTGCATTTAAAGCCCAAAACAATCATACTTTTAGCCATACTGTAGTGGTATCCGTAATGCAATCCCACAAACGAAACAAGACATGCTCATGTCCTGCGCCATTTCAGGAGAAAGTGAGAAAAAGAAAAATACTGGAAATTTAAACAACACACTCACTGTAGACACATTGAATTGCTTAGAAACATTATTTTAAATGTTTCTGACTAGCTGGGACTGATTTGGGTGACTTTTCAAACAGTATTTGTAGATGTGTTTTTGATACAGTATGTGAGTTCCCAAAGTGCCCGACCTAGGGTTAGGGTTAGGGTTTCAATAAGAGCTAGACCTTTTCTGATGCATTTGCTGTGCTTTAGGAGGCTTTTGAAATGCAGGAAAAGTGTTGTTGGGTTGTTTCCTCGAGAAAAAAAAATGGCCGTATTTTGCCATTTTTCTTAAGCCGCGCGGCTGTCGCTCAAAAAGGGTCAAAAATCAAAAGTTTGAAAACACACATTCTGTATGTGAATTTATGCTGCCTCTTGCATTTAAAGCCCAAAACAATCATACTTTTAGCTGTACTATAGTGGTATCCGTAATGCAATTCCACAAACGAAACAAGACATGGTCATGTTCTGCGCCATTTCAGGAGAAAGTGAGAAAGAGAAAAATACTGGAAATTTAAACAACACACTCACTGTAGACACATTGAATTGCTAAGAAACATTATTTTAAATGTTTCTAACTAGCTGGGAGTGATTTGGGTGACTTTTCAAACAGCATTTGTAGACGTGTTTTTGATACAGTATGTGAGTTCCCAAAGTGCCCGACCTAGGGTTAGGGTTAGGGTTTCAGTAAGAGCTAGACCTTTTCTGATGCATTTGCTGTGCTTTAGGAGGCTTTTGAAATGCAGGAAAAGTGTTGTTGGGTTGTTTCCTTGAGAAAAAAATATGGCCGTATTTTGCCATTTTTCTTAAGCCGCGCGGCTGTCGCTCAAAAAGGGTCAAAAATCAAAAGTTTGAAAACACACATTCTGTATGCGAATTAATGCTGCCTCTTGCATTTTAAGCCCAAAACAATCATACTTTTAGCCGTACTGTAGTGGTATCCGTAATGCAATCCCACAAACGAAACAAGACATGCTCATGTTCTGCGCCATTTCAGGAGAAAGTGAGAAAAAGAAAAAATACTGGAAATTTAAACAACACACTCACTGTAGACACATTGAATTGCTTAGAAACATTATTTTAAATGTTTCTGACTAGCTGGGAGTGATTTGGGTGACTTTTCAAACACAGTATTTGTAGACATGTTTTTGATACAGTATGTGAGTTCCCAAAGTGCCCGACCTAGGGTTAGGGTTAGGGTTTCAGTAAGAGCTAGACCTTTTCTGATGCATTTGCTGTGCTTTAGGAGGCTTTTGAAATGCAGGAAAAGTGTTGTTGGGTTGTTTCCTCGAGAAAAAAAAATGGCCGTATTTTGCCATTTTTCTTAAGCCGCGCGGCTGTCGCTCAAAAAGGGTCAAAAATCAAAAGTTTGAAAACACACATTCTGTATGTGAATTTATGCCGCCTCTTGCATTTAAAGCCCAAAACAGTCATACTTTTAGCCGTACTGTAGTGGTATCCGTAATGCAATCCCACAAACGAAACAAGACATGCTCATGTTCTGCGCCATTTCAGGAGAAAGTGAGAAAAAGAAAAATACTGGAAATTTAAACAACACACTCACTGTAGACACATTGAATTGCTTAGAAACATTATTTTAAATGTTTCTGACTAGCTGGGAGTGATTTGGGTGACTTTTCAAACACAGTATTTGTAGACATGTTTTTGATACAGTATGTGAGTTCCCAAAGTGCCCGACCTAGGGTTAGGGTTAGGGTTTCAGTAAGAGCTAGACCTTTTCTGATGCATTTGCTGTGCTTTAGGAGGCTTTTGAAATGCAGGAAAAGTGTTGTTGGGTTGTTTCCTCGAGAAAAAAAAATGGCCGTATTTTGCCATTTTTCTTAAGCCGCGCGGCTGTCGCTCAAAAAGGGTCAAAAATCAAAAGTTTGAAAACACACATTCTGTATGTGAATTTATGCTGCCTCTTGCATTTAAAGCCCAAAACAATCATACTTTTAGCCGTACTGTAGTGGTATCCGTAATGCAATCTCACAAACGAAACAAGACATGCTCATGTTCTGCGCCATTTCAGGAGAAAGTGAGAAAAAGAAAAATACTGGAAATTTAAACAACACACTCACTGTAGACACATTGAATTGCTTAGAAACATTATTTTAAATGTTTCTGACTAGCTGGGACTGATTTGGGTGACTTTTCAAACACAATATTTGTAGACATGTTTTTGATACAGTATGTGAGTTCCCAAAGTGCCCGACCTAGGGTTAGGGTTAGGGTTTCAGTAAGAGCTAGACCTTTTCTGATGCATTTGCTGTGCTTTAGGAGGCTTTTGAAATGCAGGAAAAGTGTTGTTGGGTTGTTTCCTCGAGAAAAAAAAATGGCCGTATTTTGCCATTTTTCATAAGCCGCGCGGCTGTCGCTCAAAAAGGGTCAAAAATCAAAAGTTTGAAAACACACATTCTGTATGTGAATTTCTGCTGCCTCTTGCATTTAAAGCCCAAAACAATCATACTTTTAGCCGTACTGTAGTGGTATCCGTAATGCAATCCCACAAACGAAACAAGACATGCTCATGTTCTGCGCCATTTCAGGAGAAAGTGAGAAAAAGAAAAATACTGGAAATTTAAACAACACACTCACTGTAGACACATTGAATTGCTTAGAAACATTATTTTAAATGTTTCTGACTAACTGGGAGTGATTTGGGTGACTTTTCAAACATTATTTGTAGACGTGTTTTTGATACAGTATGTGAGTTCCCAAAGTGCCCGACCTAGGGTTAGGGTTAGGGGTTTCAATAAGAGCTAGACCTTTTCTGATGCATTTGCTGTGCTTTAGGAGGCTTTTGAAATGCAGGAAAAGTGTTGTTGGGTTGTTTCCTCGAGAAAAAAAAATGGCCGTATTTTGCCATTTTTCTTAAGCCGCGCGGCTGTCGCTCAAAAAGGGTCAAAAATCAAAAGTTTGAAAACACACATTCTGTATGTGAATTTATGCTGCCTTTTGCATTTAAAGCCCAAAACAATCATACTTTTAGCCGTACTGTAGTGGTATCCGTAATGCAATCCCACAAACGAAACAAGACATGCTCATGTTCTGCGCCATTTCAGGAGAAAGTGAGAAAAAGAAAAATACTGGAAATTTAAACAACACACTCACTGTAGACACATTGAAATGCTTAGAAACATTATTTTAAATGTTTCTGACTAGCTGGGAGTGATTTGGGTGACTTTTCAAACACAGTATTTGTAGACATGTTTTTGATACAGTATGTGAGTTCCCAAAGTGCCCGACCTAGGGTTAGGGTTAGGGTTTCAGTAAGAGCTAGACCTTTTCTGATGCATTTGCTGTGCTTTAGGAGGCTTTTGAAATGCAGGAAAAGTGTTGTTGGGTTGTTTCCTCGAGAAAAAAAAATGGCCGTATTTTGCCATTTTTCTTAAGCCGCGCGGCTGTCGCTCAAATAGGGTCAAAAATCAAAAGTTTGAAAACACACATTCTGTATGTGAATTTATGCTGCCTCTTGCATTTAAAGCCCAAAACAGTCATACTTTTAGCCGTACTGTAGTGGTATCCGTAATGCAATCCCACAAACGAAACAAGACATGCTCATGTTCTGCGCCATTTCAGGAGAAAGTGAGAAAAAGAAAAATACTGGAAATTTAAACAACACACTCACTGTAGACACATTGAATTGCTTAGAAACATTATTTTAAATGTTTCTGACTAGCTGGGAGTGATTTGGGTGACTTTTCAAACACAGTATTTGTAGACATGTTTTTGATACAGTATGTGAGTTCCCAAAGTGCCCGACCTAGGGTTAGGGTTAGGGTTTCAGTAAGAGCTAGACCTTTTCTGATGCATTTGCTGTGCTTTAGGAGGCTTTTGAAATGCAGGAAAAGTGTTGTTGGGTTGTTTCCTCGAGAAAAAAAAATGGCCGTATTTTGCCATTTTTCTTAAGCCGCGCGGCTGTCGCTCAAAAAGGGTCAAAAATCAAAAGTTTGAAAACACACATTCTGTATGTGAATTTATGCTGCCTCTTGCATTTAAAGCCCAAAACAATCATACTTTTAGCCGTACTGTAGTGGTATCCGTAATGCAATCCCACAAACGAAACAAGACATGCTCATGTTCTGCGCCATTTCAGGAGAAAGTGAGAAAAAGAAAAATACTGGAAATTTAAACAACACACTCACTGTAGACACATTGAATTGCTTAGAAACATTATTTTAAATGTTTCTGACTAGCTGGGAGTGATTTGGGTGACTTTTCAAACATTATTTGTAGACGTGTTTTTGATACAGTATGTGAGTTCCCAAAGTGCCCGACCTAGGGTTAGGGTTAGGGTTTCAGTAGGAGCTAGACCTATTCTGATGCATTTGCTGTGCTTTAGGAGGCTTTTGAAATGCAGGAAAAGTGTTGTTGGGTTGTTTCCTCGAGAAAAAAATATGGCCGTATTTTGCCATTTTTCTTAAGCCGCGCGGCTGTCGCTCAATAAGGGTCAAAAATCAAAAGTTTGAAAACACACATTCTGTATGTGAATTTATGCTGCCTCTTGCATTTAAAGCCCAAAACAGTCATACTTTTAGCCGTACTGTAGTGGTATCCGTAATGCAATCCCACAAACGAAACAAGACATGCTCATGTTCTGCGCCATTTCAGGAGAAAGTGAGAAAAAGAAAAATACTGGAAATTTAAACAACACACTCACTGTAGACACATTGAATTGCTTAGAAACATTATTTTAAATGTTTCTGACTAGCTGGGACTGATTTGGGTGACTTTTCAAACACAGTATTTGTAGACATGTTTTTGATACAGTATGTGAGTTCCCAAAGTGCCTGACCTAGGGTTAGGGTTAGGGTTTCAATAAGAGCTAGACCTTTTCTGATGCATTTGCTGTGCTTTAGGAGGCTTTTGAAATGCAGGAAAAGTGTTGTTGGGTTGTTTCCTTGAGAAAAAAAAATGGCCGTATTTTGCCATTTTTCTTAAGCCGCGCGGCTGTCGCTCAAAAAGGGTCAAAAATCAAATGTTTGAAAACACACATTCTGTATGTGAATTTATGCCGCCTCTTGCATTTAAAGCCCAAAACAGTCATACTTTTAGCCGTACTGTAGTGGTATCCGTAATGCAATCCCACAAACGAAACAAGACATGCTCATGTTCTGCGCCATTTCAGGAGAAAGTGAGAAAAAGAAAAATACTGGAAATTTAAACAACACACTCACTGTAGACACATTGAATTGCTTAGAAACATTATTTTAAATGTTTCTGACTAGCTGGGACTGATTTGGGTGACTTTTCAAACACAGTATTTGTAGACGTGTTTTTGATACAGTATGTGAGTTCCCAAAGTGCCCGACCTAGGGTTAGGGTTAGGGTTTCAGTAAGAGCTAGACCTTTTCTGATGCATTTGATGTGCTTTAGGAGGCTTTTGAAATGCAGGAAATGTGTTGTTGGGTTGTTTCCTCGAGAAAAAAATATGGCCGTATTTTCCCTTTTTTCTTAAGCCGCGCGGCTGTCGCTCAAAAAGGGTCAAAAATCAAAAGTTTGAAAACACACATTCTGTATGTGAATTTATGCTGCCTCTTGCATTTAAAGCCCAAAACAATCATACTTTTAGCCGTACTGTAGTGGTATCCGTAATGCAATCCCACAAACGAAACAAGACATGCTCATGTTCTGCGCCATTTCAGGAGAAAGTGAGAAAAAGAAAAATACTGGAAATTTAAACAACACACTCACTGTAGACACATTGAATTGCTTAGAAACATTATTTTAAATGTTTCTGACTAGCTGGGACTGATTTGGGTGACTTTTCAAACACAATATTTGTAGACATGTTTTTGATACAGTATGTGAGTTCCCAAAGTGCCCGACCTAGGGTTAGGGTTAGGGTTTCAGTAAGAGCTAGACCTTTTCTGATGCATTTGCTGTGCTTTAGGAGGCTTTTGAAATGCAGGAAAAGTGTTGTTGGGTTGTTTCCTCGAGAAAAAAAAATGGCCGTATTTTGCCATTTTTCTTAAGCCGCGCGGCTGTCGCTCAAAAAGGGTCAAAAATCAAAAGTTTGAAAACACACATTCTGTATGTGAATTTCTGCTGCCTCTTGCATTTAAAGCCCAAAACAATCATACTTTTAGCCGTACTGTAGTGGTATCCGTAATGCAATCCCACAAACGAAACAAGACATGCTCATGTTCTGCGCCATTTCAGGAGAAAGTGAGAAAAAGAAAAATACTGGAAATTTAAACAACACACTCACTGTAGACACATTGAATTGCTTAGAAACATTATTTTAAATGTTTCTGACTAACTGGGAGCGATTTGGGTGACTTTTCAAACAGTATTTGTAGATGTGTTTTTGATACAGTATGTGAGTTCCCAAAGTGCCCGACCTAGGGTTAGGGTTAGGGGTTTCAATAAGAGCTAGACCTTTTCTGATGCATTTGCTGTGCTTTAGGAGGCTTTTGAAATGCAGGAAAAGTGTTGTTGGGTTGTTTCCTCGAGAAAAAAATATGGCCGTATTTTGCCATTTTTCTTAAGCCGCGCGGCTGTCGCTCAAAAAGGGTCAAAAATCAAAAGTTTGAAAACACACATTCTGTATGTGAATTTATGCTGCCTCTTGCATTTAAAGCCCAAAACAATCATACTTTTAGCTGTACTATAGTGGTATCCGTAATGCAATTCCACAAACGAAACAAGACATGGTCATGTTCTGCGCCATTTCAGGAGAAAGTGAGAAAGAGAAAAATACTGGAAATTTAAACAACACACTCACTGTAGACACATTGAATTGCTAAGAAACATTATTTTAAATGTTTCTAACTAGCTGGGAGTGATTTGGGTGACTTTTCAAACAGTATTTGTAGACATGTTTTTGATACAGTATGTGAGTTCCCAAAGTGCCCGACCTAGGGTTAGGGTTAGGGTTTCAGTAAGAGCTAGACCTTTTCTGATGCATTTGCTGTGCTTTAGGAGGCTTTTGAAATGCAGGAAAAGTGTTGTTGGGTTGTTTCCTCGAGAAAAAAATATGGCCGTATTTTGCCATTTTTCTTAAGCCGCGCGGCTGTCGCTCAAAAAGGGTCAAAAATCAAAAGTTTGAAAACACACATTCTGTATGTGAATTTCTGCTGCCTCTTGCATTTAAAGCCCAAAACAATCATACTTTTAGCCGTACTGTAGTGGTATCCGTAATGCAATCCCACAAACGAAACAAGACATGCTCATGTTCTGCGCCATTTCAGGAGAAAGTGAGAAAAAGAAAAATACTGGAAATTTAAACAACACACTCACTGTAGACACATTGAATTGCTTAGAAACATTATTTTAAATGTTTCTGACTAACTGGGAGTGATTTGGGTGACTTTTCAAACAGTATTTGTAGATGTGTTTTTGATACAGTATGTGAGTTCCCAAAGTGCCCGACCTAGGGTTAGGGTTAGGGTTTCAATAAGAGCTAGACCTTTTCTGATGCATTTGCTGTGCTTTAGGAGGCTTTTGAAATACAGGAAAAGTGTTGTTGGGTTGTTTCCTCGAGAAAAAAAAATGGCCGTATTTTGCCATTTTTCTTAAGCCGCGCGGCTGTCGCTCAAAAAGGGTCAAAAATCAAAAGCTTGAAAATACACATTCTGTATGTGAATTAATGCTGCCTCTTGCATTTTAAGCCCAAAACAATTATACTTTTAGCTGTACTGTAGTGGTATCCGTAATGCAATCCCACAAACGAAACAAGACATGCTCATGTTCTGCGCCATTTCAGGAGAAAGTGAGAAAAAGAAAAATACTGGAAATTTAAACAACACACTCACTGTAGACACATTGAATTGCTTAGAAACATTATTTTAAATGTTTCTGACTAGCTGGGACTGATTTGGGTGACTTTTCAAACACAGTATTTGTAGACGTGTTTTTGATACAGTATGTGAGTTCCCAAAGTGCCCGACCTAGGGTTAGGGTTAGGGTTTCAGTAAGAGCTAGACCTTTTCTGATGCATTTGATGTGCTTTAGGAGGCTTTTGAAATGCAGGAAATGTGTTGTTGGGTTGTTTCCTCGAGAAAAAAATATGGCCGTATTTTCCCTTTTTTCTTAAGCCGCGCGGCTGTCGCTCAAAAAGGGTCAAAAATCAAAAGTTTGAAAACACACATTCTGTATGTGAATTTATGCTGCCTTTTGCATTTAAAGCCCAAAACAGTCATACTTTTAGCCGTACTGTAGTGGTATCCGTAATGCAATCCCACAAACGAAACAAGACATGCTCATGTTCTGCGCCATTTCAGGAGAAAGTGAGAAAAAGAAAAAATACTGGAAATTTAAACAACACACTCACTGTAGACACATTGAATTGCTTAGAAACATTATTTTAAATGTTTCTGACTAGCTGGGAGTGATTTGGGTGACTTTTCAAACACAGTATTTGTAGACATGTTTTTGATACAGTATGTGAGTTCCCAAAGTGCCCGACCTAGGGTTAGGGTTAGGGTTTCAGTAAGAGCTAGACCTTTTCTGATGCATTTGCTGTGCTTTAGGAGGCTTTTGAAATGCAGGAAAAGTGTTGTTGGGTTGTTTCCTCGAGAAAAAAAAATGGCCGTATTTTGCCATTTTTCTTAAGCCGCGCGGCTGTCGCTCAAAAAGGGTCAAAAATCAAAAGTTTGAAAACACACATTCTGTATGTGAATTTATGCTGCCTCTTGCATTTAAAGCCCAAAACAATCATACTTTTAGCCGTACTGTAGTGGTATCCGTAATGCAATCCCACAAACGAAACAAGACATGCTCATGTTCTGCGCCATTTCAGGAGAAAGTGAGAAAAAGAAAAATACTGGAAATTTAAACAACACACTCACTGTAGACACATTGAATTGCTTAGAAACATTATTTTAAATGTTTCTGACTAGCTGGGACTGATTTGGGTGACTTTTCAAACACAATATTTGTAGACATGTTTTTGATACAGTATGTGAGTTCCCAAAGTGCCCGACCTAGGGTTAGGGTTAGGGTTTCAGTAAGAGCTAGACCTTTTCTGATGCATTTGCTGTGCTTTAGGAGGCTTTTGAAATGCAGGAAAAGTGTTGTTGGGTTGTTTCCTCGAGAAAAAAAAATGGCCGTATTTTGCCATTTTTCTTAAGCCGCGCGGCTGTCGCTCAAAAAGGGTCAAAAATCAAAAGTTTGAAAACACACATTCTGTATGTGAATTTCTGCTGCCTCTTGCATTTAAAGCCCAAAACAATCATACTTTTAGCCGTACTGTAGTGGTATCCGTAATGCAATCCCACAAACGAAACAAGACATGCTCATGTTCTGCGCCATTTCAGGAGAAAGTGAGAAAAAGAAAAATACTGGAAATTTAAACAACACACTCACTGTAGACACATTGAAATGCTTAGAAACATTATTTTAAATGTTTCTGACTAGCTGGGAGTGATTTGGGTGACTTTTCAAACACAGTATTTGTAGACATGTTTTTGATACAGTATGTGAGTTCCCAAAGTGCCCGACCTAGGGTTAGGGTTAGGGTTTCAGTAAGAGCTAGACCTTTTCTGATGCATTTGCTGTGCTTTAGGAGGCTTTTGAAATGCAGGAAAAGTGTTGTTGGGTTGTTTCCTCGAGAAAAAAAAATGGCCGTATTTTGCCATTTTTCTTAAGCCGCGCGGCTGTCGCTCAAAAAGGGTCAAAAATCAAAAGTTTGAAAACACACATTCTGTATGTGAATTTATGCTGCCTCTTGCATTTAAAGCCCAAAACAGTCATACTTTTAGCCGTACTGTAGTGGTATCCGTAATGCAATCCCACAAACGAAACAAGACATGCTCATGTTCTGCGCCATTTCAGGAGAAAGTGAGAAAAAGAAAAATACTGGAAATTTAAACAACACACTCACTGTAGACACATTGAATTGCTTAGAAACATTATTTTAAATGTTTCTGACTAGCTGGGAGTGATTTGGGTGACTTTTCAAACACAGTATTTGTAGACATGTTTTTGATACAGTATGTGAGTTCCCAAAGTGCCCGACCTAGGGTTAGGGTTAGGGTTTCAGTAAGAGCTAGACCTTTTCTGATGCATTTGCTGTGCTTTAGGAGGCTTTTGAAATGCAGGAGAAGTGTTGTTGGGTTGTTTCCTTGAGAAAAAAAAATGGCCGTATTTTGCCATTTTTCTTAAGCCGCGCGGCTGTCGCTCAAAAAGGGTCAAAAATCAAAAGTTTGAAAACACACATTCTGTATGTGAATTTATGCTGCCTCTTGCATTTAAAGCCCAAAACAATCATACTTTTAGCCGTACTGTAGTGGTATCCGTAATGCAATCCCACAAACAAAACAAGACATGCTCATGTTCTGCGCCATTTCAGGAGAAAGTGAGAAAAAGAAAAATACTGGAAATTTAAACAACACACTCACTGTAGACACATTGAATTGCTTAGAAACATTATTTTAAATGTTTCTGACTAGCTGGGACTGATTTGGGTGACTTTTCAAACACAGTATTTGTAGACGTGTTTTTGATACAGTATGTGAGTTCCCAAAGTGCCCGACCTAGGGTTAGGGTTAGGGTTTCAGTAAGAGCTAGACCTTTTCTGATGCATTTGATGTGCTTTAGGAGGCTTTTGAAATGCAGGAAATGTGTTGTTGGGTTGTTTCCTCGAGAAAAAAATATGGCCGTATTTTCCCTTTTTTCTTAAGCCGCGCGGCTGTCGCTCAAAAAGGGTCAAAAATCAAAAGTTTGAAAACACACATTCTGTATGTGAATTTATGCTGCCTCTTGCATTTAAAGCCCAAAACAATCATACTTTTAGCCGTACTGTAGTGGTATCCGTAATGCAATCCCACAAACGAAACAAGACATGCTCATGTTCTGCGCCATTTCAGGAGAAAGTGAGAAAAAGAAAAATACTGGAAATTTAAACAACACACTCACTGTAGACACATTGAATTGCTTAGAAACATTATTTTAAATGTTTCTGACTAGCTGGGACTGATTTGGGTGACTTTTCAAACACAATATTTGTAGACATGTTTTTGATACAGTATGTGAGTTCCCAAAGTGCCCGACCTAGGGTTAGGGTTAGGGTTTCAGTAAGAGCTAGACCTTTTCTGATGCATTTGCTGTGCTTTAGGAGGCTTTTGAAATGCAGGAAAAGTGTTGTTGGGTTGTTTCCTCGAGAAAAAAAAATGGCCGTATTTTGCCATTTTTCTTAAGCCGCGCGGCTGTCGCTCAAAAAGGGTCAAAAATCAAAAGTTTGAAAACACACATTCTGTATGTGAATTTCTGCTGCCTCTTGCATTTAAAGCCCAAAACAATCATACTTTTAGCCGTACTGTAGTGGTATCCGTAATGCAATCCCACAAACGAAACAAGACATGCTCATGTTCTGCGCCATTTCAGGAGAAAGTGAGAAAAAGAAAAATACTGGAAATTTAAACAACACACTCACTGTAGACACATTGAATTGCTTAGAAACATTATTTTAAATGTTTCTGACTAACTGGGAGCGATTTGGGTGACTTTTCAAACAGTATTTGTAGATGTGTTTTTGATACAGTATGTGAGTTCCCAAAGTGCCCGACCTAGGGTTAGGGTTAGGGGTCTCAATAAGAGCTAGACCTTTTCTGATGCATTTGCTGTGCTTTAGGAGGCTTTTGAAATGCAGGAAAAGTGTTGTTGGGTTGTTTCCTCGAGAAAAAAATATGGCCGTATTTTGCCATTTTTCTTAAGCCGCGCGGCTGTCGCTCAAAAAGGGTCAAAAATCAAAAGTTTGAAAACACACATTCTGTATGTGAATTTATGCTGCCTCTTGCATTTAAAGCCCAAAACAATCATACTTTTAGCTGTACTATAGTGGTATCCGTAATGCAATTCCACAAACGAAACAAGACATGGTCATGTTCTGCGCCATTTCAGGAGAAAGTGAGAAAGAGAAAAATACTGGAAATTTAAACAACACACTCACTGTAGACACATTGAATTGCTAAGAAACATTATTTTAAATGTTTCTAACTAGCTGGGAGTGATTTGGGTGACTTTTCAAACAGTATTTGTAGACATGTTTTTGATACAGTATGTGAGTTCCCAAAGTGCCCGACCTAGGGTTAGGGTTAGGGTTTCAGTAAGAGCTAGACCTTTTCTGATGCATTTGCTGTGCTTTAGGAGGCTTTTGAAATGCAGGAAAAGTGTTGTTGGGTTGTTTCCTCGAGAAAAAAATATGGCCGTATTTTGCCATTTTTCTTAAGCCGCGCGGCTGTCGCTCAAAAAGGGTCAAAAATCAAAAGTTTGAAAACACACATTCTGTATGTGAATTTCTGCTGCCTCTTGCATTTAAAGCCCAAAACAATCATACTTTTAGCCGTACTGTAGTGGTATCCGTAATGCAATCCCACAAACGAAACAAGACATGCTCATGTTCTGCGCCATTTCAGGAGAAAGTGAGAAAAAGAAAAATACTGGAAATTTAAACAACACACTCACTGTAGACACATTGAATTGCTTAGAAACATTATTTTAAATGTTTCTGACTAACTGGGAGTGATTTGGGTGACTTTTCAAACAGTATTTGTAGATGTGTTTTTGATACAGTATGTGAGTTCCCAAAGTGCCCGACCTAGGGTTAGGGTTAGGGTTTCAATAAGAGCTAGACCTTTTCTGATGCATTTGCTGTGCTTTAGGAGGCTTTTGAAATACAGGAAAAGTGTTGTTGGGTTGTTTCCTCGAGAAAAAAAAATGGCCGTATTTTGCCATTTTTCTTAAGCCGCGCGGCTGTCGCTCAAAAAGGGTCAAAAATCAAAAGCTTGAAAATACACATTCTGTATGTGAATTAATGCTGCCTCTTGCATTTTAAGCCCAAAACAATTATACTTTTAGCTGTACTGTAGTGGTATCCGTAATGCAATCCCACAAACGAAACAAGACATGCTCATGTTCTGCGCCATTTCAGGAGAAAGTGAGAAAAAGAAAAATACTGGAAATTTAAACAACACACTCACTGTAGACACATTGAATTGCTTAGAAACATTATTTTAAATGTTTCTGACTAGCTGGGACTGATTTGGGTGACTTTTCAAACACAGTATTTGTAGACGTGTTTTTGATACAGTATGTGAGTTCCCAAAGTGCCCGACCTAGGGTTAGGGTTAGGGTTTCAGTAAGAGCTAGACCTTTTCTGATGCATTTGATGTGCTTTAGGAGGCTTTTGAAATGCAGGAAATGTGTTGTTGGGTTGTTTCCTCGAGAAAAAAATATGGCCGTATTTTCCCTTTTTTCTTAAGCCGCGCGGCTGTCGCTCAAAAAGGGTCAAAAATCAAAAGTTTGAAAACACACATTCTGTATGTGAATTTATGCTGCCTCTTGCATTTAAAGCCCAAAACAATCATACTTTTAGCCGTACTGTAGTGGTATCCGTAATGCAATCCCACAAACGAAACAAGACATGCTCATGTTCTGCGCCATTTCAGGAGAAAGTGAGAAAAAGAAAAATACTGGAAATTTAAACAACACACTCACTGTAGACACATTGAATTGCTTAGAAACATTATTTTAAATGTTTCTGACTAGCTGGGACTGATTTGGGTGACTTTTCAAACACAATATTTGTAGACATGTTTTTGATACAGTATGTGAGTTCCCAAAGTGCCCGACCTAGGGTTAGGGTTAGGGTTTCAGTAAGAGCTAGACCTTTTCTGATGCATTTGCTGTGCTTTAGGAGGCTTTTGAAATGCAGGAAAAGTGTTGTTGGGTTGTTTCCTCGAGAAAAAAAAATGGCCGTATTTTGCCATTTTTCTTAAGCCGCGCGGCTGTCGCTCAAAAAGGGTCAAAAATCAAAAGTTTGAAAACACACATTCTGTATGTGAATTTCTGCTGCCTCTTGCATTTAAAGCCCAAAACAATCATACTTTTAGCCGTACTGTAGTGGTATCCGTAATGCAATCCCACAAACGAAACAAGACATGCTCATGTTCTGCGCCATTTCAGGAGAAAGTGAGAAAAAGAAAAATACTGGAAATTTAAACAACACACTCACTGTAGACACATTGAATTGCTTAGAAACATTATTTTAAATGTTTCTGACTAACTGGGAGCGATTTGGGTGACTTTTCAAACAGTATTTGTAGATGTGTTTTTGATACAGTATGTGAGTTCCCAAAGTGCCCGACCTAGGGTTAGGGTTAGGGGTTTCAATAAGAGCTAGACCTTTTCTGATGCATTTGCTGTGCTTTAGGAGGCTTTTGAAATGCAGGAAAAGTGTTGTTGGGTTGTTTCCTCGAGAAAAAAATATGGCCGTATTTTGCCATTTTTCTTAAGCCGCGCGGCTGTCGCTCAAAAAGGGTCAAAAATCAAAAGTTTGAAAACACACATTCTGTATGTGAATTTATGCTGCCTCTTGCATTTAAAGCCCAAAACAATCATACTTTTAGCTGTACTATAGTGGTATCCGTAATGCAATTCCACAAACGAAACAAGACATGGTCATGTTCTGCGCCATTTCAGGAGAAAGTGAGAAAGAGAAAAATACTGGAAATTTAAACAACACACTCACTGTAGACACATTGAATTGCTAAGAAACATTATTTTAAATGTTTCTAACTAGCTGGGAGTGATTTGGGTGACTTTTCAAACAGTATTTGTAGACATGTTTTTGATACAGTATGTGAGTTCCCAAAGTGCCCGACCTAGGGTTAGGGTTAGGGTTTCAGTAAGAGCTAGACCTTTTCTGATGCATTTGCTGTGCTTTAGGAGGCTTTTGAAATGCAGGAAAAGTGTTGTTGGGTTGTTTCCTCGAGAAAAAAATATGGCCGTATTTTGCCATTTTTCTTAAGCCGCGCGGCTGTCGCTCAAAAAGGGTCAAAAATCAAAAGTTTGAAAACACACATTCTGTATGTGAATTTCTGCTGCCTCTTGCATTTAAAGCCCAAAACAATCATACTTTTAGCCGTACTGTAGTGGTATCCGTAATGCAATCCCACAAACGAAACAAGACATGCTCATGTTCTGCGCCATTTCAGGAGAAAGTGAGAAAAAGAAAAATACTGGAAATTTAAACAACACACTCACTGTAGACACATTGAATTGCTTAGAAACATTATTTTAAATGTTTCTGACTAACTGGGAGTGATTTGGGTGACTTTTCAAACAGTATTTGTAGATGTGTTTTTGATACAGTATGTGAGTTCCCAAAGTGCCCGACCTAGGGTTAGGGTTAGGGTTTCAATAAGAGCTAGACCTTTTCTGATGCATTTGCTGTGCTTTAGGAGGCTTTTGAAATACAGGAAAAGTGTTGTTGGGTTGTTTCCTCGAGAAAAAAAAATGGCCGTATTTTGCCATTTTTCTTAAGCCGCGCGGCTGTCGCTCAAAAAGGGTCAAAAATCAAAAGCTTGAAAATACACATTCTGTATGTGAATTAATGCTGCCTCTTGCATTTTAAGCCCAAAACAATTATACTTTTAGCTGTACTGTAGTGGTATCCGTAATGCAATCCCACAAACGAAACAAGACATGCTCATGTTCTGCGCCATTTCAGGAGAAAGTGAGAAAAAGAAAAATACTGGAAATTTAAACAACACACTCACTGTAGACACATTGAATTGCTTAGAAACATTATTTTAAATGTTTCTGACTAGCTGGGACTGATTTGGGTGACTTTTCAAACACAGTATTTGTAGACGTGTTTTTGATACAGTATGTGAGTTCCCAAAGTGCCCGACCTAGGGTTAGGGTTAGGGTTTCAGTAAGAGCTAGACCTTTTCTGATGCATTTGATGTGCTTTAGGAGGCTTTTGAAATGCAGGAAATGTGTTGTTGGGTTGTTTCCTCGAGAAAAAAATATGGCCGTATTTTCCCTTTTTTCTTAAGCCGCGCGGCTGTCGCTCAAAAAGGGTCAAAAATCAAAAGTTTGAAAACACACATTCTGTATGTGAATTTATGCTGCCTTTTGCATTTAAAGCCCAAAACAGTCATACTTTTAGCCGTACTGTAGTGGTATCCGTAATGCAATCCCACAAACGAAACAAGACATGCTCATGTTCTGCGCCATTTCAGGAGAAAGTGAGAAAAAGAAAAAATACTGGAAATTTAAACAACACACTCACTGTAGACACATTGAATTGCTTAGAAACATTATTTTAAATGTTTCTGACTAGCTGGGAGTGATTTGGGTGACTTTTCAAACACAGTATTTGTAGACATGTTTTTGATACAGTATGTGAGTTCCCAAAGTGCCCGACCTAGGGTTAGGGTTAGGGTTTCAGTAAGAGCTAGACCTTTTCTGATGCATTTGCTGTGCTTTAGGAGGCTTTTGAAATGCAGGAAAAGTGTTGTTGGGTTGTTTCCTCGAGAAAAAAAAATGGCCGTATTTTGCCATTTTTCTTAAGCCGCGCGGCTGTCGCTCAAAAAGGGTCAAAAATCAAAAGTTTGAAAACACACATTCTGTATGTGAATTTATGCTGCCTCTTGCATTTAAAGCCCAAAACAATCATACTTTTAGCCGTACTGTAGTGGTATCCGTAATGCAATCCCACAAACGAAACAAGACATGCTCATGTTCTGCGCCATTTCAGGAGAAAGTGAGAAAAAGAAAAATACTGGAAATTTAAACAACACACTCACTGTAGACACATTGAATTGCTTAGAAACATTATTTTAAATGTTTCTGACTAGCTGGGACTGATTTGGGTGACTTTTCAAACACAATATTTGTAGACATGTTTTTGATACAGTATGTGAGTTCCCAAAGTGCCCGACCTAGGGTTAGGGTTAGGGTTTCAGTAAGAGCTAGACCTTTTCTGATGCATTTGCTGTGCTTTAGGAGGCTTTTGAAATGCAGGAAAAGTGTTGTTGGGTTGTTTCCTCGAGAAAAAAAAATGGCCGTATTTTGCCATTTTTCTTAAGCCGCGCGGCTGTCGCTCAAAAAGGGTCAAAAATCAAAAGTTTGAAAACACACATTCTGTATGTGAATTTCTGCTGCCTCTTGCATTTAAAGCCCAAAACAATCATACTTTTAGCCGTACTGTAGTGGTATCCGTAATGCAATCCCACAAACGAAACAAGACATGCTCATGTTCTGCGCCATTTCAGGAGAAAGTGAGAAAAAGAAAAATACTGGAAATTTAAACAACACACTCACTGTAGACACATTGAAATGCTTAGAAACATTATTTTAAATGTTTCTGACTAGCTGGGAGTGATTTGGGTGACTTTTCAAACACAGTATTTGTAGACATGTTTTTGATACAGTATGTGAGTTCCCAAAGTGCCCGACCTAGGGTTAGGGTTAGGGTTTCAGTAAGAGCTAGACCTTTTCTGATGCATTTGCTGTGCTTTAGGAGGCTTTTGAAATGCAGGAAAAGTGTTGTTGGGTTGTTTCCTCGAGAAAAAAAAATGGCCGTATTTTGCCATTTTTCTTAAGCCGCGCGGCTGTCGCTCAAAAAGGGTCAAAAATCAAAAGTTTGAAAACACACATTCTGTATGTGAATTTATGCTGCCTCTTGCATTTAAAGCCCAAAACAGTCATACTTTTAGCCGTACTGTAGTGGTATCCGTAATGCAATCCCACAAACGAAACAAGACATGCTCATGTTCTGCGCCATTTCAGGAGAAAGTGAGAAAAAGAAAAATACTGGAAATTTAAACAACACACTCACTGTAGACACATTGAATTGCTTAGAAACATTATTTTAAATGTTTCTGACTAGCTGGGAGTGATTTGGGTGACTTTTCAAACACAGTATTTGTAGACATGTTTTTGATACAGTATGTGAGTTCCCAAAGTGCCCGACCTAGGGTTAGGGTTAGGGTTTCAGTAAGAGCTAGACCTTTTCTGATGCATTTGCTGTGCTTTAGGAGGCTTTTGAAATGCAGGAGAAGTGTTGTTGGGTTGTTTCCTTGAGAAAAAAAAATGGCCGTATTTTGCCATTTTTCTTAAGCCGCGCGGCTGTCGCTCAAAAAGGGTCAAAAATCAAAAGTTTGAAAACACACATTCTG
Source organism: Lepisosteus oculatus (assembly GCF_040954835.1). Classification (NCBI taxonomy): domain Eukaryota; kingdom Metazoa; phylum Chordata; class Actinopteri; order Semionotiformes; family Lepisosteidae; genus Lepisosteus; species Lepisosteus oculatus. Next base: position 13,834,128 of record NC_090707.1, read on the forward strand.
TATGTGAATTTATGCTGCCTCTTGCATTTAAAGCCCAAAACAATCATACTTTTAGCCGTACTGTAGTGGTATCCGTAATGCAATCCCACAAACAAAACAAGACATGCTCATGTTCTGCGCCATTTCAGGAGAAAGTGAGAAAAAGAAAAATACTGGAAATTTAAACAACACACTCACTGTAGACACATTGAATTGCTTAGAAACATTATTTTAAATGTTTCTGACTAGCTGGGACTGATTTGGGTGACTTTTCAAACACAGTATTTGTAGACATGTTTTTGATACAGTATGTGAGTTCCCAAAGTGCCCGACCTAGGGTTAGGGTTAGGGTTTCAGTAAGAGCTAGACCTTTTCTGATGCATTTGCTGTGCTTTAGGAGGCTTTTGAAATGCAGGAAAAGTGTTGTTGGGTTGTTTCCTCGAGAAAAAAAAATGGCCGTATTTTGCCATTTTTCTTAAGCCGCGCGGCTGTCGCTCAAAAAGGGTCAAAAATCAAAAGTTTGAAAACACACATTCTGTATGTGAATTTATGCTGCCTCTTGCATTTAAAGCCCAAAACAATCATACTTTTAGCCGTACTGTAGTGGTATCCGTAATGCAATCCCACAAACGAAACAAGACATGCTCATGTTCTGCGCCATTTCAGGAGAAAGTGAGAAAAAGAAAAATACTGGAAATTTAAACAACACACTCACTGTAGACACATTGAATTGCTTAGAAACATTATTTTAAATGTTTCTGAGTAGCTGGGAGTGATTTGGGTGACTTTTCAAACAGTATTTGTAGACATGTTTTTGATACAGTATGTGAGTTCCCAAAGTGCCCGACCTAGGGTTAGGGTTAGGGTTTCAGTAAGAGCTAGACCTTTTCTGATGCATTTGCTGAGCTTTAGGAGGCGATTGAAATGCAGGAAAAGTGTTGTTGGGTTGTTTCCTCGAGAAAAAAAAATGGCCGTATTTTGCCATTTTTCTTAAGCCGCGCGGCTGTCGCTCAAAAAGGGTCAAAAATCAAAAGTTTGAAAACACACATTCTGTATGTGAATTTATGCTGCCTCTTGCATTTAAAGCCCAAAACAATCATACTTTTAGCCGTACTGTAGTGGTATCCGTAATGCAATCCCACAAACGAAACAAGACATGCTCATGTTCTGCGCCATTTCAGGAGAAAGTGAGAAAAAGAAAAATACTGGAAATTTAAACAACACACTCACTGTAGACACATTGAATTGCTTAGAAACATTATTTTAAATGTTTCTGACTAGCTGGGAGTGATTTGGGTGACTTTTCAAACATTATTTGTAGACGTGTTTTTGATACAGTATGTGAGTTCCCAAAGTGCCCGACCTAGGGTTAGGGTTAGGGTTTCAGTAGGAGCTAGACCTATTCTGATGCATTTGCTGTGCTTTAGGAGGCTTTTGAAATGCAGGAAAAGTGTTGTTGGGTTGTTTCCTCGAGAAAAAAATATGGCCGTATTTTGCCATTTTTCTTAAGCCGCGCGGCTGTCGCTCAAAAAGGGTCAAAAATCAAAAGTTTGAAAACACACATTCTGTATGTGAATTTATGCTGCCTCTTGCATTTAAAGCCCAAAACAGTCATACTTTTAGCCGTACTGTAGTGGTATCCGTAATGCAATCCCACAAACGAAACAAGACATGCTCATGTTCTGCGCCATTTCAGGAGAAAGTGAGAAAAAGAAAAATACTGGAAATTTAAACAACACACTCACTGTAGACACATTGAATTGCTTAGAAACATTATTTTAAATGTTTCTGACTAGCTGGGACTGATTTGGGTGACTTTTCAAACACAGTATTTGTAGACATGTTTTTGATACAGTATGTGAGTTCCCAAAGTGCCCGACCTAGGGTTAGGGTTAGGGTTTCAATAAGAGCTAGACCTTTTCTGATGCATTTGCTGTGCTTTAGGAGGCTTTTGAAATGCAGGAAAAGTGTTGTTGGGTTGTTTCCTTGAGAAAAAAAAATGGCCGTATTTTGCCATTTTTCTTAAGCCGCGCGGCTGTCGCTCAAAAAGGGTCAAAAATCAAAAGTTTGAAAACACACATTCTGTATGTGAATTTATGCTGCCTCTTGCATTTAAAGCCCAAAACAATCATACTTTTAGCCATACTGTAGTGGTATCCGTAATGCAATCCCACAAACGAAACAAGACATGCTCATGTTCTGCGCCATTTCAGGAGAAAGTGAGAAAAAGAAAAATACTGGAAATTTAAACAACACACTCACTGTAGACACATTGAATTGCTTAGAAACATTATTTTAAATGTTTCTGACTAGCTGGGACTGATTTGGGTGACTTTTCAAACACAGTATTTGTAGACATGTTTTTGATACAGTATGTGAGTTCCCAATGTGCCCGACCTAGGGTTAGGGTTAGGGTTTCAGTAAGAGCTAGACCTTTTCTGATGCATTTGCTGTGCTTTAGGAGGCTTTTGAAATGCAGGAAAAGTGTTGTTGGGTTGTTTCCTCGAGAAAAAAAAATGGCCGTATTTTGCCATTTTTCTTAAGCCGCGCGGCTGTCGCTCAAAAAGGGTCAAAAATCAAAAGTTTGAAAACACACATTCTGTATGTGAATTTCTGCTGCCTCTTGCATTTAAAGCCCAAAACAATCATACTTTTAGCCGTACTGTAGTGGTATCCGTAATGCAATCCCACAAACGAAACAAGACATGCTCATGTTCTGCGCCATTTCAGGAGAAAGTGAGAAAAAGAAAAATACTGGAAATTTAAACAACACACTCACTGTAGACACATTGAATTGCTTAGAAACATTATTTTAAATGTTTCTGACTAGCTGGGACTGATTTGGGTGACTTTTCAAACACAGTATTTGTAGACATGTTTTTGATACAGTATGTGAGTTCCCAAAGTGCCCGACCTAGGGTTAGGGTTAGGGTTTCAATAAGAGCTAGACCTTTTCTGATGCATTTGCTGTGCTTTAGGAGGCTTTTGAAATGCAGGAAAAGTGTTGTTGGGTTGTTTCCTCGAGAAAAAAAAATGGCCGTATTTTGCCATTTTTCTTAAGCCGCGCGGCTGTCGCTCAAAAAGGGTCAAAAATCAAAAGTTTGAAAACACACATTCTGTATGTGAATTTATGCTGCCTCTTGCATTTAAAGCCCAAAACAATCATACTTTTAGCCATACTGTAGTGGTATCCGTAATGCAATCCCACAAACGAAACAAGACATGCTCATGTTCTGCGCCATTTCAGGAGAAAGTGAGAAAAAGAAAAATACTGGAAATTTAAACAACACACTCACTGTAGACACATTGAATTGCTTAGAAACATTATTTTAAATGTTTCTGACTAGCTGGGACTGATTTGGGTGACTTTTCAAACACAGTATTTGTAGACATGTTTTTGATACAGTATGTGAGTTCCCAATGTGCCCGACCTAGGGTTAGGGTTAGGGTTTCAGTAAGAGCTAGACCTTTTCTGATGCATTTGCTGTGCTTTAGGAGGCTTTTGAAATGCAGGAAAAGTGTTGTTGGGTTGTTTCCTCGAGAAAAAAAAATGGCCGTATTTTGCCATTTTTCTTAAGCCGCGCGGCTGTCGCTCAAAAAGGGTCAAAAAACAAAAGTTTGAAAACACACATTCTGTATGTGAATTTCTGCTGCCTCTTGCATTTAAAGCCCAAAACAATCATACTTTTAGCCGTACTGTAGTGGTATCCGTAATGCAATCCCACAAACGAAACAAGACATGCTCATGTTCTGCGCCATTTCAGGAGAAAGTGAGAAAAAGAAAAATACTGGAAATTTAAACAACACACTCACTGTAGACACATTGAATTGCTTAGAAACATTATTTTAAATGTTTCTGACTAACTGGGAGTGATTTGGGTGACTTTTCAAACAGTATTTGTAGATGTGTTTTTGATATAGTATGTGAGTTCCCAAAGTGCCCGACCTAGGGTTAGGGTTAGGGTTTCAATAAGAGCTAGACCTTTTCTGATGCATTTGCTGTGCTTTAGGAGGCTTTTGAAATGCAGGAAAAGTGTTGTTGGGTTGTTTCCTCGAGAAAAAAAAATGGCCGTATTTTGCCATTTTTCTTAAGCCGCGCGGCTGTCGCTCAAAAAGGGTCAAAAAACAAAAGTTTGAAAACACACATTCTGTATGTGAATTTCTGCTGCCTCTTGCAATTTAAGCCCAAAACAATCATACTTTTAGCCGTACTGTAGTGGTATCCGTAATGCAATCCCACAAACGAAACAAGACATGCTCATGTTCTGCGCCATTTCAGGAGAAAGTGAGAAAAAGAAAAATACTGGAAATTTAAACAACACACTCACTGTAGACACATTGAATTGCTTAGAAACATTATTTTAAATGTTTCTGACTAACTGGGAGTGATTTGGGTGACTTTTCAAACAGTATTTGTAGATGTGTTTTTGATATAGTATGTGAGTTCCCAAAGTGCCCGACCTAGGGTTAGGGTTAGGGTTTCAATAAGAGCTAGACCTTTTCTGATGCATTTGCTGTGCTTTAGGAGGCTTTTGAAATGCAGGAAAAGTGTTGTTGGGTTGTTTCCTCGAGAAAAAAAAATGGCCGTATTTTGCCATTTTTCTTAAGCCGCGCGGCTGTCGCTCAAAAAGGGTCAAAAATCAAAAGTTTGAAAACACACATTCTGTATGTGAATTTATGCTGCCTCTTGCATTTAAAGCCCAAAACAATCATACTTTTAGCTGTACTATAGTGGTATCCGTAATGCAATTCCAAAAACGAAACAAGACATGGTCATGTTCTGCGCCATTTCAGGAGAAAGTGAGAAAGAGAAAAATACTGGAAATTTAAACAACACACTCACTGTAGACACATTGAATTGCTTAGAAACATTATTTTAAATGTTTCTGAGTAGCTGGGAGTGATTTGGGTGACTTTTCAAACAGTATTTGTAGACATGTTTTTGATACAGTATGTGAGTTCCCAAAGTGCCCGACCTAGGGTTAGGGTTAGGGTTTCAGTAAGAGCTAGACCTTTTCTGATGCATTTGCTGAGCTTTAGGAGGCGATTGAAATGCAGGAAAAGTGTTGTTGGGTTGTTTCCTCGAGAAAAAAAAATGGCCGTATTTTGCCATTTTTCTTAAGCCGCGCGGCTGTCGCTCAAAAAGGGTCAAAAATCAAAAGTTTGAAAACACACATTCTGTATGTGAATTGATGCTGCCTCTTGCATTTAAAGCCCAAAACAATCATACTTTTAGCCGTACTGTAGTGGTATCCGTAATGCAATCCCACAAACGAAACAAGACATGCTCATGTTCTGCGCCATTTCAGGAGAAAGTGAGAAAAAGAAAAATACTGGAAATTTAAACAACACACTCACTGTAGACACATTGAATTGCTTAGAAACATTATTTTAAATGTTTCTGACTAGCTGGGACTGATTTGGGTGACTTTTCAAACACAGTATTTGTAGACATGTTTTTGATACAGTATGTGAGTTCCCAAAGTGCCCGACCTAGGGTTAGGGTTAGGGTTTCAATAAGAGCTAGACCTTTTCTGATGCATTTGCTGTGCTTTAGGAGGCTTTTGAAATGCAGGAAAAGTGTTGTTGGGTTGTTTCCTCGAGAAAAAGAAATGGCCGTATTTTGCCATTTTTCTTAAGCCGCGCGGCTGTCGCTCAAAAAGGGTCAAAAATCAAAAGTTTGAAAACACACATTCTGTATGTGAATTTATGCTGCCTCTTGCATTTAAAGCCCAAAACAATCATACTTTTAGCTGTACTATAGTGGTATCCGTAATGCAATTCCAAAAACGAAACAAGACATGGTCATGTTCTGCGCCATTTCAGGAGAAAGTGAGAAAGAGAAAAATACTGGAAATTTAAACAACACACTCACTGTAGACACATTGAATTGCTAAGAAACATTATTTTAAATGTTTCTAACTAGCTGGGAGTGATTTGGGTGACTTTTCAAACAGCATTTGTAGACGTGTTTTTGATACAGTATGTGAGTTCCCAAAGTGCCCGACCTAGGGTTAGGGTTAGGGTTTCAATAAGAGCTAGACCTTTTCTGATGCATTTGCTGTGCTTTAGGAGGCTTTTGAAATGCAGGAAAAGTGTTGTTGGGTTGTTTCCTTGAGAAAAAAAAATGGCCGTATTTTGCCATTTTTCTTAAGCCGCGCGGCTGTCGCTCAAAAAGGGTCAAAAATCAAAAGTTTGAAAACACACATTCTGTATGTGAATTTATGCTGCCTCTTGCATTTAAAGCCCAAAACAATCATACTTTTAGCCATACTGTAGTGGTATCCGTAATGCAATCCCACAAACGAAACAAGACATGCTCATGTTCTGCGCCATTTCAGGAGAAAGTGAGAAAAAGAAAAATACTGGAAATTTAAACAACACACTCACTGTAGACACATTGAATTGCTTAGAAACATTATTTTAAATGTTTCTGACTAGCTGGGACTGATTTGGGTGACTTTTCAAACACAGTATTTGTAGACATGTTTTTGATACAGTATGTGAGTTCCCAATGTGCCCGACCTAGGGTTAGGGTTAGGGTTTCAGTAAGAGCTAGACCTTTTCTGATGCATTTGCTGTGCTTTAGGAGGCTTTTGAAATGCAGGAAAAGTGTTGTTGGGTTGTTTCCTCGAGAAAAAAAAATGGCCGTATTTTGCCATTTTTCTTAAGCCGCGCGGCTGTCGCTCAAAAAGGGTCAAAAAACAAAAGTTTGAAAACACACATTCTGTATGTGAATTTCTGCTGCCTCTTGCATTTAAAGCCCAAAACAATCATACTTTTAGCTGTACTATAGTGGTATCCGTAATGCAATTCCAAAAACGAAACAAGACATGGTCATGTTCTGCGCCATTTCAGGAGAAAGTGAGAAAGAGAAAAATACTGGAAATTTAAACAACACACTCACTGTAGACACATTGAATTGCTAAGAAACATTATTTTAAATGTTTCTAACTAGCTGGGAGTGATTTGGGTGACTTTTCAAACAGCATTTGTAGACGTGTTTTTGATACAGTATGTGAGTTCCCAAAGTGCCCGACCTAGGGTTAGGGTTAGGGTTTCAGTAAGAGCTAGACCTTTTCTGATGCATTTGCTGTGCTTTAGGAGGCTTTTGAAATGCAGGAAGAGTGTTGTTGGGTTGTTTCCTTGAGAAAAAAATATGGCCGTATTTTGCCATTTTTCTTAAGCCGCGCGGCTGTCGCTCAAAAAGGGTCAAAAATCAAAAGTTTGAAAACACACATTCTGTATGTGAATTTATGCTGCCTCTTGCATTTAAAGCCCAAAACAATCATACTTTTAGCCGTACTGTAGTGGTATCCGTAATGCAATCCCACAAACGAAACAAGACATGCTCATGTTCTGCGCCATTTCAGGAGAAAGTGAGAAAAAGAAAAATACTGGAAATTTAAACAACACACTCACTGTAGACACATTGAATTGCTTAGAAACATTATTTTAAATGTTTCTGAGTAGCTGGGAGTGATTTGGGTGACTTTTCAAACAGTATTTGTAGACATGTTTTTGATACAGTATGTGAGTTCCCAAAGTGCCCGACCTAGGGTTAGGGTTAGGGTTTCAGTAAGAGCTAGACCTTTTCTGATGCATTTGCTGAGCTTTAGGAGGCGATTGAAATGCAGGAAAAGTGTTGTTGGGTTGTTTCCTCGAGAAAAAAAAATGGCCGTATTTTGCCATTTTTCTTAAGCCGCGCGGCTGTCGCTCAAAAAGGGTCAAAAATCAAAAGTTTGAAAACACACATTCTGTATGTGAATTTATGCTGCCTCTTGCATTTAAAGCCCAAAACAATCATACTTTTAGCCGTACTGTAGTGGTATCCGTAATGCAATCCCACAAACGAAACAAGACATGCTCATGTTCTGCGCCATTTCAGGAGAAAGTGAGAAAAAGAAAAATACTGGAAATTTAAACAACACACTCACTGTAGACACATTGAATTGCTTAGAAACATTATTTTAAATGTTTCTGACTAGCTGGGAGTGATTTGGGTGACTTTTCAAACATTATTTGTAGACGTGTTTTTGATACAGTATGTGAGTTCCCAAAGTGCCCGACCTAGGGTTAGGGTTAGGGTTTCAGTAGGAGCTAGACCTATTCTGATGCATTTGCTGTGCTTTAGGAGGCTTTTGAAATGCAGGAAAAGTGTTGTTGGGTTGTTTCCTCGAGAAAAAAATATGGCCGTATTTTCCCTTTTTTCTTAAGCCGCGCGGCTGTCGCTCAAAAAGGGTCAAAAATCAAAAGTTTGAAAACACACATTCTGTATGTGAATTTATGCTGCCTCTTGCATTTAAAGCCCAAAACAGTCATACTTTTAGCCGTACTGTAGTGATATCCGTAATGCAATCCCACAAACGAAACAAGACATGCTCATGTTCTGCGCCATTTCAGGAGAAAGTGAGAAAAAGAAAAATACTGGAAATTTAAACAACACACTCACTGTAGACACATTGAATTGCTTAGAAACATTATTTTAAATGTTTCTGACTAGCTGGGACTGATTTGGGTGACTTTTCAAACACAGTATTTGTAGACATGTTTTTGATACAGTATGTGAGTTCCCAAAGTGCCCGACCTAGGGTTAGGGTTAGGGTTTCAATAAGAGCTAGACCTTTTCTGATGCATTTGCTGTGCTTTAGGAGGCTTTTGAAATGCAGGAAAAGTGTTGTTGGGTTGTTTCCTCGAGAAAAAAAAATGGCCGTATTTTGCCATTTTTCTTAAGCCGCGCGGCTGTCGCTCAAAAAGGGTCAAAAAACAAAAGTTTGAAAACACACATTCTGTATGTGAATTTCTGCTGCCTCTTGCATTTAAAGCCCAAAACAATCATACTTTTAGCCATACTGTAGTGGTATCCGTAATGCAATCCCACAAACGAAACAAGACATGCTCATGTTCTGCGCCATTTCAGGAGAAAGTGAGAAAAAGAAAAATACTGGAAATTTAAACAACACACTCACTGTAGACACATTGAATTGCTTAGAAACATTATTTTAAATGTTTCTGACTAGCTGGGACTGATTTGGGTGACTTTTCAAACACAGTATTTGTAGACATGTTTTTGATACAGTATGTGAGTTCCCAATGTGCCCGACCTAGGGTTAGGGTTAGGGTTTCAGTAAGAGCTAGACCTTTTCTGATGCATTTGCTGTGCTTTAGGAGGCTTTTGAAATGCAGGAAAAGTGTTGTTGGGTTGTTTCCTCGAGAAAAAAAAATGGCCGTATTTTGCCATTTTTCTTAAGCCGCGCGGCTGTCGCTCAAAAAGGGTCAAAAAACAAAAGTTTGAAAACACACATTCTGTATGTGAATTTCTGCTGCCTCTTGCATTTAAAGCCCAAAACAATCATACTTTTAGCCGTACTGTAGTGGTATCCGTAATGCAATCCCACAAACGAAACAAGACATGCTCATGTTCTGCGCCATTTCAGGAGAAAGTGAGAAAAAGAAAAATACTGGAAATTTAAACAACACACTCACTGTAGACACATTGAATTGCTTAGAAACATTATTTTAAATGTTTCTGACTAACTGGGAGTGATTTGGGTGACTTTTCAAACAGCATTTGTAGACGTGTTTTTGATACAGTATGTGAGTTCCCAAAGTGCCCGACCTAGGGTTAGGGTTAGGGTTTCAGTAAGAGCTAGACCTTTTCTGATGCATTTGCTGTGCTTTAGGAGGCTTTTGAAATGCAGGAAGAGTGTTGTTGGGTTGTTTCCTTGAGAAAAAAATATGGCCGTATTTTGCCATTTTTCTTAAGCCGCGCGGCTGTCGCTCAAAAAGGGTCAAAAATCAAAAGTTTGAAAACACACATTCTGTATGTGAATTTATGCTGCCTCTTGCATTTAAAGCCCAAAACAATCATACTTTTAGCCGTACTGTAGTGGTATCCGTAATGCAATCCCACAAACGAAACAAGACATGCTCATGTTCTGCGCCATTTCAGGAGAAAGTGAGAAAAAGAAAAATACTGGAAATTTAAACAACACACTCACTGTAGACACATTGAATTGCTTAGAAACATTATTTTAAATGTTTCTGAGTAGCTGGGAGTGATTTGGGTGACTTTTCAAACAGTATTTGTAGACATGTTTTTGATACAGTATGTGAGTTCCCAAAGTGCCCGACCTAGGGTTAGGGTTAGGGTTTCAGTAAGAGCTAGACCTTTTCTGATGCATTTGCTGAGCTTTAGGAGGCGATTGAAATGCAGGAAAAGTGTTGTTGGGTTGTTTCCTCGAGAAAAAAAAATGGCCGTATTTTGCCATTTTTCTTAAGCCGCGCGGCTGTCGCTCAAAAAGGGTCAAAAATCAAAAGTTTGAAAACACACATTCTGTATGTGAATTTATGCTGCCTCTTGCATTTAAAGCCCAAAACAATCATACTTTTAGCCGTACTGTAGTGGTATCCGTAATGCAATCCCACAAACGAAACAAGACATGCTCATGTTCTGCGCCATTTCAGGAGAAAGTGAGAAAAAGAAAAATACTGGAAATTTAAACAACACACTCACTGTAGACACATTGAATTGCTTAGAAACATTATTTTAAATGTTTCTGACTAGCTGGGAGTGATTTGGGTGACTTTTCAAACATTATTTGTAGACGTGTTTTTGATACAGTATGTGAGTTCCCAAAGTGCCCGACCTAGGGTTAGGGTTAGGGTTTCAGTAGGAGCTAGACCTATTCTGATGCATTTGCTGTGCTTTAGGAGGCTTTTGAAATGCAGGAAAAGTGTTGTTGGGTTGTTTCCTCGAGAAAAAAATATGGCCGTATTTTCCCTTTTTTCTTAAGCCGCGCGGCTGTCGCTCAAAAAGGGTCAAAAATCAAAAGTTTGAAAACACACATTCTGTATGTGAATTTATGCTGCCTCTTGCATTTAAAGCCCAAAACAGTCATACTTTTAGCCGTACTGTAGTGATATCCGTAATGCAATCCCACAAACGAAACAAGACATGCTCATGTTCTGCGCCATTTCAGGAGAAAGTGAGAAAAAGAAAAATACTGGAAATTTAAACAACACACTCACTGTAGACACATTGAATTGCTTAGAAACATTATTTTAAATGTTTCTGACTAGCTGGGACTGATTTGGGTGACTTTTCAAACACAGTATTTGTAGACATGTTTTTGATACAGTATGTGAGTTCCCAAAGTGCCCGACCTAGGGTTAGGGTTAGGGTTTCAATAAGAGCTAGACCTTTTCTGATGCATTTGCTGTGCTTTAGGAGGCTTTTGAAATGCAGGAAAAGTGTTGTTGGGTTGTTTCCTCGAGAAAAAAAAATGGCCGTATTTTGCCATTTTTCTTAAGCCGCGCGGCTGTCGCTCAAAAAGGGTCAAAAAACAAAAGTTTGAAAACACACATTCTGTATGTGAATTTCTGCTGCCTCTTGCATTTAAAGCCCAAAACAATCATACTTTTAGCCATACTGTAGTGGTATCCGTAATGCAATCCCACAAACGAAACAAGACATGCTCATGTTCTGCGCCATTTCAGGAGAAAGTGAGAAAAAGAAAAATACTGGAAATTTAAACAACACACTCACTGTAGACACATTGAATTGCTTAGAAACATTATTTTAAATGTTTCTGACTAGCTGGGACTGATTTGGGTGACTTTTCAAACACAGTATTTGTAGACATGTTTTTGATACAGTATGTGAGTTCCCAATGTGCCCGACCTAGGGTTAGGGTTAGGGTTTCAGTAAGAGCTAGACCTTTTCTGATGCATTTGCTGTGCTTTAGGAGGCTTTTGAAATGCAGGAAAAGTGTTGTTGGGTTGTTTCCTCGAGAAAAAAAAATGGCCGTATTTTGCCATTTTTCTTAAGCCGCGCGGCTGTCGCTCAAAAAGGGTCAAAAAACAAAAGTTTGAAAACACACATTCTGTATGTGAATTTCTGCTGCCTCTTGCATTTAAAGCCCAAAACAATCATACTTTTAGCCGTACTGTAGTGGTATCCGTAATGCAATCCCACAAACGAAACAAGACATGCTCATGTTCTGCGCCATTTCAGGAGAAAGTGAGAAAAAGAAAAATACTGGAAATTTAAACAACACACTCACTGTAGACACATTGAATTGCTTAGAAACATTATTTTAAATGTTTCTGACTAACTGGGAGTGATTTGGGTGACTTTTCAAACAGTATTTGTAGATGTGTTTTTGATATAGTATGTGAGTTCCCAAAGTGCCCGACCTAGGGTTAGGGTTAGGGTTTCAATAAGAGCTAGACCTTTTCTGATGCATTTGCTGTGCTTTAGGAGGCTTTTGAAATGCAGGAAAAGTGTTGTTGGGTTGTTTCCTCGAGAAAAAAAAATGGCCGTATTTTGCCATTTTTCTTAAGCCGCGCGGCTGTCGCTCAAAAAGGGTCAAAAAACAAAAGTTTGAAAACACACATTCTGTATGTGAATTTCTGCTGCCTCTTGCATTTAAAGCCCAAAACAATCATACTTTTAGCCGTACTGTAGTGGTATCCGTAATGCAATCCCACAAACGAAACAAGACATGCTCATGTTCTGCGCCATTTCAGGAGAAAGTGAGAAAAAGAAAAATACTGGAAATTTAAACAACACACTCACTGTAGACACATTGAATTGCTTAGAAACATTATTTTAAATGTTTCTGACTAACTGGGAGTGATTTGGGTGACTTTTCAAACAGTATTTGTAGATGTGTTTTTGATATAGTATGTGAGTTCCCAAAGTGCCCGACCTAGGGTTAGGGTTAGGGTTTCAATAAGAGCTAGACCTTTTCTGATGCATTTGCTGTGCTTTAGGAGGCTTTTGAAATGCAGGAAAAGTGTTGTTGGGTTGTTTCCTCGAGAAAAAAAAATGGCCGTATTTTGCCATTTTTCTTAAGCCGCGCGGCTGTCGCTCAAAAAGGGTCAAAAATCAAAAGTTTGAAAACACACATTCTGTATGTGAATTTATGCTGCCTCTTGCATTTAAAGCCCAAAACAATCATACTTTTAGCTGTACTATAGTGGTATCCGTAATGCAATTCCAAAAACGAAACAAGACATGGTCATGTTCTGCGCCATTTCAGGAGAAAGTGAGAAAGAGAAAAATACTGGAAATTTAAACAACACACTCACTGTAGACACATTGAATTGCTAAGAAACATTATTTTAAATGTTTCTAACTAGCTGGGAGTGATTTGGGTGACTTTTCAAACAGCATTTGTAGACGTGTTTTTGATACAGTATGTGAGTTCCCAAAGTGCCCGACCTAGGGTTAGGGTTAGGGTTTCAGTAAGAGCTAGACCTTTTCTGATGCATTTGCTGTGCTTTAGGAGGCTTTTGAAATGCAGGAAAAGTGTTGTTGGGTTGTTTCCTTGAGAAAAAAATATGGCCGTATTTTCCCTTTTTTCTTAAGCCGCGCGGCTGTCGCTCAAAAAGGGTCAAAAATCAAAAGTTTGAAAACACACATTCTGTATGTGAATTTATGCTGCCTCTTGCATTTAAAGCCCAAAACAGTCATACTTTTAGCCGTACTGTAGTGATATCCGTAATGCAATCCCACAAACGAAACAAGACATGCTCATGTTCTGCGCCATTTCAGGAGAAAGTGAGAAAAAGAAAAATACTGGAAATTTAAACAACACACTCACTGTAGACACATTGAATTGCTTAGAAACATTATTTTAAATGTTTCTAACTAGCTGGGAGTGATTTGGGTGACTTTTCAAACAGCATTTGTAGACGTGTTTTTGATACAGTATGTGAGTTCCCAAAGTGCCCGACCTAGGGTTAGGGTTAGGGTTTCAGTAAGAGCTAGACCTTTTCTGATGCATTTGCTGTGCTTTAGGAGGCTTTTGAAATGCAGGAAAAGTGTTGTTGGGTTGTTTCCTTGAGAAAAAAATATGGCCGTATTTTGCCATTTTTCTTAAGCCGCGCGGCTGTCGCTCAAAAAGGGTCAAAAATCAAAAGTTTGAAAACACACATTCTGTATGTGAATTTATGCTGCCTCTTGCATTTAAAGCCCAAAACAATCATACTTTTAGCCGTACTGTAGTGGTATCCGTAATGCAATCCCACAAACGAAACAAGACATGCTCATGTTCTGCGCCATTTCAGGAGAAAGTGAGAAAAAGAAAAATACTGGAAATTTAAACAACACACTCACTGTAGACACATTGAATTGCTTAGAAACATTATTTTAAATGTTTCTGACTAGCTGGGAGTGATTTGGGTGACTTTTCAAACATTATTTGTAGACGTGTTTTTGATACAGTATGTGAGTTCCCAAAGTGCCCGACCTAGGGTTAGGGTTAGGGTTTCAGTAGGAGCTAGACCTATTCTGATGCATTTGCTGTGCTTTAGGAGGCTTTTGAAATGCAGGAAAAGTGTTGTTGGGTTGTTTCCTCGAGAAAAAAATATGGCCGTATTTTCCCTTTTTTCTTAAGCCGCGCGGCTGTCGCTCAAAAAGGGTCAAAAATCAAAAGTTTGAAAACACACATTCTGTATGTGAATTTATGCTGCCTCTTGCATTTAAAGCCCAAAACAGTCATACTTTTAGCCGTACTGTAGTGATATCCGTAATGCAATCCCACAAACGAAACAAGACATGCTCATGTTCTGCGCCATTTCAGGAGAAAGTGAGAAAAAGAAAAATACTGGAAATTTAAACAACACACTCACTGTAGACACATTGAATTGCTTAGAAACATTATTTTAAATGTTTCTGACTAACTGGGAGTGATTTGGGTGACTTTTCAAACAGTATTTGTAGATGTGTTTTTGATATAGTATGTGAGTTCCCAAAGTGCCCGACCTAGGGTTAGGGTTAGGGTTTCAATAAGAGCTAGACCTTTTCTGATGCATTTGCTGTGCTTTAGGAGGCTTTTGAAATGCAGGAAAAGTGTTGTTGGGTTGTTTCCTCGAGAAAAAAAAATGGCCGTATTTTGCCATTTTTCTTAAGCCGCGCGGCTGTCGCTCAAAAAGGGTCAAAAATCAAAAGTTTGAAAACACACATTCTGTATGTGAATTTATGCTGCCTCTTGCATTTAAAGCCCAAAACAATCATACTTTTAGCTGTACTATAGTGGTATCCGTAATGCAATTCCAAAAACGAAACAAGACATGGTCATGTTCTGCGCCATTTCAGGAGAAAGTGAGAAAGAGAAAAATACTGGAAATTTAAACAACACACTCACTGTAGACACATTGAATTGCTAAGAAACATTATTTTAAATGTTTCTAACTAGCTGGGAGTGATTTGGGTGACTTTTCAAACAGCATTTGTAGACGTGTTTTTGATACAGTATGTGAGTTCCCAAAGTGCCCGACCTAGGGTTAGGGTTAGGGTTTCAGTAAGAGCTAGACCTTTTCTGATGCATTTGCTGTGCTTTAGGAGGCTTTTGAAATGCAGGAAAAGTGTTGTTGGGTTGTTTCCTTGAGAAAAAAATATGGCCGTATTTTGCCATTTTTCTTAAGCCGCGCGGCTGTCGCTCAAAAAGGGTCAAAAATCAAAAGTTTGAAAACACACATTCTGTATGTGAATTTATGCTGCCTCTTGCATTTAAAGCCCAAAACAATCATACTTTTAGCCGTACTGTAGTGGTATCCGTAATGCAATCCCACAAACGAAACAAGACATGCTCATGTTCTGCGCCATTTCAGGAGAAAGTGAGAAAAAGAAAAATACTGGAAATTTAAACAACACACTCACTGTAGACACATTGATTTGCTTAGAAACATTATTTTAAATGTTTCTGAGTAGCTGGGAGTGATTTGGGTGACTTTTCAAACAGTATTTGTAGACGTGTTTTTGATACAGTATGTGAGTTCCCAAAGTGCCCGACCTAGGGTTAGGGTTAGGGTTTCAGTAAGAGCTAGACCTTTTCTGATGCATTTGCTGAGCTTTAGGAGGCGATTGAAATGCAGGAAAAGTGTTGTTGGGTTGTTTCCTCGAGAAAAAAAAATGGCCGTATTTTGCCATTTTTCTTAAGCCGCGCGGCTGTCGCTCAAAAAGGGTCAAAAATCAAAAGTTTGAAAACACACATTCTGTATGTGAATTGATGCTGCCTCTTGCATTTAAAGCCCAAAACAATCATACTTTTAGCCGTACTGTAGTGGTATCCGTAATGCAATCCCACAAACGAAACAAGACATGCTCATGTTCTGCGCCATTTCAGGAGAAAGTGAGAAAAAGAAAAATACTGGAAATTTAAACAACACACTCACTGTAGACACATTGAATTGCTTAGAAACATTATTTTAAATGTTTCTGACTAGCTGGGAGTGATTTGGGTGACTTTTCAAACATTATTTGTAGACGTGTTTTTGATACAGTATGTGAGTTCCCAAAGTGCCCGACCTAGGGTTAGGGTTAGGGTTTCAGTAGGAGCTAGACCTATTCTGATGCATTTGCTGTGCTTTAGGAGGCTTTTGAAATGCAGGAAAAGTGTTGTTGGGTTGTTTCCTCGAGAAAAAAATATGGCCGTATTTTCCCTTTTTTCTTAAGCCGCGCGGCTGTCGCTCAAAAAGGGTCAAAAATCAAAAGTTTGAAAACACACATTCTGTATGTGAATTTATGCTGCCTCTTGCATTTAAAGCCCAAAACAGTCATACTTTTAGCCGTACTGTAGTGATATCCGTAATGCAATCCCACAAACGAAACAAGACATGCTCATGTTCTGCGCCATTTCAGGAGAAAGTGAGAAAAAGAAAAAATACTGGAAATTTAAACAACACACTCACTGTAGACACATTGAATTGCTTAGAAACATTATTTTAAATGTTTCTGACTAGCTGGGAGTGATTTGGGTGACTTTTCAAACACAGTATTTGTAGACATGTTTTTGATACAGTATGTGAGTTCCCAAAGTGCCCGACCTAGGGTTAGGGTTAGGGTTTCAGTAAGAGCTAGACCTTTTCTGATGCATTTGCTGTGCTTTAGGAGGCTTTTGAAATGCAGGAAAAGTGTTGTTGGGTTGTTTCCTCGAGAAAAAAAAATGGCCGTATTTTGCCATTTTTCTTAAGCCGCGCGGCTGTCGCTCAAAAAGGGTCAAAAATCAAAAGTTTGAAAACACACATTCTGTATGTGAATTTATGCTGCCTCTTGCATTTAAAGCCCAAAACAATCATACTTTTAGCCGTACTGTAGTGGTATCCGTAATGCAATCCCACAAACGAAACAAGACATGCTCATGTTCTGCGCCATTTCAGGAGAAAGTGAGAAAAAGAAAAATACTGGAAATTTAAACAACACACTCACTGTAGACACATTGAATTGCTTAGAAACATTATTTTAAATGTTTCTGACTAGCTGGGACTGATTTGGGTGACTTTTCAAACACAATATTTGTAGACATGTTTTTGATACAGTATGTGAGTTCCCAAAGTGCCCGACCTAGGGTTAGGGTTAGGGTTTCAATAAGAGCTAGACCTTTTCTGATGCATTTGCTGTGCTTTAGGAGGCTTTTGAAATGCAGGAAAAGTGTTGTTGGGTTGTTTCCTCGAGAAAAAGAAATGGCCGTATTTTGCCATTTTTCTTAAGCCGCGCGGCTGTCGCTCAAAAAGGGTCAAAAATCAAAAGTTTGAAAACACACATTCTGTATGTGAATTTATGCTGCCTCTTGCATTTAAAGCCCAAAACAATCATACTTTTAGCTGTACTATAGTGGTATCCGTAATGCAATTCCAAAAACGAAACAAGACATGGTCATGTTCTGCGCCATTTCAGGAGAAAGTGAGAAAGAGAAAAATACTGGAAATTTAAACAACACACTCACTGTAGACACATTGAATTGCTAAGAAACATTATTTTAAATGTTTCTAACTAGCTGGGAGTGATTTGGGTGACTTTTCAAACAGCATTTGTAGACGTGTTTTTGATACAGTATGTGAGTTCCCAAAGTGCCCGACCTAGGGTTAGGGTTAGGGTTTCAGTAAGAGCTAGACCTTTTCTGATGCATTTGCTGTGCTTTAGGAGGCTTTTGAAATGCAGGAAAAGTGTTGTTGGGTTGTTTCCTTGAGAAAAAAATATGGCCGTATTTTGCCATTTTTCTTAAGCCGCGCGGCTGTCGCTCAAAAAGGGTCAAAAATCAAAAGTTTGAAAACACACATTCTGTATGTGAATTTCTGCTGCCTCTTGCATTTAAAGCCCAAAACAATCATACTTTTAGCCGTACTGTAGTGGTATCCGTAATGCAATCCCACAAACGAAACAAGACATGCTCATGTTCTGCGCCATTTCAGGAGAAAGTGAGAAAAAGAAAAATACTGGAAATTTAAACAACACACTCACTGTAGACACATTGAATTGCTTAGAAACATTATTTTAAATGTTTCTGAGTAGCTGGGAGTGATTTGGGTGACTTTTCAAACAGTATTTGTAGACATGTTTTTGATACAGTATGTGAGTTCCCAAAGTGCCCGACCTAGGGTTAGGGTTAGGGTTTCAGTAAGAGCTAGACCTTTTCTGATGCATTTGCTGAGCTTTAGGAGGCGATTGAAATGCAGGAAAAGTGTTGTTGGGTTGTTTCCTCGAGAAAAAAAAATGGCCGTATTTTGCCATTTTTCTTAAGCCGCGCGGCTGTCGCTCAAAAAGGGTCAAAAATCAAAAGTTTGAAAACACACATTCTGTATGTGAATTTATGCTGCCTCTTGCATTTAAAGCCCAAAACAATCATACTTTTAGCCGTACTGTAGTGGTATCCGTAATGCAATCCCACAAACGAAACAAGACATGCTCATGTTCTGCGCCATTTCAGGAGAAAGTGAGAAAAAGAAAAATACTGGAAATTTAAACAACACACTCACTGTAGACACATTGAATTGCTTAGAAACATTATTTTAAATGTTTCTGACTAGCTGGGAGTGATTTGGGTGACTTTTCAAACATTATTTGTAGACGTGTTTTTGATACAGTATGTGAGTTCCCAAAGTGCCCGACCTAGGGTTAGGGTTAGGGTTTCAGTAGGAGCTAGACCTATTCTGATGCATTTGCTGTGCTTTAGGAGGCTTTTGAAATGCAGGAAAAGTGTTGTTGGGTTGTTTCCTCGAGAAAAAAATATGGCCGTATTTTCCCTTTTTTCTTAAGCCGCGCGGCTGTCGCTCAAAAAGGGTCAAAAATCAAAAGTTTGAAAACACACATTCTGTATGTGAATTTATGCTGCCTCTTGCATTTAAAGCCCAAAACAGTCATACTTTTAGCCGTACTGTAGTGATATCCGTAATGCAATCCCACAAACGAAACAAGACATGCTCATGTTCTGCGCCATTTCAGGAGAAAGTGAGAAAAAGAAAAATACTGGAAATTTAAACAACACACTCACTGTAGACACATTGAATTGCTTAGAAACATTATTTTAAATGTTTCTGACTAGCTGGGACTGATTTGGGTGACTTTTCAAACACAGTATTTGTAGACATGTTTTTGATACAGTATGTGAGTTCCCAAAGTGCCCGACCTAGGGGTAGGGTTAGGGTTTCAATAAGAGCTAGACCTTTTCTGATGCATTTGCTGTGCTTTAGGAGGCTTTTGAAATGCAGGAAAAGTGTTGTTGGGTTGTTTCCTCGAGAAAAAAATATGGCCGTATTTTGCCATTTTTCTTAAGCCGCGCGGCTGTCGCTCAAAAAGGGTCAAAAATCAAAAGTTTGAAAACACACATTCTGTATGTGAATTTATGCTGCCTCTTGCATTTAAAGCCCAAAACAATCATACTTTTAGCCGTACTGTAGTGGTATCCGTAATGCAATCCCACAAACGAAACAAGACATGCTCATGTTCTGCGCCATTTCAGGAGAAAGTGAGAAAAAGAAAAATACTGGAAATTTAAACAACACACTCACTGTAGACACATTGAATTGCTTAGAAACATTATTTTAAATGTTTCTGAGTAGCTGGGAGTGATTTGGGTGACTTTTCAAACAGCATTTGTAGACATGTTTTTGATACAGTATGTGAGTTCCCAAAGTGCCCGACCTAGGGTTAGGGTTAGGGTTTCAGTAAGAGCTAGACCTTTTCTGATGCATTTGCTGAGCTTTAGGAGGCGATTGAAATGCAGGAAAAGTGTTGTTGGGTTGTTTCCTCGAGAAAAAAAAATGGCCGTATTTTGCCATTTTTCTTAAGCCGCGCGGCTGTCGCTCAAAAAGGGTCAAAAATCAAAAGTTTGAAAACACACATTCTGTATGTGAATTTATGCTGCCTCTTGCATTTAAAGCCCAAAACAATCATACTTTTAGCCGTACTGTAGTGGTATCCGTAATGCAATCCCACAAACGAAACAAGACATGCTCATGTTCTGCGCCATTTCAGGAGAAAGTGAGAAAAAGAAAAATACTGGAAATTTAAACAACACACTCACTGTAGACACATTGAATTGCTTAGAAACATTATTTTAAATGTTTCTGACTAGCTGGGAGTGATTTGGGTGACTTTTCAAACATTATTTGTAGACGTGTTTTTGATACAGTATGTGAGTTCCCAAAGTGCCCGACCTAGGGTTAGGTTTAGGGTTTCAGTAGGAGCTAGACCTATTCTGATGCATTTGCTGTGCTTTAGGAGGCTTTTGAAATGCAGGAAAAGTGTTGTTGGGTTGTTTCCTCGAGAAAAAAATATGGCCGTATTTTCCGTTTTTTCTTAAGCCGCGCGGCTGTCGCTCAAAAAGGGTCAAAAATCAAAAGTTTGAAAACACACATTCTGTATGTGAATTTATGCTGCCTCTTGCATTTAAAGCCCAAAACAGTCATACTTTTAGCCGTACTGTAGTGATATCCGTAATGCAATCCCACAAACGAAACAAGACATGCTCATGTTCTGCGCCATTTCAGGAGAAAGTGAGAAAAAGAAAAATACTGGAAATTTAAACAACACACTCACTGTAGACACATTGAATTGCTTAGAAACATTATTTTAAATGTTTCTTACTAACTGGGAGTGATTTGGGTGACTTTTCAAACAGTATTTGTAGATGTGTTTTTGATACAGTATGTGAGTTCCCAAAGTGCCCGACCTAGGGTTAGGGTTAGGGTTTCAATAAGAGCTAGACCTTTTCTGATGCATTTGCTGTGCTTTAGGAGGCTTTTGAAATGCAGGAAAAGTGTTGTTGGGTTGTTTCCTCGAGAAAAAAAAATGGCCGTATTTTGCCATTTTTCTTAAGCCGCGCGGCTGTCGCTCAAAAAGGGTCAAAAATCAAAAGTTTGAAAACACACATTCTGTATGTGAATTTATGCTGCCTCTTGCATTTAAAGCCCAAAACAATCATACTTTTAGCTGTACTATAGTGGTATCCGTAATGCAATTCCACAAACGAAACAAGACATGGTCATGTTCTGCGCCATTTCAGGAGAAAGTGAGAAAGAGAAAAATACTGGAAATTTAAACAACACACTCACTGTAGACACATTGAATTGCTAAGAAACATTATTTTAAATGTTTCTAACTAGCTGGGAGTGATTTGGGTGACTTTTCAAACAGCATTTGTAGACGTGTTTTTGATACAGTATGTGAGTTCCCAAAGTGCCCGACCTAGGGTTAGGGTTAGGGTTTCAGTAAGAGCTAGACCTTTTCTGATGCATTTGCTGAGCTTTAGGAGGCGATTGAAATGCAGGAAAAGTGTTGTTGGGTTGTTTCCTCGAGAAAAAAAAATGGCCGTATTTTGCCATTTTTCTTAAGCCGCGCGGCTGTCGCTCAAAAAGGGTCAAAAATCAAAAGTTTGAAAACACACATTCTGTATGTGAATTTATGCTGCCTCTTGCATTTAAAGCCCAAAACAATCATACTTTTAGCCGTACTGTAGTGGTATCCGTAATGCAATCCCACAAACGAAACAAGACATGCTCATGACTGCGCCATTTCAGGAGAAAGTGAGAAAAAGAAAAATACTGGAAATTTAAACAACACACTCACTGTAGACACATTGAATTGCTTAGAAACATTATTTTAAATGTTTCTGACTAGCTGGGAGTGATTTGGGTGACTTTTCAAACATTATTTGTAGACGTGTTTTTGATACAGTATGTGAGTTCCCAAAGTGCCCGACCTAGGGTTAGGGTTAGGGTTTCAGTAGGAGCTAGACCTATTCTGATGCATTTGCTGTGCTTTAGGAGGCTTTTGAAATGCAGGAAAAGTGTTGTTGGGTTGTTTCCTCGAGAAAAAAATATGGCCGTATTTTCCCTTTTTTCTTAAGCCGCGCGGCTGTCGCTCAAAAAGGGTCAAAAATCAAAAGTTTGAAAACACACATTCTGTATGTGAATTTATGCTGCCTCTTGCATTTAAAGCCCAAAACAGTCATACTTTTAGCCGTACTGTAGTGGTATCCGTAATGCAATCCCACAAACGAAACAAGACATGCTCATGTTCTGCGCCATTTCAGGAGAAAGTGAGAAAAAGAAAAATACTGGAAATTTAAACAACACACTCACTGTAGACACATTGAATTGCTTAGAAACATTATTTTAAATGTTTCTGACTAGCTGGGACTGATTTGGGTGACTTTTCAAACACAGTATTTGTAGACATGTTTTTGATACAGTATGTGAGTTCCCAAAGTGCCCGACCTAGGGTTAGGGTTAGGGTTTCAGTAAGAGCTAGACCTTTTCTGATGCATTTGCTGTGCTTTAGGAGGCTTTTGAAATGCAGGAAAAGTGTTGTTGGGTTTGTTTCCTCGAGAAAAAAATATGGCCGTATTTTGCCATTTTTCTTAAGCCGCGCGGCTGTCGCTCAAAAAGGGTCAAAAATCAAAAGTTTGAAAACACACATTCTGTATGTGAATTTATGCTGCCTCTTGCATTTAAAGCCCAAAACAATCATACTTTTAGCCGTACTGTAGTGGTATCCGTAATGCAATCCCACAAACGAAACAAGACATGCTCATGTTCTGCGCCATTTCAGGAGAAAGTGAGAAAAAGAAAAATACTGGAAATTTAAACAACACACTCACTGTAGACACATTGAATTGCTTAGAAACATTATTTTAAATGTTTCTGACTAGCTGGGAGTGATTTGGGTGACTTTTCAAACACAGTATTTGTAGACATGTTTTTGATACAGTATGTGAGTTCCCAAAGTGCCCGACCTAGGGTTAGGGTTAGGGTTTCAGTAAGAGCTAGACCTTTTCTGATGCATTTGCTGTGCTTTAGGAGGCTTTTGAAATGCAGGAAAAGTGTTGTTGGGTTTGTTTCCTCGAGAAAAAAATATGGCCGTATTTTGCCATTTTTCTTAAGCCGCGCGGCTGTCGCTCAAAAAGGGTCAAAAATCAAAAGTTTGAAAACACACATTCTGTATGTGAATTTATGCTGCCTCTTGCATTTAAAGCCCAAAACAATCATACTTTTAGCTGTACTATAGTGGTATCCGTAATGCAATTCCACAAACGAAACAAGACATGGTCATGTTCTGCGCCATTTCAGGAGAAAGTGAGAAAGAGAAAAATACTGGAAATTTAAACAACACACTCACTGTAGACACATTGAATTGTTAAGAAACATTATTTTAAATGTTTCTAACTAGCTGGGAGTGATTTGGGTGACTTTTCAAACAGCATTTGTAGACGTGTTTTTGATACAGTATGTGAGTTCCCAAAGTGCCCGACCTAGGGTTAGGGTTAGGGTTTCAGTAAGAGCTAGACCTTTTCTGATGCATTTGCTGTGCTTTAGGAGGCTCTTGAAATGCAGGAAAAGTGTTGTTGGGTTGTTTCCTTGAGAAAAAAATATGGCCGTATTTTGCCATTTTTCTTAAGCCGCGCGGCTGTCGCTCAAAAAGGGTCAAAAATCAAAAGTTTGAAAACACACATTCTGTATGTGAATTTATGCTGCCTCTTGCATTTAAAGCCCAAAACAGTCATACTTTTAGCCGTACTGTAGTGGTATCCGTAATGCAATCCCACAAACGAAACAAGACATGCTCATGTTCTGCGCCATTTCAGGAGAAAGTGAGAAAAAGAAAAATACTGGAAATTTAAACAACACACTCACTGTAGACACATTGAATTGCTTAGAAACATTATTTTAAATGTTTCTGACTAGCTGGGACTGATTTGGGTGACTTTTCAAACACAGTATTTGTAGACATGTTTTTGATACAGTATGTGAGTTCCCAAAGTGCCCGACCTAGGGTTAGGGTTAGGGTTTCAGTAAGAGCTAGACCTTTTCTGATGCATTTGCTGTGCTTTAGGAGGGTTTTGAAATGCAGGAAAAGTGTTGTTGGGTTGTTTCCTCGAGAAAAAAAAATGGCCGTATTTTGCCATTTTTCTTAAGCCGCGCGGCTGTCGCTCAAAAAGGGTCAAAAATCAAAAGTTTGAAAACACACATTCTGTATGTGAATTTATGCTGCCTCTTGCATTTAAAGCCCAAAACAATCATACTTTTAGCCGTACTGTAGTGGTATCCGTAATGCAATCCCACAAACGAAACAAGACATGCTCATGTTCTGCGCCATTTCAGGAGAAAGTGAGAAAAAGAAAAATACTGGAAATTTAAACAACACACTCACTGTAGACACATTGAATTGCTTAGAAACATTATTTTAAATGTTTCTGACTAGCTGGGAGTGATTTGGGTGACTTTTCAAACACAGTATTTGTAGACATGTTTTTGATACAGTATGTGAGTTCCCAAAGTGCCCGACCTAGGGTTAGGGTTAGGGTTTCAGTAAGAGCTAGACCTTTTCTGATGCATTTGCTGTGCTTTAGGAGGCTTTTGAAATGCAGGAAAAGTGTTGTTGGGTTTTTTCCTCGAGAAAAAAATATGGCCGTATTTTGCCATTTTTCTTAAGCCGCGCGGCTGTCGCTCAAAAAGGGTCAAAAATCAAAAGTTTGAAAACACACATTCTGTATGTGAATTTATGCTGCCTCTTGCATTTAAAGCCCAAAACAATCATACTTTTAGCTGTACTGTAGTGGTATCCGTAATGCAATCCCACAAACGAAACAAGACATGCTCATGTTCTGCGCCATTTCAGGAGAAAGTGAGAAAAAGAAAAATACTGGAAATTTAAACAACACACTCACTGTAGACACATTGAATTGCTTAGAAACATTATTTTAAACGTTTCTGACTAGCTGGGAGTGATTTGGGTGACAATTCGAGGACAGTATTTGTAGACGTGTTTTTGATACAGTATGTGAGTTCCCAAAGTGCCCGACCTAGGGTTAGGGTTAGGGTTTCAGTAAGAGCTAGACCTTTTCTGATGCATTTGCTGTGCTTTAGGAGGCTTTTGAAATGCAGGAAAAGTGTTGTTGGGTTGTTTCCTCGAGAAAAAAAAATGGCCATATTTTGCCATTTCTCTTAAGCCGCGCGGCTGTCGCTCAAAAAGGGTCAAAAATCAAAAGTTTGAAAACACACATTCTGTATGTGAATTTCTGCTGCCTCTTGCATTTAAAGCCCAAAACAATCATACTTTTAGCCGTACTGTAGTGGTATCCGTAATGCAATCCCACAAACGAAACAAGACATGCTCATGTTCTGCGCCATTTCAGGAGAAAGTGAGAAAAAGAAAAATACTGGAAATTTAAACAACACACTCACTGTAGACACATTGAATTGCTTAGAAACATTATTTTAAATGTTTCTGACTAACTGGGAGTGATTTGGGTGACTTTTCAAACAGTATTTGCAGATGTGTTTTTGATACAGTATGTGAGTTCCCAAAGTGCCCGACCTAGGGTTAGGGTTAGGGTTTCAATAAGAGCTAGACCTTTTCTGATGCATTTGCTGTGCTTTAGGAGGCTTTTGAAATGCAGGAAAAGTGTTGTTGGGTTGTTTCCTCGAGAAAAAAAAATGGCCGTATTTTGCCATTTTTCTTAAGCCGCGCGGCTGTCGCTCAAAAAGGGTCAAAAATCAAAAGTTTGAAAACACACATTCTGTATGTGAATTTCTGCTGCCTCTTGCATTTAAAGCCCAAAACAATCAAACTTTTAGCCGTACTGTAGTGGTATTCGTAATGCAATCCCACAAACGAAACAAGACATGCTCATGTTCTGCGCCATTTCAGGAGAAAGTGAGAAAAAGAAAAATACTGGAAATTTAAACAACACACTCACTGTAGACACATTGAATTGCTTAGAAACATTATTTTAAATGTTTCTGACTTACTGGGAGTGATTTGGGTGACTTTTCAAACAGTATTTGTAGATGTGTTTTTGATACAGTATGTGAGTTCCCAAAGTGCCCGACCTAGGGTTAGGGTTAGGGTTTCAATAAGAGCTAGACCTTTTCTGATGCATTTGCTGTGCTTTAGGAGGCTTTTGAAATGCAGGAAAAGTGTTGTTGGGTTGTTTCCTCGAGAAAAAAATATGGCCGTATTTTGCCATTTTTCTTAAGCCGCGCGGCTGTCGCTCAAAAAGGGTCAAAAATCAAAAGTTTGAAAACACACATTCTGTATGTGAATTAATGCTGCCTCTTGCATTTAAAGCCCAAAACAGTCATACTTTTAGCCGTACTGTAGTGGTATCCGTAATGCAATCCCACAAACGAAACAAGACATGCTCATGTTCTGCGCCATTTCAGGAGAAAGTGAGAAAAAGAAAAATACTGGAAATTTAAACAACACACTCACTGTAGACACATTGAATTGCTTAGAAACATTATTTTAAATGTTTCTGACTAGCTGGGACTGATTTGGGTGACTTTTCAAACACAGTATTTGTAGACATGTTTTTGATACAGTATGTGAGTTCCCAAAGTGCCCGACCTAGGGTTAGGGTTAGGGTTTCAATAAGAGCTAGACCTTTTCTGATGCATTTGCTGTGCTTAGGAGGCTTTTGAAATGCAGGAAAAGTGTTGCTGGGTTGTTTCCTCGAGAAAAAAATATGGCCGTATTTTGCCATTTTTCTTAAGCCGCGCGGCTGTCGCTCAAAAAGGGTCAAAAATCAAAAGTTTGAAAACACACATTCTGTATGTGAATTTATGCTGCCTCTTGCATTTAAAGCCCAAAACAGTCATACTTTTAGCGGTACTGTAGTGGTATCCGTAATGCAATCCCACAAACGAAACAAGACATGCTCATGTTCTGCGCCATTTCAGGAGAAAGTGAGAAAAAGAAAAATACTGGAAATTTAAACAACACACTCACTGTAGACACATTGAATTGCTTAGAAACATTATTTTAAATGTTTCTGACTAGCTGGGAGTGATTTGGGTGACTTTTCAAACACAGTGTTTGTAGACGTGTTTTTGATACAGTATGTGAGTTCCCAAAGTGCCCGACCTAGGGTTAGGGTTAGGGTTTCAGTAAGAGCTAGACCTTTTCTGATGCATTTGCTGTGCTTTAGGAGGGTTTTGAAATGCAGGAAAAGTGTTGTTGGGTTGTTTCCTCGAGAAAAAAAAATGGCCGTATTTTGCCATTTTTCTTAAGCCGCGCGGCTGTCGCTCAAAAAGGGTCAAAAATCAAAAGTTTGAAAACACACATTCTGTATGTGAATTTATGCTGCCTCTTGCATTTAAAGCCCAAAACAATCATACTTTTAGCCGTACTGTAGTGGTATCCGTAATGCAATCCCACAAACGAAACAAGACATGCTCATGTTCTGCGCCATTTCAGGAGAAAGTGAGAAAAAGAAAAATACTGGAAATTTAAACAACACACTCACTGTAGACACATTGAATTGCTTAGAAACATTATTTTAAATGTTTCTGACTAGCTGGGACTGATTTGGGTGACTTTTCAAACACAGTATTTGTAGACATGTTTTTGATACAGTATGTGAGTTCCCAAAGTGCCCGACCTAGGGTTAGGGTTAGGGTTTCAATAAGAGCTAGACCTTTTCTGATGCATTTGCTGTGCTTTAGGAGGCTTTTGAAATGCAGGAAAAGTGTTGTTGGGTTGTTTCCTCGAGAAAAAAAAATGGCCGTATTTTGCCATTTTTCTTAAGCCGCGCGGCTGTCGCTCAAAAAGGGTCAAAAATCAAAAGTTTGAAAACACACATTCTGTATGTGAATTAATGCTGCCTCTTGCATTTAAAGCCCAAAACAGTCATACTTTTAGCCGTACTGTAGTGGTATCCGTAATGCAATCCCACAAACGAAACAAGACATGCTCATGTTCTGCGCCATTTCAGGAGAAAGTGAGAAAAAGAAAAATACTGGAAATTTAAACAACACACTCACTGTAGACACATTGAATTGCTTAGAAACATTATTTTAAACGTTTCTGACTAGCTGGGAGTGATTTGGGTGACAATTCGAGGACAGTATTTGTAGACGTGTTTTTGATACAGTATGTGAGTTCCCAAAGTGCCCGACCTAGGGTTAGGGTTAGGGTTTCAGTAAGAGCTAGACCTTTTCTGATGCATTTGCTGTGCTTTAGGAGGCTTTTGAAATGCAGGAAAAGTGTTGTTGGGTTGTTTCCTCGAGAAAAAAAAATGGCCGTATTTTGCCATTTTTCTTAAGCCGCGCGGCTGTCGCTCAAAAAGGGTCAAAAATCAAAAGTTTGAAAACACACATTCTGTATGTGAATTTCTGCTGCCTCTTGCATTTAAAGCCCAAAACAATCATACTTTTAGCCGTACTGTAGTGGTATCCGTAATGCAATCCCACAAACGAAACAAGACATGCTCATGTTCTGCGCCATTTCAGGAGAAAGTGAGAAAAAGAAAAATACTGGAAATTTAAACAACACACTCACTGTAGACACATTGAATTGCTTAGAAACATTATTTTAAATGTTTCTGACTAACTGGGAGTGATTTGGGTGACTTTTCAAACAGTATTTGCAGATGTGTTTTTGATACAGTATGTGAGTTCCCAAAGTGCCCGACCTAGGGTTAGGGTTAGGGTTTCAATAAGAGCTAGACCTTTTCTGATGCATTTGCTGTGCTTTAGGAGGCTTTTGAAATGCAGGAAAAGTGTTGTTGGGTTGTTTCCTCGAGAAAAAAAAATGGCCGTATTTTGCCATTTTTCTTAAGCCGCGCGGCTGTCGCTCAAAAAGGGTCAAAAATCAAAAGTTTGAAAACACACATTCTGTATGTGAATTTCTGCTGCCTCTTGCATTTAAAGCCCAAAACAATCAAACTTTTAGCCGTACTGTAGTGGTATTCGTAATGCAATCCCACAAACGAAACAAGACATGCTCATGTTCTGCGCCATTTCAGGAGAAAGTGAGAAAAAGAAAAATACTGGAAATTTAAACAACACACTCACTGTAGACACATTGAATTGCTTAGAAACATTATTTTAAATGTTTCTGACTTACTGGGAGTGATTTGGGTGACTTTTCAAACAGTATTTGTAGATGTGTTTTTGATACAGTATGTGAGTTCCCAAAGTGCCCGACCTAGGGTTAGGGTTAGGGTTTCAATAAGAGCTAGACCTTTTCTGATGCATTTGCTGTGCTTTAGGAGGCTTTTGAAATGCAGGAAAAGTGTTGTTGGGTTGTTTCCTCGAGAAAAAAATATGGCCGTATTTTGCCATTTTTCTTAAGCCGCGCGGCTGTCGCTCAAAAAGGGTCAAAAATCAAAAGTTTGAAAACACACATTCTGTATGTGAATTAATGCTGCCTCTTGCATTTAAAGCCCAAAACAGTCATACTTTTAGCCGTACTGTAGTGGTATCCGTAATGCAATCCCACAAACGAAACAAGACATGCTCATGTTCTGCGCCATTTCAGGAGAAAGTGAGAAAAAGAAAAATACTGGAAATTTAAACAACACACTCACTGTAGACACATTGAATTGCTTAGAAACATTATTTTAAATGTTTCTGACTAGCTGGGACTGATTTGGGTGACTTTTCAAACACAGTATTTGTAGACATGTTTTTGATACAGTATGTGAGTTCCCAAAGTGCCCGACCTAGGGTTAGGGTTAGGGTTTCAATAAGAGCTAGACCTTTTCTGATGCATTTGCTGTGCTTAGGAGGCTTTTGAAATGCAGGAAAAGTGTTGCTGGGTTGTTTCCTCGAGAAAAAAATATGGCCGTATTTTGCCATTTTTCTTAAGCCGCGCGGCTGTCGCTCAAAAAGGGTCAAAAATCAAAAGTTTGAAAACACACATTCTGTATGTGAATTTATGCTGCCTCTTGCATTTAAAGCCCAAAACAGTCATACTTTTAGCGGTACTGTAGTGGTATCCGTAATGCAATCCCACAAACGAAACAAGACATGCTCATGTTCTGCGCCATTTCAGGAGAAAGTGAGAAAAAGAAAAATACTGGAAATTTAAACAACACACTCACTGTAGACACATTGAATTGCTTAGAAACATTATTTTAAATGTTTCTGACTAGCTGGGAGTGATTTGGGTGACTTTTCAAACACAGTGTTTGTAGACGTGTTTTTGATACAGTATGTGAGTTCCCAAAGTGCCCGACCTAGGGTTAGGGTTAGGGTTTCAGTAAGAGCTAGACCTTTTCTGATGCATTTGCTGTGCTTTAGGAGGGTTTTGAAATGCAGGAAAAGTGTTGTTGGGTTGTTTCCTCGAGAAAAAAAAATGGCCGTATTTTGCCATTTTTCTTAAGCCGCGCGGCTGTCGCTCAAAAAGGGTCAAAAATCAAAAGTTTGAAAACACACATTCTGTATGTGAATTTATGCTGCCTCTTGCATTTAAAGCCCAAAACAATCATACTTTTAGCCGTACTGTAGTGGTATCCGTAATGCAATCCCACAAACGAAACAAGACATGCTCATGTTCTGCGCCATTTCAGGAGAAAGTGAGAAAAAGAAAAATACTGGAAATTTAAACAACACACTCACTGTAGACACATTGAATTGCTTAGAAACATTATTTTAAATGTTTCTGACTAGCTGGGACTGATTTGGGTGACTTTTCAAACACAGTATTTGTAGACATGTTTTTGATACAGTATGTGAGTTCCCAAAGTGCCCGACCTAGGGTTAGGGTTAGGGTTTCAATAAGAGCTAGACCTTTTCTGATGCATTTGCTGTGCTTTAGGAGGCTTTTGAAATGCAGGAAAAGTGTTGTTGGGTTGTTTCCTCGAGAAAAAAAAATGGCCGTATTTTGCCATTTTTCTTAAGCCGCGCGGCTGTCGCTCAAAAAGGGTCAAAAATCAAAAGTTTGAAAACACACATTCTGTATGTGAATTAATGCTGCCTCTTGCATTTAAAGCCCAAAACAGTCATACTTTTAGCCGTACTGTAGTGGTATCCGTAATGCAATCCCACAAACGAAACAAGACATGCTCATGTTCTGCGCCATTTCAGGAGAAAGTGAGAAAAAGAAAAATACTGGAAATTTAAACAACACACTCACTGTAGACACATTGAATTGCTTAGAAACATTATTTTAAATGTTTCTGACTAGCTGGGACTGATTTGGGTGACTTTTCAAACACAGTATTTGTAGACATGTTTTTGATACAGTATGTGAGTTCCCAAAGTGCCCGACCTAGGGTTAGGGTTAGGGTTTCAGTAAGAGCTAGACCTTTTCTGATGCATTTGCTGTGCTTTAGGAGGCTTTTGAAATGCAGGAAAAGTGTTGTTGGGTTGTTTCCTCGAGAAAAAAATATGGCCGTATTTTGCCATTTTTCTTAAGCCGCGCGGCTGTCGCTCAAAAAGGGTCAAAAATCAAAAGTTTGAAAACACACATTCTGTATGTGAATTTATGCTGCCTCTTGCATTTAAAGCCCAAAACAATCATACTTTTAGCTGTACTGTAGTGGTATCCGTAATGCAATCCCACAAACGAAACAAGACATGCTCATGTTCTGCGCCATTTCAGGAGAAAGTGAGAAAAAGAAAAATACTGGAAATTTAAACAACACACTCACTGTAGACACATTGAATTGCTTAGAAACATTATTTTAAACGTTTCTGACTAGCTGGGAGTGATTTGGGTGACAATTCGAGGACAGTATTTGTAGACGTGTTTTTGATACAGTATGTGAGTTCCCAAAGTGCCCGACCTAGGGTTAGGGTTAGGGTTTCAGTAAGAGCTAGACCTTTTCTGATGCATTTGCTGTGCTTTAGGAGGCTTTTGAAATGCAGGAAAAGTGTTGTTGGGTTGTTTCCTCGAGAAAAAAAAATGGCCGTATTTTGCCATTTTTCTTAAGCCGCGCGGCTGTCGCTCAAAAAGGGTCAAAAATCAAAAGTTTGAAAACACACATTCTGTATGTGAATTTCTGCTGCCTCTTGCATTTAAAGCCCAAAACAATCATACTTTTAGCCGTACTGTAGTGGTATCCGTAATGCAATCCCACAAACGAAACAAGACATGCTCATGTTCTGCGCCATTTCAGGAGAAAGTGAGAAAAAGAAAAATACTGGAAATTTAAACAACACACTCACTGTAGACACATTGAATTGCTTAGAAACATTATTTTAAATGTTTCTGACTAACTGGGAGTGATTTGGGTGACTTTTCAAACAGTATTTGCAGATGTGTTTTTGATACAGTATGTGAGTTCCCAAAGTGCCCGACCTAGGGTTAGGGTTAGGGTTTCAATAAGAGCTAGACCTTTTCTGATGCATTTGCTGTGCTTTAGGAGGCTTTTGAAATGCAGGAAAAGTGTTGTTGGGTTGTTTCCTCGAGAAAAAAAAATGGCCGTATTTTGCCATTTTTCTTAAGCCGCGCGGCTGTCGCTCAAAAAGGGTCAAAAATCAAAAGTTTGAAAACACACATTCTGTATGTGAATTTCTGCTGCCTCTTGCATTTAAAGCCCAAAACAATCATACTTTTAGCCGTACTGTAGTGGTATCCGTAATGCAATCCCACAAACGAAACAAGACATGCTCATGTTCTGCGCCATTTCAGGAGAAAGTGAGAAAAAGAAAAATACTGGAAATTTAAACAACACACTCACTGTAGACACATTGAATTGCTTAGAAACATTATTTTAAATGTTTCTGACTTACTGGGAGTGATTTGGGTGACTTTTCAAACAGTATTTGCAGATGTGTTTTTGATACAGTATGTGAGTTCCCAAAGTGCCCGACCTAGGGTTAGGGTTAGGGTTTCAATAAGAGCTAGACCTTTTCTGATGCATTTGCTGTGCTTTATTAGGCTTTTGAAATGCAGGAAAAGTGTTGTTGGGTTGTTTCCTCGAGAAAAAAATATGGCCGTATTTTGCCATTTTTCTTAAGCCGCGCGGCTGTCGCTCAAAAAGGGTCAAAAATCAAAAGTTTGAAAACACACATTCTGTATGTGAATTAATGCTGCCTCTTGCATTTAAAGCCCAAAACAGTCATACTTTTAGCCGTACTGTAGTGGTATCCGTAATGCAATCCCACAAACGAAACAAGACATGCTCATGTTCTGCGCCATTTCAGGAGAAAGTGAGAAAAAGAAAAATACTGGAAATTTAAACAACACACTCACTGTAGACACATTGAATTGCTTAGAAACATTATTTTAAATGTTTCTGACTAGCTGGGACTGATTTGGGTGACTTTTCAAACACAGTATTTGTAGACATGTTTTTGATACAGTATGTGAGTTCCCAAAGTGCCCGACCTAGGGTTAGGGTTAGGGTTTCAATAAGAGCTAGACCTTTTCTGATGCATTTGCTGTGCTTAGGAGGCTTTTGAAATGCAGGAAAAGTGTTGCTGGGTTGTTTCCTCGAGAAAAAAATATGGCCGTATTTTGCCATTTTTCTTAAGCCGCGCGGCTGTCGCTCAAAAAGGGTCAAAAATCAAAAGTTTGAAAACACACATTCTGTATGTGAATTTATGCTGCCTCTTGCATTTAAAGCCCAAAACAGTCATACTTTTAGCGGTACTGTAGTGGTATCCGTAATGCAATCCCACAAACGAAACAAGACATGCTCATGTTCTGCGCCATTTCAGGAGAAAGTGAGAAAAAGAAAAATACTGGAAATTTAAACAACACACTCACTGTAGACACATTGAATTGCTTAGAAACATTATTTTAAATGTTTCTGACTAGCTGGGAGTGATTTGGGTGACTTTTCAAACACAGTGTTTGTAGACGTGTTTTTGATACAGTATGTGAGTTCCCAAAGTGCCCGACCTAGGGTTAGGGTTAGGGTTTCAGTAAGAGCTAGACCTTTTCTGATGCATTTGCTGTGCTTTAGGAGGGTTTTGAAATGCAGGAAAAGTGTTGTTGGGTTGTTTCCTCGAGAAAAAAAAATGGCCGTATTTTGCCATTTTTCTTAAGCCGCGCGGCTGTCGCTCAAAAAGGGTCAAAAATCAAAAGTTTGAAAACACACATTCTGTATGTGAATTTATGCTGCCTCTTGCATTTAAAGCCCAAAACAATCATACTTTTAGCCGTACTGTAGTGGTATCCGTAATGCAATCCCACAAACGAAACAAGACATGCTCATGTTCTGCGCCATTTCAGGAGAAAGTGAGAAAAAGAAAAATACTGGAAATTTAAACAACACACTCACTGTAGACACATTGAATTGCTTAGAAACATTATTTTAAATGTTTCTGACTAGCTGGGACTGATTTGGGTGACTTTTCAAACACAGTATTTGTAGACATGTTTTTGATACAGTATGTGAGTTCCCAAAGTGCCCGACCTAGGGTTAGGGTTAGGGTTTCAATAAGAGCTAGACCTTTTCTGATGCATTTGCTGTGCTTTAGGAGGCTTTTGAAATGCAGGAAAAGTGTTGTTGGGTTGTTTCCTCGAGAAAAAAAAATGGCCGTATTTTGCCATTTTTCTTAAGCCGCGCGGCTGTCGCTCAAAAAGGGTCAAAAATCAAAAGTTTGAAAACACACATTCTGTATGTGAATTTATGCTGCCTCTTGCATTTAAAGCCCAAAACAATCATACTTTTAGCCGTACTGTAGTGGTATCCGTAATGCAATCCCACAAACGAAACAAGACATGCTCATGTTCTGCGCCATTTCAGGAGAAAGTGAGAAAAAGAAAAATACTGGAAATTTAAACAACACACTCACTGTAGACACATTGAATTGCTTAGAAACATTATTTTAAATGTTTCTGACTAGCTGGGACTGATTTGGGTGACTTTTCAAACACAGTATTTGTAGACATGTTTTTGATACAGTATGTGAGTTCCCAAAGTGCCCGACCTAGGGTTAGGGTTAGGGTTTCAATAAGAGCTAGACCTTTTCTGATGCATTTGCTGTGCTTTAGGAGGCTTTTGAAATGCAGGAAAAGTGTTGTTGGGTTGTTTCCTTGAGAAAAAAAAATGGCCGTATTTTGCCATTTTTCTTAAGCCGCGCGGCTGTCGCTCAAAAAGGGTCAAATATCAAAAGTTTGAAAACACACATTCTGTATGTGAATTTATGCTGCCTCTTGCATTTAAAGCCCAAAACAATCATACTTTTAGCCGTACTGTAGTGGTATCCGTAATGCAATCCCACAAACGAAACAAGACATGCTCATGTTCTGCGCCATTTCAGGAGAAAGTGAGAAAAAGAAAAATACTGGAAATTTAAACAACACACTCACTGTAGACACATTGAATTGCTTAGAAACATTATTTTAAACGTTTCTGACTAGCTGGGAGTGATTTGGGTGACAATTCGAGCACAATATTTGTAGACGTGTTTTTGATACAGTATGTGAGTTCCCAAAGTGCCCGACCTAGGGTTAGGGTTAGGGTTTCAATAAGAGCTAGACCTTTTCTGATGCATTTGCTGTGCTTTAGGAGGTGATTGAAATGCAGGAAAAGTGTTGTTGGGTTGTTTCCTCGAGAAAAAAATATGGCCGTATTTTGCCATTTTTCTTAAGCCGCGCGGCTGTCGCTCAAAAAGGGTCAAAAATCAAAAGTTTGAAAACACACATTCTGTATGTGAATTTATGCTGCCTCTTGCATTTAAAGCCCAAAACAATCATACTTTTAGCCGTACTGTAGTGGTATCCGTAATGCAATCCCACAAACGAAACAAGACATGCTCATGTTCTGCGCCATTTCAGGAGAAAGTGAGAAAAAGAAAAATACTGGAAATTTAAACAACACACTCACTGTAGACACATTGAATTGCTTAGAAACATTATTTTAAACGTTTCTGACTAGCTGGGAGTGATTTGGGTGACAATTCGAGGACAGTATTTGTAGACGTGTTTTTGATACAGTATGTGAGTTCCCAAAGTGCCCGACCTAGGGTTAGGGTTAGGGTTTCAGTAAGAGCTAGACCTTTTCTGATGCATTTGCTGTGCTTTAGGAGGCTTTTGAAATGCAGGAAAAGTGTTGTTGGGTTGTTTCCTCGAGAAAAAAAAATGGCCGTATTTTGCCATTTTTCTTAAGCCGCGCGGCTGTCGCTCAAAAAGGGTCAAAAATCAAAAGTTTGAAAACACACATTCTGTATGTGAATTTCTGCTGCCTCTTGCATTTAAAGCCCAAAACAATCATACTTTTAGCCGTACTGTAGTGGTATCCGTAATGCAATCCCACACACGAAACAAGACATGCTCATGTTCTGCGCCATTTCAGGAGAGAGTGAGAAAAAGAAAAATACTGGAAATTTAAACAACACACTCACTGTAGACACATTGAATTGCTTAGAAACATTATTTTAAATGTTTCTGACTAACTGGGAGTGATTTGGGTGACTTTTCAAACAGTATTTGTAGATGTGTTTTTGATACAGTATGTGAGTTCCCAAAGTGCCCGACCTAGGGTTAGGGTTAGGGTTTCAATAAGAGCTAGACCTTTTCTGATGCATTTGCTGTGCTTTAGGAGGCTTTTGAAATGCAGGAAAAGTGTTGTTGGGTTGTTTCCTCGAGAAAAAAAAATGGCCGTATTTTGCCATTTTTCTTAAGCCGCGCGGCTGTCGCTCAAAAAGGGTCAAAAATCAAAAGTTTGAAAACACACATTCTGTATGTGAATTAATGCTGCCTCTTGCATTTTAAGCCCAAAACAATCATACTTTTAGCTGTACTGTAGTGGTATCCGTAATGCAATCCCACAAACGAAACAAGACATGCTCATGTTCTGCGCCATTTCAAGAGAAAGTGAGAAAAAGAAAAATACTGGAAATTTAAACAACACACTCACTGTAGACACATTGAATTGCTTAGAAACATTATTTTAAATGTTTCTGACTAGCTGGGACTGATTTGGGTGACTTTTCAAACACAGTATTTGTAGACGTGTTTTTGATACAGTATGTGAGTTCCCAAAGTGCCCGACCTAGGGTTAGGGTTAGGGTTTCAGTAAGAGCTAGACCTTTTCTGATGCATTTGCTGTGCTTTAGGAGGCTTTTGAAATGCAGGAAAAGTGTTGTTGGGTTTGTTTCCTCGAGAAAAAAATATGGCCGTATTTTGCCATTTTTCTTAAGCCGCGCGGCTGTCGCTCAAAAAGGGTCAAAAATCAAAAGTTTGAAAACACACATTCTGTATGTGAATTTATGCTGCCTCTTGCATTTAAAGCCCAAATCAATCATACTTTTAGCCGTACTGTAGTGGTATCCGTAATGCAATCCCACAAACGAAACAAGACATGCTCATGTTCTGCGCCATTTCAGGAGAAAGTGAGAAAAAGAAAAATACTGGAAATTTAAACAACACACTCACTGTAGACACATTGAATTGCTTAGAAACATTATTTTAAATGTTTCTGACTAGCTGGGAGTGATTTGGGTGACTTTTCAAACACAGTATTTGTAGACATGTTTTTGATACAGTATGTGAGTTCCCAAAGTGCCCGACCTAGGGTTAGGGTTAGGGTTTCAGTAAGAGCTAGACCTTTTCTGATGCATTTGCTGTGCTTTAGGAGGCTTTTGAAATGCAGGAAAAGTGTTGCTGGGTTGTTTCCTCGAGAAAAAAATATGGCCGTATTTTGCCATTTTTCTTAAGCCGCGCGGCTGTCGCTCAAAAAGGGTCAAAATCAAAAGTTTGAAAACACACATTCTGTATGTGAATTTATGCTGCCTCTTGCATTTAAAGCCCAAAACAGTCATACTTTTAGCGGTACTGTAGTGGTATCCGTAATGCAATCCCACAAACGAAACAAGACATGCTCATGTTCTGCGCCATTTCAGGAGAAAGTGAGAAAAAGAAAAATACTGGAAATTTAAACAACACACTCACTGTAGACACATTGAATTGCTTAGAAACATTATTTTAAATGTTTCTGACTAGCTGGGAGTGATTTGGGTGACTTTTCAAACACAGTGTTTGTAGACGTGTTTTTGATACAGTATGTGAGTTCCCAAAGTGCCCGACCTAGGGTTAGGGTTAGGGTTTCAGTAAGAGCTAGACCTTTTCTGATGCATTTGCTGTGCTTTAGGAGGCTTTTGAAATGCAGGAAAAGTGTTGTTGGGTTTGTTTCCTCGAGAAAAAAATATGGCCGTATTTTGCCATTTTTCTTAAGCCGCGCGGCTGTCGCTCAAAAAGGGTCAAAAATCAAAAGTTTGAAAACACACATTCTGTATGTGAATTTATGCTGCCTCTTGCATTTAAAGCCCAAATCAATCATACTTTTAGCCGTACTGTAGTGGTATCCGTAATGCAATCCCACAAACGAAACAAGACATGCTCATGTTCTGCGCCATTTCAGGAGAAAGTGAGAAAAAGAAAAATACTGGAAATTTAAACAACACACTCACTGTAGACACATTGAATTGCTTAGAAACATTATTTTAAATGTTTCTGACTAGCTGGGAGTGATTTGGGTGACTTTTCAAACACAGTATTTGTAGACATGTTTTTGATACAGTATGTGAGTTCCCAAAGTGCCCGACCTAGGGTTAGGGTTAGGGTTTCAGTAAGAGCTAGACCTTTTCTGATGCATTTGCTGTGCTTTAGGAGGCTTTTGAAATGCAGGAAAAGTGTTGTTGGGTTTGTTTCCTCGAGAAAAAAATATGGCCGTATTTTGCCATTTTTCTTAAGCCGCGCGGCTGTCGCTCAAAAAGGGTAAAAAATCAAAATTTTGAAAACACACATTCTGTATGTGAATGTATGCTGCCTCTTGCATTTAAAGCCCAAAACAGTCATACTTTTAGCGGTACTGTAGTGGTATCCGTAATGCAATCCCACAAACGAAACAAGACATGCTCATGTTCTGCGCCATTTCAGGAGAAAGTGAGAAAAAGAAAAATACTGGAAATTTAAACAACACACTCACTGTAGACACATTAAATTGCTTAGAAACATTATTTTAAATGTTTCTGACTAACTGGGAGTGATTTGGGTGACTTTTCAAACAGTATTTGCAGATGTGTTTTTGATACAGTATGTGAGTTCCCAAAGTGCCCGACCTAGGGTTAGTGTTAGGGTTTCAATAAGAGCTAGACCTTTTCTGATGCATTTGCTGTGCTTTAGGAGGCTTTTGAAATGCAGGAAAAGTGTTGTTGGGTTGTTTCCTCGAGAAAAAAATATGGCCGTATTTTGCCATTTTTCTTAAGCCGCGCGGCTGTCGCTCAAAAAGGGTCAAAAATCAAAAGTTTGAAAACACACATTCTGTATGTGAATTTATGCTGCCTCTTGCATTTAAAGCCCAAAACAATCATACTTTTAGCCGTACTGTAGTGGTATCCGTAATGCAATCCCACACACGAAACAAGACATGCTCATGTTCTGCGCCATTTCAGGAGAGAGTGAGAAAAAGAAAAATACTGGAAATTTAAACAACACACTCACTGTAGACACATTGAATTGCTTAGAAACATTATTTTAAACGTTTCTGACTAGCTGGGAGTGATTTGGGTGACAATTCGAGGACAGTATTTGTAGACGTGTTTTTGATACAGTATGTGAGTTCCCAAAGTGCCCGACCTAGGGTTAGGGTTAGGGTTTCAGTAAGAGCTAGACCTTTTCTGATGCATTTGCTGTGCTTTAGGAGGCTTTTGAAATGCAGGAAAAGTGTTGTTGGGTTGTTTCCTCGAGAAAAAAAAATGGCCGTATTTTGCCATTTTTCTTAAGCCGCGCGGCTGTCGCTCAAAAAGGGTCAAAAATCAAAAGTTTGAAAACACACATTCTGTATGTGAATTTCTGCTGCCTCTTGCATTTAAAGCCCAGAACAATCATACTTTTAGCCGTACTGTAGTGGTATCCGTAATGCAATCCCACACACGAAACAAGACATGCTCATGTTCTGCGCCATTTCAGGAGAGAGTGAGAAAAAGAAAAATACTGGAAATTTAAACAACACACTCACTGTAGACACATTGAATTGCTTAGAAACATTATTTTAAATGTTTCTGACTAACTGGGAGTGATTTGGGTGACTTTTCAAACAGTATTTGTAGATGTGTTTTTGATACAGTATGTGAGTTCCCAAAGTGCCCGACCTAGGGTTAGGGTTAGGGTTTCAATAAGAGCTAGACCTTTTCTGATGCATTTGCTGTGCTTTAGGAGGCTTTTGAAATGCAGGAAAAGTGTTGTTGGGTTGTTTCCTCGAGAAAAAAAAATGGCCGTATTTTGCCATTTTTCTTAAGCCGCGCGGCTGTCGCTCAAAAAGGGTCAAAAATCAAAAGTTTGAAAACACACATTCTGTATGTGAATTAATGCTGCCTCTTGCATTTTAAGCCCAAAACAA
The DNA here is from genome assembly GCF_040954835.1 of Lepisosteus oculatus. Lineage (NCBI taxonomy): Eukaryota > Metazoa > Chordata > Actinopteri > Semionotiformes > Lepisosteidae > Lepisosteus > Lepisosteus oculatus. Next base: position 13,874,420 of record NC_090707.1, read on the forward strand.
TCATACTTTTAGCTGTACTGTAGTGGTATCCGTAATGCAATCCCACAAACGAAACAAGACATGCTCATGTTCTGCGCCATTTCAAGAGAAAGTGAGAAAAAGAAAAATACTGGAAATTTAAACAACACACTCACTGTAGACACATTGAATTGCTTAGAAACATTATTTTAAATGTTTCTGACTAGCTGGGACTGATTTGGGTGACTTTTCAAACACAGTATTTGTAGACGTGTTTTTGATACAGTATGTGAGTTCCCAAAGTGCCCGACCTAGGGTTAGGGTTAGGGTTTCAGTAAGAGCTAGACCTTTTCTGATGCATTTGCTGTGCTTTAGGAGGCTTTTGAAATGCAGGAAAAGTGTTGTTGGGTTTGTTTCCTCGAGAAAAAAATATGGCCGTATTTTGCCATTTTTCTTAAGCCGCGCGGCTGTCGCTCAAAAAGGGTCAAAAATCAAAAGTTTGAAAACACACATTCTGTATGTGAATTTATGCTGCCTCTTGCATTTAAAGCCCAAATCAATCATACTTTTAGCCGTACTGTAGTGGTATCCGTAATGCAATCCCACAAACGAAACAAGACATGCTCATGTTCTGCGCCATTTCAGGAGAAAGTGAGAAAAAGAAAAATACTGGAAATTTAAACAACACACTCACTGTAGACACATTGAATTGCTTAGAAACATTATTTTAAATGTTTCTGACTAGCTGGGAGTGATTTGGGTGACTTTTCAAACACAGTATTTGTAGACGTGTTTTTGATACAGTATGTGAGTTCCCAAAGTGCCCGACCTAGGGTTAGGGTTAGGGTTTCAGTAAGAGCTAGACCTTTTCTGATGCATTTGCTGTGCTTTAGGAGGCTTTTGAAATGCAGGAAAAGTGTTGTTGGGTTTGTTTCCTCGAGAAAAAAATATGGCCGTATTTTGCCATTTTTCTTAAGCCGCGCGGCTGTCGCTCAAAAAGGGTAAAAAATCAAAATTTTGAAAACACACATTCTGTATGTGAATTTATGCTGCCTCTTGCATTTAAAGCCCAAAACAGTCATACTTTTAGTGGTACTGTAGTGGTATCCGTAATGCAATCCCACAAACGAAACAAGACATGCTCATGTTCTGCGCCATTTCAGGAGAAAGTGAGAAAAAGAAAAATACTGGAAATTTAAACAACACACTCACTGTAGACACATTAAATTGCTTAGAAACATTATTTTAAATGTTTCTGACTAACTGGGAGTGATTTGGGTGACTTTTCAAACAGTATTTGCAGATGTGTTTTTGATACAGTATGTGAGTTCCCAAAGTGCCCGACCTAGGGTTAGTGTTAGGGTTTCAATAAGAGCTAGACCTTTTCTGATGCATTTGCTGTGCTTTAGGAGGCTTTTGAAATGCAGGAAAAGTGTTGCTGGGTTGTTTCCTCGAGAAAAAAATATGGCCGTATTTTGCCATTTTTCTTAAGCCGCGCGGCTGTCGCTCAAAAAGGGTCAAAATCAAAAGTTTGAAAACACACATTCTGTATGTGAATTTATGCTGCCTCTTGCATTTAAAGCCCAAAACAGTCATACTTTTAGCGGTACTGTAGTGGTATCCGTAATGCAATCCCACAAACGAAACAAGACATGCTCATGTTCTGCGCCATTTCAGGAGAAAGTGAGAAAAAGAAAAATACTGGAAATTTAAACAACACACTCACTGTAGACACATTGAATTGCTTAGAAACATTATTTTAAATGTTTCTGACTAGCTGGGAGTGATTTGGGTGACTTTTCAAACACAGTGTTTGTAGACGTGTTTTTGATACAGTATGTGAGTTCCCAAAGTGCCCGACCTAGGGTTAGGGTTAGGGTTTCAGTAAGAGCTAGACCTTTTCTGATGCATTTGCTGTGCTTTAGGAGGGTTTTGAAATGCAGGAAAAGTGTTGTTGGGTTGTTTCCTCGAGAAAAAAAAATGGCCGTATTTTGCCATTTTTCTTAAGCCGCGCGGCTGTCGCTCAAAAAGGGTCAAAAATCAAAAGTTTGAAAACACACATTCTGTATGTGAATTTATGCTGCCTCTTGCATTTAAAGCCCAAAACAATCATACTTTTAGCCGTACTGTAGTGGTATCCGTAATGCAATCCCACAAACGAAACAAGACATGCTCATGTTCTGCGCCATTTCAGGAGAAAGTGAGAAAAAGAAAAATACTGGAAATTTAAACAACACACTCACTGTAGACACATTGAATTGCTTAGAAACATTATTTTAAACGTTTCTGACTAGCTGGGAGTGATTTGGGTGACAATTCGAGCACAATATTTGTAGACGTGTTTTTGATACAGTATGTGAGTTCCCAAAGTGCCCGACCTAGGGTTAGGGTTAGGGTTTCAATAAGAGCTAGACCTCTTCTGATGCATTTGCTGTGCTTTAGGAGGCTTTTGAAATGCAGGAAAAGTGTTGTTGGGTTGTTTCCTCGAGAAAAAAATATGGCCGTATTTTGCCATTTTTCTTAAGCCGCGCGGCTGTCGCTCAAAAAGGGTCAAAAATCAAAAGTTTGAAAACACACATTCTGTATGTGAATTTATGCTGCCTCTTGCATTTAAAGCCCAAAACAATCATACTTTTAGCCGTACTGTAGTGGTATCCGTAATGCAATCCCACAAACGAAACAAGACATGCTCATGTTCTGCGCCATTTCAGGAGAAAGTGAGAAAAAGAAAAATACTGGAAATTTAAACAACACACTCACTGTAGACACATTGAATTGCTTAGAAACATTATTTTAAACGTTTCTGACTAGCTGGGAGTGATTTGGGTGACAATTCGAGAACAGTATTTGTAGACGTGTTTTTGATACAGTATGTGAGTTCCCAAAGTGCCCGACCTAGGGTTAGGGTTAGGGTTTCAGTAAGAGCTAGACCTTTTCTGATGCATTTGCTGTGCTTTAGGAGGCTTTTGAAATGCAGGAAAAGTGTTGTTGGGTTGTTTCCTCGAGAAAAAAAAATGGCCGTATTTTGCCATTTTTCTTAAGCCGCGCGGCTGTCGCTCAAAAAGGGTCAAAAATCAAAAGTTTGAAAACACACATTCTGTATGTGAATTTCTGCTGCCTCTTGCATTTAAAGCCCAAAACAATCATACTTTTAGCCGTACTGTAGTGGTATCCGTAATGCAATCCCACACACGAAACAAGACATGCTCATGTTCTGCGCCATTTCAGGAGAGAGTGAGAAAAAGAAAAATACTGGAAATTTAAACAACACACTCACTGTAGACACATTGAATTGCTTAGAAACATTATTTTAAATGTTTCTGACTAACTGGGAGTGATTTGGGTGACTTTTCAAACAGTATTTGTAGATGTGTTTTTGATACAGTATGTGAGTTCCCAAAGTGCCCGACCTAGGGTTAGGGTTAGGGTTTCAATAAGAGCTAGACCTTTTCTGATGCATTTGCTGTGCTTTAGGAGGCTTTTGAAATGCAGGAAAAGTGTTGTTGGGTTGTTTCCTCGAGAAAAAAATATGGCCGTATTTTGCCATTTTTCTTAAGCCGCGCGGCTGTCGCTCAAAAAGGGTCAAAAATCAAAAGTTTGAAAACACACATTCTGTATGTGAATTAATGCTGCCTCTTGCATTTTAAGCCCAAAACAATCATACTTTTAGCCGTACTGTAGTGGTATCCGTAATGCAATCCCACAAACGAAACAAGACATGCTCATGTTCTGCGCCATTTCAGGAGAAAGTGAGAAAAAGAAAAATACTGGAAATTTAAACAACACACTCACTGTAAACACATTGAATTGCTTAGAAACATTATTTTAAATGTTTCTGACTAGCTGGGAGTGATTTGGGTGACTTTTCAAACACAGTATTTGTAGACATGTTTTTGATACAGTATGTGAGTTCCCAAAGTGCCCGACCTAGGGTTAGGGTTAGGGTTTCAGTAAGAGCTAGACCTTTTCTGATGCATTTGCTGTGCTTTAGGAGGCGATTGAAATGCAGGAAAAGTGTTGTTGGGTTGTTTCCTCGAGAAAAAAAAATGGCCGTATTTTGCTATTTTTCTTAAGCCGCGCGGCTGTCGCTCAAAAAGGCTCAAAAATCAAAAGTTTGAAAACACACATTCTGTATGTGAATTTATGCTGCCTCTTGCATTTAAAGCCCAAAACAATCATACTTTTAGCAATACTGTAGTGGTATCCGTAATGCAATCCCACAAACGAAACAAGACATGCTCATGTTCTGCGCCATTTCAGGAGAAAGTGAGAAAAAGAAAAATACTGGAAATTTAAACAACACACTCACTGTAGACACATTGAATTGCTTAGAAACATTATTTTAAATGTTTCTGACTAGCTGGGAGTGATTTGGGTGACAATTCGAGCACAGTATTTGTAGACGTGTTTTTGATACAGTATGTGAGTTCCCAAAGTGCCCGAACTAGGGTTAGGGTTAGGGTTTCAGTAAGAGCTAGACCTTTTCTGATGCATTTGCTGTGCTTTAGGAGGCTTTTGAAATGCAGGAAAAGTGTTGTTGGGTTGTTTCCTCGAGAAAAAAATATGGCCGTATTTTGCCATTTTTCTTAAGCCGCGCGGCTGTCGCTCAAAAAGGGTCAAAAATCAAAAGTTTGAAAACACACATTCTGTATGTGAATTTCTGCTGCCTCTTGCATTTAAAGCCCAAAACAATCATACTTTTAGCCGTACTGTAGTGGTATCCGTAATGCAATCCCACAAACGAAACAAGACATGCTCATGTTCTGCGCCATTTCAGGAGAAAGTGAGAAAAAGAAAAATACTGGAAATTTAAACAACACACTCACTGTAGACACATTGAATTGCTTAGAAACATTATTTTAAACGTTTCTGACTAGCTGGGAGTGATTTGGGTGACAATTCGAGCACAGTATTTGTAGACGTGTTTTTGATACAGTATGTGAGTTCCCAAAGTGCCCGACCTAGGGTTAGGGTTAGGGTTTCAATAAGAGCTAGACCTTTTCTGATGCATTTGCTGTGCTTTAGGAGGCGATTGTAATGCAGGAAAAGTGTTGTTGGGTTGTTTCCTCGAGAAAAAAAAATGGCCGTATTTTGCCATTTTTCTTAAGCCGCGTGGCTGTCGCTCAAAAAGGGTCAAAAATCAAAAGTTTGAAAACACACATTCTGTATGTGAATTTATGCTGCCTCTTGCATTTAAAGCCCAAAACAATCATACTTTTAGCCATACTGTAGTGGTATCCGTAATGCAATCCCACAAACGAAACAAGACATGCTCATGTTCTGCGCCATTTCAGGAGAAAGTGAGAAAAAGAAAAATACTGGAAATTTAAACAACACACTCACTGTAGACACATTGAATTGCTTAGAAACATTATTTTAAATGTTTCTGACTAGCTGGGAGTGATTTGGGTGACAATTCGAGCACAGTATTTGTAGACGTGTTTTTGATACAGTATGTGAGTTCCCAAAGTGCCCGACCTAGGGTTAGGGTTAGGGTTTCAATAAGAGCTAGACCTTTTCTGATGCATTTGCTGTGCTTTAGGAGGCTTTTGAAATGCAGGAAAAGTGTTGTTGGGTTGTTTCCTCGAGAAAAAAAAATGGCCGTATTTTGCCATTTTTCTTAAGCCGCGCGGATGTCGCTCAAAAAGGGTCAAAAATCAAAAGTTTGAAAACACACATTCTGTATGTGAATTTATGCTGCCTCTTGCATTTAAAGCCCAAAACAATCATACTTTTAGCCGTACTGTAGTGGTATCCGTAATGCAATCCCACAAACAAAACAAGACATGCTCATGTTCTGCGCCATTTCAGGAGAAAGTGAGAAAAAGAAAAATACTGGAAATTTAAACAACACACTCACTGTAGACACATTGAATTGCTTAGAAACATTATTTTAAATGTTTCTGACTAGCTGGGAGTGAATTGGGTGACTTTTCAAACAGCATTTGTAGACGTGTTTTTGATACAGTATGTGAGTTCCCAAAGTGCCCGACCTAGGGTTAGGGTTAGGGTTTCAGTAAGAGCTAGACCTTTTCTGATGCATTTGCTGTGCTTTAGGAGGCGATTGTAATGCAGGAAAAGTGTTGTTGGGTTGTTTCCTCGAGAAAAAAAAATGGCCGTATTTTGCCATTTTTCTTAAGCCGCGCGGCTGTCGCTCAAAAAGGGTCAAAAATCAAAAGTTTGAAAACACACATTCTGTATGTGAATTAATGCTGCCTCTTGCATTTAAAGCCCAAAACAATCATACTTTTAGCCGTACTGTAGTGGTATCCGTAATGCAATCCCACAAACGAAACAAGACATGCTCATGTTCTGCGCCATTTCAGGAGAAAGTGAGAAAAAGAAAAATACTGGAAATTTAAACAACACACTCACTGTAGACACATTGAATTGCTTAGAAACATTATTTTAAATGTTTCTGACTAGCTGGGAGTGATTTGGGTGACAATTCGAGCACAGTATTTGTAGACGTGTTTTTGATACAGTATGTGAGTTCCCAAAGTGCCCGACCTAGGGTTAGGGTTAGGGTTTCAGTAAGAGCTAGACCTTTTCTGATGCATTTGCTGTGCTTTAGGAGGCTTTTGAAATGCAGGAAAAGTGTTGTTGGGTTGTTTCCTCGAGAAAAAAATATGGCCGTATTTTGCTATTTTTCTTAAGCCGCGCGGCTGTCGCTCAAAAAGGGTCAAAAATCAAAAGTTTGAAAACACACATTCTGTATGTGAATTTATGCTGCCTCTTGCATTTAAAGCCCAAAACAATCATACTTTTAGCCGTACTGTAGTGGTATCCGTAATGCAATCCCACAAACGAAACAAGACATGCTCATGTTCTGCGCCATTTCAGGAGAAAGTGAGAAAAAGAAAAATACTGGAAATTTAAACAACACACTCACTGTAGACACATTGAATTGCTTAGAAACATTATTTTAAATGTTTCTGACTAGCTGGGAATGATTTGGGTGACAATTCGAGCACAGTATTTGTAGACGTGTTTTTGATACAGTATGTGAGTTCCCAAAGTGCCCGACCTAGGGTTAGGGTTAGGGTTTCAATAAGAGCTAGACCTTTTCTGATGCATTTGCTGTGCTTTAGGAGGCGATTGAAATGCAGGAAAAGTGTTGTTGGGTTGTTTCCTCGAGAAAAAAAAATGGCCGTATTTTGCCATTTTTCTTAAGCCGCGCGGCTGTCGCTCAAAAAGGGTCAAAAATCAAAAGTTTGAAAACACACATTCTGTATGTGAATTTATGCTGCCTCTTGCATTTAAAGCCCAAAACAATCATACTTTTAGCCGTACTGTAGTGGTATCCGTAATGCAATCCCACAAACGAAACAAGACATGCTCATGTTCTGCGCCATTTCAGGAGAAAGTGAGAAAAAGAAAAATACTGGAAATTTAAACAACACACTCACTGTAGACACATTGAATTGCTTAGAAACATTATTTTAAACGTTTCTGACTAGCTGGGAGTGATTTGGGTGACAATTCGAGCACAGTATTTGTAGACGTGTTTTTGATACAGTATGTGAGTTCCCAAAGTGCCCGACCTAGGGTTAGGGTTAGGGTTTCAATAAGAGCTAGACCTTTTCTGATGCATTTGCTGTGCTTTAGGAGGCTTTTGAAATGCAGGAAAAGTGTTGTTGGGTTGTTTCCTCGAGAAAAAAAAATGGCCGTTTTTTGCCATTTTTCTTAAGCCGCGCGGCTGTCGCTCAAAAAGGGTCAAAAATCAAAAGTTTGAAAACACACATTCTGTATGTGAATTTATGCTGCCTCTTGCATTTAAAGCCCAAAACAATCATACTTTTAGCCGTACTGTAGTGGTATCCGTAATGCAATCCCACAAACGAAACAAGACATGCTCATGTTCTGCGCCATTTCAGGAGAAAGTGAGAAAAAGAAAAATACTGGAAATTTAAACAACACACTCACTGTAGACACATTGAATTGCTTAGAAACATTATTTTAAATGTTTCTGACTAGCTGGGAGTGATTTGGGTGACAATTCGAGCACAGTATTTGTAGACGTGTTTTTGATACAGTATGTGAGTTCCCAAAGTGCCCGACCTAGGGTTAGGGTTAGGGTTTCAATAAGAGCTAGACCTTTTCTGATGCATTTGCTGTGCTTTAGGAGGCTTTTGAAATGCAGGAAAAGTGTTGTTGGGTTGTTTCCTCGAGAAAAAAATATGGCCGTATTTTGCCATTTTTCTTAAGCCGCGCGGCTGTCGCTCAAAAAGGGTCAAAAATCAAAAGTTTGAAAACACACATTCTGTATGTGAATTAATGCTGCCTCTTGCATTTAAAGCCCAAAACAATCATACTTTTAGCCGTACTGTAGTGGTATCCGTAATGCAATCCCACAAACGAAACAAGACATGCTCATGTTCTGCGCCATTTCAGGAGAAAGTGAGAAAAAGAAAAATACTGGAAATTTAAACAACACACTCACTGTAGACACATTGAATTGCTTAGAAACATTATTTTAAATGTTTCTGACTAGCTGGGAGTGATTTGGGTGACAATTCGAGCACAGTATTTGTAGACGTGTTTTTGATACAGTATGTGAGTTCCCAAAGTGCCCGACCTAGGGTTAGGGTTAGGGTTTCAGTAGGAGCTAGACCTTTTCTGATGCATTTGCTGTGCTTTAGGAGGCTTTTGAAATGCAGGAAAAGTGTTGTTGGGTTGTTTCCTCGAGAAAAAAATATGGCCGTATTTTGCTATTTTTCTTAAGCCGCGCGGCTGTCGCTCAAAAAGGGTCAAAAATCAAAAGTTTGAAAACACACATTCTGTATGTGAATTTATGCTGCCTCTTGCATTTAAAGCCCAAAACAATCATACTTTTAGCCGTACTGTAGTGGTATCCGTAATGCAATCCCACAAACGAAACAAGACATGCTCATGTTCTGCGCCATTTCAGGAGAAAGTGAGAAAAAGAAAAATACTGGAAATTTAAACAACACACTCACTGTAGACACATTGAATTGCTTAGAAACATTATTTTAAATGTTTCTGACTAGCTGGGAGTGATTTGGGTGACAATTCGAGCACAGTATTTGTAGACGTGTTTTTGATACAGTATGTGAGTTCCCAAAGTGCCCGAACTAGGGTTAGGGTTAGGGTTTCAGTAAGAGCTAGACCTTTTCTGATGCATTTGCTGTGCTTTAGGAGGCTTTTGAAATGCAGGAAAAGTGTTGTTGGGTTGTTTCCTCGAGAAAAAAATATGGCCGTATTTTGCCATTTTTCTTAAGCCGCGCGGCTGTCGCTCAAAAAGGGTCAAAAATCAAAAGTTTGAAAACACACATTCTGTATGTGAATTTATGCTGCCTCTTGCATTTAAAGCCCAAAACAATCATACTTTTAGCCGTACTGTAGTGGTATCCGTAATGCAATCCCACAAACGAAACAAGACATGCTCATGTTCTGCGCCATTTCAGGAGAAAGTGAGAAAAAGAAAAATACTGGAAATTTAAACAACACACTCACTGTAGACACATTGAATTGCTTAGAAACATTATTTTAAATGTTTCTGACTACCTAGGAGTGATTTGGGTGACTTTTCAAACAGTATTTGTAGATGTGTTTTTGATACAGTATGTGAGTTCCCAAAGTGCCCGACCTAGGGTTAGGGTTAGGGTTTCAATAAGAGCTAGACCTTTTCTGATGCATTTGCTGTGCTTTAGGAGGCGATTGAAATGCAGGAAAAGTGTTGTTGGGTTGTTTCCTCGAGAAAAAAAAATGGCCGTATTTTGCCATTTTTCTTAAGCCGCGCGGCTGTCGCTCAAAAAGGGTCAAAAATCAAAAGTTTGAAAACACACATTCTGTATGTGAATTTATGCTGCCTCTTGCATTTAAAGCCCAAAACAATCATACTTTTAGCCGTACTGTAGTGGTATCCGTAATGCAATCCCACAAACGAAACAAGACATGCTCATGTTCTGCGCCATTTCAGGAGAAAGTGAGAAAAAGAAAAATACTGGAAATTTAAACAACACACTCACTGTAGACACATTGAATTGCTTAGAAACATTATTTTAAACGTTTCTGACTAGCTGGGAGTGATTTGGGTGACAATTCGAGCACAGTATTTGTAGACGTGTTTTTGATACAGTATGTGAGTTCCCAAAGTGCCCGACCTAGGGTTAGGGTTAGGGTTTCAATAAGAGCTAGACCTTTTCTGATGCATTTGCTGTGCTTTAGGAGGCTTTTGAAATGCAGGAAAAGTGTTGTTGGGTTGTTTCCTCGAGAAAAAAAAATGGCCGTTTTTTGCCATTTTTCTTAAGCCGCGCGGCTGTCGCTCAAAAAGGGTCAAAAATCAAAAGTTTGAAAACACACATTCTGTATGTGAATTTATGCTGCCTCTTGCATTTAAAGCCCAAAACAATCATACTTTTAGCCGTACTGTAGTGGTATCCGTAATGCAATCCCACAAACGAAACAAGACATGCTCATGTTCTGCGCCATTTCAGGAGAAAGTGAGAAAAAGAAAAATACTGGAAATTTAAACAACACACTCACTGTAGACACATTGAATTGCTTAGAAACATTATTTTAAATGTTTCTGACTAGCTGGGAGTGAATTGGGTGACTTTTCAAACAGCATTTGTAGACGTGTTTTTGATACAGTATGTGAGTTCCCAAAGTGCCCGACCTAGGGTTAGGGTTAGGGTTTCAGTAAGAGCTAGACCTTTTCTGATGCATTTGCTGTGCTTTAGGAGGCGATTGTAATGCAGGAAAAGTGTTGTTGGGTTGTTTCCTCGAGAAAAAAAAATGGCCGTATTTTGCCATTTTTCTTAAGCCGCGTGGCTGTCGCTCAAAAAGGGTCAAAAATCAAAAGTTTGAAAACACACATTCTGTATGTGAATTTATGCTGCCTCTTGCATTTAAAGCCCAAAACAATCATACTTTTAGCCATACTGTAGTGGTATCCGTAATGCAATCCCACAAACGAAACAAGACATGCTCATGTTCTGCGCCATTTCAGGAGAAAGTGAGAAAAAGAAAAATACTGGAAATTTAAACAACACACTCACTGTAGACACATTGAATTGCTTAGAAACATTATTTTAAATGTTTCTGACTAGCTGGGAGTGATTTGGGTGACAATTCGAGCACAGTATTTGTAGACGTGTTTTTGATACAGTATGTGAGTTCCCAAAGTGCCCGACCTAGGGTTAGGGTTAGGGTTTCAATAAGAGCTAGACCTTTTCTGATGCATTTGCTGTGCTTTAGGAGGCTTTTGAAATGCAGGAAAAGTGTTGTTGGGTTGTTTCCTCGAGAAAAAAATATGGCCGTATTTTGCCATTTTTCTTAAGCCGCGCGGCTGTCGCTCAAAAAGGGTCAAAAATCAAAGGTTTGAAAACACACATTCTGTATGTGAATTTATGCTGCCTCTTGCATTTAAAGCCCAAAACAATCATACTTTTAGCCGTACTGTAGTGGTATCCGTAATGCAATCCCACAAACGAAACAAGACATGCTCATGTTCTGCGCCATTTCAGGAGAAAGTGAGAAAAAGAAAAATACTGGAAATTTAAACAACACACTCACTGTAGACACATTGAATTGCTTAGAAACATTATTTTAAATGTTTCTGACTACCTGGGAGTGATTTGGGTGACTTTTCAAACAGTATTTGTAGATGTGTTTTTGATACAGTATGTGAGTTCCCAAAGTGCCCGACCTAGGGTTAGGGTTAGGGTTTCAATAAGAGCTAGACCTTTTCTGATGAATTTGCTGTGCTTTAGGAGGCTTTTGAAATGCAGGAAAAGTGTTGTTGGGTTGTTTCCTCGAGAAAAAAATATGGCCGTATTTTGCCATTTTTCTTAAGCCGCGCGGCTGTCGCTCAAAAAGGGTCAAAAATCAAAAGTTTGAAAACACACATTCTGTATGTGAATTAATGCTGCCTCTTGCATTTAAAGCCCAAAACAGTCATACTTTTAGCCGTACTGTAGTGGTATCCGTAATGCAATCCCACAAACGAAACAAGACATGCTCATGTTCTGCGCCATTTCAGGAGAAAGTGAGAAAAAGAAAAATACTGGAAATTTAAACAACACACTCACTGTAGACACATTGAATTGCTTAGAAACATTATTTTAAATGTTTCTGACTAGCTGGGAGTGATTTGGGTGACTTTTCAAACATTATTTGTAGATGTGTTTTTGATACAGTATGTGAGTTCCCAAAGTGCCCGACCTAGGGTTAGGGTTAGGGTTTCAGTAGGAGCTAGACCTTTTCTGATGCATTTGCTGTGCTTTAGGAGGCTTTTGAAATGCAGGAAAAGTGTTGTTGGGTTGTTTCCTCGAGAAAAAAATATGGCCGTATTTTCCCTTTTTTCTTAAGCCGCGCGGCTGTCGCTCAAAAAGGGTCAAAAATCAAAAGTTTGAAAACACACATTCTGTATGTGAATTAATGCTGCCTCTTGCATTTTAAGCCCAAAACAATCATACTTTTAGTTGTACTATAGTGGTATCCGTAATGCAATCCCACAAACGAAACAAGACATGCTCATGTTCTGCACCATTTCAGGAGAAAGTGAGAAAACGAAAAATACTGGAAATTTAAACAACACACTCACTGTAGACACATTGAATTGCTTAGAAACATTATTTTAAATGTTTCTGACTAGCTGGGACTGATTTGGGTGACTTTTCAAACACAGTATTTGTAGACATTTTTTTGATACAGTATGTGAGTTCCCAAAGTGCCCGACCTAGGGTTAGGGTTAGGGTTTCAATAAGAGCTAGACCTTTTCTGATGCATTTGCTGTGCTTTAGGAGGCGATTGAAATGCAGGAAAAGTGTTGTTGGGTTGTTTCCTCGAGAAAAAAAAATGGCCGTATTTTGCCATTTTTCTTAAGCCGCGCGGCTGTCGCTCAAAAAGGCTCAAAAATCAAAAGTTTGAAAACACACATTCTGTATGTGAATTTATGCTGCCTCTTGCATTTAAAGCCCAAAACAATCATACTTTTAGCAATACTGTAGTGGTATCCGTAATGCAATCCCACAAACGAAACAAGACATGGTCATGTTCTGCGCCATTTCAGGAGAAAGTGAGAAAAAGAAAAATACTGGAAATTTAAACAACACACTCACTGTAGACACATTGAATTGCTTAGAAACATTATTTTAAATGTTTCTGACTAGCTGGGAGTGATTTGGGTGACTTTTCAAACATTATTTGTAGACGTGTTTTTGATACAGTATGTGAGTTCCCAAAGTGCCCGACCTAGGGTTAGGGTTAGGGTTTCAGTAAGAGCTAGACCTTTTCTGATGCATTTGCTGTGCTTTAGGAGGCTTTTGAAATGCAGGAAAAGTGTTGTTGGGTTGTTTCCTCGAGAAAAAAAAATGGCCGTATTTTGCCATTTTTCTTAAGCCGCGCGGCTGTCGCTCAAAAAGGGTCAAAAATCAAAAGTTTGAAAACACACATTCTGTATGTGAATTAATGCTGCCTCTTGCATTTTAAGCCCAAAACAATCATACTTTTAGCTGTACTATAGTGGTATCCGTAATGCAATCCCACAAACGAAACAAGACATACTCATGTTCTGCGCCATTTCAGGAGAAAGTGAGAAAAAGAAAAATACTGGAAATTTAAACAACACACTCACTGTAGACACATTGAATTGCTTAGAAACATTATTTTAAATGTTTCTGACTAGCTGGGACTGATTTGGGTGACTTTTCAAACACAGTATTTGTAGACATGTTTTTGATACAGTATGTGAGTTCCCAAAGTGCCCGACCTAGGGTTAGGGTTAGGGTTTCAGTAAGAGCTAGACCTTTTCTGATGCATTTGCTGTGCTTTAGGAGGCTTTTGAAATGCAGGAAAAGTGTTGTTGGGTTGTTTCCTCGAGAAAAAAAAATGGCCGTATTTTGCCATTTTTTTAAGCCGCGCGGCTGTCGCTCAAAAAGGGTCAAAAATCAAAAGTTTGAAAACACACATTCTGTATGTGAATTTATGCTGCCTCTTGCATTTAAAGCCCAAAACAATCATACTTTTAGCCGTACTGTAGTGGTATCCGTAATGCAATCCCACAAACGAAACAAGACATGCTCATGTTCTGCGCCATTTCAGGAGAAAGTGAGAAAAAGAAAAATACTGGAAATTTAAACAACACACTCACTGTAGACACATTGAATTGCTTAGAAACATTATTTTAAATGTTTCTGACTAGCTGGGACTGATTTGGGTGACTTTTCAAACAGTATTTGCAGATGTGTTTTTGATACAGTATGTGAGTTCCCAAAGTGCCCGACCTAGGGTTAGGGTTAGGGTTTCAATAAGAGCTAGACCTTTTCTGATGCATTTGCTGTGCTTTAGGAGGCGATTGAAATGCAGGAAAAGTGTTGTTGTGTTGTTTCCTCGAGAAAAAAAAATGGCCGTATTTTGCCATTTTTCTTAAGCCGCGCGGCTGTCGCTCAAAAAGGCTCAAAAATCAAAAGTTTGAAAACACACATTCTGTATGTGAATTTATGCTGCCTCTTGCATTTAAAGCCCAAAACAATCATACTTTTAGCAATACTGTAGTGGTATCCGTAATGCAATCCCACAAACGAAACAAGACATGGTCATGTTCTGCGCCATTTCAGGAGAAAGTGAGAAAAAGAAAAATACTGGAAATTTAAACAACACACTCACTGTAGACACATTGAATTGCTTAGAAACATTATTTTAAATATTTCTGACTAGCTGGGAGTGATTTGGGTGACTTTTCAAACATTATTTGTAGACGTGTTTTTGATACAGTATGTGAGTTCCCAAAGTGCCCGACCTAGGGTTAGGGTAAGGGTTTCAGTAAGAGCTAGACCTTTTCTGATGCATTTGCTGTGCTTTAGGAGGCTTTTGAAATGCAGGAAAAGTGTTGTTGGGTTGTTTCCTCGAGAAAAAAAAATGGCCGTATTTTGCCATTTTTCTTAAGCCGCGCGGCTGTCGCTCAAAAAGGGTCAAAAATCAAAAGTTTGAAAACACACATTCTGTATGTGAATTTATGCTGCCTCTTGCATTTAAAGCCCAAAACAATCATACTTTTAGCCGTACTGTAGTGGTATCCGTAATGCAATCCCACAAACGAAACAAGACATGCTCATGTTCTGCGCCATTTCAGGAGAAAGTGAGAAAACGAAAAATACTGGAAATTTAAACAACACACTCACTGTAGACACATTGAATTGCTTAGAAACATTATTTTAAATGTTTCTGACTAGCTGGGACTGATTTGGGTGACTTTTCAAACACAGTATTTGTAGACATTTTTTTGATACAGTATGTGAGTTCCCAAAGTGCCCGACCTAGGGTTAGGGTTAGGGTTTCAGTAAGAGCTAGACCTTTTCTGATGCATTTGCTGTGCTTTAGGAGGCTTTTGAAATGCAGGAAAAGTGTTGTTGGGTTGTTTCCTCGAGAAAAAAAAATGGCCGTATTTTGCCATTTTTCTTAAGCCGCGCGGCTGTCGCTCAAAAAGGCTCAAAAATCAAAAGTTTGAAAACACACATTCTGTATGTGAATTTATGCTGCCTCTTGCATTTAAAGCCCAAAACAATCATACTTTTAGCCGTACTGTAGTGGTATCCGTAATGCAATCCCACAAACGAAACAAGACATGCTCATGTTCTGCGCCATTTCAGGAGAAAGTGAGAAAAAGAAAAATACTGGAAATTTAAACAACACACTCACTGTAGACACATTGAATTGCTTAGAAACATTATTTTAAATGTTTCTGACTAGCTGGGACTGATTTGGGTGACTTTTCAAACAGTATTTGCAGATGTGTTTTTGATACAGTATGTGAGTTCCCAAAGTGCCCGACCTAGGGTTAGGGTTAGGGTTTCAATAAGAGCTAGACCTTTTCTGATGCATTTGCTGTGCTTTAGGAGGCGATTGAAATGCAGGAAAAGTGTTGTTGGGTTGTTTCCTCGAGAAAAAAAAATGGCCGTATTTTGCCATTTTTCTTAAGCCGCGCGGCTGTCGCTCAAAAAGGCTCAAAAATCAAAAGTTTGAAAACACACATTCTGTATGTGAATTTATGCTGCCTCTTGCATTTAAAGCCCAAAACAATCATACTTTTAGCAATACTGTAGTGGTATCCGTAATGCAATCCCACAAACGAAACAAGACATGGTCATGTTCTGCGCCATTTCAGGAGAAAGTGAGAAAAAGAAAAATACTGGAAATTTAAACAACACACTCACTGTAGACACATTGAATTGCTTAGAAACATTATTTTAAATGTTTCTGACTAGCTGGGAGTGATTTGGGTGACTTTTCAAACATTATTTGTAGACGTGTTTTTGATACAGTATGTGAGTTCCCAAAGTGCCCGACCTAGGGTTAGGGTTAGGGTTTCAGTAAGAGCTAGACCTTTTCTGATGCATTTGCTGTGCTTTAGGAGGCTTTTGAAATGCAGGAAAAGTGTTGTTGGGTTGTTTCCTCGAGAAAAAAAAATGGCCGTATTTTGCCATTTTTCTTAAGCCGCGCGGCTGTCGCTCAAAAAGGCTCAAAAATCAAAAGTTTGAAAACACACATTCTGTATGTGAATTTATGCTGCCTCTTGCATTTAAAGCCCAAAACAATCATACTTTTAGCAATACTGTAGTGGTATCCGTAATGCAATCCCACAAACGAAACAAGACATACTCATGTTCTGCGCCATTTCAGGAGAAAGTGAGAAAAAGAAAAATACTGGAAATTTAAACAACACACTCACTGTAGACACATTGAATTGCTTAGAAACATTATTTTAAATGTTTCTGACTAGCTGGGAGTGATTTGGGTGACTTTTCAAACATTATTTGTAGACGTGTTTTTGATACAGTATGTGAGTTCCCAAAGTGCCCGACCTAGGGTTAGGGTTAGGGTTTCAGTAGGAGCTAGACCTTTTCTGATGCATTTGCTGTGCTTTAGGAGGCTTTTGAAATGCAGGAAAAGTGTTGTTGGGTTGTTTCCTCGAGAAAAAAATATGGCCGTATTTTCCCTTTTTTCTTAAGCCGCGCGGCTGTCGCTCAAAAAGGGTCAAAAATCAAAAGTTTGAAAACACACATTCTGTATGTGAATTAATGCTGCCTCTTGCATTTTAAGCCCAAAACAATCATACTTTTAGCTGTACTATAGTGGTATCCGTAATGCAATCCCACAAACGAAACAAGACATACTCATGTTCTGCGCCATTTCAGGAGAAAGTGAGAAAACGAAAAATACTGGAAATTTAAACAACACACTCACTGTAGACACATTGAATTGCTTAGAAACATTATTTTAAATGTTTCTGACTAGCTGGGACTGATTTGGGTGACTTTTCAAACACAGTATTTGTAGACATGTTTTTGATACAGTATGTGAGTTCCCAAAGTGCCCGACCTAGGGTTAGGGTTAGGGTTTCAGTAAGAGCTAGACCTTTTCTGATGCATTTGCTGTGCTTTAGGAGGCTTTTGAAATGCAGGAAAAGTGTTGTTGGGTTGTTTCCTCGAGAAAAAAAAATGGCCGTATTTTGCCATTTTTTTAAGCCGCGCGGCTGTCGCTCAAAAAGGGTCAAAAATCAAAAGTTTGAAAACACACATTCTGTATGTGAATTTATGCTGCCTCTTGCATTTAAAGCCCAAAACAATCATACTTTTAGCCGTACTGTAGTGGTATCCGTAATGCAATCCCACAAACGAAACAAGACATGCTCATGTTCTGCGCCATTTCAGGAGAAAGTGAGAAAAAGAAAAATACTGGAAATTTAAACAACACACTCACTGTAGACACATTGAATTGCTTAGAAACATTATTTTAAATGTTTCTGACTAGCTGGGACTGATTTGGGTGACTTTTCAAACAGTATTTGCAGATGTGTTTTTGATACAGTATGTGAGTTCCCAAAGTGCCCGACCTAGGGTTAGGGTTAGGGTTTCAATAAGAGCTAGACCTTTTCTGATGCATTTGCTGTGCTTTAGGAGGCGATTGAAATGCAGGAAAAGTGTTGTTGTGTTGTTTCCTCGAGAAAAAAAAATGGCCGTATTTTGCCATTTTTCTTAAGCCGCGCGGCTGTCGCTCAAAAAGGCTCAAAAATCAAAAGTTTGAAAACACACATTCTGTATGTGAATTTATGCTGCCTCTTGCATTTAAAGCCCAAAACAATCATACTTTTAGCAATACTGTAGTGGTATCCGTAATGCAATCCCACAAACGAAACAAGACATACTCATGTTCTGCGCCATTTCAGGAGAAAGTGAGAAAAAGAAAAATACTGGAAATTTAAACAACACACTCACTGTAGACACATTGAATTGCTTAGAAACATTATTTTAAATGTTTCTGACTAGCTGGGAGTGATTTGGGTGACTTTTCAAACATTATTTGTAGACGTGTTTTTGATACAGTATGTGAGTTCCCAAAGTGCCCGACCTAGGGTTAGGGTAAGGGTTTCAGTAAGAGCTAGACCTTTTCTGATGCATTTGCTGTGCTTTAGGAGGCTTTTGAAATGCAGGAAAAGTGTTGTTGGGTTGTTTCCTCGAGAAAAAAAAATGGCCGTATTTTGCCATTTTTCTTAAGCCGCGCGGCTGTCGCTCAAAAAGGGTCAAAAATCAAAAGTTTGAAAACACACATTCTGTATGTGAATTTATGCTGCCTCTTGCATTTAAAGCCCAAAACAATCATACTTTTAGCCGTACTGTAGTGGTATCCGTAATGCAATCCCACAAACGAAACAAGACATGCTCATGTTCTGCGCCATTTCAGGAGAAAGTGAGAAAAAGAAAAATACTGGAAATTTAAACAACACACTCACTGTAGACACATTGAATTGCTTAGAAACATTATTTTAAATGTTTCTGACTAGCTGGGAGTGATTTGGGTGACTTTTCAAACAGTATTTGTAGATGTGTTTTTGATACAGTATGTGAGTTCCCAAAGTGCCCGACCTAGGGTTAGGGTTAGGGTTTCAATAAGAGCTAGACCTTTTCTGATGAATTTGCTGTGCTTTAGGAGGCTTTTGAAATGCAGGAAAAGTGTTGTTGGGTTGTTTCCTCGAGAAAAAAATATGGCCGTATTTTGCCATTTTTCTTAAGCCGCGCGGCTGTCGCTCAAAAAGGGTCAAAAATCAAAAGTTTGAAAACACACATTCTGTATGTGAATTAATGCTGCCTCTTGCATTTAAAGCCCAAAACAGTCATACTTTTAGCCGTACTGTAGTGGTATCTGTAATGCAATCCCACAAACGAAACAAGACATGGTCATGTTCTGCGCCATTTCAGGAGAAAGTGAGAAAAAGAAAAATACTGGAAATTTAAACAACACACTCACTGTAGACACATTGAATTGCTTAGAAACATTATTTTAAATGTTTCTGACTAGCTGGGAGTGATTTGGGTGACTTTTCAAACATTATTTGTAGATGTGTTTTTGATACAGTATGTGAGTTCCCAAAGTGCCCGACCTAGAGTTAGGGTTAGGGTTTCAGTAGGAGCTAGACCTTTTCTGATGCATTTGCTGTGCTTTAGGAGGCTTTTGAAATGCAGGAAAAGTGTTGTTGGGTTGTTTCCTCGAGAAAAAAATATGGCCGTATTTTCCCTTTTTTCTTAAGCCGCGCGGCTGTCGCTCAAAAAGGGTCAAAAATCAAAAGTTTGAAAACACACATTCTGTATGTGAATTAATGCTGCCTCTTGCATTTTAAGCCCAAAACAATCATACTTTTAGCTGTACTATAGTGGTATCCGTAATGCAATCCCACAAACGAAACAAGACATGCTCATGTTCTGCACCATTTCAGGAGAAAGTGAGAAAACGAAAAATACTGGAAATTTAAACAACACACTCACTGTAGACACATTGAATTGCTTAGAAACGTTATTTTAAATGTTTCTGACTAGCTGGGACTGATTTGGGTGACTTTTCAAACACAGTATTTGTAGACATGTTTTTGATACAGTATGTGAGTTCCCAAAGTGCCCGACCTAGGGTTAGGGTTAGGGTTTCAGTAAGAGCTAGACCTTTTCTGATGCATTTGCTGTGCTTTAGGAGGCTTTTGAAATGCAGGAAAAGTGTTGTTGGGTTGTTTCCTCGAGAAAAAAAAATGGCCGTATTTTGCCATTTTAATTAAGCCGCGCGGCTGTCGCTCAAAAAGGGTCAAAAATCAAAAGTTTGAAAACACACATTCTGTATGTGAATTTCTGCTGCCTCTTGCATTTAAAGCCCAAAACAATCATACTTTTAGCCGTACTGTAGTGGTATCCGTAATGCAATCCCACAAACGAAACAAGACATGCTCATGTTCTGCGCCATTTCAGGAGAAAGTGAGAAAAAGAAAAATACTGGAAATTTAAACAACACACTCACTGTAGACACATTGAATTGCTTAGAAACATTATTTTAAATGTTTCTGACTAGCTGGGACTGATTTGGGTGACTTTTCAAACACAGTATTTGTAGACATGTTTTTGATACAGTATGTGAGTTCCCAAAGTGCCCGACCTAGGGTTAGGGTTAGGGTTTCAGTAAGAGCTAGACCTTTTCTGATGCATTTGCTGAGCTTTAGGAGGCGATTGAAATGCAGGAAAAGTGTTGTTGGGTTGTTTCCTCGAGAAAAAAAAATGGCCGTATTTTGCCATTTTTCTTAAGCCGCGCGGCTGTCGCTCGAAAAGGGTCAAAAATCAAAAGTTTGAAAACACACATTCTGTATGTGAATTTATGCTGCCTCTTGCATTTAAAGC
Source organism: Lepisosteus oculatus (assembly GCF_040954835.1). NCBI lineage: Eukaryota > Metazoa > Chordata > Actinopteri > Semionotiformes > Lepisosteidae > Lepisosteus > Lepisosteus oculatus. The sequence goes on from NC_090707.1 coordinate 13,895,056, forward strand.
CCAAAACAATCATACTTTTAGCCGTACTGTAGTGGTATCCGTAATGCAATCCCACAAACGAAACAAGACATGCTCATGTTCTGCGCCATTTCAGGAGAAAGTGAGAAAAAGAAAAATACTGGAAATTTAAACAACACACTCACTGTAGACACATTGAATTGCTTAGAAACATTATTTTAAATGTTTCTGACTAGCTGGGAGTGATTTGGGTGACTTTTCAAACATTATTTGTAGACGTGTTTTTGATACAGTATGTGAGTTCCCAAAGTGCCCGACCTAGGGTTAGGGTTAGGGTTTCAATAGGAGCTAGACCTATTCTGATGCATTTGCTGTGCTTTAGGAGGTGATTGAAATGCAGGAAAAGTGTTGTTGGGTTGTTTCCTCGAGAAAAAAAAATGGCCGTATTTTGCCATTTTTCTTAAGCCGCGCGGCTGTCGCTCAAAAAGGGTCAAAAATCAAAAGTTTGAAAACACACATTCTGTATGTGAATTTATGCTGCCTCTTGCATTTAAAGCCCAAAACAATCATACTTTTAGCCGTACTGTAGTGGTATCCGTAATGCAATCCCACAAACGAAACAAGACATGCTCATGTTCTGCGCCATTTCAGGAGAAAGTGAGAAAAAGAAAAATACTGGAAATTTAAACAACACACTCACTGTAGACACATTGAATTGCTTAGAAACATTATTTTAAATGTTTCTGACTAGCTGGGAGTGATTTGGGTGACTTTTCAAACATTATTTGTAGACGTGTTTTTGATACAGTATGTGAGTTCCCAAAGTGCCCGACCTAGGGTTAGGGTTAGGGTTTCAATAGGAGCTAGACCTATTCTGATGCATTTGCTGTGCTTTAGGAGGCTTTTGAAATGCAGGAAAAGTGTTGTTGGGTTGTTTCCTCGAGAAAAAAATATGGCCATATTTTGCCATTTTTCTTAAGCCGCGCGGCTGTCACTCAAAAAGGGTCAAAAATCAAAAGTTTGAAAACACACATTCTGTATGTGAATTTCTGCTGCCTCTTGCATTTAAAGCCCAAAACAATCATACTTTTAGCCGTACTGTAGTGGTATCCGTAATGCAATCCCACAAACGAAACAAGACATGCTCATGTTCTGCGCCATTTCAGGAGAAAGTGAGAAAAAGAAAAATACTGGAAATTTAAACAACACACTCACTGTAGACACATTGAATTGCTTAGAAACATTATTTTAAATGTTTCTGACTAGCTGGGAGTGATTTGGGTGACTTTTCAAACACAGTATTTGTAGACGTGTTTTTGATACAGTATGTGAGTTCCCAAAGTGCCCGACCTAGGGTTAGGGTTAGGGTTTCAGTAAGAGCTAGACCTTTTCTGATGCATTTGCTGTGCTTTAGGAGGCGATTGAAATGCAGGAAAAGTGTTGTTGGGTTGTTTCCTCGAGAAAAAAAAATGGCCGTATTTTGCCATTTTTCTTAAGCCGCGCGGCTGTCGCTCAAAAAGGGTCAAAAATCAAAAGTTTGAAAACACACATTCTGTATGTGAATTAATGCTGCCTCTTGCATTTTAAGCCCAAAACAATCATACTTTTAGCTGTACTATAGTGGTATCCGTAATGCAATCCCACAAACGAAACAAGACATGCTCATGTTCTGCGCCATTTCAGGAGAAAGTGAGAAAAAGAAAAATACTGGAAATTTAAACAACACACTCACTGTAGACACATTGAATTGCTAAGAAACATTATTTTAAATGTTTCTAACTAGCTGGGAGTGATTTGGGTGACTTTTCAAACAGCATTTGTAGACGTGTTTTTGAAACAGTATGTGAGTTCCCAAAGTGCCCGACCTAGGGTTAGGGTTAGGGTTTCAGTAAGAGCTAGACCTTTTCTGATGCATTTGCTGTGCTTTAGGAGGGTTTTGAATTGCAGGAAAAGTGTTGTTGGGTTGTTTCCTCGAGAAAAAAATATGGCCGTATTTTGCCATTTTTCTTAAGCCGCGCGGCTGTCGCTCAAAAAGGGTCAAAAATCAAAAGTTTGAAAACACACATTCTGTATGTGAATTTATGCTGCCTCTTGCATTTAAAGCCCAAAACAATCATACTTTTAGCCGTACTGTAGTGGTATCCGTAATGCAATCCCACAAACGAAACAAGACATGCTCATGTTCTGCGCCATTTCAGGAGAAAGTGAGAAAAAGAAAAATACTGGAAATGTAAACAACACACTCACTGTAGACACATTGAATTGCTTAGAAACATTATTTTAAATGTTTCTGACTAGCTGGGAGTGATTTGGGTGACTTTTCAAACATTATTTGTAGACGTGTTTTTGATACAGTATGTGAGTTCCCAAAGTGCCCGACCTAGGGTTAGGGTTAGGGTTTCAATAGGAGCTAGACCTATTCTGATGCATTTGCTGTGCTTTAGGAGGCTTTTGAAATGCAGGAAAAGTGTTGTTGGGTTGTTTCCTCGAGAAAAAAATATGGCCATATTTTGCCATTTTTCTTAAGCCGCGCGGCTGTCACTCAAAAAGGGTCAAAAATCAAAAGTTTGAAAACACACATTCTGTATGTGAATTTCTGCTGCCTCTTGCATTTAAAGCCCAAAACAATCATACTTTTAGCCGTACTGTAGTGGTATCCGTAATGCAATCCCACAAACGAAACAAGACATGCTCATGTTCTGCGCCATTTCAGGAGAAAGTGAGAAAAAGAAAAATACTGGAAATTTAAACAACACACTCACTGTAGACACATTGAATTGCTTAGAAACATTATTTTAAATGTTTCTGACTAGCTGGGAGTGATTTGGGTGACTTTTCAAACACAGTATTTGTAGACGTGTTTTTGATACAGTATGTGAGTTCCCAAAGTGCCCGACCTAGGGTTAGGGTTAGGGTTTCAGTAAGAGCTAGACCTTTTCTGATGCATTTGCTGTGCTTTAGGAGGCTTTTGAAATGCAGGAAAAGTGTTTTTGGGTTGTTTCCTCGAGAAAAAAAAATGGCCGTATTTTGCCATTTTTCTTAAGCCGCGCGGCTGTCGCTCAAAAAGGGTCAAAAATCAAAAGTTTGAAAACACAAATTCTGTATGTGAATTTCTGCTGCCTCTTGCATTTAAAGCCCAAAACAATCATACTTTTAGCCGTACTGTAGTGGTATCCGTAATGCAATCCCACAAACGAAACAAGACATGCTCATGTTCTGCGCCATTTCAGGAGAAAGTGAGAAAAAGAAAAATACTGGAAATTTAAACAACACACTCACTGTAGACACATTGAATTGCTAAGAAACATTATTTTAAATGTTTCTAACTAGCTGGGAGTGATTTGGGTGACTTTTCAAACAGCATTTGTAGACGTGTTTTTGAAACAGTATGTGAGTTCCCAAAGTGCCCGACCTAGGGTTAGGGTTAGGGTTTCAGTAAGAGCTAGACCTTTTCTGATGCATTTGCTGTGCTTTAGGAGGGTTTTGAAATGCAGGAAAAGTGTTGTTGGGTTGTTTCCTCGAGAAAAAAAAATGGCCGTATTTTGCCATTTTTCTTAAGCCGCGCGGCTGTCGCTCGAAAAGGGTCAAAAATCAAAAGTTTGAAAACACACATTCTGTATGTGAATTTATGCTGCCTCTTGCATTTAAAGCCCAAAACAATCATACTTTTAGCCGTACTGTAGTGGTATCCGTAATGCAATCCCACAAACGAAACAAGACATGCTCATGTTCTGCGCCATTTCAGGAGAAAGTGAGAAAAAGAAAAATACTGGAAATTTAAACAACACACTCACTGTAGACACATTGAATTGCTTAGAAACATTATTTTAAATGTTTCTGACTAGCTGGGAGTGATTTGGGTGACTTTTCAAACATTATTTGTAGACGTGTTTTTGATACAGTATGTGAGTTCCCAAAGTGCCCGACCTAGGGTTAGGGTTAGGGTTTCAATAGGAGCTAGACCTATTCTGATGCATTTGCTGTGCTTTAGGAGGCTTTTGAAATGCAGGAAAAGTGTTGTTGGGTTGTTTCCTCGAGAAAAAAATATGGCCATATTTTGCCATTTTTCTTAAGCCGCGCGGCTGTCACTCAAAAAGGGTCAAAAATCAAAAGTTTGAAAACACACATTCTGTATGTGAATTTCTGCTGCCTCTTGCATTTAAAGCCCAAAACAATCATACTTTTAGCCGTACTGTAGTGGTATCCGTAATGCAATCCCACAAACGAAACAAGACATGCTCATGTTCTGCGCCATTTCAGGAGAAAGTGAGAAAAAGAAAAATACTGGAAATTTAAACAACACACTCACTGTAGACACATTGAATTGCTTAGAAACATTATTTTAAATGTTTCTGACTAGCTGGGAGTGATTTGGGTGACTTTTCAAACACAGTATTTGTAGACGTGTTTTTGATACAGTATGTGAGTTCCCAAAGTGCCCGACCTAGGGTTAGGGTTAGGGTTTCAGTAAGAGCTAGACCTTTTCTGATGCATTTGCTGTGCTTTAGGAGGCTTTTGAAATGCAGGAAAAGTGTTTTTGGGTTGTTTCCTCGAGAAAAAAAAATGGCCGTATTTTGCCATTTTTCTTAAGCCGCGCGGCTGTCGCTCAAAAAGGGTCAAAAATCAAAAGTTTGAAAACACACATTCTGTATGTGAATTTCTGCTGCCTCTTGCATTTAAAGCCCAAAACAATCATACTTTTAGCCGTACTGTAGTGGTATCCGTAATGCAATCCCACAAACGAAACAAGACATGCTCATGTTCTGCGCCATTTCAGGAGAAAGTGAGAAAAAGAAAAATACTGGAAATTTAAACAACACACTCACTGTAGACACATTGAATTGCTTAGAAACATTATTTTAAATGTTTCTGACTAGCTGGGACTGATTTGGGTGACTTTTCAAACACAGTATTTGTAGACATGTTTTTGATACAGTATGTGAGTTCCCAAAGTGCCCGACCTAGGGTTAGGGTTAGGGTTTCAGTAAGAGCTAGACCTTTTCTGATGCATTTGCTGTGCTTTAGGAGGCTTTTGAAATGCAGGAAAAGTGTTGTTGGGTTGTTTCCTCGAGAAAAAAAAATGGCCGTATTTTGCCATTTTTCTTAAGCCGCGCGGCTGTCGCTCAAAAAGGGTCAAAAATCAAAAGTTTGAAAACACACATTCTGTATGTGAATTTATGCTGCCTCTTGCATTTAAAGCCCAAAACAATCATACTTTTAGCCGTACTGTAGTGGTATCCGTAATGCAATCCCACAAACGAAACAAGACATGCTCATGTTCTGCGCCATTTCAGGAGAAAGTGAGAAAAAGAAAAATACTGGAAATTTAAACAACACACTCACTGTAGACACATTGAATTGCTTAGAAACATTATTTTAAACGTTTCTGACTAGCTGGGAGTGATTTGGGTGACAATTCGAGCACAGTATTTGTAGACGTGTTTTTGATACAGTATGTGAGTTCCCAAAGTGCCCGACCTAGGGTTAGGGTTAGGGTTTCAGTAAGAGCTAGACCTTTTCTGATGCATTTGCTGTGCTTTAGGAGGCTTTTGAAATGCAGGAAAAGTGTTGTTGGGTTGTTTCCTCGAGAAAAAAAAATGGCCGTATTTTGCCATTTTTCTTAAGCCGCGCGGATGTCGCTCAAAAAGGGTCAAAAATCAAAAGTTTGAAAACACACATTCTGTATGTGAATTTATGCTGCCTCTTGCATTTAAAGCCCAAAACAATCATACTTTTAGCCGTACTGTAGTGGTATCCGTAATGCAATCCCACAAACGAAACAAGACATGCTCATGTTCTGCGCCATTTCAGGAGAAAGTGAGAAAAAGAAAAATACTGGAAATTTAAACAACAGACTCACTGTAGACACATTGAATTGCTTAGAAACATTATTTTAAACGTTTCTGACTAGCTGGGAGTGATTTGGGTGACAATTCGAGCACAGTATTTGTAGACGTGTTTTTGATACAGTATGTGAGTTCCCAAAGTGCCCGACCTAGGTTTAGGGTTAGGGTTTCAGTAAGAGCTAGACCTTTTCTGATGCATTTGCTGTGCTTTAGGAGGCTTTTTAAATGCAGGAAAAGTGTTGTTGGGTTGTTTCCTCGAGAAAAAAAAATGGCCGTATTTTGCCATTTTTCTTAAGCCGCGCGGATGTCGCTCAAAAAGGGTCAAAAATCAAAAGTTTGAAAACACACATTCTGTATGTGAATTTATGCTGCCTCTTGCATTTAAAGCCCAAAACAATCATACTTTTAGCCGTACTGTAGTGGTATCCGTAATGCAATCCCACAAACGAAACAAGACATGCTCATGTTCTGCGCCATTTCAGGAGAAAGTGAGAAAAAGAAAAATACTGGAAATTTAAACAACACACTCACTGTAGACACATTGAATTGCTTAGAAACATTATTTTAAATGTTTCTGACTAGCTGGGAGTGAATTGGGTGACTTTTCAAACAGCATTTGTAGACGTGTTTTTGATACAGTATGTGAGTTCCCAAAGTGCCCGACCTAGGGTTAGGGTTAGGGTTTCAGTAAGAGCTAGACCTTTTCTGATGCATTTGCTGTGCTTTAGGAGGCTTTTGAAATGCAGGAAAAGTGTTGTTGGGTTGTTTCCTCGAGAAAAAAATATGGCCGTATTTTGCTATTTTTCTTAAGCCGCGCGGCTGTCGCTCAAAAAGGGTCAAAAATCAAAAGTTTGAAAACACACATTCTGTATGTGAATTTATGCTGCCTCTTGCATTTAAAGCCCAAAACAATCATACTTTTAGCCGTACTGTAGTGGTATCCGTAATGCAATCCCACAAACGAAACAAGACATGCTCATGTTCTGCGCCATTTCAGGAGAAAGTGAGAAAAAGAAAAATACTGGAAATTTAAACAACACACTCACTGTAGACACATTGAATTGCTTAGAAACATTATTTTAAATGTTTCTGACTACCTAGGAGTGATTTGGGTGACTTTTCAAACAGTATTTGTAGATGTGTTTTTGATACAGTATGTGAGTTCCCAAAGTGCCCGACCTAGGGTTAGGGTTAGGGTTTCAATAAGAGCTAGACCTTTTCTGATGCATTTGCTGTGCTTTAGGAGGCGATTGAAATGCAGGAAAAGTGTTGTTGGGTTGTTTCCTCGAGAAAAAAAAATGGCCGTATTTTGCCATTTTTCTTAAGCCGCGCGGCTGTCGCTCAAAAAGGGTCAAAAATCAAAAGTTTGAAAACACACATTCTGTATGTGAATTTATGCTGCCTCTTGCATTTAAAGCCCAAAACAATCATACTTTTAGCCGTACTGTAGTGGTATCCGTAATGCAATCCCACAAACGAAACAAGACATGCTCATGTTCTGCGCCATTTCAGGAGAAAGTGAGAAAAAGAAAAATACTGGAAATTTAAACAACACACTCACTGTAGACACATTGAATTGCTTAGAAACATTATTTTAAATGTTTCTGACTAGCTGGGAGTGATTTGGGTGACTTTTCAAACACAGTATTTGTAGACGTGTTTTTGATACAGTATGTGAGTTCCCAAAGTGCCCGACCTAGGGTTAGGGTTAGGGTTTCAGTAAGAGCTAGACCTTTTCTGATGCATTTGCTGTGCTTTAGGAGGCTTTTGAAATGCAGGAAAAGTGTTTTTGGGTTGTTTCCTCGAGAAAAAAAAATGGCCGTATTTTGCCATTTTTCTTAAGCCGCGCGGCTGTCGCTCAAAAAGGGTCAAAAATCAAAAGTTTGAAAACACACATTCTGTATGTGAATTTCTGCTGCCTCTTGCATTTAAAGCCCAAAACAATCATACTTTTAGCCGTACTGTAGTGGTATCCGTAATGCAATCCCACAAACGAAACAAGACATGCTCATGTTCTGCGCCATTTCAGGAGAAAGTGAGAAAAAGAAAAATACTGGAAATTTAAACAACACACTCACTGTAGACACATTGAATTGCTTAGAAACATTATTTTAAATGTTTCTGACTAGCTGGGACTGATTTGGGTGACTTTTCAAACACAGTATTTGTAGACATGTTTTTGATACAGTATGTGAGTTCCCAAAGTGCCCGACCTAGGGTTAGGATTAGGGTTTCAGTAAGAGCTAGACCTTTTCTGATGCATTTGCTGTGCTTTAGGAGGCTTTTGAAATGCAGGAAAAGTGTTGTTGGGTTGTTTCCTCGAGAAAAAAAAATGGCCGTATTTTGCCATTTTTCTTAAGCCGCGCGGCTGTCGCTCAAAAAGGGTCAAAAATCAAAAGTTTGAAAACACACATTCTGTATGTGAATTTATGCTGCCTCTTGCATTTAAAGCCCAAAACAATCATACTTTTAGCCGTACTGTAGTGGTATCCGTAATGCAATCCCACAAACGAAACAAGACATGCTCATGTTCTGCGCCATTTCAGGAGAAAGTGAGAAAAAGAAAAATACTGGAAATTTAAACAACACACTCACTGTAGACACATTGAATTGCTTAGAAACATTATTTTAAACGTTTCTGACTAGCTGGGAGTGATTTGGGTGACAATTCGAGCACAGTATTTGTAGACGTGTTTTTGATACAGTATGTGAGTTCCCAAAGTGCCCGACCTAGGGTTAGGGTTAGGGTTTCAGTAAGAGCTAGACCTTTTCTGATGCATTTGCTGTGCTTTAGGAGGCTTTTGAAATGCAGGAAAAGTGTTGTTGGGTTGTTTCCTCGAGAAAAAAAAATGGCCGTATTTTGCCATTTTTCTTAAGCCGCGCGGCTGTCGCTCAAAAAGGGTCAAAAATCAAAAGTTTGAAAACACACATTCTGTATGTGAATTTATGCTGCCTCTTGCATTTAAAGCCCAAAACAATCATACTTTTAGCCGTACTGTAGTGGTATCCGTAATGCAATCCCACAAACGAAACAAGACATGCTCATGTTCTGCGCCATTTCAGGAGAAAGTGAGAAAAAGAAAAATACTGGAAATTTAAACAACACACTCACTGTAGACACATTGAATTGCTTAGAAACATTATTTTAAATGTTTCTGACTAGCTGGGACTGATTTGGGTGACTTTTCAAACACAGTATTTGTAGACATGTTTTTGATACAGTATGTGAGTTCCCAAAGTGCCCGACCTAGGGTTAGGGTTAGGGTTTCAGTAAGAGCTAGACCTTTTCTGATGCATTTGCTGTGCTTTAGGAGGCGATTGAAATGCAGGAAAAGTGTTGTTGGGTTGTTTCCTCGAGAAAAAAAAATGGCCGTATTTTGCCATTTTTCTTAAGCCGCGCGGCTGTCGCTCAAAAAGGGTCAAAAATCAAAAGTTTGAAAACACACATTCTGTATGTGAATTTATGCTGCCTCTTGCATTTAAATCCCAAAACAATCATACTTTTAGCCGTACTGTAGTGGTATCCGTAATGCAATCCCACAAACGAAACAAGACATGCTCATGTTCTGCGCCATTTCAGGAGAAAGTGAGAAAAAGAAAAATACTGGAAATTTAAACAACACACTCACTGTAGACACATTGAATTGCTTAGAAACATTATTTTAAATGTTTCTGACTACCTAGGAGTGATTTGGGTGACTTTTCAAACAGTATTTGTAGATGTGTTTTTGATACAGTATGTGAGTTCCCAAAGTGCCCGACCTAGGGTTAGGGTTAGGGTTTCAATAAGAGCTAGACCTTTTCTGATGCATTTGCTGTGCTTTAGGAGGCGATTGAAATGCAGGAAAAGTGTTGTTGGGTTGTTTCCTCGAGAAAAAAAAATGGCCGTATTTTGCCATTTTTCTTAAGCCGCGCGGCTGTCGCTCAAAAAGGGTCAAAAATCAAAAGTTTGAAAACACACATTCTGTATGTGAATTTATGCTGCCTCTTGCATTTAAAGCCCAAAACAATCATACTTTTAGCCGTACTGTAGTGGTATCCGTAATGCAATCCCACAAACGAAACAAGACATGCTCATGTTCTGCGCCATTTCAGGAGAAAGTGAGAAAAAGAAAAATACTGGAAATTTAAACAACACACTCACTGTAGACACATTGAATTGCTTAGAAACATTATTTTAAATGTTTCTGACTAGCTGGGAGTGATTTGGGTGACTTTTCAAACACAGTATTTGTAGACGTGTTTTTGATACAGTATGTGAGTTCCCAAAGTGCCCGACCTAGGGTTAGGGTTAGGGTTTCAGTAAGAGCTAGACCTTTTCTGATGCATTTGCTGTGCTTTAGGAGGCTTTTGAAATGCAGGAAAAGTGTTTTTGGGTTGTTTCCTCGAGAAAAAAAAATGGCCGTATTTTGCCATTTTTCTTAAGCCGCGCGGCTGTCGCTCAAAAAGGGTCAAAAATCAAAAGTTTGAAAACACACATTCTGTATGTGAATTTCTGCTGCCTCTTGCATTTAAAGCCCAAAACAATCATACTTTTAGCCGTACTGTAGTGGTATCCGTAATGCAATCCCACAAACGAAACAAGACATGCTCATGTTCTGCGCCATTTCAGGAGAAAGTGAGAAAAAGAAAAATACTGGAAATTTAAACAACACACTCACTGTAGACACATTGAATTGCTTAGAAACATTATTTTAAATGTTTCTGACTAGCTGGGACTGATTTGGGTGACTTTTCAAACACAGTATTTGTAGACATGTTTTTGATACAGTATGTGAGTTCCCAAAGTGCCCGACCTAGGGTTAGGATTAGGGTTTCAGTAAGAGCTAGACCTTTTCTGATGCATTTGCTGTGCTTTAGGAGGCTTTTGAAATGCAGGAAAAGTGTTGTTGGGTTGTTTCCTCGAGAAAAAAAAATGGCCGTATTTTGCCATTTTTCTTAAGCCGCGCGGCTGTCGCTCAAAAAGGGTCAAAAATCAAAAGTTTGAAAACACACATTCTGTATGTGAATTTATGCTGCCTCTTGCATTTAAAGCCCAAAACAATCATACTTTTAGCCGTACTGTAGTGGTATCCGTAATGCAATCCCACAAACGAAACAAGACATGCTCATGTTCTGCGCCATTTCAGGAGAAAGTGAGAAAAAGAAAAATACTGGAAATTTAAACAACACACTCACTGTAGACACATTGAATTGCTTAGAAACATTATTTTAAACGTTTCTGACTAGCTGGGAGTGATTTGGGTGACAATTCGAGCACAGTATTTGTAGACGTGTTTTTGATACAGTATGTGAGTTCCCAAAGTGCCCGACCTAGGGTTAGGGTTAGGGTTTCAGTAAGAGCTAGACCTTTTCTGATGCATTTGCTGTGCTTTAGGAGGCTTTTGAAATGCAGGAAAAGTGTTGTTGGGTTGTTTCCTCGAGAAAAAAAAATGGCCGTATTTTGCCATTTTTCTTAAGCCGCGCGGCTGTCGCTCAAAAAGGGTCAAAAATCAAAAGTTTGAAAACACACATTCTGTATGTGAATTTATGCTGCCTCTTGCATTTAAAGCCCAAAACAATCATACTTTTAGCCGTACTGTAGTGGTATCCGTAATGCAATCCCACAAACGAAACAAGACATGCTCATGTTCTGCGCCATTTCAGGAGAAAGTGAGAAAAAGAAAAATACTGGAAATTTAAACAACACACTCACTGTAGACACATTGAATTGCTTAGAAACATTATTTTAAATGTTTCTGACTAGCTGGGACTGATTTGGGTGACTTTTCAAACACAGTATTTGTAGACATGTTTTTGATACAGTATGTGAGTTCCCAAAGTGCCCGACCTAGGGTTAGGGTTAGGGTTTCAGTAAGAGCTAGACCTTTTCTGATGCATTTGCTGTGCTTTAGGAGGCGATTGAAATGCAGGAAAAGTGTTGTTGGGTTGTTTCCTCGAGAAAAAAAAATGGCCGTATTTTGCCATTTTTCTTAAGCCGCGCGGCTGTCGCTCAAAAAGGGTCAAAAATCAAAAGTTTGAAAACACACATTCTGTATGTGAATTTATGCTGCCTCTTGCATTTAAATCCCAAAACAATCATACTTTTAGCCGTACTGTAGTGGTATCCGTAATGCAATCCCACAAACGAAACAAGACATGCTCATGTTCTGCGCCATTTCAGGAGAAAGTGAGAAAAAGAAAAATACTGGAAATTTAAACAACACACTCACTGTAGACACATTGAATTGCTTAGAAACATTATTTTAAATGTTTCTGACTAGCTGGGAGTGAATTGGGTGACTTTTCAAACAGCATTTGTAGACGTGTTTTTGATACAGTATGTGAGTTCCCAAAGTGCCCGACCTAGGGTTAGGGTTAGGGTTTCAGTAAGAGCTAGACCTTTTCTGATGCATTTGCTGTGCTTTAGGAGGCTTTTGAAATGCAGGAAAAGTGTTGTTGGGTTGTTTCCTCGAGAAAAAAAAATGGCCGTATTTTGCCATTTTTCTTAAGCCGCGCGGCTGTCGCTCAAAAAGGGTCAAAAATCAAAAGGTTGAAAACACACATTCTGTATGTGAATTTATGCTGCCTCTTGCATTTAAAGCCCAAAACAATCATACTTTTAGCCGTACTGTAGTGGTATCCGTAATGCAATCCCACAAACGAAACAAGACATGCTCATGTTCTGCGCCATTTCAGGAGAAAGTGAGAAAAAGAAAAATACTGGAAATTTAAACAACAGACTCACTGTAGACACATTGAATTGCTTAGAAACATTATTTTAAACGTTTCTGACTAGCTGGGAGTGATTTGGGTGACAATTCGAGCACAGTATTTGTAGACGTGTTTTTGATACAGTATGTGAGTTCCCAAAGTGCCCGACCTAGGTTTAGGGTTAGGGTTTCAGTAAGAGCTAGACCTTTTCTGATGCATTTGCTGTGCTTTAGGAGGCTTTTTAAATGCAGGAAAAGTGTTGTTGGGTTGTTTCCTCGAGAAAAAAAAATGGCCGTATTTTGCCATTTTTCTTAAGCCGCGCGGATGTCGCTCAAAAAGGGTCAAAAATCAAAAGTTTGAAAACACACATTCTGTATGTGAATTTATGCTGCCTCTTGCATTTAAAGCCCAAAACAATCATACTTTTAGCCGTACTGTAGTGGTATCCGTAATGCAATCCCACAAACGAAACAAGACATGCTCATGTTCTGCGCCATTTCAGGAGAAAGTGAGAAAAAGAAAAATACTGGAAATTTAAACAACACACTCACTGTAGACACATTGAATTGCTTAGAAACATTATTTTAAATGTTTCTGACTAGCTGGGAGTGATTTGGGTGACAATTCGAGCACAGTATTTGTAGACGTGTTTTTGATACAGTATGTGAGTTCCCAAAGTGCCCGACCTAGGGTTAGGGTTAGGGTTTCAATAAGAGCTAGACCTTTTCTGATGCATTTGCTGTGCTTTAGGAGGCGATTGAAATGCAGGAAAAGTGTTGTTGGGTTGTTTCCTCGAGAAAAAAAAATGGCCGTATTTTGCCATTTTTCTTAAGCCGCGCGGCTGTCGCTCAAAAAGGGTCAAAAATCAAAAGTTTGAAAACACACATTCTGTATGTGAATTTATGCTGCCTCTTGCATTTAAAGCCCAAAACAATCATACTTTTAGCCGTACTGTAGTGGTATCCGTAATGCAATCCCACAAACGAAACAAGACATGCTCATGTTCTGCGCCATTTCAGGAGAAAGTGAGAAAAAGAAAAATACTGGAAATTTAAACAACACACTCACTGTAGACACATTGAATTGCTTAGAAACATTATTTTAAACGTTTCTGACTAGCTGGGAGTGATTTGGGTGACAATTCGAGCACAGTATTTGTAGACGTGTTTTTGATACAGTATGTGAGTTCCCAAAGTGCCCGACCTAGGGTTAGGGTTAGGGTTTCAATAAGAGCTAGACCTTTTCTGATGCATTTGCTGTGCTTTAGGAGGCGATTGTAATGCAGGAAAAGTGTTGTTGGGTTGTTTCCTCGAGAAAAAAAAATGGCCGTATTTTGCCATTTTTCTTAAGCCGCGTGGCTGTCGCTCAAAAAGGGTCAAAAATCAAAAGTTTGAAAACACACATTCTGTATGTGAATTTATGCTGCCTCTTGCATTTAAAGCCCAAAACAATCATACTTTTAGCCATACTGTAGTGGTATCCGTAATGCAATCCCACAAACGAAACAAGACATGCTCATGTTCTGCGCCATTTCAGGAGAAAGTGAGAAAAAGAAAAATACTGGAAATTTAAACAACACACTCACTGTAGACACATTGAATTGCTTAGAAACATTATTTTAAATGTTTCTGACTAGCTGGGAGTGATTTGGGTGACAATTCGAGCACAGTATTTGTAGACGTGTTTTTGATACAGTATGTGAGTTCCCAAAGTGCCCGACCTAGGGTTAGGGTTAGGGTTTCAATAAGAGCTAGACCTTTTCTGATGCATTTGCTGTGCTTTAGGAGGCTTTTGAAATGCAGGAAAAGTGTTGTTGGGTTGTTTCCTCGAGAAAAAAAAATGGCCGTATTTTGCCATTTTTCTTAAGCCGCGCGGATGTCGCTCAAAAAGGGTCAAAAATCAAAAGTTTGAAAACACACATTCTGTATGTGAATTTATGCTGCCTCTTGCATTTAAAGCCCAAAACAATCATACTTTTAGCCGTACTGTAGTGGTATCCGTAATGCAATCCCACAAACAAAACAAGACATGCTCATGTTCTGCGCCATTTCAGGAGAAAGTGAGAAAAAGAAAAATACTGGAAATTTAAACAACACACTCACTGTAGACACATTGAATTGCTTAGAAACATTATTTTAAATGTTTCTGACTAGCTGGGAGTGAATTGGGTGACTTTTCAAACAGCATTTGTAGACGTGTTTTTGATACAGTATGTGAGTTCCCAAAGTGCCCGACCTAGGGTTAGGGTTAGGGTTTCAGTAAGAGCTAGACCTTTTCTGATGCATTTGCTGTGCTTTAGGAGGCGATTGTAATGCAGGAAAAGTGTTGTTGGGTTGTTTCCTCGAGAAAAAAAAATGGCCGTATTTTGCCATTTTTCTTAAGCCGCGCGGCTGTCGCTCAAAAAGGGTCAAAAATCAAAAGTTTGAAAACACACATTCTGTATGTGAATTAATGCTGCCTCTTGCATTTAAAGCCCAAAACAATCATACTTTTAGCCGTACTGTAGTGGTATCCGTAATGCAATCCCACAAACGAAACAAGACATGCTCATGTTCTGCGCCATTTCAGGAGAAAGTGAGAAAAAGAAAAATACTGGAAATTTAAACAACACACTCACTGTAGACACATTGAATTGCTTAGAAACATTATTTTAAATGTTTCTGACTAGCTGGGAGTGATTTGGGTGACAATTCGAGCACAGTATTTGTAGACGTGTTTTTGATACAGTATGTGAGTTCCCAAAGTGCCCGACCTAGGGTTAGGGTTAGGGTTTCAGTAAGAGCTAGACCTTTTCTGATGCATTTGCTGTGCTTTAGGAGGCTTTTGAAATGCAGGAAAAGTGTTGTTGGGTTGTTTCCTCGAGAAAAAAATATGGCCGTATTTTGCTATTTTTCTTAAGCCGCGCGGCTGTCGCTCAAAAAGGGTCAAAAATCAAAAGTTTGAAAACACACATTCTGTATGTGAATTTATGCTGCCTCTTGCATTTAAAGCCCAAAACAATCATACTTTTAGCCGTACTGTAGTGGTATCCGTAATGCAATCCCACAAACGAAACAAGACATGCTCATGTTCTGCGCCATTTCAGGAGAAAGTGAGAAAAAGAAAAATACTGGAAATTTAAACAACACACTCACTGTAGACACATTGAATTGCTTAGAAACATTATTTTAAATGTTTCTGACTAGCTGGGACTGATTTGGGTGACTTTTCAAACACAGTATTTGTAGACATGTTTTTGATACAGTATGTGAGTTCCCAAAGTGCCCGACCTAGGGTTAGGGTTAGGGTTTCAATAAGAGCTAGACCTTTTCTGATGCATTTGCTGTGCTTTAGGAGGCTTTTGAAATGCAGGAAAAGTGTTGTTGGGTTGTTTCCTCGAGAAAAAAAAATGGCCGTATTTTGCCATTTTTCTTAAGCCGCGCGGCTGTCGCTCAAAAAGGGTCAAAAATCAAAAGTTTGAAAACACACATTCTGTATGTGAATTTATGCTGCCTCTTGCATTTAAATCCCAAAACAATCATACTTTTAGCCGTACTGTAGTGGTATCCGTAATGCAATCCCACAAACGAAACAAGACATGCTCATGTTCTGCGCCATTTCAGGAGAAAGTGAGAAAAAGAAAAATACTGGAAATTTAAACAACACACTCACTGTAGACACATTGAATTGCTTAGAAACATTATTTTAAATGTTTCTGACTAGCTGGGAGTGAATTGGGTGACTTTTCAAACAGCATTTGTAGACGTGTTTTTGATACAGTATGTGAGTTCCCAAAGTGCCCGACCTAGGGTTAGGGTTAGGGTTTCAGTAAGAGCTAGACCTTTTCTGATGCATTTGCTGTGCTTTAGGAGGCTTTTGAAATGCAGGAAAAGTGTTGTTGGGTTGTTTCCTCGAGAAAAAAAAATGGCCGTATTTTGCCATTTTTCTTAAGCCGCGCGGCTGTCGCTCAAAAAGGGTCAAAAATCAAAAGGTTGAAAACACACATTCTGTATGTGAATTTATGCTGCCTCTTGCATTTAAAGCCCAAAACAATCATACTTTTAGCCGTACTGTAGTGGTATCCGTAATGCAATCCCACAAACGAAACAAGACATGCTCATGTTCTGCGCCATTTCAGGAGAAAGTGAGAAAAAGAAAAATACTGGAAATTTAAACAACAGACTCACTGTAGACACATTGAATTGCTTAGAAACATTATTTTAAACGTTTCTGACTAGCTGGGAGTGATTTGGGTGACAATTCGAGCACAGTATTTGTAGACGTGTTTTTGATACAGTATGTGAGTTCCCAAAGTGCCCGACCTAGGTTTAGGGTTAGGGTTTCAGTAAGAGCTAGACCTTTTCTGATGCATTTGCTGTGCTTTAGGAGGCTTTTTAAATGCAGGAAAAGTGTTGTTGGGTTGTTTCCTCGAGAAAAAAAAATGGCCGTATTTTGCCATTTTTCTTAAGCCGCGCGGATGTCGCTCAAAAAGGGTCAAAAATCAAAAGTTTGAAAACACACATTCTGTATGTGAATTTATGCTGCCTCTTGCATTTAAAGCCCAAAACAATCATACTTTTAGCCGTACTGTAGTGGTATCCGTAATGCAATCCCACAAACGAAACAAGACATGCTCATGTTCTGCGCCATTTCAGGAGAAAGTGAGAAAAAGAAAAATACTGGAAATTTAAACAACACACTCACTGTAGACACATTGAATTGCTTAGAAACATTATTTTAAATGTTTCTGACTAGCTGGGAGTGATTTGGGTGACAATTCGAGCACAGTATTTGTAGACGTGTTTTTGATACAGTATGTGAGTTCCCAAAGTGCCCGACCTAGGGTTAGGGTTAGGGTTTCAATAAGAGCTAGACCTTTTCTGATGCATTTGCTGTGCTTTAGGAGGCGATTGAAATGCAGGAAAAGTGTTGTTGGGTTGTTTCCTCGAGAAAAAAAAATGGCCGTATTTTGCCATTTTTCTTAAGCCGCGCGGCTGTCGCTCAAAAAGGGTCAAAAATCAAAAGTTTGAAAACACACATTCTGTATGTGAATTTATGCTGCCTCTTGCATTTAAAGCCCAAAACAATCATACTTTTAGCCGTACTGTAGTGGTATCCGTAATGCAATCCCACAAACGAAACAAGACATGCTCATGTTCTGCGCCATTTCAGGAGAAAGTGAGAAAAAGAAAAATACTGGAAATTTAAACAACACACTCACTGTAGACACATTGAATTGCTTAGAAACATTATTTTAAACGTTTCTGACTAGCTGGGAGTGATTTGGGTGACAATTCGAGCACAGTATTTGTAGACGTGTTTTTGATACAGTATGTGAGTTCCCAAAGTGCCCGACCTAGGGTTAGGGTTAGGGTTTCAATAAGAGCTAGACCTTTTCTGATGCATTTGCTGTGCTTTAGGAGGCGATTGTAATGCAGGAAAAGTGTTGTTGGGTTGTTTCCTCGAGAAAAAAAAATGGCCGTATTTTGCCATTTTTCTTAAGCCGCGTGGCTGTCGCTCAAAAAGGGTCAAAAATCAAAAGTTTGAAAACACACATTCTGTATGTGAATTTATGCTGCCTCTTGCATTTAAAGCCCAAAACAATCATACTTTTAGCCATACTGTAGTGGTATCCGTAATGCAATCCCACAAACGAAACAAGACATGCTCATGTTCTGCGCCATTTCAGGAGAAAGTGAGAAAAAGAAAAATACTGGAAATTTAAACAACACACTCACTGTAGACACATTGAATTGCTTAGAAACATTATTTTAAATGTTTCTGACTAGCTGGGAGTGATTTGGGTGACAATTCGAGCACAGTATTTGTAGACGTGTTTTTGATACAGTATGTGAGTTCCCAAAGTGCCCGACCTAGGGTTAGGGTTAGGGTTTCAATAAGAGCTAGACCTTTTCTGATGCATTTGCTGTGCTTTAGGAGGCTTTTGAAATGCAGGAAAAGTGTTGTTGGGTTGTTTCCTCGAGAAAAAAAAATGGCCGTATTTTGCCATTTTTCTTAAGCCGCGCGGATGTCGCTCAAAAAGGGTCAAAAATCAAAAGTTTGAAAACACACATTCTGTATGTGAATTTATGCTGCCTCTTGCATTTAAAGCCCAAAACAATCATACTTTTAGCCGTACTGTAGTGGTATCCGTAATGCAATCCCACAAACAAAACAAGACATGCTCATGTTCTGCGCCATTTCAGGAGAAAGTGAGAAAAAGAAAAATACTGGAAATTTAAACAACACACTCACTGTAGACACATTGAATTGCTTAGAAACATTATTTTAAATGTTTCTGACTAGCTGGGAGTGAATTGGGTGACTTTTCAAACAGCATTTGTAGACGTGTTTTTGATACAGTATGTGAGTTCCCAAAGTGCCCGACCTAGGGTTAGGGTTAGGGTTTCAGTAAGAGCTAGACCTTTTCTGATGCATTTGCTGTGCTTTAGGAGGCGATTGTAATGCAGGAAAAGTGTTGTTGGGTTGTTTCCTCGAGAAAAAAAAATGGCCGTATTTTGCCATTTTTCTTAAGCCGCGCGGCTGTCGCTCAAAAAGGGTCAAAAATCAAAAGTTTGAAAACACACATTCTGTATGTGAATTAATGCTGCCTCTTGCATTTAAAGCCCAAAACAATCATACTTTTAGCCGTACTGTAGTGGTATCCGTAATGCAATCCCACAAACGAAACAAGACATGCTCATGTTCTGCGCCATTTCAGGAGAAAGTGAGAAAAAGAAAAATACTGGAAATTTAAACAACACACTCACTGTAGACACATTGAATTGCTTAGAAACATTATTTTAAATGTTTCTGACTAGCTGGGAGTGATTTGGGTGACAATTCGAGCACAGTATTTGTAGACGTGTTTTTGATACAGTATGTGAGTTCCCAAAGTGCCCGACCTAGGGTTAGGGTTAGGGTTTCAGTAAGAGCTAGACCTTTTCTGATGCATTTGCTGTGCTTTAGGAGGCTTTTGAAATGCAGGAAAAGTGTTGTTGGGTTGTTTCCTCGAGAAAAAAATATGGCCGTATTTTGCTATTTTTCTTAAGCCGCGCGGCTGTCGCTCAAAAAGGGTCAAAAATCAAAAGTTTGAAAACACACATTCTGTATGTGAATTTATGCTGCCTCTTGCATTTAAAGCCCAAAACAATCATACTTTTAGCCGTACTGTAGTGGTATCCGTAATGCAATCCCACAAACGAAACAAGACATGCTCATGTTCTGCGCCATTTCAGGAGAAAGTGAGAAAAAGAAAAATACTGGAAATTTAAACAACACACTCACTGTAGACACATTGAATTGCTTAGAAACATTATTTTAAATGTTTCTGACTAGCTGGGAATGATTTGGGTGACAATTCGAGCACAGTATTTGTAGACGTGTTTTTGATACAGTATGTGAGTTCCCAAAGTGCCCGAACTAGGGTTAGGGTTAGGGTTTCAGTAGGAGCTAGACCTTTTCTGATGCATTTGCTGTGCTTTAGGAGGCTTTTGAAATGCAGGAAAAGTGTTGTTGGGTTGTTTCCTCGAGAAAAAAATATGGCCGTATTTTGCCATTTTTCTTAAGCCGCGCGGCTGTCGCTCAAAAAGGGTCAAAAATCAAAAGTTTGAAAACACACATTCTGTATGTGAATTTATGCTGCCTCTTGCATTTAAAGCCCAAAACAATCATACTTTTAGCCGTACTGTAGTGGTATCCGTAATGCAATCCCACAAACGAAACAAGACATGCTCATGTTCTGCGCCATTTCAGGAGAAAGTGAGAAAAAGAAAAATACTGGAAATTTAAACAACACACTCACTGTAGACACATTGAATTGCTTAGAAACATTATTTTAAATGTTTCTGACTACCTAGGAGTGATTTGGGTGACTTTTCAAACAGTATTTGTAGATGTGTTTTTGATACAGTATGTGAGTTCCCAAAGTGCCCGACCTAGGGTTAGGGTTAGGGTTTCAATAAGAGCTAGACCTTTTCTGATGCATTTGCTGTGCTTTAGGAGGCGATTGAAATGCAGGAAAAGTGTTGTTGGGTTGTTTCCTCGAGAAAAAAAAATGGCCGTATTTTGCCATTTTTCTTAAGCCGCGCGGCTGTCGCTCAAAAAGGGTCAAAAATCAAAAGTTTGAAAACACACATTCTGTATGTGAATTTATGCTGCCTCTTGCATTTAAAGCCCAAAACAATCATACTTTTAGCCGTACTGTAGTGGTATCCGTAATGCAATCCCACAAACGAAACAAGACATGCTCATGTTCTGCGCCATTTCAGGAGAAAGTGAGAAAAAGAAAAATACTGGAAATTTAAACAACACACTCACTGTAGACACATTGAATTGCTTAGAAACATTATTTTAAACGTTTCTGACTAGCTGGGAGTGATTTGGGTGACAATTCGAGCACAGTATTTGTAGACGTGTTTTTGATACAGTATGTGAGTTCCCAAAGTGCCCGACCTAGGGTTAGGGTTAGGGTTTCAATAAGAGCTAGACCTTTTCTGATGCATTTGCTGTGCTTTAGGAGGCGATTGTAATGCAGGAAAAGTGTTGTTGGGTTGTTTCCTCGAGAAAAAAAAATGGCCGTATTTTGCCATTTTTCTTAAGCCGCGTGGCTGTCGCTCAAAAAGGGTCAAAAATCAAAAGTTTGAAAACACACATTCTGTATGTGAATTTATGCTGCCTCTTGCATTTAAAGCCCAAAACAATCATACTTTTAGCCATACTGTAGTGGTATCCGTAATGCAATCCCACAAACGAAACAAGACATGCTCATGTTCTGCGCCATTTCAGGAGAAAGTGAGAAAAAGAAAAATACTGGAAATTTAAACAACACACTCACTGTAGACACATTGAATTGCTTAGAAACATTATTTTAAATGTTTCTGACTAGCTGGGAGTGATTTGGGTGACAATTCGAGCACAGTATTTGTAGACGTGTTTTTGATACAGTATGTGAGTTCCCAAAGTGCCCGACCTAGGGTTAGGGTTAGGGTTTCAATAAGAGCTAGACCTTTTCTGATGCATTTGCTGTGCTTTAGGAGGCTTTTGAAATGCAGGAAAAGTGTTGTTGGGTTGTTTCCTCGAGAAAAAAAAATGGCCGTATTTTGCCATTTTTCTTAAGCCGCGCGGATGTCGCTCAAAAAGGGTCAAAAATCAAAAGTTTGAAAACACACATTCTGTATGTGAATTTATGCTGCCTCTTGCATTTAAAGCCCAAAACAATCATACTTTTAGCCGTACTGTAGTGGTATCCGTAATGCAATCCCACAAACAAAACAAGACATGCTCATGTTCTGCGCCATTTCAGGAGAAAGTGAGAAAAAGAAAAATACTGGAAATTTAAACAACACACTCACTGTAGACACATTGAATTGCTTAGAAACATTATTTTAAATGTTTCTGACTAGCTGGGAGTGAATTGGGTGACTTTTCAAACAGCATTTGTAGACGTGTTTTTGATACAGTATGTGAGTTCCCAAAGTGCCCGACCTAGGGTTAGGGTTAGGGTTTCAGTAGGAGCTAGACCTTTTCTGATGCATTTGCTGTGCTTTAGGAGGCTTTTGAAATGCAGGAAAAGTGTTGTTGGGTTGTTTCCTCGAGAAAAAAATATGGCCGTATTTTGCTATTTTTCTTAAGCCGCGCGGCTGTCGCTCAAAAAGGGTCAAAAATCAAAAGTTTGAAAACACACATTCTGTATGTGAATTTATGCTGCCTCTTGCATTTAAAGCCCAAAACAATCATACTTTTAGCCGTACTGTAGTGGTATCCGTAATGCAATCCCACAAACGAAACAAGACATGCTCATGTTCTGCGCCATTTCAGGAGAAAGTGAGAAAAAGAAAAATACTGGAAATTTAAACAACACACTCACTGTAGACACATTGAATTGCTTAGAAACATTATTTTAAATGTTTCTGACTACCTAGGAGTGATTTGGGTGACTTTTCAAACAGTATTTGTAGATGTGTTTTTGATACAGTATGTGAGTTCCCAAAGTGCCCGACCTAGGGTTAGGGTTAGGGTTTCAATAAGAGCTAGACCTTTTCTGATGCATTTGCTGTGCTTTAGGAGGCGATTGAAATGCAGGAAAAGTGTTGTTGGGTTGTTTCCTCGAGAAAAAAAAATGGCCGTATTTTGCCATTTTTCTTAAGCCGCGCGGCTGTCGCTCAAAAAGGGTCAAAAATCAAAAGTTTGAAAACACACATTCTGTATGTGAATTTATGCTGCCTCTTGCATTTAAAGCCCAAAACAATCATACTTTTAGCCGTACTGTAGTGGTATCCGTAATGCAATCCCACAAACGAAACAAGACATGCTCATGTTCTGCGCCATTTCAGGAGAAAGTGAGAAAAAGAAAAATACTGGAAATTTAAACAACACACTCACTGTAGACACATTGAATTGCTTAGAAACATTATTTTAAACGTTTCTGACTAGCTGGGAGTGATTTGGGTGACAATTCGAGCACAGTATTTGTAGACGTGTTTTTGATACAGTATGTGAGTTCCCAAAGTGCCCGACCTAGGGTTAGGGTTAGGGTTTCAATAAGAGCTAGACCTTTTCTGATGCATTTGCTGTGCTTTAGGAGGCTTTTGAAATGCAGGAAAAGTGTTGTTGGGTTGTTTCCTCGAGAAAAAAAAATGGCCGTTTTTTGCCATTTTTCTTAAGCCGCGCGGCTGTCGCTCAAAAAGGGTCAAAAATCAAAAGTTTGAAAACACACATTCTGTATGTGAATTTATGCTGCCTCTTGCATTTAAAGCCCAAAACAATCATACTTTTAGCCGTACTGTAGTGGTATCCGTAATGCAATCCCACAAACGAAACAAGACATGCTCATGTTCTGCGCCATTTCAGGAGAAAGTGAGAAAAAGAAAAATACTGGAAATTTAAACAACACACTCACTGTAGACACATTGAATTGCTTAGAAACATTATTTTAAATGTTTCTGACTAGCTGGGAGTGAATTGGGTGACTTTTCAAACAGCATTTGTAGACGTGTTTTTGATACAGTATGTGAGTTCCCAAAGTGCCCGACCTAGGGTTAGGGTTAGGGTTTCAGTAAGAGCTAGACCTTTTCTGATGCATTTGCTGTGCTTTAGGAGGCGATTGTAATGCAGGAAAAGTGTTGTTGGGTTGTTTCCTCGAGAAAAAAAAATGGCCGTATTTTGCCATTTTTCTTAAGCCGCGTGGCTGTCGCTCAAAAAGGGTCAAAAATCAAAAGTTTGAAAACACACATTCTGTATGTGAATTTATGCTGCCTCTTGCATTTAAAGCCCAAAACAATCATACTTTTAGCCATACTGTAGTGGTATCCGTAATGCAATCCCACAAACGAAACAAGACATGCTCATGTTCTGCGCCATTTCAGGAGAAAGTGAGAAAAAGAAAAATACTGGAAATTTAAACAACACACTCACTGTAGACACATTGAATTGCTTAGAAACATTATTTTAAATGTTTCTGACTAGCTGGGAGTGATTTGGGTGACAATTCGAGCACAGTATTTGTAGACGTGTTTTTGATACAGTATGTGAGTTCCCAAAGTGCCCGACCTAGGGTTAGGGTTAGGGTTTCAGTAGGAGCTAGACCTTTTCTGATGCATTTGCTGTGCTTTAGGAGGCTTTTGAAATGCAGGAAAAGTGTTGTTGGGTTGTTTCCTCGAGAAAAAAATATGGCCGTATTTTGCTATTTTTCTTAAGCCGCGCGGCTGTCGCTCAAAAAGGGTCAAAAATCAAAAGTTTGAAAACACACATTCTGTATGTGAATTTATGCTGCCTCTTGCATTTAAAGCCCAAAACAATCATACTTTTAGCCGTACTGTAGTGGTATCCGTAATGCAATCCCACAAACGAAACAAGACATGCTCATGTTCTGCGCCATTTCAGGAGAAAGTGAGAAAAAGAAAAATACTGGAAATTTAAACAACACACTCACTGTAGACACATTGAATTGCTTAGAAACATTATTTTAAATGTTTCTGACTAGCTGGGAGTGATTTGGGTGACAATTCGAGCACAGTATTTGTAGACGTGTTTTTGATACAGTATGTGAGTTCCCAAAGTGCCCGAACTAGGGTTAGGGTTAGGGTTTCAGTAAGAGCTAGACCTTTTCTGATGCATTTGCTGTGCTTTAGGAGGCTTTTGAAATGCAGGAAAAGTGTTGTTGGGTTGTTTCCTCGAGAAAAAAATATGGCCGTATTTTGCCATTTTTCTTAAGCCGCGCGGCTGTCGCTCAAAAAGGGTCAAAAATCAAAAGTTTGAAAACACACATTCTGTATGTGAATTTATGCTGCCTCTTGCATTTAAAGCCCAAAACAATCATACTTTTAGCCGTACTGTAGTGGTATCCGTAATGCAATCCCACAAACGAAACAAGACATGCTCATGTTCTGCGCCATTTCAGGAGAAAGTGAGAAAAAGAAAAATACTGGAAATTTAAACAACACACTCACTGTAGACACATTGAATTGCTTAGAAACATTATTTTAAATGTTTCTGACTAGCTGGGAGTGATTTGGGTGACTTTTCAAACACAGTATTTGTAGACGTTTTTGATACAGTATGTTAGTTACCAAAGTGCCGGACCTAGGGTTAGGGTTAGGGTTTCAGTAAGAGCTAGACCTTTTCTGATGCATTTGCTGTGCTTTAGGAGGCTTTTGAAATGCAGGAAAAGTGTTGTTGGGTTGTTTCCTCGAGAAAAAAAAATGGCCGTATTTTGCCATTTTTCTTAAGCCGCGCGGATGTCGCTCAAAAAGGGTCAAAAATCAAAAGTTTGAAAACACACATTCTGTATGTGAATTTATGCTGCCTCTTGCATTTAAAGCCCAAAACAATCATACTTTTAGCCGTACTGTAGTGGTATCCGTAATGCAATCCCACAAACGAAACAAGACATGCTCATGTTCTGCGCCATTTCAGGAGAAAGTGAGAAAAAGAAAAATACTTTAAATTTAAACAACACACTCACTGTAGACACATTGAATTGCTTAGAAACATTATTTTAAATGTTTCTGACTAGCTGGGAGTGATTTGGGTGACTTTTCAAACATTATTTGTAGACGTGTTTTTGATACAGTATGTGAGTTCCCAAAGTGCCCGACCTAGGGTTAGGGTTAGGGTTTCAGTAGGAGCTAGACCTTTTCTGATGCATTTGCTGTGCTTTAGGAGGCTTTTGAAATGCAGGAAAAGTGTTGTTGGGTTGTTTCCTCGAGAAAAAAATATGGCCGTATTTTCCCTTTTTTCTTAAGCCGCGCGGCTGTCGCTCAAAAAGGGTCAAAAATCAAAAGTTTGAAAACACACATTCTGTATGTGAATTTATGCTGCCTCTTGCATTTAAAGCCCAAAACAATCATACTTTTAGCCGTACTGTAGTGGTATCCGTAATGCAATCCCACAAACGAAACAAGACATGCTCATGTTCTGCGCCATTTCACTAGAAAGTGAGAAAAAGAAAAATACTGGAAATTTAAACAACGCACTCACTGTAGACACATTGAATTGCTTAGAAACAATTTTTTAAACGTTTCTGACTAGCTGGGAGTGATTTGGGTGACTTTTCAAACAGTATTTGTAGACGTGTTTTTGATACAGTATGTGAGTTCCCAAAGTGCCCGACCTAGGGTTAGGGTTAGGGTTGCAATAAGAGCTAGACCTTTTCTGATGCATTTGCTGTGCTTTAGGAGGCTCTTGAAATGCAGGAAAAGTGTTGTTGGGTTGTTTCCTCGAGAAAAAAAAATGGCCATATTTTGCCATTTTTCTTAAGCCGCGCGGATGTCGCTCAAAAAGGGTCAAAAATCAAAAGTTTGAAAACACACATTCTGTATGTGAATTTATGCTGCCTCTTGCATTTAAAGCCCAAAACAATCATACTTTTAGCCGTACTGTAGTGGTATCCGTAATGCAATCCCACAAACGAAACAAGACATGCTCATGTTCTGCGCCATTTCAGGAGAAAGTGAGAAAAAGAAAAATACTGGAAATTTAAACAACACACTCACTGTAGACACATTGAAGTGCTTAGAAACATTATTTTAAATGTTTCTGACTAGCTGGGAGTGATTTGGGTGACTTTTCAAACATTATTTGTAGACGTGTTTTTGATACAGTATGTGAGTTCCCAAAGTGCCCGACCTAGGGTTAGGGTTAGGGTTTCAGTAGGAGCTAGACCTTTTCTGATGCATTTGCTGTGCTTTAGGAGGCTTTTGAAATGCAGGAAAAGTGTTGTTGGGTTGTTTCCTCGAGAAAAAAATATGGCCGTATTTTGCCATTTTTCTTAAGCCGCGCGGCTGTCGCTCAAAAAGGGTCAAAAATCAAAAGTTTGAAAACACACATTCTGTATGTGAATTTATGCTGCCTCTTGCATTTAAAGCCCAAAACAATCATACTTTTAGCCGTACTGTAGTGGTATCCGTAATGCAATCCCACAAACGAAACAAGACATGCTCATGTTCTGCGCCATTTCAGGAGAAAGTGAGAAAAAGAAAAATACTGGAAATTTAAACAACACACTCACTGTAGACACATTGAATTGCTTAGAAACATTATTTTAAATGTTTCTGACTACCTGGGAGTGATTTGGGTGACTTTTCAAACAGTATTTGTAGATGTGTTTTTGATACAGTATGTGAGTTCCCAAAGTGCCCGACCTAGGGTTAGGGTTAGGGTTTCAATAAGAGCTAGACCTTTTCTGATGCATTTGCTGTGCTTTAGGAGGCGATTGAAATGCAGGAAAAGTGTTGTTGGGTTGTTTCCTCGAGAAAAAAAAATGGCCGTATTTTGCCATTTTTCTTAAGCCGCGCGGCTGTCGCTCAAAAAGGGTCAAAAATCAAAAGTTTGAAAACACACATTCTGTATGTGAATTTATGCTGCCTCTTGCATTTAAAGCCCAAAACAATCATACTTTTAGCCGTACTGTAGTGGTATCCGTAATGCAATCCCACAAACAAAACAAGACATGCTCATGTTCTGCGCCATTTCAGGAGAAAGTGAGAAAAAGAAAAATACTGGAAATTTAAACAACACACTCACTGTAGACACATTGAATTGCTTAGAAACATTATTTTAAATGTTTCTGACTAGCTGGGAGTGATTTGGGTGACTTTTCAAACATTATTTGTAGACGTGTTTTTGATACAGTATGTGAGTTCCCAAAGTGCCCGACCTAGGGTTAGGGTTAGGGTTTTAGTAGGAGCTAGACCTTTTCTGATGCATTTGCTGTGCTTTAGGAGGCTTTTGAAATGCAGGAAAAGTGTTGTTGGGTTGTTTCCTCGAGAAAAAAATATGGCCGTATTTTGCCATTTTTCTTAAGCCGCGCGGCTGTCGCTCAAAAAGGGTCAAAAATCAAAAGTTTGAAAACACACATTCTGTATGTGAATTTATGCTGCCTCTTGCATTTAAAGCCCAAAACAATCATACTTTTAGCCGTACTGTAGTGGTATCCGTAATGCAATCCCACAAACGAAACAAGACATGCTCATGTTCTGCGCCATTTCAGGAGAAAGTGAGAAAAAGAAAAATACTGGAAATTTAAACAACACACTCACTGTAGACACATTGAATTGCTTAGAAACATTATTTTAAATGTTTCTGACTAGCTGGGAGTGATTTGGGTGACTTTTCAAACATTATTTGTAGACGTGTTTTTGATACAGTATGTGAGTTCCCAAAGTGCCCGACCTAGGGTTAGGGTTAGGGTTTCAGTAGGAGCTAGACCTTTTCTGATGCATTTGCTGTGCTTTAGGAGGCTTTTGAAATGCAGGAAAAGTGTTGTTGGGTTGTTTCCTCGAGAAAAAAATATGGCCGTATTTTCCCTTTTTTCTTAAGCCGCGCGGCTGTCGCTCAAAAAGGGTCAAAAATCAAAAGTTTGAAAACACACATTCTGTATGTGAATTAATGCTGCCTCTTGCATTTTAAGCCCAAAACAATCATACTTTTAGCTGTACTATAGTGGTATCCGTAATGCAATCCCACAAACGAAACAAGACATGCTCATGTTCTGCGCCATTTCAGGAGAAAGTGAGAAAAAGAAAAATACTGGAAATTTAAACAACACACTCACTGTAGACACATTGAATTGCTAAGAAACATTATTTTAAATGTTTCTAACTAGCTGGGAGTGATTTGGGTGACTTTTCAAACAGCATTTGTAGACGTGTTTTTGATACAGTATGTGAGTTCCCAAAGTGCCCGAGCTAGGGTTAGGGTTAGGGTTTCAGTAAGAGCTAGACCTTTTTTGATGCATTTGCTGTGCTTTAGGAGGCTTTTGAAATGCAGGAAAAGTGTTGTTGGGTTGTTTCCTCGAGAAAAAAATATGGCCGTATTTTGCCATTTTTCTTAAGCCGCGCGGCTGTCGCTCAAAAAGGGTCAAAAATCAAAAGTTTGCAAACACACATTCTGTATGTGAATTTATGCTGCCTCTTGCATTTAAAGCCCAAAACAATCATACTTTTAGCCGTACTGTAGTGGTATCCGTAATGCAATCCCACAAACGAAACAAGACATGCTCATGTTCTGCGCCATTTCAGGAGAAAGTGAGAAAAAGAAAAATACTGGAAATTTAAACAACACACTCACTGTAGACACATTGAACTGCTTAGAAACATTATTTTAAATGTTTCTGACTAGCTGGGAGTGATTTGGGTGACTTTTCAAACATTATTTGTAGACGTGTTTTTGATACAGTATGTGAGTTCCCAAAGTGCCCGACCTAGGGTTAGGGTTAGGGTTTCAGTAGGAGCTAGACCTTTTCTGATGCATTTGCTGTGCTTTAGGAGGCTTTTGAAATGCAGGAAAAGTGTTGTTGGGTTGTTTCCTCGAGAAAAAAATATGGCCGTATTTTGCCATTTTTCTTAAGCCGCGCGGCTGTCGCTCAAAAAGGGTCAAAAATCAAAAGTTTGAAAACACACATTCTGTATGTGAATTTATGCTGCCTCTTGCATTTAAAGCCCAAAACAATCATACTTTTAGCCGTACTGTAGTGGTATCCGTAATGCAATCCCACAAACGAAACAAGACATGCTCATGTTCTGCGCCATTTCAGGAGAAAGTGAGAAAAAGAAAAATACTGGAAATTTAAACAACACACTCACTGTAGACACATTGAATTGCTTAGAAACATTATTTTAAATGTTTCTGACTACCTGGGAGTGATTTGGGTGACTTTTCAAACAGTATTTGTAGATGTGTTTTTGATACAGTATGTGAGTTCCCAAAGTGCCCGACCTAGGGTTAGGGTTAGGGTTTCAATAAGAGCTAGACCTTTTCTGATGCATTTGCTGTGCTTTAGGAGGCGATTGAAATGCAGGAAAAGTGTTGTTGGGTTGTTTCCTCGAGAAAAAAAAATGGCCGTATTTTGCCATTTTTCTTAAGCCGCGCGGCTGTCGCTCAAAAAGGGTCAAAAATCAAAAGTTTGAAAACACACATTCTGTATGTGAATTTATGCTGCCTCTTGCATTTAAAGCCCAAAACAATCATACTTTTAGCCGTACTGTAGTGGTATCCGTAATGCAATCCCACAAACAAAACAAGACATGCTCATGTTCTGCGCCATTTCAGGAGAAAGTGAGAAAAAGAAAAATACTGGAAATTTAAACAACACACTCACTGTAGACACATTGAATTGCTTAGAAACATTATTTTAAATGTTTCTGACTAGCTGGGAGTGATTTGGGTGACTTTTCAAACATTATTTGTAGACGTGTTTTTGATACAGTATGTGAGTTCCCAAAGTGCCCGACCTAGGGTTAGGGTTAGGGTTTTAGTAGGAGCTAGACCTTTTCTGATGCATTTGCTGTGCTTTAGGAGGCTTTTGAAATGCAGGAAAAGTGTTGTTGGGTTGTTTCCTCGAGAAAAAAATATGGCCGTATTTTGCCATTTTTCTTAAGCCGCGCGGCTGTCGCTCAAAAAGGGTCAAAAATCAAAAGTTTGAAAACACACATTCTGTATGTGAATTTATGCTGCCTCTTGCATTTAAAGCCCAAAACAATCATACTTTTAGCCGTACTGTAGTGGTATCCGTAATGCAATCCCACAAACGAAACAAGACATGCTCATGTTCTGCGCCATTTCAGGAGAAAGTGAGAAAAAGAAAAATACTGGAAATTTAAACAACACACTCACTGTAGACACATTGAATTGCTTAGAAACATTATTTTAAATGTTTCTGACTAGCTGGGAGTGATTTGGGTGACTTTTCAAACATTATTTGTAGACGTGTTTTTGATACAGTATGTGAGTTCCCAAAGTGCCCGACCTAGGGTTAGGGTTAGGGTTTCAGTAGGAGCTAGACCTTTTCTGATGCATTTGCTGTGCTTTAGGAGGCTTTTGAAATGCAGGAAAAGTGTTGTTGGGTTGTTTCCTCGAGAAAAAAATATGGCCGTATTTTCCCTTTTTTCTTAAGCCGCGCGGCTGTCGCTCAAAAAGGGTCAAAAATCAAAAGTTTGAAAACACACATTCTGTATGTGAATTAATGCTGCCTCTTGCATTTTAAGCCCAAAACAATCATACTTTTAGCTGTACTATAGTGGTATCCGTAATGCAATCCCACAAACGAAACAAGACATGCTCATGTTCTGCGCCATTTCAGGAGAAAGTGAGAAAAAGAAAAATACTGGAAATTTAAACAACACACTCACTGTAGACACATTGAATTGCTAAGAAACATTATTTTAAATGTTTCTAACTAGCTGGGAGTGATTTGGGTGACTTTTCAAACAGCATTTGTAGACGTGTTTTTGATACAGTATGTGAGTTCCCAAAGTGCCCGAGCTAGGGTTAGGGTTAGGGTTTCAGTAAGAGCTAGACCTTTTTTGATGCATTTGCTGTGCTTTAGGAGGCTTTTGAAATGCAGGAAAAGTGTTGTTGGGTTGTTTCCTCGAGAAAAAAATATGGCCGTATTTTGCCATTTTTCTTAAGCCGCGCGGCTGTCGCTCAAAAAGGGTCAAAAATCAAAAGTTTGCAAACACACATTCTGTATGTGAATTTATGCTGCCTCTTGCATTTAAAGCCCAAAACAATCATACTTTTAGCCGTACTGTAGTGGTATCCGTAATGCAATCCCACAAACGAAACAAGACATGCTCATGTTCTGCGCCATTTCAGGAGAAAGTGAGAAAAAGAAAAATACTGGAAATTTAAACAACACACTCACTGTAGACACATTGAATTGCTTAGAAACATTATTTTAAATGTTTCTGACTAGCTGGGAGTGATTTGGGTGACTTTTCAAACAGCATTTGTAGACGTGTTTTTGATACAGTATGTGAGTTCCCAAAGTGCCCGACCTAGGGTTAGGGTTAGGGTTTCAGTAGGAGCTAGACCTTTTCTGATGCATTTGCTGTGCTTTAGGAGGCTTTTGAAATGCAGGAAAAGTGTTGTTGGGTTGTTTCCTCGAGAAAAAAATATGGCCGTATTTTGCCATTTTTCTTAAGCCGCGCGGCTGTTGCTCAAAAAGGGTCAAAAATCAAAAGTTTGAAAACACACATTCTGTATGTGAATTTATGCTGCCTCTTGCATTTAAAGCCCAAAACAATCATACTTTTAGCCGTACTGTAGTGGTATCCGTAATGCAATCCCACAAACGAAACAAGACATGCTCATGTTCTGCGCCACTTCAGGAGAAAGTGAGAAAAAGAAAAATACTGGAAATTTAAACAACACACTCACTGTAGACACATTGAATTGCTTAGAAACATTATTTTAAATGTTTCTGACTAGCTGGGAGTGATTTGGGTGACTTTTCAAACAGTATTTGTAGACATGTTTTTGATACAGTATGTGAGTTCCCAAAGTGCCCGACCTAGGGTTAGGGTTAGGGTTTCAGTAAGAGCTAGACCTTTTCTGATGCATTTGCTGTGCTTTAGGAGGCTTTTGAAATGCAGGAAAAGTGTTGTTGGGTTGTTTCCTCGAGAAAAAAAAATGGCCGTATTTTGCCATTTTTCTTAAGCCGCGCGGCTGTCGCTCAAAAAAGGTCAAAAATCAAAAGTTTGAAAACACACATTCTGTATGTGAATTTATGCTGCCTCTTGCATTTAAAGCCCAAAGCAATCATACTTTTAGCAATACTGTAGTGGTATCCGTAATGCAATCCCACAAACGAAACAAGACATGCTCATGTTCTGCGCCATTTCAGGAGAAAGTGAGAAAAAGAAAAATACTGGAAATTTAAACAACACACTCACTGTAGACACATTGAACTGCTTAGAAACATTATTTTAAATGTTTCTGACTAGCTGGGAGTGATTTGGGTGACTTTTCAAACATTATTTGTAGACGTGTTTTTGATACAGTATGTGAGTTCCCAAAGTGCCCGACCTAGGGTTAGGGTTAGGGTTTCAGTAGGAGCTAGACCTTTTCTGATGCATTTGCTGTGCTTTAGGAGGCTTTTGAAATGCAGGAAAAGTGTTGTTGGGTTGTTTCCTCGAGAAAAAAATATGGCCGTATTTTGCCATTTTTCTTAAGCCGCGCGGCTGTCGCTCAAAAAGGGTCAAAAATCAAAAGTTTGAAAACACACATTCTGTATGTGAATTTATGCTGCCTCTTGCATTTAAAGCCCAAAACAATCATACTTTTAGCCGTACTGTAGTGGTATCCGTAATGCAATCCCACAAACGAAACAAGACATGCTCATGTTCTGCGCCATTTCAGGAGAAAGTGAGAAAAAGAAAAACACTGGAAATTTAAACAACACACTCACTGTAGACACATTGAATTGCTTAGAAACATTATTTTAAATGTTTCTGACTACCTGGGAGTGATTTGGGTGACTTTTCAAACAGTATTTGTAGATGTGTTTTTGATACAGTATGTGAGTTCCCAAAGTGCCCGACCTAGGGTTAGGGTTAGGGTTTCAATAAGAGCTAGACCTTTTCTGATGCATTTGCTGTGCTTTAGGAGGCGATTGAAATGCAGGAAAAGTGTTGTTGGGTTGTTTCCTCGAGAAAAAAAAATGGCCGTATTTTGCCATTTTTCTTAAGCCGCGCGGCTGTCGCTCAAAAAGGGTCAAAAATCAAAAGTTTGAAAACACACATTCTGTATGTGAATTTATGCTGCCTCTTGCATTTAAAGCCCAAAACAATCATACTTTTAGCCGTACTGTAGTGGTATCCGTAATGCAATCCCACAAACAAAACAAGACATGCTTATGTTCTGCGCCATTTCAGGAGAAAGTGAGAAAAAGAAAAATACTGGAAATTTAAACAACACACTCACTGTAGACACATTGAATTGCTTAGAAACATTATTTTAAATGTTTCTGACTAGCTGGGAGTGATTTGGGTGACTTTTCAAACATTATTTGTAGACGTGTTTTTGATACAGTATGTGAGTTCCCAAAGTGCCCGACCTAGGGTTAGGGTTAGGGTTTCAGTAGGAGCTAGACCTTTTCTGATGCATTTGCTGTGCTTTAGGAGGCTTTTGAAATGCAGGAAAAGTGTTGTTGGGTTGTTTCCTCGAGAAAAAAATATGGCCGTATTTTCCCTTTTTTCTTAAGCCGCGCGGCTGTCGCTCAAAAAGGGTCAAAAATCAAAAGTTTGAAAACACACATTCTGTATGTGAATTAATGCTGCCTCTTGCATTTTAAGCCCAAAACAATCATACTTTTAGCTGTACTATAGTGGTATCCGTAATGCAATCCCACAAACGAAACAAGACATGCTCATGTTCTGCGCCATTTCAGGAGAAAGTGAGAAAAAGAAAAATACTGGAAATTTAAACAACACACTCACTGTAGACACATTGAATTGCTAAGAAACATTATTTTAAATGTTTCTAACTAGCTGGGAGTGATTTGGGTGACTTTTCAAACAGCATTTGTAGACGTGTTTTTGATACAGTATGTGAGTTCCCAAAGTGCCCGACCTAGGGTTAGGGTTAGGGTTTCAGTAAGAGCTAGACCTTTTTTGATGCATTTGCTGTGCTTTAGGAGGCTTTTGAAATGCAGGAAAAGTGTTGTTGGGTTGTTTCCTCGAGAAAAAAATATGGCCGTATTTTGCCATTTTTCTTAAGCCGCGCGGCTGTCGCTCAAAAAGGGTCAAAAATCAAAAGTTTGAAAACACACATTCTGTATGTGAATTTATGCTGCCTCTTGCATTTAAAGCCCAAAACAATCATACTTTTAGCCGTACTGTAGTGGTATCCGTAATGCAATCCCACAAACGAAACAAGACATGCTCATGTTCTGCGCCATTTCAGGAGAAAGTGAGAAAAAGAAAAATACTGGAAATTTAAACAACACACTCACTGTAGACACATTGAATTGCTTAGAAACATTATT
Organism: Lepisosteus oculatus; assembly: GCF_040954835.1. Lineage (NCBI taxonomy): Eukaryota > Metazoa > Chordata > Actinopteri > Semionotiformes > Lepisosteidae > Lepisosteus > Lepisosteus oculatus. The sequence goes on from NC_090707.1 coordinate 13,929,799, forward strand.
TTAAATGTTTCTGACTAGCTGGGAGTGATTTGGGTGACTTTTCAAACAGTATTTGTAGACATGTTTTTGATACAGTATGTGAGTTCCCAAAGTGCCCGACCTAGGGTTAGGCTTAGGGTTTCAGTAAGAGCTAGACCTTTTCTGATGCATTTGCTGTGCTTTAGGAGGCTTTTGAAATGCAGGAAAAGTGTTGTTGGGTTGTTTCCTCGAGAAAAAAAAATGGTCGTATTTTGCCATTTCTCTTAAGCCGCGCGGCTGTCGCTCAAAAAGGGTCAAAAATCAAAAGTTTGAAAACACACATTCTGTATGTGAATTTATGCTGCCTCTTGCATTTAAAGCCCAAAACAATCATACTTTTAGCCGTACTGTAGTGGTATCCGTAATGCAATCCCACAAACGAAACAAGACATGCTCATGTTCTGCGCCATTTCAGGAGAAAGTGAGAAAAAGAAAAATACTGGAAATTTAAACAACACACTCACTGTAGACACATTGAATTGCTTAGAAACAATTTTTTAAACGTTTCTGACTAGCTGGGAGTGATTTGGGTGACTTTTCAAACAGTATTTGTAGACGTGTTTTTGATACAGTATGTGAGTTCCCAAAGTGCCCGACCTAGGGTTAGGGTTAGGGTTTCAGTAGGAGCTAGACCTTTTCTGATGCATTTGCTGTGCTTTAGGAGGCTTTTGAAATGCAGGAAAAGTGTTGTTGGGTTGTTTCCTCGAGAAAAAAATATGGCCGTATTTTGCCATTTTTCTTAAGCCGCGCGGCTGTCGCTCAAAAAGGGTCAAAAATCAAAAGTTTGAAAACACACATTCTGTATGTGAATTTATGCTGCCTCTTGCATTTAAAGCCCAAAACAATCATACTTTTAGCCGTACTGTAGTGGTATCCGTAATGCAATCCCACAAACGAAACAAGACATGCTCATGTTCTGCGCCATTTCAGGAGAAAGTGAGAAAAAGAAAAACACTGGAAATTTAAACAACACACTCACTGTAGACACATTGAATTGCTTAGAAACATTATTTTAAATGTTTCTGACTACCTGGGAGTGATTTGGGTGACTTTTCAAACAGTATTTGTAGATGTGTTTTTGATACAGTATGTGAGTTCCCAAAGTGCCCGACCTAGGGTTAGGGTTAGGGTTTCAATAAGAGCTAGACCTTTTCTGATGCATTTGCTGTGCTTTAGGAGGCGATTGAAATGCAGGAAAAGTGTTGTTGGGTTGTTTCCTCGAGAAAAAAAAATGGCCGTATTTTGCCATTTTTCTTAAGCCGCGCGGCTGTCGCTCAAAAAGGGTCAAAAATCAAAAGTTTGAAAACACACATTCTGTATGTGAATTTATGCTGCCTCTTGCATTTAAAGCCCAAAACAATCATACTTTTAGCCGTACTGTAGTGGTATCCGTAATGCAATCCCACAAACAAAACAAGACATGCTCATGTTCTGCGCCATTTCAGGAGAAAGTGAGAAAAAGAAAAATACTGGAAATTTAAACAACACACTCACTGTAGACACATTGAATTGCTTAGAAACATTATTTTAAATGTTTCTGACTAGCTGGGAGTGATTTGGGTGACTTTTCAAACAGCATTTGTAGACGTGTTTTTGATACAGTATGTGAGTTCCCAAAGTGCCCGACCTAGGGTTAGGGTTAGGGTTTCAGTAGGAGCTAGACCTTTTCTGATGCATTTGCTGTGCTTTAGGAGGCTTTTGAAATGCAGGAAAAGTGTTGTTGGGTTGTTTCCTCGAGAAAAAAATATGGCCGTATTTTGCCATTTTTCTTAAGCCGCGCGGCTGTCGCTCAAAAAGGGTCAAAAATCAAAAGTTTGAAAACACACATTCTGTATGTGAATTTATGCTGCCTCTTGCATTTAAAGCCCAAAACAATCATACTTTTAGCCGTACTGTAGTGGTATCCGTAATGCAATCCCACAAACGAAACAAGACATGCTCATGTTCTGCGCCATTTCAGGAGAAAGTGAGAAAAAGAAAAACACTGGAAATTTAAACAACACACTCACTGTAGACACATTGAATTGCTTAGAAACATTATTTTAAATGTTTCTGACTACCTGGGAGTGATTTGGGTGACTTTTCAAACAGTATTTGTAGATGTGTTTTTGATACAGTATGTGAGTTCCCAAAGTGCCCGACCTAGGGTTAGGGTTAGGGTTTCAATAAGAGCTAGACCTTTTCTGATGCATTTGCTGTGCTTTAGGAGGCGATTGAAATGCAGGAAAAGTGTTGTTGGGTTGTTTCCTCGAGAAAAAAAAATGGCCGTATTTTGCCATTTTTCTTAAGCCGCGCGGCTGTCGCTCAAAAAGGGTCAAAAATCAAAAGTTTGAAAACACACATTCTGTATGTGAATTTATGCTGCCTCTTGCATTTAAAGCCCAAAACAATCATACTTTTAGCCGTACTGTAGTGGTATCCGTAATGCAATCCCACAAACAAAACAAGACATGCTTATGTTCTGCGCCATTTCAGGAGAAAGTGAGAAAAAGAAAAATACTGGAAATTTAAACAACACACTCACTGTAGACACATTAAATTGCTTAGAAACATTATTTTAAATGTTTCTAACTAGCTGGGAGTGATTTGGGTGACTTTTCAAACAGCATTTGTAGACGTGTTTTTGATACAGTATGTGAGTTCCCAATGTGCCCGACCTAGGGTTAGGGTTAGGGTTTCAGTAAGAGCTAGACCTTTTTTGATGCATTTGCTGTGCTTTAGGAGGCTTTTGAAATGCAGGAAAAGTGTTGTTGGGTTGTTTCCTCGAGAAAAAAATATGGCCGTATTTTGCCATTTTTCTTAAGCCGCGCGGCTGTCGCTCAAAAAGGGTCAAAAATCAAAAGTTTGAAAACACACATTCTGTATGTGAATTTATGCTGCCTCTTGCATTTAAAGCCCAAAACAATCATACTTTTAGCCGTACTGTAGTGGTATCCGTAATGCAATCCCACAAACGAAACAAGACATGCTCATGTTCTGCGCCATTTCAGGAGAAAGTGAGAAAAAGAAAAATACTGGAAATTTAAACAACACACTCACTGTAGACACATTGAATTGCTTAGAAACATTATTTTAAATGTTTCTGACTAGCTGGGAGTGATTTGGGTGACTTTTCAAACAGTATTTGTAGACATGTTTTTGATACAGTATGTGAGTTCCCAAAGTGCCCGACCTAGGGTTAGGCTTAGGGTTTCAGTAAGAGCTAGACCTTTTCTGATGCATTTGCTGTGCTTTAGGAGGCTTTTGAAATGCAGGAAAAGTGTTGTTGGGTTGTTTCCTCGAGAAAAAAAAATGGTCGTATTTTGCCATTTCTCTTAAGCCGCGCGGCTGTCGCTCAAAAAGGGTCAAAAATCAAAAGTTTGAAAACACACATTCTGTATGTGAATTTATGCTGCCTCTTGCATTTAAAGCCCAAAACAATCATACTTTTAGCCGTACTGTAGTGGTATCCGTAATGCAATCCCACAAACGAAACAAGACATGCTCATGTTCTGCGCCATTTCAGGAGAAAGTGAGAAAAAGAAAAATACTGGAAATTTAAACAACACACTCACTGTAGACACATTGAATTGCTTAGAAACAATTTTTTAAACGTTTCTGACTAGCTGGGAGTGATTTGGGTGACTTTTCAAACAGTATTTGTAGACGTGTTTTTGATACAGTATGTGAGTTCCCAAAGTGCCCGACCTAGGGTTAGGGTTAGGGTTGCAATAAGAGCTAGACCTTTTCTGATGCATTTGCTGTGCTTTAGGAGGCTCTTGAAATGCAGGAAAAGTGTTGTTGGGTTGTTTCCTCGAGAAAAAAAAATGGCCATATTTTGCCATTTTTCTTAAGCCGCGCGGATGTCGCTCAAAAAGGGTCAAAAATCAAAAGTTTGAAAACACACATTCTGTATGTGAATTTATGCTGCCTCTTGCATTTAAAGCCCAAAACAATCATACTTTTAGCCGTACTGTAGTGGTATCCGTAATGCAATCCCACAAACGAAACAAGACATGCTCATGTTCTGCGCCATTTCAGGAGAAAGTGAGAAAAAGAAAAATACTGGAAATTTAAACAACACACTCACTGTAGACACATTGAATTGCTAAGAAACATTATTTTAAATGTTTCTAACTAGCTGGGAGTGATTTGGGTGACTTTTCAAACAGCATTTGTAGACGTGTTTTTGATACAGTATGTGAGTTCCCAAAGTGCCCGACCTAGGGTTAGGGTTAGGGTTTCAGTAAGAGCTAGACCTTTTTTGATGCATTTGCTGTGCTTTAGGAGGCTTTTGAAATGCAGGAAAAGTGTTGTTGGGTTGTTTCCTCGAGAAAAAAATATGGCCGTATTTTGCCATTTTTCTTAAGCCGCGCGGCTGTCGCTCAAAAAGGGTCAAAAATCAAAAGTTTGAAAACACACATTCTGTATGTGAATTTATGCTGCCTCTTGCATTTAAAGCCCAAAACAATCATACTTTTAGCCGTACTGTAGTGGTATCCGTAATGCAATCCCACAAACGAAACAAGACATGCTCATGTTCTGCGCCATTTCAGGAGAAAGTGAGAAAAAGAAAAATACTGGAAATTTAAACAACACACTCACTGTAGACACATTGAATTGCTTAGAAACATTATTTTAAATGTTTCTGACTAGCTGGGAGTGATTTGGGTGACTTTTCAAACATTATTTGTAGACGTGTTTTTGATACAGTATGTGAGTTCCCAAAGTGCCCGACCTAGGGTTAGGGTTAGGGTTTCAGTAGGAGCTAGACCTTTTCTGATGCATTTGCTGTGCTTTAGGAGGCTTTTGAAATGCAGGAAAAGTGTTGTTGGGTTGTTTCCTCGAGAAAAAAATATGGCCGTATTTTCCCTTTTTTCTTAAGCCGCGCGGCTGTCGCTCAAAAAGGGTCAAAAATCAAAAGTTTGAAAACACACATTCTGTATGTGAATTAATGCTGCCTCTTGCATTTTAAGCCCAAAACAATCATACTTTTAGCTGTACTATAGTGGTATCCGTAATGCAATCCCACAAACGAAACAAGACATGCTCATGTTCTGCGCCATTTCAGGAGAAAGTGAGAAAAAGAAAAATACTGGAAATTTAAACAACACACTCACTGTAGACACATTGAACTGCTTAGAAACATTATTTTAAATGTTTCTGACTAGCTGGGAGTGATTTGGGTGACTTTTCAAACATTATTTGTAGACGTGTTTTTGATACAGTATGTGAGTTCCCAAAGTGCCCGACCTAGGGTTAGGGTTAGGGTTTCAGTAGGAGCTAGACCTTTTCTGATGCATTTGCTGTGCTTTAGGAGGCTTTTGAAATGCAGGAAAAGTGTTGTTGGGTTGTTTCCTCGAGAAAAAAATATGGCCGTATTTTGCCATTTTTCTTAAGCCGCGCGGCTGTCGCTCAAAAAGGGTCAAAAATCAAAAGTTTGAAAACACACATTCTGTATGTGAATTTATGCTGCCTCTTGCATTTAAAGCCCAAAACAATCATACTTTTAGCCGTACTGTAGTGGTATCCGTAATGCAATCCCACAAACGAAACAAGACATGCTCATGTTCTGCGCCATTTCAGGAGAAAGTGAGAAAAAGAAAAACACTGGAAATGTAAACAACACACTCACTGTAGACACATTGAATTGCTTAGAAACATTATTTTAAATGTTTCTGACTACCTGGGAGTGATTTGGGTGACTTTTCAAACATTATTTGTAGACGTGTTTTTGATACAGTATGTGAGTTCCCAAAGTGCCCGACCTAGGGTTAGGGTTAGGGTTTCAGTAGGAGCTAGACCTTTTCTGATGCATTTGCTGTGCTTTAGGAGGCTTTTGAAATGCAGGAAAAGTGTTGTTGGGTTGTTTCCTCGAGAAAAAAATATGGCCGTATTTTGCCATTTTTCTTAAGCCGCGCGGCTGTCGCTCAAAAAGGGTCAAAAATCAAAAGTTTGAAAACACACATTCTGTATGTGAATTTCTGCTGCCTCTTGCATTTAAAGCCCAAAACAATCATACTTTTAGCCGTACTGTAGTGGTATCCGTAATGCAATCCCACAAACGAAACAAGACATGCTCATGTTCTGCGCCATTTCAGGAGAAAGTGAGAAAAAGAAAAATACTGGAAATTTAAACAACACACTCACTGTAGACACATTGAATTGCTTAGAAACATTATTTTAAACGTTTCTGACTAGCTGGGAGTGATTTGGGTGACAATTCGAGCACAGTATTTGTAGACGTGTTTTTGATACAGTATGTGAGTTCCCAAAGTGCCCGACCTAGGGTTAGGGTTAGGGTTTCAGTAGGAGCTAGACCTTTTCTGATGCATTTGCTGTGCTTTAGGAGGCTTTTGAAATGCAGGAAAAGTGTTGTTGGGTTGTTTCCTCGAGAAAAAAATATGGCCGTATTTTGCCATTTTTCTTAAGCCGCGCGGCTGTCGCTCAAAAAGGGTCAAAAATCAAAAGTTTGAAAACACACATTCTGTATGTGAATTTATGCTGCCTCTTGCATTTAAAGCCCAAAACAATCATACTTTTAGCCGTACTGTAGTGGTATCCGTAATGCAATCCCACAAACGAAACAAGACATGCTCATGTTCTGCGCCATTTCAGGAGAAAGTGAGAAAAAGAAAAACACTGGAAATTTAAACAACACACTCACTGTAGACACATTGAATTGCTTAGAAACATTATTTTAAATGTTTCTGACTACCTGGGAGTGATTTGGGTGACTTTTCAAACAGTATTTGTAGATGTGTTTTTGATACAGTATGTGAGTTCCCAAAGTGCCCGACCTAGGGTTAGGGTTAGGGTTTCAATAAGAGCTAGACCTTTTCTGATGCATTTGCTGTGCTTTAGGAGGCGATTGAAATGCAGGAAAAGTGTTGTTGGGTTGTTTCCTCGAGAAAAAAAAATGGCCGTATTTTGCCATTTTTCTTAAGCCGCGCGGCTGTCGCTCAAAAAGGGTCAAAAATCAAAAGTTTGAAAACACACATTCTGTATGTGAATTTATGCTGCCTCTTGCATTTAAAGCCCAAAACAATCATACTTTTAGCCGTACTGTAGTGGTATCCGTAATGCAATCCCACAAACAAAACAAGACATGCTCATGTTCTGCGCCATTTCAGGAGAAAGTGAGAAAAAGAAAAATACTGGAAATTTAAACAACACACTCACTGTAGACACATTGAATTGCTTAGAAACATTATTTTAAATGTTTCTGACTAGCTGGGAGTGATTTGGGTGACTTTTCAAACAGCATTTGTAGACGTGTTTTTGATACAGTATGTGAGTTCCCAAAGTGCCCGACCTAGGGTTAGGGTTAGGGTTTCAGTAGGAGCTAGACCTTTTCTGATGCATTTGCTGTGCTTTAGGAGGCTTTTGAAATGCAGGAAAAGTGTTGTTGGGTTGTTTCCTCGAGAAAAAAATATGGCCGTATTTTCCCTTTTTTCTTAAGCCGCGCGGCTGTCGCTCAAAAAGGGTCAAAAATCAAAAGTTTGAAAACACACATTCTGTATGTGAATTAATGCTGCCTCTTGCATTTTAAGCCCAAAACAATCATACTTTTAGCTGTACTATAGTGGTATCCGTAATGCAATCCCACAAACGAAACAAGACATGCTCATGTTCTGCGCCATTTCAGGAGAAAGTGAGAAAAAGAAAAATACTGGAAATTTAAACAACACACTCACTGTAGACACATTGAATTGCTAAGAAACATTATTTTAAATGTTTCTAACTAGCTGGGAGTGATTTGGGTGACTTTTCAAACAGCATTTGTAGACGTGTTTTTGATACAGTATGTGAGTTCCCAAAGTGCCCGACCTAGGGTTAGGGTTAGGGTTTCAGTAAGAGCTAGACCTTTTTTGATGCATTTGCTGTGCTTTAGGAGGCTTTTGAAATGCAGGAAAAGTGTTGTTGGGTTGTTTCCTCGAGAAAAAAATATGGCCGTATTTTGCCATTTTTCTTAAGCCGCGCGGCTGTCGCTCAAAAAGGGTCAAAAATCAAAAGTTTGAAAACACACATTCTGTATGTGAATTTATGCTGCCTCTTGCATTTAAAGCCCAAAACAATCATACTTTTAGCCGTACTGTAGTGGTATCCGTAATGCAATCCCACAAACGAAACAAGACATGCTCATGTTCTGCGCCATTTCAGGAGAAAGTGAGAAAAAGAAAAATACTGGAAATTTAAACAACACACTCACTGTAGACACATTGAATTGCTTAGAAACATTATTTTAAATGTTTCTGACTAGCTGGGAGTGATTTGGGTGACTTTTCAAACAGTATTTGTAGACATGTTTTTGATACAGTATGTGAGTTCCCAAAGTGCCCGACCTAGGGTTAGGCTTAGGGTTTCAGTAAGAGCTAGACCTTTTCTGATGCATTTGCTGTGCTTTAGGAGGCTTTTGAAATGCAGGAAAAGTGTTGTTGGGTTGTTTCCTCGAGAAAAAAAAATGGTCGTATTTTGCCATTTCTCTTAAGCCGCGCGGCTGTCGCTCAAAAAGGGTCAAAAATCAAAAGTTTGAAAACACACATTCTGTATGTGAATTTATGCTGCCTCTTGCATTTAAAGCCCAAAACAATCATACTTTTAGCCGTACTGTAGTGGTATCCGTAATGCAATCCCACAAACGAAACAAGACATGCTCATGTTCTGCGCCATTTCAGGAGAAAGTGAGAAAAAGAAAAATACTGGAAATTTAAACAACACACTCACTGTAGACACATTGAATTGCTTAGAAACAATTTTTTAAACGTTTCTGACTAGCTGGGAGTGATTTGGGTGACTTTTCAAACAGTATTTGTAGACGTGTTTTTGATACAGTATGTGAGTTCCCAAAGTGCCCGACCTAGGGTTAGGGTTAGGGTTGCAATAAGAGCTAGACCTTTTCTGATGCATTTGCTGTGCTTTAGGAGGCTCTTGAAATGCAGGAAAAGTGTTGTTGGGTTGTTTCCTCGAGAAAAAAAAATGGCCATATTTTGCCATTTTTCTTAAGCCGGATGTCGCTCAAAAAGGGTCAAAAATCAAAAGTTTGAAAACACACATTCTGTATGTGAATTTATGCTGCCTCTTGCATTTAAAGCCCAAAACAATCATACTTTTAGCCGTACTGTAGTGGTATCCGTAATGCAATCCCACAAACGAAACAAGACATGCTCATGTTCTGCGCCATTTCAGGAGAAAGTGAGAAAAAGAAAAATACTGGAAATTTAAACAACACACTCACTGTAGACACATTGAATTGCTTAGAAACATTATTTTAAATGTTTCTGACTAGCTGGGAGTGATTTGGGTGACTTTTCAAACATTATTTGTAGACGTGTTTTTGATACAGTATGTGAGTTCCCAAAGTGCCCGACCTAGGGTTAGGGTTAGGGTTTCAGTAGGAGCTAGACCTTTTCTGATGCATTTGCTGTGCTTTAGGAGGCTTTTGAAATGCAGGAAAAGTGTTGTTGGGTTGTTTCCTCGAGAAAAAAAAATGGCCGTATTTTGCCATTTTTCTTAAGCCGCGCGGCTGTCGCTCAAAAAAGGTCAAAAATCAAAAGTTTGAAAACACACATTCTGTATGTGAATTTATGCTGCCTCTTGCATTTAAAGCCCAAAGCAATCATACTTTTAGCAATACTGTAGTGGTATCCGTAATGCAATCCCACAAACGAAACAAGACATGCTCATGTTCTGCGCCATTTCAGGAGAAAGTGAGAAAAAGAAAAATACTGGAAATTTAAACAACACACTCACTGTAGACACATTGAATTGCTTAGAAACATTATTTTAAATGTTTCTGACTAGCTGGGAGTGATTTGGGTGACTTTTCAAACATTATTTGTAGACGTGTTTTTGATACAGTATGTGAGTTCCCAAAGTGCCCGACCTAGGGTTAGGGTTAGGGTTTCAGTAGGAGCTAGACCTTTTCTGATGCATTTGCTGTGCTTTAGGAGGCTTTTGAAATGCAGGAAAAGTGTTGTTGGGTTGTTTCCTCGAGAAAAAAATATGGCCGTATTTTGCCATTTTTCTTAAGCCGCGCGGCTGTCGCTCAAAAAGGGTCAAAAATCAAAAGTTTGAAAACACACATTCTGTATGTGAATTAATGCTGCCTCTTGCATTTAAAGCCCAAAACAATCATACTTTTAGCCGTACTGTAGTGGTATCCGTAATGCAATCCCACAAACGAAACAAGACATGCTCATGTTCTGCGCCATTTCAGGAGAAAGTGAGAAAAAGAAAAATACTGGAAATTTAAACAACACACTCACTGTAGACACATTGAATTGCTTAGAAACATTATTTTAAATGTTTCTGACTAGCTGGGAGTGATTTGGGTGACTTTTCAAACATTATTTGTAGACGTGTTTTTGATACAGTATGTGAGTTCCCAAAGTGCCCGACCTAGGGTTAGGGTTAGGGTTTCAGTAGGAGCTAGACCTTTTCTGATGCATTTGCTGTGCTTTAGGAGGCTTTTGAAATGCAGGAAAAGTGTTGTTGGGTTGTTTCCTCGAGAAAAAAATATGGCCGTATTTTCCCTTTTTTCTTAAGCCGCGCGGCTGTCGCTCAAAAAGGGTCAAAAATCAAAAGTTTGAAAACACACATTCTGTATGTGAATTAATGCTGCCTCTTGCATTTTAAGCCCAAAACAATCATACTTTTAGCTGTACTATAGTGGTATCCGTAATGCAATCCCACAAACGAAACAAGACATGCTCATGTTCTGCGCCATTTCAGGAGAAAGTGAGAAAAAGAAAAATACTGGAAATTTAAACAACACACTCACTGTAGACACATTGAATTGCTAAGAAACATTATTTTAAATGTTTCTAACTAGCTGGGAGTGATTTGGGTGACTTTTCAAACAGCATTTGTAGACGTGTTTTTGATACAGTATGTGAGTTCCCAAAGTGCCCGACCTAGGGTTAGGGTTAGGGTTTCAGTAAGAGCTAGACCTTTTTTGATGCATTTGCTGTGCTTTAGGAGGCTTTTGAAATGCAGGAAAAGTGTTGTTGGGTTGTTTCCTCGAGAAAAAAATATGGCCGTATTTTGCCATTTTTCTTAAGCCGCGCGGCTGTCGCTCAAAAAGGGTCAAAAATCAAAAGTTTGAAAACACACATTCTGTATGTGAATTTATGCTGCCTCTTGCATTTAAAGCCCAAAACAATCATACTTTTAGCCGTACTGTAGTGGTATCCTTAATGCAATCCCACAAACGAAACAAGACATGCTCATGTTCTGCGCCATTTCAGGAGAAAGTGAGAAAAAGAAAAATACTGGAAATTTAAACAACACACTCACTGTAGACACATTGAATTGCTTAGAAACATTATTTTAAATGTTTCTGACTAGCTGGGAGTGATTTGGGTGACTTTTCAAACAGTATTTGTAGACATGTTTTTGATACAGTATGTGAGTTCCCAAAGTGCCCGACCTAGGGTTAGGCTTAGGGTTTCAGTAAGAGCTAGACCTTTTCTGATGCATTTGCTGTGCTTTAGGAGGCTTTTGAAATGCAGGAAAAGTGTTGTTGGGTTGTTTCCTCGAGAAAAAAAAATGGTCGTATTTTGCCATTTCTCTTAAGCCGCGCGGCTGTCGCTCAAAAAGGGTCAAAAATCAAAAGTTTGAAAACACACATTCTGTATGTGAATTTATGCTGCCTCTTGCATTTAAAGCCCAAAACAATCATACTTTTAGCCGTACTGTAGTGGTATCCGTAATGCAATCCCACAAACGAAACAAGACATGCTCATGTTCTGCGCCATTTCAGGAGAAAGTGAGAAAAAGAAAAATACTGGAAATTTAAACAACACACTCACTGTAGACACATTGAATTGCTTAGAAACAATTTTTTAAACGTTTCTGACTAGCTGGGAGTGATTTGGGTGACTTTTCAAACAGTATTTGTAGACGTGTTTTTGATACAGTATGTGAGTTCCCAAAGTGCCCGACCTAGGGTTAGGGTTAGGGTTGCAATAAGAGCTAGACCTTTTCTGATGCATTTGCTGTGCTTTAGGAGGCTCTTGAAATGCAGGAAAAGTGTTGTTGGGTTGTTTCCTCGAGAAAAAAAAATGGCCATATTTTGCCATTTTTCTTAAGCCGCGCGGATGTCGCTCAAAAAGGGTCAAAAATCAAAAGTTTGAAAACACACATTCTGTATGTGAATTTATGCTGCCTCTTGCATTTAAAGCCCAAAACAATCATACTTTTAGCCGTACTGTAGTGGTATCCGTAATGCAATCCCACAAACGAAACAAGACATGCTCATGTTCTGCGCCATTTCAGGAGAAAGTGAGAAAAAGAAAAATACTGGAAATTTAAACAACACACTCACTGTAGACACATTGAATTGCTTAGAAACATTATTTTAAATGTTTCTGACTAGCTGGGAGTGATTTGGGTGACTTTTCAAACATTATTTGTAGACGTGTTTTTGATACAGTATGTGAGTTCCCAAAGTGCCCGACCTAGGGTTAGGGTTAGGGTTTCAGTAGGAGCTAGACCTTTTCTGATGCATTTGCTGTGCTTTAGGAGGCTTTTGAAATGCAGGAAAAGTGTTGTTGGGTTGTTTCCTCGAGAAAAAAAAATGGCCGTATTTTGCCATTTTTCTTAAGCCGCGCGGCTGTCGCTCAAAAAAGGTCAAAAATCAAAAGTTTGAAAACACACATTCTGTATGTGAATTTATGCTGCCTCTTGCATTTAAAGCCCAAAGCAATCATACTTTTAGCAATACTGTAGTGGTATCCGTAATGCAATCCCACAAACGAAACAAGACATGCTCATGTTCTGCGCCATTTCAGGAGAAAGTGAGAAAAAGAAAAATACTGGAAATTTAAACAACACACTCACTGTAGACACATTGAATTGCTTAGAAACATTATTTTAAATGTTTCTGACTAGCTGGGAGTGATTTGGGTGACTTTTCAAACATTATTTGTAGACGTGTTTTTGATACAGTATGTGAGTTCCCAAAGTGCCCGACCTAGGGTTAGGGTTAGGGTTTCAGTAGGAGCTAGACCTTTTCTGATGCATTTGCTGTGCTTTAGGAGGCTTTTGAAATGCAGGAAAAGTGTTGTTGGGTTGTTTCCTCGAGAAAAAAATATGGCCGTATTTTGCCATTTTTCTTAAGCCGCGCGGCTGTCGCTCAAAAAGGGTCAAAAATCAAAAGTTTGAAAACACACATTCTGTATGTGAATTAATGCTGCCTCTTGCATTTTAAGCCCAAAACAATCATACTTTTAGCTGTACTATAGTGGTATCCGTAATGCAATCCCACAAACGAAACAAGACATGCTCATGTTCTGCGCCATTTCAGGAGAAAGTGAGAAAAAGAAAAATACTGGAAATTTAAACAACACACTCACTGTAGACACATTGAATTGCTAAGAAACATTATTTTAAATGTTTCTAACTAGCTGGGAGTGATTTGGGTGACTTTTCAAACAGCATTTGTAGACGTGTTTTTGATACAGTATGTGAGTTCCCAAAGTGCCCGACCTAGGGTTAGGGTTAGGGTTTCAGTAAGAGCTAGACCTTTTTTGATGCATTTGCTGTGCTTTAGGAGGCTTTTGAAATGCAGGAAAAGTGTTGTTGGGTTGTTTCCTCGAGAAAAAAATATGGCCGTATTTTGCCATTTTTCTTAAGCCGCGCGGCTGTCGCTCAAAAAGGGTCAAAAATCAAAAGTTTGAAAACACACATTCTGTATGTGAATTAATGCTGCCTCTTGCATTTAAAGCCCAAAACAATCATACTTTTAGCCGTACTGTAGTGGTATCCGTAATGCAATCCCACAAACGAAACAAGACATGCTCATGTTCTGCGCCATTTCAGGAGAAAGTGAGAAAAAGAAAAATACTGGAAATTTAAACAACACACTCACTGTAGACACATTGAATTGCTTAGAAACATTATTTTAAATGTTTCTGACTAGCTGGGAGTGATTTGGGTGACTTTTCAAACATTATTTGTAGACGTGTTTTTGATACAGTATGTGAGTTCCCAAAGTGCCCGACCTAGGGTTAGGGTTAGGGTTTCAGTAGGAGCTAGACCTTTTCTGATGCATTTGCTGTGCTTTAGGAGGCTTTTGAAATGCAGGAAAAGTGTTGTTGGGTTGTTTCCTCGAGAAAAAAATATGGCCGTATTTTCCCTTTTTTCTTAAGCCGCGCGGCTGTCGCTCAAAAAGGGTCAAAAATCAAAAGTTTGAAAACACACATTCTGTATGTGAATTAATGCTGCCTCTTGCATTTTAAGCCCAAAACAATCATACTTTTAGCTGTACTATAGTGGTATCCGTAATGCAATCCCACAAACGAAACAAGACATGCTCATGTTCTGCGCCATTTCAGGAGAAAGTGAGAAAAAGAAAAATACTGGAAATTTAAACAACACACTCACTGTAGACACATTGAATTGCTAAGAAACATTATTTTAAATGTTTCTAACTAGCTGGGAGTGATTTGGGTGACTTTTCAAACAGCATTTGTAGACGTGTTTTTGATACAGTATGTGAGTTCCCAAAGTGCCCGACCTAGGGTTAGGGTTAGGGTTTCAGTAAGAGCTAGACCTTTTTTGATGCATTTGCTGTGCTTTAGGAGGCTTTTGAAATGCAGGAAAAGTGTTGTTGGGTTGTTTCCTCGAGAAAAAAATATGGCCGTATTTTGCCATTTTTCTTAAGCCGCGCAGCTGTCGCTCAAAAAGGGTCAAAAATCAAAAGTTTGAAAACACACATTCTGTATGTGAATTAATGCTGCCTCTTGCATTTTAAGCCCAAAACAATCATACTTTTAGCTGTACTATAGTGGTATCCGTAATGCAATCCCACAAACGAAACAAGACATGCTCATGTTCTGCGCCATTTCAGGAGAAAGTGAGAAAAAGAAAAATACTGGAAATTTAAACAACACACTCACTGTAGACACATTGAATTGCTAAGAAACATTATTTTAAATGTTTCTAACTAGCTGGGAGTGATTTGGGTGACTTTTCAAACAGCATTTGTAGACGTGTTTTTGATACAGTATGTGAGTTCCCAAAGTGCCCGACCTAGGGTTAGGGTTAGGGTTTCAGTAAGAGCTAGACCTTTTTTGATGCATTTGCTGTGCTTTAGGAGGCTTTTGAAATGCAGGAAAAGTGTTGTTGGGTTGTTTCCTCGAGAAAAAAATATGGCCGTATTTTGCCATTTTTCTTAAGCCGCGCGGCTGTCGCTCAAAAAGGGTCAAAAATCAAAAGTTTGAAAACACACATTCTGTATGTGAATTTATGCTGCCTCTTGCATTTAAAGCCCAAAACAATCATACTTTTAGCCGTACTGTAGTGGTATCCGTAATGCAATCCCACAAACGAAACAAGACATGCTCATGTTCTGCGCCATTTCAGGAGAAAGTGAGAAAAAGAAAAATACTGGAAATTTAAACAACACACTCACTGTAGACACATTGAATTGCTTAGAAACATTATTTTAAATGTTTCTGACTAGCTGGGAGTGATTTGGGTGACTTTTCAAACATTATTTGTAGACGTGTTTTTGATACAGTATGTGAGTTCCCAAAGTGCCCGACCTAGGGTTAGGGTTAGGGTTTCAGTAGGAGCTAGACCTTTTCTGATGCATTTGCTGTGCTTTAGGAGGCTTTTGAAATGCAGGAAAAGTGTTGTTGGGTTGTTTCCTCGAGAAAAAAATATGGCCGTATTTTCCCTTTTTTCTTAAGCCGCGCGGCTGTCGCTCAAAAAGGGTCAAAAATCAAAAGTTTGAAAACACACATTCTGTATGTGAATTAATGCTGCCTCTTGCATTTTAAGCCCAAAACAATCATACTTTTAGCTGTACTATAGTGGTATCCGTAATGCAATCCCACAAACGAAACAAGACATGCTCATGTTCTGCGCCATTTCAGGAGAAAGTGAGAAAAAGAAAAATACTGGAAATTTAAACAACACACTCACTGTAGACACATTGAATTGCTAAGAAACATTATTTTAAATGTTTCTAACTAGCTGGGAGTGATTTGGGTGACTTTTCAAACAGCATTTGTAGACGTGTTTTTGATACAGTATGTGAGTTCCCAAAGTGCCCGACCTAGGGTTAGGGTTAGGGTTTCAGTAAGAGCTAGACCTTTTTTGATGCATTTGCTGTGCTTTAGGAGGCTTTTGAAATGCAGGAAAAGTGTTGTTGGGTTGTTTCCTCGAGAAAAAAATATGGCCGTATTTTGCCATTTTTCTTAAGCCGCGCGGCTGTCGCTCAAAAAGGGTCAAAAATCAAAAGTTTGAAAACACACATTCTGTATGTGAATTTATGCTGCCTCTTGCATTTAAAGCCCAAAACAATCATACTTTTAGCCGTACTGTAGTGGTATCCGTAATGCAATCCCACAAACGAAACAAGACATGCTCATGTTCTGCGCCATTTCAGGAGAAAGTGAGAAAAAGAAAAATACTGGAAATTTAAACAACACACTCACTGTAGACACATTGAATTGCTAAGAAACATTATTTTAAATGTTTCTAACTAGCTGGGAGTGATTTGGGTGACTTTTCAAACAGCATTTGTAGACGTGTTTTTGATACAGTATGTGAGTTCCCAAAGTGCCCGACCTAGGGTTAGGGTTAGGGTTTCAGTAAGAGCTAGACCTTTTTTGATGCATTTGCTGTGCTTTAGGAGGCTTTTGAAATGCAGGAAAAGTGTTGTTGGGTTGTTTCCTCGAGAAAAAAATATGGCCGTATTTTGCCATTTTTCTTAAGCCGCGCAGCTGTCGCTCAAAAAGGGTCAAAAATCAAAAGTTTGAAAACACACATTCTGTATGTGAATTAATGCTGCCTCTTGCATTTTAAGCCCAAAACAATCATACTTTTAGCTGTACTATAGTGGTATCCGTAATGCAATCCCACAAACGAAACAAGACATGCTCATGTTCTGCGCCATTTCAGGAGAAAGTGAGAAAAAGAAAAATACTGGAAATTTAAACAACACACTCACTGTAGACACATTGAATTGCTAAGAAACATTATTTTAAATGTTTCTAACTAGCTGGGAGTGATTTGGGTGACTTTTCAAACAGCATTTGTAGACGTGTTTTTGATACAGTATGTGAGTTCCCAAAGTGCCCGACCTAGGGTTAGGGTTAGGGTTTCAGTAAGAGCTAGACCTTTTTTGATGCATTTGCTGTGCTTTAGGAGGCTTTTGAAATGCAGGAAAAGTGTTGTTGGGTTGTTTCCTCGAGAAAAAAATATGGCCGTATTTTGCCATTTTTCTTAAGCCGCGCGGCTGTCGCTCAAAAAGGGTCAAAAATCAAAAGTTTGAAAACACACATTCTGTATGTGAATTTATGCTGCCTCTTGCATTTAAAGCCCAAAACAATCATACTTTTAGCCGTACTGTAGTGGTATCCGTAATGCAATCCCACAAACGAAACAAGACATGCTCATGTTCTGCGCCATTTCAGGAGAAAGTGAGAAAAAGAAAAATACTGGAAATTTAAACAACACACTCACTGTAGACACATTGAATTGCTTAGAAACATTATTTTAAATGTTTCTGACTAGCTGGGAGTGATTTGGGTGACTTTTCAAACATTATTTGTAGACGTGTTTTTGATACAGTATGTGAGTTCCCAAAGTGCCCGACCTAGGGTTAGGGTTAGGGTTTCAGTAGGAGCTAGACCTTTTCTGATGCATTTGCTGTGCTTTAGGAGGCTTTTGAAATGCAGGAAAAGTGTTGTTGGGTTGTTTCCTCGAGAAAAAAATATGGCCGTATTTTCCCTTTTTTCTTAAGCCGCGCGGCTGTCGCTCAAAAAGGGTCAAAAATCAAAAGTTTGAAAACACACATTCTGTATGTGAATTAATGCTGCCTCTTGCATTTTAAGCCCAAAACAATCATACTTTTAGCTGTACTATAGTGGTATCCGTAATGCAATCCCACAAACGAAACAAGACATGCTCATGTTCTGCGCCATTTCAGGAGAAAGTGAGAAAAAGAAAAATACTGGAAATTTAAACAACACACTCACTGTAGACACATTGAATTGCTAAGAAACATTATTTTAAATGTTTCTAACTAGCTGGGAGTGATTTGGGTGACTTTTCAAACAGCATTTGTAGACGTGTTTTTGATACAGTATGTGAGTTCCCAAAGTGCCCGACCTAGGGTTAGGGTTAGGGTTTCAGTAAGAGCTAGACCTTTTTTGATGCATTTGCTGTGCTTTAGGAGGCTTTTGAAATGCAGGAAAAGTGTTGTTGGGTTGTTTCCTCGAGAAAAAAATATGGCCGTATTTTGCCATTTTTCTTAAGCCGCGCGGCTGTCGCTCAAAAAGGGTCAAAAATCAAAAGTTTGAAAACACACATTCTGTATGTGAATTTATGCTGCCTCTTGCATTTAAAGCCCAAAACAATCATACTTTTAGCCGTACTGTAGTGGTATCCGTAATGCAATCCCACAAACGAAACAAGACATGCTCATGTTCTGCGCCATTTCAGGAGAAAGTGAGAAAAAGAAAAATACTGGAAATTTAAACAACACACTCACTGTAGACACATTGAATTGCTTAGAAACATTATTTTAAATGTTTCTGACTAGCTGGGAGTGATTTGGGTGACTTTTCAAACATTATTTGTAGACGTGTTTTTGATACAGTATGTGAGTTCCCAAAGTGCCCGACCTAGGGTTAGGGTTAGGGTTTCAGTAGGAGCTAGACCTTTTCTGATGCATTTGCTGTGCTTTAGGAGGCTTTTGAAATGCAGGAAAAGTGTTGTTGGGTTGTTTCCTCGAGAAAAAAATATGGCCGTATTTTCCCTTTTTTCTTAAGCCGCGCGGCTGTCGCTCAAAAAGGGTCAAAAATCAAAAGTTTGAAAACACACATTCTGTATGTGAATTAATGCTGCCTCTTGCATTTTAAGCCCAAAACAATCATACTTTTAGCTGTACTATAGTGGTATCCGTAATGCAATCCCACAAACGAAACAAGACATGCTCATGTTCTGCGCCATTTCAGGAGAAAGTGAGAAAAAGAAAAATACTGGAAATTTAAACAACACACTCACTGTAGACACATTGAATTGCTAAGAAACATTATTTTAAATGTTTCTAACTAGCTGGGAGTGATTTGGGTGACTTTTCAAACAGCATTTGTAGATGTGTTTTTGATACAGTATGTGAGTTCCCAAAGTGCCCGACCTAGGGTTAGGGTTAGGGTTTCAGTAAGAGCTAGACCTTTTTTGATGCATTTGCTGTGCTTTAGGAGGCTTTTGAAATGCAGGAAAAGTGTTGTTGGGTTGTTTCCTCGAGAAAAAAATATGGCCGTATTTTGCCATTTTTCTTAAGCCGCGCGGCTGTCGCTCAAAAAGGGTCAAAAATCAAAAGTTTGAAAACACACATTCTGTATGTGAATTTATGCTGCCTCTTGCATTTAAAGCCCAAAACAATCATACTTTTAGCCGTACTGTAGTGGTATCCGTAATGCAATCCCACAAACGAAACAAGACATGCTCATGTTCTGCGCCATTTCAGGAGAAAGTGAGAAAAAGAAAAATACTGGAAATTTAAACAACACACTCACTGTAGACACATTGAATTGCTTAGAAACATTATTTTAAATGTTTCTGACTAGCTGGGAGTGATTTGGGTGACTTTTCAAACAGTATTTGTAGACATGTTTTTGATACAGTATGTGAGTTCCCAAAGTGCCCGACCTAGGGTTAGGCTTAGGGTTTCAGTAAGAGCTAGACCTTTTCTGATGCATTTGCTGTGCTTTAGGAGGCTTTTGAAATGCAGGAAAAGTGTTGTTGGGTTGTTTCCTCGAGAAAAAAAAATGGTCGTATTTTGCCATTTCTCTTAAGCCGCGCGGCTGTCGCTCAAAAAGGGTCAAAAATCAAAAGTTTGAAAACACACATTCTGTATGTGAATTTATGCTGCCTCTTGCATTTAAAGCCCAAAACAATCATACTTTTAGCCGTACTGTAGTGGTATCCGTAATGCAATCCCACAAACGAAACAAGACATGCTCATGTTCTGCGCCATTTCAGGAGAAAGTGAGAAAAAGAAAAATACTGGAAATTTAAACAACACACTCACTGTAGACACATTGAATTGCTTAGAAACAATTTTTTAAACGTTTCTGACTAGCTGGGAGTGATTTGGGTGACTTTTCAAACAGTATTTGTAGACGTGTTTTTGATACAGTATGTGAGTTCCCAAAGTGCCCGACCTAGGGTTAGGGTTAGGGTTGCAATAAGAGCTAGACCTTTTCTGATGCATTTGCTGTGCTTTAGGAGGCTCTTGAAATGCAGGAAAAGTGTTGTTGGGTTGTTTCCTCGAGAAAAAAAAATGGCCATATTTTGCCATTTTTCTTAAGCCGCGCGGATGTCGCTCAAAAAGGGTCAAAAATCAAAAGTTTGAAAACACACATTCTGTATGTGAATTTATGCTGCCTCTTGCATTTAAAGCCCAAAACAATCATACTTTTAGCCGTACTGTAGTGGTATCCGTAATGCAATCCCACAAACGAAACAAGACATGCTCATGTTCTGCGCCATTTCAGGAGAAAGTGAGAAAAAGAAAAATACTGGAAATTTAAACAACACACTCACTGTAGACACATTGAATTGCTTAGAAACATTATTTTAAATGTTTCTGACTAGCTGGGAGTGATTTGGGTGACTTTTCAAACATTATTTGTAGACGTGTTTTTGATACAGTATGTGAGTTCCCAAAGTGCCCGACCTAGGGTTAGGGTTAGGGTTTCAGTAGGAGCTAGACCTTTTCTGATGCATTTGCTGTGCTTTAGGAGGCTTTTGAAATGCAGGAAAAGTGTTGTTGGGTTGTTTCCTCGAGAAAAAAAAATGGCCGTATTTTGCCATTTTTCTTAAGCCGCGCGGCTGTCGCTCAAAAAAGGTCAAAAATCAAAAGTTTGAAAACACACATTCTGTATGTGAATTTATGCTGCCTCTTGCATTTAAAGCCCAAAGCAATCATACTTTTAGCAATACTGTAGTGGTATCCGTAATGCAATCCCACAAACGAAACAAGACATGCTCATGTTCTGCGCCATTTCAGGAGAAAGTGAGAAAAAGAAAAATACTGGAAATTTAAACAACACACTCACTGTAGACACATTGAATTGCTTAGAAACATTATTTTAAATGTTTCTGACTAGCTGGGAGTGATTTGGGTGACTTTTCAAACATTATTTGTAGACGTGTTTTTGATACAGTATGTGAGTTCCCAAAGTGCCCGACCTAGGGTTAGGGTTAGGGTTTCAGTAGGAGCTAGACCTTTTCTGATGCATTTGCTGTGCTTTAGGAGGCTTTTGAAATGCAGGAAAAGTGTTGTTGGGTTGTTTCCTCGAGAAAAAAATATGGCCGTATTTTGCCATTTTTCTTAAGCCGCGCGGCTGTCGCTCAAAAAGGGTCAAAAATCAAAAGTTTGAAAACACACATTCTGTATGTGAATTAATGCTGCCTCTTGCATTTTAAGCCCAAAACAATCATACTTTTAGCTGTACTATAGTGGTATCCGTAATGCAATCCCACAAACGAAACAAGACATGCTCATGTTCTGCGCCATTTCAGGAGAAAGTGAGAAAAAGAAAAATACTGGAAATTTAAACAACACACTCACTGTAGACACATTGAATTGCTAAGAAACATTATTTTAAATGTTTCTAACTAGCTGGGAGTGATTTGGGTGACTTTTCAAACAGCATTTGTAGACGTGTTTTTGATACAGTATGTGAGTTCCCAAAGTGCCCGACCTAGGGTTAGGGTTAGGGTTTCAGTAAGAGCTAGACCTTTTTTGATGCATTTGCTGTGCTTTAGGAGGCTTTTGAAATGCAGGAAAAGTGTTGTTGGGTTGTTTCCTCGAGAAAAAAATATGGCCGTATTTTGCCATTTTTCTTAAGCCGCGCGGCTGTCGCTCAAAAAGGGTCAAAAATCAAAAGTTTGAAAACACACATTCTGTATGTGAATTTATGCTGCCTCTTGCATTTAAAGCCCAAAACAATCATACTTTTAGCCGTACTGTAGTGGTATCCGTAATGCAATCCCACAAACGAAACAAGACATGCTCATGTTCTGCGCCATTTCAGGAGAAAGTGAGAAAAAGAAAAATACTGGAAATTTAAACAACACACTCACTGTAGACACATTGAATTGCTTAGAAACATTATTTTAAATGTTTCTGACTAGCTGGGAGTGATTTTGGTGACTTTTCAAACATTATTTGTAGACGTGTTTTTGATACAGTATGTGAGTTCCCAAAGTGCCCGACCTAGGGTTAGGGTTAGGGTTTCAGTAGGAGCTAGACCTTTTCTGATGCATTTGCTGTGCTTTAGGAGGCTTTTGAAATGCAGGAAAAGTGTTGTTGGGTTGTTTCCTCGAGAAAAAAATATGGCCGTATTTTCCCTTTTTTCTTAAGCCGCGCGGCTGTCGCTCAAAAAGGGTCAAAAATCAAAAGTTTGAAAACACACATTCTGTATGTGAATTAATGCTGCCTCTTGCATTTTAAGCCCAAAACAATCATACTTTTAGCTGTACTATAGTGGTATCCGTAATGCAATCCCACAAACGAAACAAGACATGCTCATGTTCTGCGCCATTTCAGGAGAAAGTGAGAAAAAGAAAAATACTGGAAATTTAAACAACACACTCACTGTAGACACATTGAATTGCTAAGAAACATTATTTTAAATGTTTCTAACTAGCTGGGAGTGATTTGGGTGACTTTTCAAACAGCATTTGTAGACGTGTTTTTGATACAGTATGTGAGTTCCCAAAGTGCCCGACCTAGGGTTAGGGTTAGGGTTTCAGTAAGAGCTAGACCTTTTTTGATGCATTTGCTGTGCTTTAGGAGGCTTTTGAAATGCAGGAAAAGTGTTGTTGGGTTGTTTCCTCGAGAAAAAAATATGGCCGTATTTTGCCATTTTTCTTAAGCCGCGCGGCTGTCGCTCAAAAAGGGTCAAAAATCAAAAGTTTGAAAACACACATTCTGTATGTGAATTAATGCTGCCTCTTGCATTTTAAGCCCAAAACAATCATACTTTTAGCTGTACTATAGTGGTATCCGTAATGCAATCCCACAAACGAAACAAGACATGCTCATGTTCTGCGCCATTTCAGGAGAAAGTGAGAAAAAGAAAAATACTGGAAATTTAAACAACACACTCACTGTAGACACATTGAATTGCTAAGAAACATTATTTTAAATGTTTCTAACTAGCTGGGAGTGATTTGGGTGACTTTTCAAACAGCATTTGTAGACGTGTTTTTGATACAGTATGTGAGTTCCCAAAGTGCCCGACCTAGGGTTAGGGTTAGGGTTTCAGTAAGAGCTAGACCTTTTTTGATGCATTTGCTGTGCTTTAGGAGGCTTTTGAAATGCAGGAAAAGTGTTGTTGGGTTGTTTCCTCGAGAAAAAAATATGGCCGTATTTTGCCATTTTTCTTAAGCCGCGCGGCTGTCGCTCAAAAAGGGTCAAAAATCAAAAGTTTGAAAACACACATTCTGTATGTGAATTTATGCTGCCTCTTGCATTTAAAGCCCAAAACAATCATACTTTTAGCCGTACTGTAGTGGTATCCGTAATGCAATCCCACAAACGAAACAAGACATGCTCATGTTCTGCGCCATTTCAGGAGAAAGTGAGAAAAAGAAAAATACTGGAAATTTAAACAACACACTCACTGTAGACACATTGAATTGCTTAGAAACATTATTTTAAATGTTTCTGACTAGCTGGGAGTGATTTGGGTGACTTTTCAAACATTATTTCTAGACGTGTTTTTGATACAGTATGTGAGTTCCCAAAGTGCCCGACCTAGGGTTAGGGTTAGGGTTTCAGTAGGAGCTAGACCTTTTCTGATGCATTTGCTGTGCTTTAGGAGGCTTTTGAAATGCAGGAAAAGTGTTGTTGGGTTGTTTCCTCGAGAAAAAAATATGGCCGTATTTTCCCTTTTTTCTTAAGCCGCGCGGCTGTCGCTCAAAAAGGGTCAAAAATCAAAAGTTTGAAAACACACATTCTGTATGTGAATTAATGCTGCCTCTTGCATTTTAAGCCCAAAACAATCATACTTTTAGCTGTACTATAGTGGTATCCGTAATGCAATCCCACAAACGAAACAAGACATGCTCATGTTCTGCGCCATTTCAGGAGAAAGTGAGAAAAAGAAAAATACTGGAAATTTAAACAACACACTCACTGTAGACACATTGAATTGCTTAGAAACATTATTTTAAATGTTTCTGACTAGCTGGGAGTGATTTGGGTGACTTTTCAAACATTATTTGTAGACGTGTTTTTGATACAGTATGTGAGTTCCCAAAGTGCCCGACCTAGGGTTAGGGTTAGGGTTTCAGTAAGAGCTAGACCTTTTTTGATGCATTTGCTGTGCTTTAGGAGGCTTTTGAAATGCAGGAAAAGTGTTGTTGGGTTGTTTCCTCGAGAAAAAAATATGGCCGTATTTTGCCATTTTTCTTAAGCCGCGCGGCTGTCGCTCAAAAAGGGTCAAAAATCAAAAGTTTGAAAACACACATTCTGTATGTGAATTTATGCTGCCTCTTGCATTTAAAGCCCAAAACAATCATACTTTTAGCCGTACTGTAGTGGTATCCGTAATGCAATCCCACAAACGAAACAAGACATGCTCATGTTCTGCGCCATTTCAGGAGAAAGTGAGAAAAAGAAAAATACTGGAAATTTAAACAACACACTCACTGTAGACACATTGAATTGCTTAGAAACATTATTTTAAATGTTTCTGACTAGCTGGGAGTGATTTGGGTGACTTTTCAAACAGTATTTGTAGACATGTTTTTGATACAGTATGTGAGTTCCCAAAGTGCCCGACCTAGGGTTAGGCTTAGGGTTTCAGTAAGAGCTAGACCTTTTCTGATGCATTTGCTGTGCTTTAGGAGGCTTTTGAAATGCAGGAAAAGTGTTGTTGGGTTGTTTCCTCGAGAAAAAAAAATGGTCGTATTTTGCCATTTCTCTTAAGCCGCGCGGCTGTCGCTCAAAAAGGGTCAAAAATCAAAAGTTTGAAAACACACATTCTGTATGTGAATTTATGCTGCCTCTTGCATTTAAAGCCCAAAACAATCATACTTTTAGCCGTACTGTAGTGGTATCCGTAATGCAATCCCACAAACGAAACAAGACATGCTCATGTTCTGCGCCATTTCAGGAGAAAGTGAGAAAAAGAAAAATACTGGAAATTTAAACAACACACTCACTGTAGACACATTGAATTGCTTAGAAACAATTTTTTAAACGTTTCTGACTAGCTGGGAGTGATTTGGGTGACTTTTCAAACAGTATTTGTAGACGTGTTTTTGATACAGTATGTGAGTTCCCAAAGTGCCCGACCTAGGGTTAGGGTTAGGGTTGCAATAAGAGCTAGACCTTTTCTGATGCATTTGCTGTGCTTTAGGAGGCTCTTGAAATGCAGGAAAAGTGTTGTTGGGTTGTTTCCTCGAGAAAAAAAAATGGCCATATTTTGCCATTTTTCTTAAGCCGCGCGGATGTCGCTCAAAAAGGGTCAAAAATCAAAAGTTTGAAAACACACATTCTGTATGTGAATTTATGCTGCCTCTTGCATTTAAAGCCCAAAACAATCATACTTTTAGCCGTACTGTAGTGGTATCCGTAATGCAATCCCACAAACGAAACAAGACATGCTCATGTTCTGCGCCATTTCAGGAGAAAGTGAGAAAAAGAAAAATACTGGAAATTTAAACAACACACTCACTGTAGACACATTGAATTGCTTAGAAACATTATTTTAAATGTTTCTGACTAGCTGGGAGTGATTTGGGTGACTTTTCAAACATTATTTGTAGACGTGTTTTTGATACAGTATGTGAGTTCCCAAAGTGCCCGACCTAGGGTTAGGGTTAGGGTTTCAGTAGGAGCTAGACCTTTTCTGATGCATTTGCTGTGCTTTAGGAGGCTTTTGAAATGCAGGAAAAGTGTTGTTGGGTTGTTTCCTCGAGAAAAAAAAATGGCCGTATTTTGCCATTTTTCTTAAGCCGCGCGGCTGTCGCTCAAAAAAGGTCAAAAATCAAAAGTTTGAAAACACACATTCTGTATGTGAATTTATGCTGCCTCTTGCATTTAAAGCCCAAAGCAATCATACTTTTAGCAATACTGTAGTGGTATCCGTAATGCAATCCCACAAACGAAACAAGACATGCTCATGTTCTGCGCCATTTCAGGAGAAAGTGAGAAAAAGAAAAATACTGGAAATTTAAACAACACACTCACTGTAGACACATTGAATTGCTTAGAAACATTATTTTAAATGTTTCTGATTAGCTGGGAGTGATTTGGGTGACTTTTCAAACATTATTTGTAGACGTGTTTTTGATACAGTATGTGAGTTCCCAAAGTGCCCGACCTAGGGTTAGGGTTAGGGTTTCAGTAGGAGCTAGACCTTTTCTGATGCATTTGCTGTGCTTTAGGAGGCTTTTGAAATGCAGGAAAAGTGTTGTTGGGTTGTTTCCTCGAGAAAAAAATATGGCCGTATTTTGCCATTTTTCTTAAGCCGCGCGGCTGTCGCTCAAAAAGGGTCAAAAATCAAAAGTTTGAAAACACACATTCTGTATGTGAATTAATGCTGCCTCTTGCATTTTAAGCCCAAAACAATCATACTTTTAGCTGTACTATAGTGGTATCCGTAATGCAATCCCACAAACGAAACAAGACATGCTCATGTTCTGCGCCATTTCAGGAGAAAGTGAGAAAAAGAAAAATACTGGAAATTTAAACAACACACTCACTGTAGACACATTGAATTGCTAAGAAACATTATTTTAAATGTTTCTAACTAGCTGGGAGTGATTTGGGTGACTTTTCAAACAGCATTTGTAGACGTGTTTTTGATACAGTATGTGAGTTCCCAAAGTGCCCGACCTAGGGTTAGGGTTAGGGTTTCAGTAAGAGCTAGACCTTTTTTGATGCATTTGCTGTGCTTTAGGAGGCTTTTGAAATGCAGGAAAAGTGTTGTTGGGTTGTTTCCTCGAGAAAAAAATATGGCCGTATTTTGCCATTTTTCTTAAGCCGCGCGGCTGTCGCTCAAAAAGGGTCAAAAATCAAAAGTTTGAAAACACACATTCTGTATGTGAATTTATGCTGCCTCTTGCATTTAAAGCCCAAAACAATCATACTTTTAGCCGTACTGTAGTGGTATCCGTAATGCAATCCCACAAACGAAACAAGACATGCTCATGTTCTGCGCCATTTCAGGAGAAAGTGAGAAAAAGAAAAATACTGGAAATTTAAACAACACACTCACTGTAGACACATTGAATTGCTTAGAAACATTATTTTAAATGTTTCTGACTAGCTGGGAGTGATTTTGGTGACTTTTCAAACATTATTTGTAGACGTGTTTTTGATACAGTATGTGAGTTCCCAAAGTGCCCGACCTAGGGTTAGGGTTAGGGTTTCAGTAGGAGCTAGACCTTTTCTGATGCATTTGCTGTGCTTTAGGAGGCTTTTGAAATGCAGGAAAAGTGTTGTTGGGTTGTTTCCTCGAGAAAAAAATATGGCCGTATTTTCCCTTTTTTCTTAAGCCGCGCGGCTGTCGCTCAAAAAGGGTCAAAAATCAAAAGTTTGAAAACACACATTCTGTATGTGAATTAATGCTGCCTCTTGCATTTTAAGCCCAAAACAATCATACTTTTAGCTGTACTATAGTGGTATCCGTAATGCAATCCCACAAACGAAACAAGACATGCTCATGTTCTGCGCCATTTCAGGAGAAAGTGAGAAAAAGAAAAATACTGGAAATTTAAACAACACACTCACTGTAGACACATTGAATTGCTAAGAAACATTATTTTAAATGTTTCTAACTAGCTGGGAGTGATTTGGGTGACTTTTCAAACAGCATTTGTAGACGTGTTTTTGATACAGTATGTGAGTTCCCAAAGTGCCCGACCTAGGGTTAGGGTTAGGGTTTCAGTAAGAGCTAGACCTTTTTTGATGCATTTGCTGTGCTTTAGGAGGCTTTTGAAATGCAGGAAAAGTGTTGTTGGGTTGTTTCCTCGAGAAAAAAATATGGCCGTATTTTGCCATTTTTCTTAAGCCGCGCGGCTGTCGCTCAAAAAGGGTCAAAAATCAAAAGTTTGAAAACACACATTCTGTATGTGAATTAATGCTGCCTCTTGCATTTTAAGCCCAAAACAATCATACTTTTAGCTGTACTATAGTGGTATCCGTAATGCAATCCCACAAACGAAACAAGACATGCTCATGTTCTGCGCCATTTCAGGAGAAAGTGAGAAAAAGAAAAATACTGGAAATTTAAACAACACACTCACTGTAGACACATTGAATTGCTAAGAAACATTATTTTAAATGTTTCTAACTAGCTGGGAGTGATTTGGGTGACTTTTCAAACAGCATTTGTAGACGTGTTTTTGATACAGTATGTGAGTTCCCAAAGTGCCCGACCTAGGGTTAGGGTTAGGGTTTCAGTAAGAGCTAGACCTTTTTTGATGCATTTGCTGTGCTTTAGGAGGCTTTTGAAATGCAGGAAAAGTGTTGTTGGGTTGTTTCCTCGAGAAAAAAATATGGCCGTATTTTGCCATTTTTCTTAAGCCGCGCGGCTGTCGCTCAAAAAGGGTCAAAAATCAAAAGTTTGAAAACACACATTCTGTATGTGAATTTATGCTGCCTCTTGCATTTAAAGCCCAAAACAATCATACTTTTAGCCGTACTGTAGTGGTATCCGTAATGCAATCCCACAAACGAAACAAGACATGCTCATGTTCTGCGCCATTTCAGGAGAAAGTGAGAAAAAGAAAAATACTGGAAATTTAAACAACACACTCACTGTAGACACATTGAATTGCTTAGAAACATTATTTTAAATGTTTCTGACTAGCTGGGAGTGATTTGGGTGACTTTTCAAACATTATTTCTAGACGTGTTTTTGATACAGTATGTGAGTTCCCAAAGTGCCCGACCTAGGGTTAGGGTTAGGGTTTCAGTAGGAGCTAGACCTTTTCTGATGCATTTGCTGTGCTTTAGGAGGCTTTTGAAATGCAGGAAAAGTGTTGTTGGGTTGTTTCCTCGAGAAAAAAATATGGCCGTATTTTCCCTTTTTTCTTAAGCCGCGCGGCTGTCGCTCAAAAAGGGTCAAAAATCAAAAGTTTGAAAACACACATTCTGTATGTGAATTAATGCTGCCTCTTGCATTTTAAGCCCAAAACAATCATACTTTTAGCTGTACTATAGTGGTATCCGTAATGCAATCCCACAAACGAAACAAGACATGCTCATGTTCTGCGCCATTTCAGGAGAAAGTGAGAAAAAGAAAAATACTGGAAATTTAAACAACACACTCACTGTAGACACATTGAATTGCTTAGAAACATTATTTTAAATGTTTCTGACTAGCTGGGAGTGATTTGGGTGACTTTTCAAACATTATTTGTAGACGTGTTTTTGATACAGTATGTGAGTTCCCAAAGTGCCCGACCTAGGGTTAGGGTTAGGGTTTCAGTAGGAGCTAGACCTTTTCTGATGCATTTGCTGTGCTTTAGGAGGCTTTTGAAATGCAGGAAAAGTGTTGTTGGGTTGTTTCCTCGAGAAAAAAATATGGCCGTATTTTCCCTTTTTTCTTAAGCCGCGCGGCTGTCGCTCAAAAAGGGTCAAAAATCAAAAGTTTGAAAACACACATTCTGTATGTGAATTTATGCTGCCTCTTGCATTTAAAGCCCAAAACAATCATACTTTTAGCCGTACTGTAGTGGTATCCGTAATGCAATCCCACAAACGAAACAAGACATGCTCATGTTCTGCGCCATTTCAGGAGAAAGTGAGAAAAAGAAAAATACTGGAAATTTAAACAACACACTCACTGTAGACACATTGAATTGCTTAGAAACAATTTTTTAAACGTTTCTGACTAGCTGGGAGTGATTTGGGTGACTTTTCAAACAGTATTTGTAGACGTGTTTTTGATACAGTATGTGAGTTCCCAAAGTGCCCGACCTAGGGTTAGGGTTAGGGTTGCAATAAGAGCTAGACCTTTTCTGATGCATTTGCTGTGCTTTAGGAGGCTCTTGAAATGCAGGAAAAGTGTTGTTGGGTTGTTTCCTCGAGAAAAAAAAATGGCCATATTTTGCCATTTTTCTTAAGCCGCGCGGATGTCGCTCAAAAAGGGTCAAAAATCAAAAGTTTGAAAACACACATTCTGTATGTGAATTTATGCTGCCTCTTGCATTTAAAGCCCAAAACAATCATACTTTTAGCCGTACTGTAGTGGTATCCGTAATGCAATCCCACAAACGAAACAAGACATGCTCATGTTCTGCGCCATTTCAGGAGAAAGTGAGAAAAAGAAAAATACTGGAAATTTAAACAACACACTCACTGTAGACACATTGAATTGCTTAGAAACATTATTTTAAATGTTTCTGACTAGCTGGGAGTGATTTGGGTGACTTTTCAAACATTATTTGTAGACGTGTTTTTGATACAGTATGTGAGTTCCCAAAGTGCCCGACCTAGGGTTAGGGTTAGGGTTTCAGTAGGAGCTAGACCTTTTCTGATGCATTTGCTGTGCTTTAGGAGGCTTTTGAAATGCAGGAAAAGTGTTGTTGGGTTGTTTCCTCGAGAAAAAAAAATGGCCGTATTTTGCCATTTTTCTTAAGCCGCGCGGCTGTCGCTCAAAAAAGGTCAAAAATCAAAAGTTTGAAAACACACATTCTGTATGTGAATTTATGCTGCCTCTTGCATTTAAAGCCCAAAGCAATCATACTTTTAGCAATACTGTAGTGGTATCCGTAATGCAATCCCACAAACGAAACAAGACATGCTCATGTTCTGCGCCATTTCAGGAGAAAGTGAGAAAAAGAAAAATACTGGAAATTTAAACAACACACTCACTGTAGACACATTGAATTGCTTAGAAACATTATTTTAAATGTTTCTGACTAGCTGGGAGTGATTTGGGTGACTTTTCAAACATTATTTGTAGACGTGTTTTTGATACAGTATGTGAGTTCCCAAAGTGCCCGACCTAGGGTTAGGGTTAGGGTTTCAGTAGGAGCTAGACCTTTTCTGATGCATTTGCTGTGCTTTAGGAGGCTTTTGAAATGCAGGAAAAGTGTTGTTGGGTTGTTTCCTCGAGAAAAAAATATGGCCGTATTTTGCCATTTTTCTTAAGCCGCGCGGCTGTCGCTCAAAAAGGGTCAAAAATCAAAAGTTTGAAAACACACATTCTGTATGTGAATTAATGCTGCCTCTTGCATTTTAAGCCCAAAACAATCATACTTTTAGCTGTACTATAGTGGTATCCGTAATGCAATCCCACAAACGAAACAAGACATGCTCATGTTCTGCGCCATTTCAGGAGAAAGTGAGAAAAAGAAAAATACTGGAAATTTAAACAACACACTCACTGTAGACACATTGAATTGCTAAGAAACATTATTTTAAATGTTTCTAACTAGCTGGGAGTGATTTGGGTGACTTTTCAAACAGCATTTGTAGACGTGTTTTTGATACAGTATGTGAGTTCCCAAAGTGCCCGACCTAGGGTTAGGGTTAGGGTTTCAGTAAGAGCTAGACCTTTTTTGATGCATTTGCTGTGCTTTAGGAGGCTTTTGAAATGCAGGAAAAGTGTTGTTGGGTTGTTTCCTCGAGAAAAAAATATGGCCGTATTTTGCCATTTTTCTTAAGCCGCGCGGCTGTCGCTCAAAAAGGGTCAAAAATCAAAAGTTTGAAAACACACATTCTGTATGTGAATTTATGCTGCCTCTTGCATTTAAAGCCCAAAACAATCATACTTTTAGCCGTACTGTAGTGGTATCCGTAATGCAATCCCACAAACGAAACAAGACATGCTCATGTTCTGCGCCATTTCAGGAGAAAGTGAGAAAAAGAAAAATACTGGAAATTTAAACAACACACTCACTGTAGACACATTGAATTGCTAAGAAACATTATTTTAAATGTTTCTAACTAGCTGGGAGTGATTTGGGTGACTTTTCAAACAGCATTTGTAGACGTGTTTTTGATACAGTATGTGAGTTCCCAAAGTGCCCGACCTAGGGTTAGGGTTAGGGTTTCAGTAAGAGCTAGACCTTTTTTGATGCATTTGCTGTGCTTTAGGAGGCTTTTGAAATGCAGGAAAAGTGTTGTTGGGTTGTTTCCTCGAGAAAAAAATATGGCCGTATTTTGCCATTTTTCTTAAGCCGCGCGGCTGTCGCTCAAAAAGGGTCAAAAATCAAAAGTTTGAAAACACACATTCTGTATGTGAATTAATGCTGCCTCTTGCATTTTAAGCCCAAAACAATCATACTTTTAGCTGTACTATAGTGGTATCCGTAATGCAATCCCACAAACGAAACAAGACATGCTCATGTTCTGCGCCATTTCAGGAGAAAGTGAGAAAAAGAAAAATACTGGAAATTTAAACAACACACTCACTGTAGACACATTGAATTGCTAAGAAACATTATTTTAAATGTTTCTAACTAGCTGGGAGTGATTTGGGTGACTTTTCAAACAGCATTTGTAGACGTGTTTTTGATACAGTATGTGAGTTCCCAAAGTGCCCGACCTAGGGTTAGGGTTAGGGTTTCAGTAAGAGCTAGACCTTTTTTGATGCATTTGCTGTGCTTTAGGAGGCTTTTGAAATGCAGGAAAAGTGTTGTTGGGTTGTTTCCTCGAGAAAAAAATATGGCCGTATTTTGCCATTTTTCTTAAGCCGCGCGGCTGTCGCTCAAAAAGGGTCAAAAATCAAAAGTTTGAAAACACACATTCTGTATGTGAATTTATGCTGCCTCTTGCATTTAAAGCCCAAAACAATCATACTTTTAGCCGTACTGTAGTGGTATCCGTAATGCAATCCCACAAACGAAACAAGACATGCTCATGTTCTGCGCCATTTCAGGAGAAAGTGAGAAAAAGAAAAATACTGGAAATTTAAACAACACACTCACTGTAGACACATTGAATTGCTTAGAAACATTATTTTAAATGTTTCTGACTAGCTGGGAGTGATTTGGGTGACTTTTCAAACATTATTTGTAGACGTGTTTTTGATACAGTATGTGAGTTCCCAAAGTGCCCGACCTAGGGTTAGGGTTAGGGTTTCAGTAGGAGCTAGACCTTTTCTGATGCATTTGCTGTGCTTTAGGAGGCTTTTGAAATGCAGGAAAAGTGTTGTTGGGTTGTTTCCTCGAGAAAAAAATATGGCCGTATTTTCCCTTTTTTCTTAAGCCGCGCGGCTGTCGCTCAAAAAGGGTCAAAAATCAAAAGTTTGAAAACACACATTCTGTATGTGAATTAATGCTGCCTCTTGCATTTTAAGCCCAAAACAATCATACTTTTAGCTGTACTATAGTGGTATCCGTAATGCAATCCCACAAACGAAACAAGACATGCTCATGTTCTGCGCCATTTCAGGAGAAAGTGAGAAAAAGAAAAATACTGGAAATTTAAACAACACACTCACTGTAGACACATTGAATTGCTAAGAAACATTATTTTAAATGTTTCTGACTAGCTGGGAGTGATTTGGGTGACTTTTCAAACAGCATTTGTAGACGTGTTTTTGATACAGTATGTGAGTTCCCAAAGTGCCCGACCTAGGGTTAGGGTTAGGGTTTCAGTAAGAGCTAGACCTTTTTTGATGCATTTGCTGTGCTTTAGGAGGCTTTTGAAATGCAGGAAAAGTGTTGTTGGGTTGTTTCCTCGAGAAAAAAATATGGCCGTATTTTGCCATTTTTCTTAAGCCGCGCGGCTGTCGCTCAAAAAGGGTCAAAAATCAAAAGTTTGAAAACACACATTCTGTATGTGAATTAATGCTGCCTCTTGCATTTTAAGCCCAAAACAATCATACTTTTAGCTGTACTATAGTGGTATCCGTAATGCAATCCCACAAACGAAACAAGACATGCTCATGTTCTGCGCCATTTCAGGAGAAAGTGAGAGAAAGAAAAATACTGGAAATTTAAACAACACACTCACTGTAGACACATTGAATTGCTAAGAAACATTATTTTAAATGTTTCTAACTAGCTGGGAGTGATTTGGGTGACTTTTCAAACAGCATTTGTAGACGTGTTTTTGATACAGTATGTGAGTTCCCAAAGTGCCCGACCTAGGGTTAGGGTTAGGGTTTCAGTAAGAGCTAGACCTTTTTTGATGCATTTGCTGTGCTTTAGGAGGCTTTTGAAATGCAGGAAAAGTGTTGTTGGGTTGTTTCCTCGAGAAAAAAATATGGCCGTATTTTGCCATTTTTCTTAAGCCGCGCGGCTGTCGCTCAAAAAGGGTCAAAAATCAAAAGTTTGAAAACACACATTCTGTATGTGAATTAATGCTGCCTCTTGCATTTTAAGCCCAAAACAATCATACTTTTAGCTGTACTATAGTGGTATCCGTAATGCAATCCCACAAACGAAACAAGACATGCTCATGTTCTGCGCCATTTCAGGAGAAAGTGAGAAAAAGAAAAATACTGGAAATTTAAACAACACACTCACTGTAGACACATTGAATTGCTAAGAAACATTATTTTAAATGTTTCTAACTAGCTGGGAGTGATTTGGGTGACTTTTCAAACAGCATTTGTAGACGTGTTTTTGATACAGTATGTGAGTTCCCAAAGTGCCCGACCTAGGGTTAGGGTTAGGGTTTCAGTAAGAGCTAGACCTTTTTTGATGCATTTGCTGTGCTTTAGGAGGCTTTTGAAATGCAGGAAAAGTGTTGTTGGGTTGTTTCCTCGAGAAAAAAATATGGCCGTATTTTGCCATTTTTCTTAAGCCGCGCGGCTGTCGCTCAAAAAGGGTCAAAAATCAAAAGTTTGAAAACACACATTCTGTATGTGAATTTATGCTGCCTCTTGCATTTAAAGCCCAAAACAATCATACTTTTAGCCGTACTGTAGTGGTATCCGTAATGCAATCCCACAAACGAAACAAGACATGCTCATGTTCTGCGCCATTTCAGGAGAAAGTGAGAAAAAGAAAAATACTGGAAATTTAAACAACACACTCACTGTAGACACATTGAATTGCTAAGAAACATTATTTTAAATGTTTCTAACTAGCTGGGAGTGATTTGGGTGACTTTTCAAACAGCATTTGTAGACGTGTTTTTGATACAGTATGTGAGTTCCCAAAGTGCCCGACCTAGGGTTAGGGTTAGGGTTTCAGTAAGAGCTAGACCTTTTTTGATGCATTTGCTGTGCTTTAGGAGGCTTTTGAAATGCAGGAAAAGTGTTGTTGGGTTGTTTCCTCGAGAAAAAAATATGGCCGTATTTTGCCATTTTTCTTAAGCCGCGCGGCTGTCGCTCAAAAAGGGTCAAAAATCAAAAGTTTGAAAACACACATTCTGTATGTGAATTAATGCTGCCTCTTGCATTTTAAGCCCAAAACAATCATACTTTTAGCTGTACTATAGTGGTATCCGTAATGCAATCCCACAAACGAAACAAGACATGCTCATGTTCTGCGCCATTTCAGGAGAAAGTGAGAAAAAGAAAAATACTGGAAATTTAAACAACACACTCACTGTAGACACATTGAATTGCTAAGAAACATTATTTTAAATGTTTCTAACTAGCTGGGAGTGATTTGGGTGACTTTTCAAACAGCATTTGTAGACGTGTTTTTGATACAGTATGTGAGTTCCCAAAGTGCCCGACCTAGGGTTAGGGTTAGGGTTTCAGTAAGAGCTAGACCTTTTTTGATGCATTTGCTGTGCTTTAGGAGGCTTTTGAAATGCAGGAAAAGTGTTGTTGGGTTGTTTCCTCGAGAAAAAAATATGGCCGTATTTTGCCATTTTTCTTAAGCCGCGCGGCTGTCGCTCAAAAAGGGTCAAAAATCAAAAGTTTGAAAACACACATTCTGTATGTGAATTTATGCTGCCTCTTGCATTTAAAGCCCAAAACAATCATACTTTTAGCCGTACTGTAGTGGTATCCGTAATGCAATCCCACAAACGAAACAAGACATGCTCATGTTCTGCGCCATTTCAGGAGAAAGTGAGAAAAAGAAAAATACTGGAAATTTAAACAACACACTCACTGTAGACACATTGAATTGCTTAGAAACATTATTTTAAATGTTTCTGACTAGCTGGGAGTGATTTGGGTGACTTTTCAAACATTATTTGTAGACGTGTTTTTGATACAGTATGTGAGTTCCCAAAGTGCCCGACCTAGGGTTAGGGTTAGGGTTTCAGTAGGAGCTAGACCTTTTCTGATGCATTTGCTGTGCTTTAGGAGGCTTTTGAAATGCAGGAAAAGTGTTGTTGGGTTGTTTCCTCGAGAAAAAAATATGGCCGTATTTTCCCTTTTTTCTTAAGCCGCGCGGCTGTCGCTCAAAAAGGGTCAAAAATCAAAAGTTTGAAAACACACATTCTGTATGTGAATTAATGCTGCCTCTTGCATTTTAAGCCCAAAACAATCATACTTTTAGCTGTACTATAGTGGTATCCGTAATGCAATCCCACAAACGAAACAAGACATGCTCATGTTCTGCGCCATTTCAGGAGAAAGTGAGAAAAAGAAAAATACTGGAAATTTAAACAACACACTCACTGTAGACACATTGAATTGCTAAGAAACATTATTTTAAATGTTTCTAACTAGCTGGGAGTGATTTGGGTGACTTTTCAAACAGCATTTGTAGACGTGTTTTTGATACAGTATGTGAGTTCCCAAAGTGCCCGACCTAGGGTTAGGGTTAGGGTTTCAGTAAGAGCTAGACCTTTTTTGATGCATTTGCTGTGCTTTAGGAGGCTTTTGAAATGCAGGAAAAGTGTTGTTGGGTTGTTTCCTCGAGAAAAAAATATGGCCGTATTTTGCCATTTTTCTTAAGCCGCGCGGCTGTCGCTCAAAAAGGGTCAAAAATCAAAAGTTTGAAAACACACATTCTGTATGTGAATTAATGCTGCCTCTTGCATTTTAAGCCCAAAACAATCATACTTTTAGCTGTACTATAGTGGTATCCGTAATGCAATCCCACAAACGAAACAAGACATGCTCATGTTCTGCGCCATTTCAGGAGAAAGTGAGAAAAAGAAAAATACTGGAAATTTAAACAACACACTCACTGTAGACACATTGAATTGCTAAGAAACATTATTTTAAATGTTTCTAACTAGCTGGGAGTGATTTGGGTGACTTTTCAAACAGCATTTGTAGACGTGTTTTTGATACAGTATGTGAGTTCCCAAAGTGCCCGACCTAGGGTTAGGGTTAGGGTTTCAGTAAGAGCTAGACCTTTTTTGATGCATTTGCTGTGCTTTAGGAGGCTTTTGAAATGCAGGAAAAGTGTTGTTGGGTTGTTTCCTCGAGAAAAAAATATGGCCGTATTTTGCCATTTTTCTTAAGCCGCGCGGCTGTCGCTCAAAAAGGGTCAAAAATCAAAAGTTTGAAAACACACATTCTGTATGTGAATTTATGCTGCCTCTTGCATTTAAAGCCCAAAACAATCATACTTTTAGCCGTACTGTAGTGGTATCCGTAATGCAATCCCACAAACGAAACAAGACATGCTCATGTTCTGCGCCATTTCAGGAGAAAGTGAGAAAAAGAAAAATACTGGAAATTTAAACAACACACTCACTGTAGACACATTGAATTGCTTAGAAACATTATTTTAAATGTTTCTGACTAGCTGGGAGTGATTTGGGTGACAATTCGAGCACAGTATTTGTAGACGTGTTTTTGATACAGTATGTGAGTTCCCAAAGTGCCCGACCTAGGGTTAGGGTTAGGGTTTCAGTAAGAGCTAGACCTTTTCTGATGCATTTGCTGTGCTTTAGGAGGCTTTTGAAATGCAGGAAAAGTGTTGTTGGGTTGTTTCCTCGAGAAAAAAATATGGCCGTATTTTGCCATTTTTCTTAAGCCGCGCGGCTGTCGCTCAAAAAGGGTCAAAAATCAAAAGTTTGAAAACACACATTCTGTATGTGAATTAATGCTGCCTCTTGCATTTTAAGCCCAAAACAATCATACTTTTAGCTGTACTATAGTGGTATCCGTAATGCAATCCCACAAACGAAACAAGACATGCTCATGTTCTGCGCCATTTCAGGAGAAAGTGAGAAAAAGAAAAATACTGGAAATTTAAACAACACACTCACTGTAGACACATTGAATTGCTAAGAAACATTAT
This sequence comes from Lepisosteus oculatus, assembly GCF_040954835.1. NCBI lineage: Eukaryota > Metazoa > Chordata > Actinopteri > Semionotiformes > Lepisosteidae > Lepisosteus > Lepisosteus oculatus. Next base: position 13,967,908 of record NC_090707.1, read on the forward strand.
TTTAAATGTTTCTAACTAGCTGGGAGTGATTTGGGTGACTTTTCAAACAGCATTTGTAGACGTGTTTTTGATACAGTATGTGAGTTCCCAAAGTGCCCGACCTAGGGTTAGGGTTAGGGTTTCAGTAAGAGCTAGACCTTTTTTGATGCATTTGCTGTGCTTTAGGAGGCTTTTGAAATGCAGGAAAAGTGTTGTTGGGTTGTTTCCTCGAGAAAAAAATATGGCCGTATTTTGCCATTTTTCTTAAGCCGCGCGGCTGTCGCTCAAAAAGGGTCAAAAATCAAAAGTTTGAAAACACACATTCTGTATGTGAATTTATGCTGCCTCTTGCATTTAAAGCCCAAAACAATCATACTTTTAGCCGTACTGTAGTGGTATCCGTAATGCAATCCCACAAACGAAACAAGACATGCTCATGTTCTGCGCCATTTCAGGAGAAAGTGAGAAAAAGAAAAATACTGGAAATTTAAACAACACACTCACTGTAGACACATTGAATTGCTTAGAAACATTATTTTAAATGTTTCTGACTAGCTGGGAGTGATTTGGGTGACTTTTCAAACATTATTTGTAGACGTGTTTTTGATACAGTATGTGAGTTCCCAAAGTGCCCGACCTAGGGTTAGGGTTAGGGTTTCAGTAGGAGCTAGACCTTTTCTGATGCATTTGCTGTGCTTTAGGAGGCTTTTGAAATGCAGGAAAAGTGTTGTTGGGTTGTTTCCTCGAGAAAAAAATATGGCCGTATTTTCCCTTTTTTCTTAAGCCGCGCGGCTGTCGCTCAAAAAGGGTCAAAAATCAAAAGTTTGAAAACACACATTCTGTATGTGAATTAATGCTGCCTCTTGCATTTTAAGCCCAAAACAATCATACTTTTAGCTGTACTATAGTGGTATCCGTAATGCAATCCCACAAACATAACAAGACATGCTCATGTTCTGCGCCATTTCAGGAGAAAGTGAGAAAAAGAAAAATACTGGAAATTTAAACAACACACTCACTGTAGACACATTGAATTGCTAAGAAACATTATTTTAAATGTTTCTAACTAGCTGGGAGTGATTTGGGTGACTTTTCAAACAGCATTTGTAGACGTGTTTTTGATACAGTATGTGAGTTCCCAAAGTGCCCGACCTAGGGTTAGGGTTAGGGTTTCAGTAAGAGCTAGACCTTTTTTGATGCATTTGCTGTGCTTTAGGAGGCTTTTGAAATGCAGGAAAAGTGTTGTTGGGTTGTTTCCTCGAGAAAAAAATATGGCCGTATTTTGCCATTTTTCTTAAGCCGCGCGGCTGTCGCTCAAAAAGGGTCAAAAATCAAAAGTTTGAAAACACACATTCTGTATGTGAATTAATGCTGCCTCTTGCATTTTAAGCCCAAAACAATCATACTTTTAGCTGTACTATAGTGGTATCCGTAATGCAATCCCACAAACGAAACAAGACATGCTCATGTTCTGCGCCATTTCAGGAGAAAGTGAGAAAAAGAAAAATACTGGAAATTTAAACAACACACTCACTGTAGACACATTGAATTGCTAAGAAACATTATTTTAAATGTTTCTAACTAGCTGGGAGTGATTTGGGTGACTTTTCAAACAGCATTTGTAGACGTGTTTTTGATACAGTATGTGAGTTCCCAAAGTGCCCGACCTAGGGTTAGGGTTAGGGTTTCAGTAAGAGCTAGACCTTTTTTGATGCATTTGCTGTGCTTTAGGAGGCTTTTGAAATGCAGGAAAAGTGTTGTTGGGTTGTTTCCTCGAGAAAAAAATATGGCCGTATTTTGCCATTTTTCTTAAGCCGCGCGGCTGTCGCTCAAAAAGGGTCAAAAATCAAAAGTTTGAAAACACACATTCTGTATGTGAATTTATGCTGCCTCTTGCATTTAAAGCCCAAAACAATCATACTTTTAGCCGTACTGTAGTGGTATCCGTAATGCAATCCCACAAACGAAACAAGACATGCTCATGTTCTGCGCCATTTCAGGAGAAAGTGAGAAAAAGAAAAATACTGGAAATTTAAACAACACACTCACTGTAGACACATTGAATTGCTAAGAAACATTATTTTAAATGTTTCTAACTAGCTGGGAGTGATTTGGGTGACTTTTCAAACAGCATTTGTAGACGTGTTTTTGATACAGTATGTGAGTTCCCAAAGTGCCCGACCTAGGGTTAGGGTTAGGGTTTCAGTAAGAGCTAGACCTTTTTTGATGCATTTGCTGTGCTTTAGGAGGCTTTTGAAATGCAGGAAAAGTGTTGTTGGGTTGTTTCCTCGAGAAAAAAATATGGCCGTATTTTGCCATTTTTCTTAAGCCGCGCGGCTGTCGCTCAAAAAGGGTCAAAAATCAAAAGTTTGAAAACACACATTCTGTATGTGAATTTATGCTGCCTCTTGCATTTAAAGCCCAAAACAATCATACTTTTAGCCGTACTGTAGTGGAATCCGTAATGCAATCCCACAAACGAAACAAGACATGCTCATGTTCTGCGCCATTTCAGGAGAAAGTGAGAAAAAGAAAAATACTGGAAATTTAAACAACACACTCACTGTAGACACATTGAATTGCTTAGAAACATTATTTTAAATGTTTCTGACTAGCTGGGAGTGATTTGGGTGACAATTCGAGCACAGTATTTGTAGACGTGTTTTTGATACAGTATGTGAGTTCCCAAAGTGCCCGACCTAGGGTTAGGGTTAGGGTTTCAGTAAGAGCTAGACCTTTTCTGATGCATTTGCTGTGCTTTAGGAGGCTTTTGAAATGCAGGAAAAGTGTTGTTGGGTTGTTTCCTCGAGAAAAAAATATGGCCGTATTTTGCCATTTTTCTTAAGCCGCGCGGCTGTCGCTCAAAAAGGGTCAAAAATCAAAAGTTTGAAAACAAACATTCTGTATGTGAATTTATGCTGCCTCTTGCATTTAAAGCCCAAAACAATCATACTTTTAGCCGTACTGTAGTGGTATCCGTAATGCAATCTCACAAACGAAACAAGACATGCTCATGTTCTGCGCCATTTCAGGAGAAAGTGAGAAAAAGAAAAATACTGGAAATTTAAACAACACACTCACTGTAGACACATTGAATTGCTTAGAAACATTATTTTAAATGTTTCTGACTACCTGGGAGTGATTTGGGTGACTTTTCAAACAGTATTTGTAGATGTGTTTTTGATACAGTATGTGAGTTCCCAAAGTGCCCGACCTAGGGTTAGGGTTAGGGTTTCAATAAGAGCTAGACCTTTTCTGATGCATTTGCTGTGCTTTAGGAGGCTTTTGAAAAGCAGGAAAAGTGTTGTTGGGTTGTTTCCTCGAGAAAAAAAAATGGCCGTATTTTGCCATTTTTCTTAAGCCGCGCGGCTGTCGCTCAAAAAGGGTCAAAAATCAAAAGTTTGAAAAAACACATTCTGTATGTGAATTTATGCTGCCTCTTGCATTTAAAGCCCAAAGCAATCATACTTTTAGCAATACTGTAGTGGTATCCGTAATGTAATCCCACAAACGAAACAAGACATGCTCATGTTCTGCGCCATTTCAGGAGAAAGTGAGAAAAAGAAAAATACTGGAAATTTAAACAACACACTCACTGTAGACACATTGAATTGCTTAGAAACATTATTTTAAATGTTTCTGACTAGCTGGGAGTGATTTGGGTGACTTTTCAAACATTATTTGTAGACGTGTTTTTGATACAGTATGTGAGTTCCCAAAGTGCCCGACCTAGGGTTAGGGTTAGGGTTTCAGTAGGAGCTAGACCTTTTCTGATGCATTTGCTGTGCTTTAGGAGGCTTTTGAAATGCAGGAAAAGTGTTGTTGGGTTGTTTCCTCGAGAAAAAAAAATGGCCGTATTTTGCCATTTTTCTTAAGCCGCGCGGATGTCGCTCAAAAAGGGTCAAAAATCAAAAGTTTGAAAACACACATTCTGTATGTGAATTTATGCTGCCTCTTGCATTTAAAGCCCAAAACAATCATACTTTTAGCCGTACTGTAGTGGTATCCGTAATGCAATCCCACAAACGAAACAAGACATGCTCATGTTCTGCGCCATTTCAGGAGAAAGTGAGAAAAAGAAAAATACTGGAAATTTAAACAACACACTCACTGTAGACACATTGAATTGCTTAGAAACATTATTTTAAATGTTTCTGACTAGCTGGGACTGATTTGGGTGACTTTTCAAACACAGTATTTGTAGACATGTTTTTGATACAGTATGTGAGTTCCCAAAGTGCCCGACCTAGGGTTAGGGTTAGGGTTTCAGTAGGAGCTAGACCTTTTCTGATGCATTTGCTGTGCTTTAGGAGGCTTTTGAAATGCAGGAAAAGTGTTGTTGGGTTGTTTCCTCGAGAAAAAAATATGGCCGTATTTTGCCATTTTTCTTAAGCCGCGCGGCTGTCACTCAAAAAGGGTCAAAAATCAAAAGTTTGAAAACACACATTCTGTATGTGAATTTATGCTGCCTCTTGCATTTAAAGCCCAAAACAATCATACTTTTAGCCGTACTGTAGTGGTATCCGTAATGCAATCCCACAAACGAAACAAGACATGCTCATGTTCTGCGCCATTTCAGGAGAAAGTGAGAAAAAGAAAAATACTGGAAATTTAAACAACACACTCACTGTAGACACATTGAATTGCTTAGAAACATTATTTTAAATGTTTCTGACTACCTGGGAGTGATTTGGGTGACTTTTCAAACAGTATTTGTAGATGTGTTTTTGATACAGTATGTGAGTTCCCAAAGTGCCCGACCTAGGGTTAGGGTTAGGGTTTCAATAAGAGCTAGACCTTTTCTGATGCATTTGCTGTGCTTTAGGAGGCTATTGAAAAGCAGGAAAAGTGTTGTTGGGTTGTTTCCTCGAGAAAAAAAAATGGCCGTATTTTGCCATTATTCTTAAGCCGCGCGGCTGTCGCTCAAAAAGGGTCAAAAATCAAAAGTTTGAAAAAACACATTCTGTATGTGAATTTATGCTGCCTCTTGCATTTAAAGCCCAAAGCAATCATACTTTTAGCAAATACTGTAGTGGTATCCGTAATGTAATCCCACAAACGAAACAAGACATGCTCATGTTCTGCGCCATTTCAGGAGAAAGTGAGAAAAAGAAAAATACTGGAAATTTAAACAACACACTCACTGTAGACACATTGAATTGCTTAGAAACATTATTTTAAATGTTTCTGACTAGCTGGGAGTGATTTGGGTGACTTTTCAAACATTATTTGTAGACGTGTTTTTGATACAGTATGTGAGTTCCCAAAGTGCCCGACCTAGGGTTAGGGTTAGGGTTTCAGTAGGAGCTAGACCTTTTCTGATGCATTTGCTGTGCTTTAGGAGGCTTTTGAAATGCAGGAAAAGTGTTGTTGGGTTGTTTCCTCGAGAAAAAAATATGGCCGTATTTTGCCATTTTTCTTAAGCCGCGCGGCTGTCGCTCAAAAAGGGTCAAAAATCAAAAGTTTGAAAACACACATTCTGTATGTGAATTTATGCTGCCTCTTGCATTTAAAGCCCAAAACAATCATACTTTTAGCCGTACTGTAGTGGTATCCGTAATGCAATCCCACAAACGAAACAAGACATGCTCATGTTCTGCGCCACTTCAGGAGAAAGTGAGAAAAAGAAAAATACTGGAAATTTAAACAACACACTCACTGTAGACACATTGAATTGCTTAGAAACATTATTTTAAATGTTTCTGACTAGCTGGGAGTGATTTGGGTGACTTTTCAAACAGTATTTGTAGACATGTTTTTGATACAGTATGTGAGTTCCCAAAGTGCCCGACCTAGGGTTAGGGTTAGGGTTTCAGTAAGAGCTAGACCTTTTCTGATGCATTTGCTGTGCTTTAGGAGGCTTTTGAAATGCAGGAAAAGTGTTGTTGGGTTGTTTCCTCGAGAAAAAAAAATGGCCGTATTTTGCCATTTTTCTTAAGCCGCGCGGCTGTCGCTCAAAAAAGGTCAAAAATCAAAAGTTTGAAAACACACATTCTGTATGTGAATTTATGCTGCCTCTTGCATTTAAAGCCCAAAACAATCATACTTTTAGCCGTACTGTAGTGGTATCCGTAATGCAATCCCACAAACGAAACAAGACATGCTCATGTTCTGCGCCATTTCAGGAGAAAGTGAGAAAAAGAAAAATACTGGAAATTTAAACAACACACTCACTGTAGACACATTGAATTGCTTAGAAACATTATTTTAAATGTTTCTGACTACCTGGGAGTGATTTGGGTGACTTTTCAAACAGTATTTGTAGATGTGTTTTTGATACAGTATGTGAGTTCCCAAAGTGCCCGACCTAGGGTTAGGGTTAGGGTTTCAATAAGAGCTAGACCTTTTCTGATGCATTTGCTGTGCTTTAGGAGGCGATTGAAATGCAGGAAAAGTGTTGTTGGGTTGTTTCCTCGAGAAAAAAAAATGGCCGTATTTTGCCATTTTTCTTAAGCTGCGCGGCTGTCGCTCAAAAAGGGTCAAAAATCAAAAGTTTGAAAACACACATTCTGTATGTGAATTTATGCTGCCTCTTGCATTTAAAGCCCAAAACAATCATACTTTTAGCCGTACTGTAGTGGTATCCGTAATGCAATCCCACAAACGAAACAAGACATGCTCATGTTCTGCGCCATTTCAGGAGAAAGTGAGAAAAAGAAAAATACTGGAAATTTAAACAACACACTCACTGTAGACACATTGAATTGCTTAGAAACATTATTTTAAATGTTTCTGACTAGCTGGGAGTGATTTGGGTGACTTTTCAAACATTATTTGTAGACGTGTTTTTGATACAGTATGTGAGTTCCCAAAGTGCCCGACCTAGGGTTAGGGTTAGGGTTTCAGTAGGAGCTAGACCTTTTCTGATGCATTTGCTGTGCTTTAGGAGGCTTTTGAAATGCAGGAAAAGTGTTGTTGGGTTGTTTCCTCGAGAAAAAAATATGGCCGTATTTTGCCATTTTTCTTAAGCCGCGCGGCTGTCGCTCAAAAAGGGTCAAAAATCAAAAGTTTGAAAACACACATTCTGTATGTGAATTAATGCTGCCTCTTGCATTTTAAGCCCAAAACAATCATACTTTTAGCTGTACTATAGTGGTATCCGTAATGCAATCCCACAAACGAAACAAGACATGCTCATGTTCTGCGCCATTTCAGGAGAAAGTGAGAAAAAGAAAAATACTGGAAATTTAAACAACACACTCACTGTAGACACATTGAATTGCTAAGAAACATTATTTTAAATGTTTCTAACTAGCTGGGAGTGATTTGGGTGACTTTTCAAACAGCATTTGTAGACGTGTTTTTGATACAGTATGTGAGTTCCCAAAGTGCCCGACCTAGGGTTAGGGTTAGGGTTTCAGTAAGAGCTAGACCTTTTTTGATGCATTTGCTGTGCTTTAGGAGGCTTTTGAAATGCAGGAAAAGTGTTGTTGGGTTGTTTCCTCGAGAAAAAAATATGGCCGTATTTTGCCATTTTTCTTAAGCCGCGCGGCTGTCGCTCAAAAAGGGTCAAAAATCAAAAGTTTGAAAACACACATTCTGTATGTGAATTTATGCTGCCTCTTGCATTTAAAGCCCAAAACAATCATACTTTTAGCCGTACTGTAGTGGTATCCGTAATGCAATCCCACAAACGAAACAAGACATGCTCATGTTCTGCGCCATTTCAGGAGAAAGTGAGAAAAAGAAAAATACTGGAAATTTAAACAACACACTCACTGTAGACACATTGAATTGCTTAGAAACATTATTTTAAATGTTTCTGACTAGCTGGGAGTGATTTGGGTGACTTTTCAAACAGTATTTGTAGACATGTTTTTGATACAGTATGTGAGTTCCCAAAGTGCCCGACCTAGGGTTAGGCTTAGGGTTTCAGTAAGAGCTAGACCTTTTCTGATGCATTTGCTGTGCTTTAGGAGGCTTTTGAAATGCAGGAAAAGTGTTGTTGGGTTGTTTCCTCGAGAAAAAAAAATGGCCGTATTTTGCCATTTTTCTTAAGCCGCGCGGCTGTCGCTCAAAAAGGGTCAAAAATCAAAAGTTTGAAAAAACACATTCTGTATGTGAATTTATGCTGCCTCTTGCATTTAAAGCCCAAAGCAATCATACTTTTAGCAATACTGTAGTGGTATCCGTAATGTAATCCCACAAACAAAACAAGACATGCTCATGTTCTGCGCCATTTCAGGAGAAAGTGAGAAAAAGAAAAATACTGGAAATTTAAACAACACACTCACTGTAGACACATTGAATTGCTTAGAAACATTATTTTAAATGTTTCTGACTAGCAGGGAGTGATTTGGGTGACTTTTCAAACAGCATTTGTAGACGTGTTTTTGATACAGTATGTGAGTTCCCAAAGTGCCCGACCTAGGGTTAGGGTTAGGGTTTCAGTAGGAGCTAGACCTTTTCTGATGCATTTGCTGTGCTTTAGGAGGCTTTTGAAATGCAGGAAAAGTGTTGTTGGGTTGTTTCCTCGAGAAAAAAATATGGCCGTATTTTGCCATTTTTCTTAAGCCGCGCGGCTGTCGCTCAAAAAGGGTCAAAAATCAAAAGTTTGAAAACACACATTCTGTATGTGAATTTATGCTGCCTCTTGCATTTAAAACCCAAAACAATCATACTTTTAGCCGTACTGTAGTGGTATCCGTAATGCAATCCCACAAACGAAACAAGACATGCTCATGTTCTGCGCCATTTCAGGAGAAAGTGAGAAAAAGAAAAATACTGGAAATTTAAACAACACACTCACTGTAGACACATTGAATTGCTTAGAAACATTATTTTAAATGTTTCTGACTAGCTGGGAGTGATTTGGGTGACTTTTCAAACATTATTTGTAGACGTGTTTTTGATACAGTATGTGAGTTCCCAAAGTGCCCGACCTAGGGTTAGGGTTAGGGTTTCAGTAGGAGCTAGACCTTTTCTGATGCATTTGCTGTGCTTTAGGAGGCTTTTGAAATGCAGGAAAAGTGTTGTTGGGTTGTTTCCTCGAGAAAAAAATATGGCCGTATTTTGCCATTTTTCTTAAGCCGCGCGGCTGTCGCTCAAAAAGGGTCAAAAATCAAAAGTTTGAAAACACACATTCTGTATGTGAATTTATGCTGCCTCTTGCATTTAAAGCCCAAAACAATCATACTTTTAGCCGTACTGTAGTGGTATCCGTAATGCAATCCCACAAACGAAACAAGACATGCTCATGTTCTGCGCCATTTCAGGAGAAAGTGAGAAAAAGAAAAATACTGGAAATTTAAACAACACACTCACTGTAGACACATTGAATTGCTTAGAAACATTATTTTAAATGTTTCTGACTAGCTGGGAGTGATTTGGGTGACTTTTCAAACATTATTTGTAGACGTGTTTTTGATACAGTATGTGAGTTCCCAAAGTGCCCGACCTAGGGTTAGGGTTAGGGTTTCAATAAGAGCTAGACCTTTTCTGATGCATTTGCTGTCCTTTAGGAGGCTTTTGAAATGCAGGAAAAGTGTTGTTGGGTTGTTTCCTCGAGAAAAAAATATGGCCGTATTTTGCCATTTTTCTTAAGCCGCGCGGCTGTCTCTCAAAAAGGGTCAAAAATCAAAAGTTTGAAAACACACATTCTGTATGTGAATTAATGCTGCCTCTTGCATTTTAAGCCCAAAACAATCATACTTTTAGCTGTACTGTAGTGGTATCCGTAATGCAATCCCACAAACGAAACAAGACATGCTCATGTTCTGCGCCATTTCAGGAGAAAGTGAGAAAAAGAAAAATACTGGAAATTTAAACAACACACTCACTGTAGACACATTGAATGTTTCTGACTAGCTGGGAGTGATTTGGGTGACTTTTCAAACACGGTATTTGTAGACATGTTTTTGATACAGTATGTGAGTTCCCAAAGTGCCCGACCTAGGGTTAGGGTTAGGGTTTCAGTAAGAGCTAGACCTTTTCTGATGCATTTGCTGTGCTTTAGGAGGCTTTTGAAATGCAGGAAAAGTGTTGTTGGGTTGTTTCCTCGAGAAAAAAAAATGGCCGTATTTTGCCATTTGTCTTAAGCCGCGCGGCTGTCGCTCAAAAAGGGTCAAAAATCAAAAGTTTGAAAACACACATTCTGTATGTGAATTTATGCTGCCTCTTGCATTTAAAGCCCAAAACAATCATACTTTTAGCCGTACTCTAGTGGTATCCGTAATGCAATCCCACAAACGAAACAAGACATGCTCATGTTCTGCGCCATTTCAGGAGAAAGTGAGAAAAAGAAAAATACTGGAAATTTAAACAACACACTCACTGTAGACACATTGAATTGCTTAGAAACATTATTTTAAATGTTTCTGACTAGCTGGGAGTGATTTGGGTGACTTTTCAAACAGTATTTGTAGACGTGTTTTTGATACAGTATGTGATTTCCCAAAGTGCCCGACCTAGGGATAGGGTTAGGGTTTCAATAAGAGCTAGACCTTTTCTGATGCATTTGCTGTGCTTTAGGAGGCTTTTGAAATGCAGGAAAAGTGTTGTTGGGTTGTTTCCTCGAGAAAAAAATATGGCCGTATTTTGCCATTTTTCTTAAGCCGCGCGGCTGTCGCTCAAAAAGGGTCAAAAATCAAAAGTTTGAAAACACACATTCTGTATGTGAATTAATGCTGCCTCTTGCATTTTAAGCCCAAAACAATCCTACTTTTAGCTGTACTGTAGTGGTATCCGTAATGCAATCCCACAAACGAAACAAGACATGCTCATGTTCTGCGCCATTTCAGGAGAAAGTGAGAAAAAGAAAAATACTGGAAATTTAAACAACACACTCACTGTAGACACATTGAATTGCTTAGAAACATTATTTTAAATGTTTCTGACTAGCTGGGAGTGAATTGGGTGACTTTTCAAACAGCATTTGTAGACGTGTTTTTGATACAGTATGTGAGTTCCCAAAGTGCCCGACCTAGGGTTAGGTTTAGGGTTTCAATAAGAGCTAGACCTTTTCTGATGCATTTGCTGTGCTTTAGGAGGCTTTTGAAATGCAGGAAAAGTGTTGTTGGGTTGTTTCCTCGAGAAAAAAATATGGCCGTATTTTGCCATTTTTCTTAAGCCGCGCGGCTGTCGCTCAAAAAGGGTCAAAAATCAAAAGTTTGAAAACACACATTCTGTATGTGAATTTATGCTGCCTCTTGCATTTAAAGCCCAAAACAATCATACTTTTAGCCGTACTGTAGTGGTATCCGTAATGCAATCCCACAAACGAAACAAGACATGCTCATGTTCTGCGCCATTTCAGGAGAAAGTGAGAAAAAGAAAAATACAGGAAATTTAAACAACACACTCACTGTAGACACATTGAATTGCTTAGAAACATTATTTTAAATGTTTCTGACTAGCTGGGAGTGATTTGGGTGACTTTTCAAACACAGTATTTGTAGACATGTTTTTGATACAGTATGGGAGTTCCCAAAGTGCCCGACCTAGGGTTAGGGTTAGGGTTTCAGTAAGAGCTAGACCTTTTCTGATGCATTTGCTGTGCTTTAGGAGGCTTTTGAAATGCAGGAAAAGTGTTGTTGGGTTGTTTCCTCGGGAAAAAAATATGGCCGTATTTTGCCATTTTTCTTAAGCCGCGCGGCTGTCTCTCAAAAAGGGTCAAAAATCAAAAGTTTGAAAACACACATTCTGTATGTGAATTAATGCTGCCTCTTGCATTTTAAGCCCAAAACAATCATACTTTTAGCTGTACTGTAGTGGTATCCGTAATGCAATCCCACAAACGAAACAAGACATGCTCATGTTCTGCGCCATTTCAGGAGAAAGTGAGAAAAAGAAAAATACTGGAAATTTAAACAACACACTCACTGTAGACACATTGAATTGCTTAGAAACATTATTTTAAATGTTTCTGACTAGCTGGGAGTGATTTGGGTGACTTTTCAAACAGCATTTGTTGACGTGTTCTTGATACAGTATGTGATTTCCCAAAGTGCCCGACCTAGGGTTAGGGTTAGGGTTTCAATAAGAGCTAGACCTTTTCTGATGCATTTGCTGTGCTTTAGGAGTTTTTTGAAATGCAGGAAAAGTGTTGTTGGGTTGTTACCTCGAGAAAAAAATATGGCCGTATTTTGCCATTTTTCTTAAGCCGCGCGGCTGTCGCTCAAAAAGGGTCAAAAATCAAAAGTTTGAAAACACACATTCTGTATGTGAATTTATGCTGCCTCTTCCATTTAAAGCCCAAAACAATCATACTTTTAGCCGTACTGTAGTGGTATCCGTAATGCAATCCCACAAACGAAACAAGACATGCTCATGTTCTGCGCCATTTCAGGAGAAAGTGAGAAAAAGAAAAATACTGGAAATTTAAACAACACACTCACTGTAGACACATTGAATTGCTTAGAAACATTATTTTAAATGTTTCTGACTAGCTGGGAGTTATTTGGGTGACTTTTCAAACACAGTATTTGTAGACATGTTTTTGATACAGTATGGGAGTTCCCAAAGTGCCCGACCTAGGGTTAGGGTTAGGGTTTCAGTAAGAGCTAGACCGTTTCTGATGCATTTGCTGTGCTTTAGGAGGCTTTTGAAATGCAGGAAAAGTGTTGTTGGGTTGTTTCCTCGAGAACAAAATATGGCCGTATTTTGCCATTTTTCTTAAGCCGCGCGGCTGTCGTTCAAAAAGGGTCAAAAATCAAAAGTTTGAAAACACACATTCTGTATGTGAATTTATGCTTCCTCTTGCATTTAAAGCCCAAAACAATCATACTTTTAGCCGTACTGTAGTGGTATCCGTAATGCAATCCCACAAACGAAACAAGACATGCTCATGTTCTGCGCCATTTCAGGAGAAAGTGAGAAAAAGAAAAATACTGGAAATTTAAACAACGCACTCACTGTAGACACATTGAATTGCTTAGAAACATTATTTTAAATGTTTCTGACTAGCTGGGAGTGATTTGGGTGACTTTTCAAACACAGTATTTGTAGATATGTTTTTGATACAGTATGTGAGTTCCCAAAGTGCCCGACCTAGGGTTAGGGTTAGGGTTTCAATAAGAGCTAGACCTTTTCTGATGCATTTGCTGTGCTTTAGGAGGCTTTTGAAATGCAGGAAAAGTGTTGTTGGGTTTTTTCCTCGAGAAAAAAAGGCCGTATTTTGCCATTTTTCTTAAGCCGCGCGGCTGTCGCTCAAAAAGGGTCAAAAATCAAAAGTTTGAAAACACACATTCTGTATGTGAATTTATGCTGCCTCTTGCATTTAAAGCCCAAAACAATCATACTTTTAGCCGTACTGTAGTGGTATCCGTAATGCAATCCCACAAACGAAACAAGACATGCTCATGTTCTGCGCCATTTCAGGAGAAAGTGAGAAAAAGAAAAATACTGGAAATTTAAACAACACACTCACTGTAGACACATTGAATTGCTTAGAAACATTATTTTAAACGTTTCTGACTAGCTGGGAGTGATTTGGGTGACAATTCGAGCACAGTATTTGTAGACGTGTTTTTGATACAGTATGTGAGTTCCCAAAGTGCCCGACCTAGGGTTAGGGTTAGGGTTTCAATAAGAGCTAGACCTTTTCTGATGCATTTCCTATGCTTTAGGAGGCTTTTGAAATGCAGGAAAAGTGTTGTTGGGTTGTTTCCTCGAGAAAAAAATATGGCCGTATTTTGCCATTTTTCTTAAGCCGCGCGGCTGTCGCTCAAAAAGGGTCAAAAATCAAAAGTTTGAAAACACACATTCTGTATGTGAATTAATGCTGCCTCTTGCATTTTAAGCCCAAAACAATCATACTTTTAGCTGTACTGTAGTGGTATCCGTAATGCAATCCCACAAACGAAACAAGACATGCTCATGTTCTGCGCCATTTCAGGAGAAAGTGAGAAAAAGAAAAATACTGGAAATTTAAACAACACACTCACTGTAGACACATTGAATTGCTTAGAAACATTATTTTAAATGTTTCTGACTAGCTGGGAGTGATTTGGGTGACAATTCGAGCACAGTATTTGTAGACGTGTTTTTGATACAGTATGTGAGTTCCCAAAGTGCCCGATCTAGGGTTAGGGTTAGGGTTTCAATAAGAGCTAGACTTTTTCTGATGCATTTGCTGTGCTTTAGGAGGCTTTTGAAATGCAGGAAAAGTGTTGTTGGGTTGTTTCCTCGAGAAAAAAATATGGCCGTATTTTGCCATTTTTCTTAAGCCGCGCGGCTGTCGCTCAAAAAGGGTCAAAAATCAAAAGTTTGAAAACACACATTCTGTATGTGAATTAATGCTGCCTCTTGCATTTTAAGCCCAAAACAATCATACTTTTAGCTGTACTGTAGTGGTATCCGTAATGCAATCCCACAAACGAAACAAGACATGCTCATGTTCTGCGCCATTTCAGGAGTAAGTGAGAAAAAGAAAAATACTGGAAATTTAAACAACACACTCACTGTAGACACATTGAATTCCTTAGAAACATTATTTTAAATGTTTCTGTCTAGCTGGGAGTGATTTGGGTGACTTTTCAAACAGCATTTGTAGACGTGTTTTTGATACAGTATGTGATTTCCCAAAGTGCCCGACCTAGGGTTAGGGTTAGGGTTTCAATAAGAGCTAGACCTTTTCTGATGCATTTGCTGTGCTTTAGGAGTTTTTTGAAATGCAGGAAAAGTGTTGTTGGGTTGTTTCCTCGAGAAAAAAATATGGCCGTATTTTGCCATTTTTCTTAAGCCGCGCGGCTGTCGCTCAAAAAGGGTCAAAAATCAAAAGTTTGAAAACACACATTCTGTATGTGAATTTATGCTGCCTCTTGCATTTAAAGCCCAAAACAATCATACTTTTAGCCGTACTGTAGTGGTATCCGTAATGCAATCCCACAAACGAAACAAGACATGCTCATGTTCTGCGCCATTTCAGGAGAAAGTGAGAAAAAGAAAAATACTGGAAATTTAAACAACACACTCACTGTAGACACATTGAATTGCTTAGAAACATTATTTTAAATGTTTCTGACTAGCTGGGAGTGATTTGGGTGACTTTTCAAACACAGTATTTGTAGACATGTTTTTGATACAGTATGTGAGTTCCCAAAGTGCCCGACCTAGGGTTAGGGTTAGGGTTTCAGTAAGAGCTAGACCTTTTCTGATGCATTTGCTGTGCTTTAGGAGGCTTTTGAAATGCAGGAAAAGAGTTGTTGGGTTGTTTCCTCGAGAAAAAAATATGGCCGTATTTTGCCATTTTTCTTAAGCCGCGCGGCTGTCTCTCAAAAAGGGTCAAAAATCAAAAGTTTGAAAACACACATTCTGTATGTGAATTAATGCTGCCTCTTGCATTTTAAGCCCAAAACAATCATACTTTTAGCTGTACTGTAGTGGTATCCGTAATGCAATCCCACAAACGAAACAAGACATGCTCATGTTCTGCGCCATTTCAGGAGAAAGTGAGAAAAAGAAAAATACTGGAAATTTAAACAACACACTCACTGTAGACACATTGAATTGCTTAGAAACATTATTTTAAATGTTTCTGACTAGCTGGGAGTGATTTGGGTGACTTTTCAAACAGCATTTGTAGACGTGTTTTTGATACAGTATGTGATTTCCCAAAGTGCCCGACCTAGGGTTAGGGTTAGGGTTTCAATAAGAGCTAGACCTTTTCTGATGCATTTGCTGTGCTTTAGGAGGCTTTTGAAATGCAGGAAAAGTGTTGTTGGGTTGTTTCCTCGAGAAAAAAAAATGGCCGTATTTTGCCATTTTTCTTAAGCCGCGCGGCTGTCTCTCAAAAAGGGTCAAAAATCAAAAGTTTGAAAACACACATTCTGTATGTGAATTAATGCTGCCTCTTGCATTTTAAGCCCAAAACAATCATACTTTTAGCTGTACTGTAGTGGTATCCGTAATGCAATCCCACAAACGAAACAAGACATGCTCATGTTCTGCGCCATTTCAGGAGAAAGTGAGAAAAAGAAAAATACTGGAAATTTAAACAACACACTCACTGTAGACACATTGAATTGCTTAGAAACATTATTTTAAATGTTTCTGACTAGCTGGGAGTGATTTGGGTGACTTTTCAAACAGCATTTGTAGACGTGTTTTTGATACAGTATGTGATTTCCCAAAGTGCCCGACCTAGGGTTAGGGTTAGGGTTTCAATAAGAGCTAGACTTTTTCTGATGCATTTGCTGTGCTTTAGGAGGCTTTTGAAATGCAGGAAAAGTGTTGTTGGGTTGTTTCCTCGAGAAAAAAATATGGCCGTATTTTGCCATTTTTCTTAAGCCGCGCGGCTGTCGCTCAAAAAGGGTCAAAAATCAAAAGTTTGAAAACACACATTCTGTATGTGAATTAATGCTGCCTCTTGCATTTTAAGCCCAAAACAATCATACTTTTAGCTGTACTGTAGTGGTATCCGTAATGCAATCCCACAAACGAAACAAGACATGCTCATGTTCTGCGCCATTTCAGGAGTAAGTGAGAAAAAGAAAAATACTGGAAATTTAAACAACACACTCACTGTAGACACATTGAATTGCTTAGAAACATTATTTTAAATGTTTCTATCTAGCTGGGAGTGATTTGGGTGACTTTTCAAACAGCATTTGTAGACGTGTTTTTGATACAGTATGTGATTTCCCAAAGTGCCCGACCTAGGGTTAGGGTTAGGGTTTCAATAAGAGCTAGACCTTTTCTGATGCATTTGCTGTGCTTTAGGAGTTTTTTGAAATGCAGGAAAAGTGTTGTTGGGTTGTTTCCTCGAGAAAAAAATATGGCCGTATTTTGCCATTTTTCTTAAGCCGCGCGGCTGTCGCTCAAAAAGGGTCAAAAATCAAAAGTTTGAAAACACACATTCTGTATGTGAATTTATGCTGCCTCTTGCATTTAAAGCCCAAAACAATCATACTTTTAGCCGTACTGTAGTGGTATCCGTAATGCAATCCCACAAACGAAACAAGACATGCTCATGTTCTGCGCCATTTCAGGAGAAAGTGAGAAAAAGAAAAATACTGGAAATTTAAACAACACACTCACTATAGACACATTGAATTGCTTAGAAACATTATTTTAAATGTTTCTGACTAGCTGGGAGTGATTTGGGTGACTTTTCAAACACAGTATTTGTAGACATGTTTTTGATACAGTATGTGAGTTCCCAAAGTGCCCGACCTAGGGTTAGGGTTAGGGTTTCAGTAAGAGCTAGACCTTTTCTGATGCATTTGCTGTGCTTTAGGAGGCTTTTGAAATGCAGGAAAAGTGTTGTTGGGTTGTTTCCTCGAGAAAAAAATATGGCCGTATTTTGCCATTTTTCTTAAGCCGCGCGGCTGTCGCTCAAAAAGGGTCAAAAATCAAAAGTTTGAAAACACACATTCTGTATGTGAATTAATGCTGCCTCTTGCATTTTAAGCCCAAAACAATCATACTTTTAGCTGTACTGTAGTGGTATCCGTAATGCAATCCCACAAACGAAACAAGACATGCTCATGTTCTGCGCCATTTCAGGAGAAAGTGAGAAAAAGAAAAATACTGGAAATTTAAACAACACACTCACTGTAGACACATTGAATTGCTTAGAAACATTATTTTAAATGTTTCTGACTAGCTGGGAGTGATTTGGGTGACTTTTCAAACACAGTATTTGTAGACATGTTTTTGATACAGTATGTGAGTTCCCAAAGTGCCCGACCTAGGGTTAGGGTTAGGGTTTCAGTAAGAGCTAGACCTTTTCTGATGCATTTGCTGTGCTTTAGGAGGCTTTTGAAATGCAGGAAAAGTGTTGTTGGGTTGTTTCCTCGAGAAAAAAATATGGCCGTATTTTGCCATTTTTCTTAAGCCGCGCGGCTGTCGCTCAAAAAGGGTCAAAAATCAAAAGTTTGAAAACACACATTCTGTATGTGAATTTATGCTGCCTCTTGCATTTAAAGCCCAAAACAATCATACTTTTAGCCGTACTGTAGTGGTATCCGTAATGCAATCCCACAAACGAAACAAGACATGCTCATGTTCTGCGCCATTTCAGGAGAAAGTGAGAAAAAGAAAAATACAGGAAATTTAAACAACACACTCACTGTAGACACATTGAATTGCTTAGAAACATTATTTTAAATGTTTCTGACTAGCTGGGAGTGATTTGGGTGACTTTTCAAACACAGTATTTGTAGACATGTTTTTGATACAGTATGGGAGTTCCCAAAGTGCCCGACCTAGGGTTAGGGTTAGGGTTTCAGTAAGAGCTAGACCTTTTCTGATGCATTTGCTGTGCTTTAGGAGGCTTTTGAAATGCAGGAAAAGTGTTGTTGGGTTGTTTCCTCGGGAAAAAAATATGGCCGTATTTTGCCATTTTTCTTAAGCCGCGCGGCTGTCTCTCAAAAAGGGTCAAAAATCAAAAGTTTGAAAACACACATTCTGTATGTGAATTAATGCTGCCTCTTGCATTTTAAGCCCAAAACAATCATACTTTTAGCTGTACTGTAGTGGTATCCGTAATGCAATCCCACAAACGAAACAAGACATGCTCATGTTCTGCGCCATTTCAGGAGAAAGTGAGAAAAAGAAAAATACTGGAAATTTAAACAACACACTCACTGTAGACACATTGAATTGCTTAGAAACATTATTTTAAATGTTTCTGACTAGCTGGGAGTGATTTGGGTGACTTTTCAAACAGCATTTGTAGACGTGTTCTTGATACAGTATGTGATTTCCCAAAGTGCCCGACCTAGGGTTAGGGTTAGGGTTTCAATAAGAGCTAGACCTTTTCTGATGCATTTGCTGTGCTTTAGGAGTTTTTTGAAATGCAGGAAAAGTGTTGTTGGGTTGTTACCTCGAGAAAAAAATATGGCCGTATTTTGCCATTTTTCTTAAGCCGCGCGGCTGTCGCTCAAAAAGGGTCAAAAATCAAAAGTTTGAAAACACACATTCTGTATGTGAATTTATGCTGCCTCTTCCATTTAAAGCCCAAAACAATCATACTTTTAGCCGTACTGTAGTGGTATCCGTAATGCAATCCCACAAACGAAACAAGACATGCTCATGTTCTGCGCCATTTCAGGAGAAAGTGAGAAAAAGAAAAATACTGGAAATTTAAACAACACACTCACTGTAGACACATTGAATTGCTTAGAAACATTATTTTAAATGTTTCTGACTAGCTGGGAGTTATTTGGGTGACTTTTCAAACACAGTATTTGTAGACATGTTTTTGATACAGTATGGGAGTTCCCAAAGTGCCCGACCTAGGGTTAGGGTTAGGGTTTCAGTAAGAGCTAGACCTTTTCTGATGCATTTGCTGTGCTTTAGGAGGCTTTTGAAATGCAGGAAAAGTGTTGTTGGGTTGTTTCCTCAAGAACAAAATATGGCCGTATTTTGCCATTTTTCTTAAGCCGCGCGGCTGTCGTTCAAAAAGGGTCAAAAATCAAAAGTTTGAAAACACACATTCTGTATGTGAATTTATGCTTCCTCTTGCATTTAAAGCCCAAAACAATCATACTTTTAGCCGTACTGTAGTGGTATCCGTAATGCAATCCCACAAACGAAACAAGACATGCTCATGTTCTGCGCCATTTCAGGAGAAAGTGAGAAAAAGAAAAATACTGGAAATTTAAACAACGCACTCACTGTAGACACATTGAATTGCTTAGAAACATTATTTTAAATGTTTCTGACTAGCTGGGAGTGATTTGGGTGACTTTTCAAACACAGTATTTGTAGATATGTTTTTGATACAGTATGTGAGTTCCCAAAGTGCCCGACCTAGGGTTAGGGTTAGGGTTTCAATAAGAGCTAGACCTTTTCTGATGCATTTGCTGTGCTTTAGGAGGCTTTTGAAATGCAGGAAAAGTGTTGTTGGGTTTTTTCCTCGAGAAAAAAAGGCCGTATTTTGCCATTTTTCTTAAGCCGCGCGGCTGTCGCTCAAAAAGGGTCAAAAATCAAAAGTTTGAAAACACACATTCTGTATGTGAATTTATGCTGCCTCTTGCATTTAAAGCCCAAAACAATCATACTTTTAGCCGTACTGTAGTGGTATCCGTAATGCAATCCCACAAACGAAACAAGACATGCTCATGTTCTGCGCCATTTCAGGAGAAAGTGAGAAAAAGAAAAATACTGGAAATTTAAACAACACACTCACTGTAGACACATTGAATTGCTTAGAAACATTATTTTAAACGTTTCTGACTAGCTGGGAGTGATTTGGGTGACAATTCGAGCACAGTATTTGTAGACGTGTTTTTGATACAGTATGTGAGTTCCCAAAGTGCCCGACCTAGGGTTAGGGTTAGGGTTTCAATAAGAGCTAGACCTTTTCTGATGCATTTCCTATGCTTTAGGAGGCTTTTGAAATGCAGGAAAAGTGTTGTTGGGTTGTTTCCTCGAGAAAAAAATATGGCCGTATTTTGCCATTTTTCTTAAGCCGCGCGGCTGTCGCTCAAAAAGGGTCAAAAATCAAAAGTTTGAAAACACACATTCTGTATGTGAATTAATGCTGCCTCTTGCATTTTAAGCCCAAAACAATCATACTTTTAGCTGTACTGTAGTGGTATCCGTAATGCAATCCCACAAACGAAACAAGACATGCTCATGTTCTGCGCCATTTCAGGAGAAAGTGAGAAAAAGAAAAATACTGGAAATTTAAACAACACACTCACTGTAGACACATTGAATTGCTTAGAAACATTATTTTAAATGTTTCTGACTAGCTGGGAGTGATTTGGGTGACAATTCGAGCACAGTATTTGTAGACGTGTTTTTGATACAGTATGTGAGTTCCCAAAGTGCCCGATCTAGGGTTAGGGTTAGGGTTTCAATAAGAGCTAGACTTTTTCTGATGCATTTGCTGTGCTTTAGGAGGCTTTTGAAATGCAGGAAAAGTGTTGTTGGGTTGTTTCCTCGAGAAAAAAATATGGCCGTATTTTGCCATTTTTCTTAAGCCGCGCGGCTGTCGCTCAAAAAGGGTCAAAAATCAAAAGTTTGAAAACACACATTCTGTATGTGAATTAATGCTGCCTCTTGCATTTTAAGCCCAAAACAATCATACTTTTAGCTGTACTGTAGTGGTATCCGTAATGCAATCCCACAAACGAAACAAGACATGCTCATGTTCTGCGCCATTTCAGGAGTAAGTGAGAAAAAGAAAAATACTGGAAATTTAAACAACACACTCACTGTAGACACATTGAATTCCTTAGAAACATTATTTTAAATGTTTCTGTCTAGCTGGGAGTGATTTGGGTGACTTTTCAAACAGCATTTGTAGACGTGTTTTTGATACAGTATGTGATTTCCCAAAGTGCCCGACCTAGGGTTAGGGTTAGGGTTTCAATAAGAGCTAGACCTTTTCTGATGCATTTGCTGTGCTTTAGGAGTTTTTTGAAATGCAGGAAAAGTGTTGTTGGGTTGTTTCCTCGAGAAAAAAATATGGCCGTATTTTGCCATTTTTCTTAAGCCGCGCGGCTGTCGCTCAAAAAGGGTCAAAAATCAAAAGTTTGAAAACACACATTCTGTATGTGAATTTATGCTGCCTCTTGCATTTAAAGCCCAAAACAATCATACTTTTAGCCGTACTGTAGTGGTATCCGTAATGCAATCCCACAAACGAAACAAGACATGCTCATGTTCTGCGCCATTTCAGGAGAAAGTGAGAAAAAGAAAAATACTGGAAATTTAAACAACACACTCACTGTAGACACATTGAATTGCTTAGAAACATTATTTTAAATGTTTCTGACTAGCTGGGAGTGATTTGGGTGACTTTTCAAACACAGTATTTGTAGACATGTTTTTGATACAGTATGTGAGTTCCCAAAGTGCCCGACCTAGGGTTAGGGTTAGGGTTTCAGTAAGAGCTAGACCTTTTCTGATGCATTTGCTGTGCTTTAGGAGGCTTTTGAAATGCAGGAAAAGAGTTGTTGGGTTGTTTCCTCGAGAAAAAAATATGGCCGTATTTTGCCATTTTTCTTAAGCCGCGCGGCTGTCTCTCAAAAAGGGTCAAAAATCAAAAGTTTGAAAACACACATTCTGTATGTGAATTAATGCTGCCTCTTGCATTTTAAGCCCAAAACAATCATACTTTTAGCTGTACTGTAGTGGTATCCGTAATGCAATCCCACAAACGAAACAAGACATGCTCATGTTCTGCGCCATTTCAGGAGAAAGTGAGAAAAAGAAAAATACTGGAAATTTAAACAACACACTCACTGTAGACACATTGAATTGCTTAGAAACATTATTTTAAATGTTTCTGACTAGCTGGGAGTGATTTGGGTGACTTTTCAAACAGCATTTGTAGACGTGTTTTTGATACAGTATGTGATTTCCCAAAGTGCCCGACCTAGGGTTAGGGTTAGGGTTTCAATAAGAGCTAGACCTTTTCTGATGCATTTGCTGTGCTTTAGGAGGCTTTTGAAATGCAGGAAAAGTGTTGTTGGGTTGTTTCCTCGAGAAAAAAAAATGGCCGTATTTTGCCATTTTTCTTAAGCCGCGCGGCTGTCGCTCAAAAAGGGTCAAAAATCAAAAGTTTGAAAACACACATTCTGTATGTGAATTAATGCTGCCTCTTGCATTTTAAGCCCAAAACAATCATACTTTTAGCTGTACTGTAGTGGTATCCGTAATGCAATCCCACAAACGAAACAAGACATGCTCATGTTCTGCGCCATTTCAGGAGAAAGTGAGAAAAAGAAAAATACTGGAAATTTAAACAACACACTCACTGTAGACACATTGAATTGCTTAGAAACATTATTTTAAATGTTTCTGACTAGCTGGGAGTGATTTGGGTGACAATTCGAGCACAGTATTTGTAGACGTGTTTTTGATACAGTATGTGAGTTCCCAAAGTGCCCGATCTAGGGTTAGGGTTAGGGTTTCAATAAGAGCTAGACTTTTTCTGATGCATTTGCTGTGCTTTAGGAGGCTTTTGAAATGCAGGAAAAGTGTTGTTGGGTTGTTTCCTCGAGAAAAAAATATGGCCGTATTTTGCCATTTTTCTTAAGCCGCGCGGCTGTCGCTCAAAAAGGGTCAAAAATCAAAAGTTTGAAAACACACATTCTGTATGTGAATTAATGCTGCCTCTTGCATTTTAAGCCCAAAACAATCATACTTTTAGCTGTACTGTAGTGGTATCCGTAATGCAATCCCACAAACGAAACAAGACATGCTCATGTTCTGCGCCATTTCAGGAGAAAGTGAGAAAAAGAAAAATACTGGAAATTTAAACAACACACTCACTGTAGACACATTGAATTGCTTAGAAACATTATTTTAAATGTTTCTGACTAGCTGGGAGTGATTTGGGTGACTTTTCAAACACAGTATTTGTAGACATGTTTTTGATACAGTATGTGAGTTCCCAAAGTGCCCGACCTAGGGTTAGGGTTAGGGTTTCAGTAAGAGCTAGACCTTTTCTGATGCATTTGCTGTGCTTTAGGAGGCTTTTGAAATGCAGGAAAAGTGTTGTTGGGTTGTTTCCTCGAGAAAAAAATATGGCCGTATTTTGCCATTTTTCTTAAGCCGCGCGGCTGTCGCTCAAAAAGGGTCAAAAATCAAAAGTTTGAAAACACACATTCTGTATGTGAATTAATGCTGCCTCTTGCATTTTAAGCCCAAAACAATCATACTTTTAGCTGTACTGTAGTGGTATCCGTAATGCAATCCCACAAACGAAACAAGACATGCTCATGTTCTGCGCCATTTCAGGAGAAAGTGAGAAAAAGAAAAATACTGGAAATTTAAACAACACACTCACTGTAGACACATTGAATTGCTTAGAAACATTATTTTAAATGTTTCTGACTAGCTGGGACTGATTTGGGTGACTTTTCAAACACAGTATTTGTAGACATGTTTTTGATACAGTATGTGAGTTCCCAAAGTGCCCGACCTAGGGTTAGGGTTAGGGTTTCAGTAAGAGCTAGACCTTTTCTGATGCATTTGCTGTGCTTTAGGAGGCTTTTGAAATGCAGGAAAAGTGTTGTTGGGTTGTTTCCTCGAGAAAAAAATATGGCCGTATTTTGCCATTTTTCTTAAGCCGCGCGGCTGTCGCTCAAAAAGGGTCAAAAATCAAAAGTTTGAAAACACACATTCTGTATGTGAATTAATGCTGCCTCTTGCATTTTAAGCCCAAAACAATCATACTTTTAGCTGTACTGTAGTGGTATCCGTAATGCAATCCCACAAACGAAACAAGACATGCTCATGTTCTGCGCCATTTCAGGAGAAAGTGAGAAAAAGAAAAATACTGGAAATTTAAACAACACACTCACTGTAGACACATTGAATTGCTTAGAAACATTATTTTAAATGTTTCTGACTAGCTGGGAGTGATTTGGGTGACTTTTCAAACACAGTATTTGTAGACATGTTTTTGATACAGTATGTGAGTTCCCAAAGTGCCCGACCTAGGGTTAGGGTTAGGGTTTCAGTAAGAGCTAGACCTTTTCTGATGCATTTGCTGTGCTTTAGGAGGCTTTTGAAATGCAGGAAAAGTGTTGTTGGGTTGTTTCCTCGAGAAAAAAATATGGCCGTATTTTGCCATTTTTCTTAAGCCGCGCGGCTGTCGCTCAAAAAGGGTCAAAAATCAAAAGTTTGAAAACACACATTCTGTATGTGAATTAATGCTGCCTCTTGCATTTTAAGCCCAAAACAATCATACTTTTAGCTGTACTGTAGTGGTATCCGTAATGCAATCCCACAAACGAAACAAGACATGCTCATGTTCTGCGCCATTTCAGGAGAAAGTGAGAAAAAGAAAAATACTGGAAATTTAAACAACACACTCACTGTAGACACATTGAATTGCTTAGAAACATTATTTTAAATGTTTCTGACTAGCTGGGAGTGATTTGGGTGACAATTCGAGCACAGTATTTGTAGACGTGTTTTTGATACAGTATGTGAGTTCCCAAAGTGCCCGATCTAGGGTTAGGGTTAGGGTTTCAATAAGAGCTAGACTTTTTCTGATGCATTTGCTGTGCTTTAGGAGGCTTTTGAAATGCAGGAAAAGTGTTGTTGGGTTGTTTCCTCGAGAAAAAAATATGGCCGTATTTTGCCATTTTTCTTAAGCCGCGCGGCTGTCGCTCAAAAAGGGTCAAAAATCAAAAGTTTGAAAACACACATTCTGTATGTGAATTAATGCTGCCTCTTGCATTTTAAGCCCAAAACAATCATACTTTTAGCTGTACTGTAGTGGTATCCGTAATGCAATCCCACAAACGAAACAAGACATGCTCATGTTCTGCGCCATTTCAGGAGTAAGTGAGAAAAAGAAAAATACTGGAAATTTAAACAACACACTCACTGTAGACACATTGAATTCCTTAGAAACATTATTTTAAATGTTTCTGTCTAGCTGGGAGTGATTTGGGTGACTTTTCAAACAGCATTTGTAGACGTGTTTTTGATACAGTATGTGATTTCCCAAAGTGCCCGACCTAGGGTTAGGGTTAGGGTTTCAATAAGAGCTAGACCTTTTCTGATGCATTTGCTGTGCTTTAGGAGTTTTTTGAAATGCAGGAAAAGTGTTGTTGGGTTGTTTCCTCGAGAAAAAAATATGGCCGTATTTTGCCATTTTTCTTAAGCCGCGCGGCTGTCGCTCAAAAAGGGTCAAAAATCAAAAGTTTGAAAACACACATTCTGTATGTGAATTTATGCTGCCTCTTGCATTTAAAGCCCAAAACAATCATACTTTTAGCCGTACTGTAGTGGTATCCGTAATGCAATCCCACAAACGAAACAAGACATGCTCATGTTCTGCGCCATTTCAGGAGAAAGTGAGAAAAAGAAAAATACTGGAAATTTAAACAACACACTCACTGTAGACACATTGAATTGCTTAGAAACATTATTTTAAATGTTTCTGACTAGCTGGGAGTGATTTGGGTGACTTTTCAAACACAGTATTTGTAGACATGTTTTTGATACAGTATGTGAGTTCCCAAAGTGCCCGACCTAGGGTTAGGGTTAGGGTTTCAGTAAGAGCTAGACCTTTTCTGATGCATTTGCTGTGCTTTAGGAGGCTTTTGAAATGCAGGAAAAGAGTTGTTGGGTTGTTTCCTCGAGAAAAAAATATGGCCGTATTTTGCCATTTTTCTTAAGCCGCGCGGCTGTCTCTCAAAAAGGGTCAAAAATCAAAAGTTTGAAAACACACATTCTGTATGTGAATTAATGCTGCCTCTTGCATTTTAAGCCCAAAACAATCATACTTTTAGCTGTACTGTAGTGGTATCCGTAATGCAATCCCACAAACGAAACAAGACATGCTCATGTTCTGCGCCATTTCAGGAGAAAGTGAGAAAAAGAAAAATACTGGAAATTTAAACAACACACTCACTGTAGACACATTGAATTGCTTAGAAACATTATTTTAAATGTTTCTGACTAGCTGGGAGTGATTTGGGTGACTTTTCAAACAGCATTTGTAGACGTGTTTTTGATACAGTATGTGATTTCCCAAAGTGCCCGACCTAGGGTTAGGGTTAGGGTTTCAATAAGAGCTAGACCTTTTCTGATGCATTTGCTGTGCTTTAGGAGGCTTTTGAAATGCAGGAAAAGTGTTGTTGGGTTGTTTCCTCGAGAAAAAAAAATGGCCGTATTTTGCCATTTTTCTTAAGCCGCGCGGCTGTCGCTCAAAAAGGGTCAAAAATCAAAAGTTTGAAAACACACATTCTGTATGTGAATTAATGCTGCCTCTTGCATTTTAAGCCCAAAACAATCATACTTTTAGCTGTACTGTAGTGGTATCCGTAATGCAATCCCACAAACGAAACAAGACATGCTCATGTTCTGCGCCATTTCAGGAGAAAGTGAGAAAAAGAAAAATACTGGAAATTTAAACAACACACTCACTGTAGACACATTGAATTGCTTAGAAACATTATTTTAAATGTTTCTGACTAGCTGGGAGTGATTTGGGTGACAATTCGAGCACAGTATTTGTAGACGTGTTTTTGATACAGTATGTGAGTTCCCAAAGTGCCCGATCTAGGGTTAGGGTTAGGGTTTCAATAAGAGCTAGACTTTTTCTGATGCATTTGCTGTGCTTTAGGAGGCTTTTGAAATGCAGGAAAAGTGTTGTTGGGTTGTTTCCTCGAGAAAAAAATATGGCCGTATTTTGCCATTTTTCTTAAGCCGCGCGGCTGTCGCTCAAAAAGGGTCAAAAATCAAAAGTTTGAAAACACACATTCTGTATGTGAATTAATGCTGCCTCTTGCATTTTAAGCCCAAAACAATCATACTTTTAGCTGTACTGTAGTGGTATCCGTAATGCAATCCCACAAACGAAACAAGACATGCTCATGTTCTGCGCCATTTCAGGAGTAAGTGAGAAAAAGAAAAATACTGGAAATTTAAACAACACACTCACTGTAGACACATTGAATTGCTTAGAAACATTATTTTAAATGTTTCTATCTAGCTGGGAGTGATTTGGGTGACTTTTCAAACAGCATTTGTAGACGTGTTTTTGATACAGTATGTGATTTCCCAAAGTGCCCGACCTAGGGTTAGGGTTAGGGTTTCAATAAGAGCTAGACCTTTTCTGATGCATTTGCTGTGCTTTAGGAGTTTTTTGAAATGCAGGAAAAGTGTTGTTGGGTTGTTTCCTCGAGAAAAAAATATGGCCGTATTTTGCCATTTTTCTTAAGCCGCGCGGCTGTCGCTCAAAAAGGGTCAAAAATCAAAAGTTTGAAAACACACATTCTGTATGTGAATTTATGCTGCCTCTTGCATTTAAAGCCCAAAACAATCATACTTTTAGCCGTACTGTAGTGGTATCCGTAATGCAATCCCACAAACGAAACAAGACATGCTCATGTTCTGCGCCATTTCAGGAGAAAGTGAGAAAAAGAAAAATACTGGAAATTTAAACAACACACTCACTGTAGACACATTGAATTGCTTAGAAACATTATTTTAAATGTTTCTGACTAGCTGGGAGTGATTTGGGTGACTTTTCAAACACAGTATTTGTAGACATGTTTTTGATACAGTATGTGAGTTCCCAAAGTGCCCGACCTAGGGTTAGGGTTAGGGTTTCAGTAAGAGCTAGACCTTTTCTGATGCATTTGCTGTGCTTTAGGAGGCTTTTGAAATGCAGGAAAAGTGTTGTTGGGTTGTTTCCTCGAGAAAAAAATATGGCCGTATTTTGCCATTTTTCTTAAGCCGCGCGGCTGTCGCTCAAAAAGGGTCAAAAATCAAAAGTTTGAAAACACACATTCTGTATGTGAATTAATGCTGCCTCTTGCATTTTAAGCCCAAAACAATCATACTTTTAGCTGTACTGTAGTGGTATCCGTAATGCAATCCCACAAACGAAACAAGACATGCTCATGTTCTGCGCCATTTCAGGAGAAAGTGAGAAAAAGAAAAATACTGGAAATTTAAACAACACACTCACTGTAGACACATTGAATTGCTTAGAAACATTATTTTAAATGTTTCTGACTAGCTGGGAGTGATTTGGGTGACTTTTCAAACACAGTATTTGTAGACATGTTTTTGATACAGTATGTGAGTTCCCAAAGTGCCCGACCTAGGGTTAGGGTTAGGGTTTCAGTAAGAGCTAGACCTTTTCTGATGCATTTGCTGTGCTTTAGGAGGCTTTTGAAATGCAGGAAAAGTGTTGTTGGGTTGTTTCCTCGAGAAAAAAATATGGCCGTATTTTGCCATTTTTCTTAAGCCGCGCGGCTGTCGCTCAAAAAGGGTCAAAAATCAAAAGTTTGAAAACACACATTCTGTATGTGAATTAATGCTGCCTCTTGCATTTTAAGCCCAAAACAATCATACTTTTAGCTGTACTGTAGTGGTATCCGTAATGCAATCCCACAAACGAAACAAGACATGCTCATGTTCTGCGCCATTTCAGGAGAAAGTGAGAAAAAGAAAAATACTGGAAATTTAAACAACACACTCACTGTAGACACATTGAATTGCTTAGAAACATTATTTTAAATGTTTCTGACTAGCTGGGAGTGATTTGGGTGACTTTTCAAACACAGTATTTGTAGACATGTTTTTGATACAGTATGTGAGTTCCCAAAGTGCCCGACCTAGGGTTAGGGTTAGGGTTTCAGTAAGAGCTAGACCTTTTCTGATGCATTTGCTGTGCTTTAGGAGGCTTTTGAAATGCAGGAAAAGTGTTGTTGGGTTGTTTCCTCGAGAAAAAAATATGGCCGTATTTTGCCATTTTTCTTAAGCCGCGCGGCTGTCTCTCAAAAAGGGTCAAAAATCAAAAGTTTGAAAACACACATTCTGTATGTGAATTAATGCTGCCTCTTGCATTTTAAGCCCAAAACAATCATACTTTTAGCTGTACTGTAGTGGTATCCGTAATGCAATCCCACAAACGAAACAAGACATGCTCATGTTCTGCGCCATTTCAGGAGAAAGTGAGAAAAAGAAAAATACTGGAAATTTAAACAACACACTCACTGTAGACACATTGAATTGCTTAGAAACATTATTTTAAATGTTTCTGACTAGCTGGGAGTGATTTGGGTGACTTTTCAAACACAGTATTTGTAGACATGTTTTTGATACAGTATGTGAGTTCCCAAAGTGTCCGACCTAGGGTTAGGGTTAGGGTTTCAGTAAGAGCTAGACCTTTTCTGATGCATTTGCTGTGCTTTAGGAGGCTTTTGAAATGCAGGAAAAGTGTTGTTGGGTTGTTTCCTCGAGAAAAAAATATGGCCGTATTTTGCCATTTTTCTTAAGCCGCGCGGCTGTCGCTCAAAAAGGGTCAAAAATCAAAAGTTTGAAAACACACATTCTGTATGTGAATTTATGCTGCCTCTTGCATTTAAAGCCCAAAACAATCATACTTTTAGCTGTACTGTAGTGGTATCCGTAATGCAATCCCACAAACGAAACAAGACATGCTCATGTTCTGCGCCATTTCAGGAGAAAGTGAGAAAAAGAAAAATACTGGAAATTTAAACAACACACTCACTGTAGACACATTGAATTGCTTAGAAACATTATTTTAAATGTTTCTGACTAGCTGGGAGTGATTTGGGTGACTTTTCAAACAGTTATGTAGATGTGTTTTTGATACAGTATGTGAGTTCCCAAAGTGCCCGACCTAGGGTTAGGGTTAGGGTTTCAGTAAGAGCTAGACCTTTTCTGATGCATTTGCTGTGCTTTAGGAGGCTTTTGAAATGCAGGAAAAGTGTTGTTGGGTTGTTTCCTCGAGAAAAAAATATGGCCGTATTTTGCCATTTTTCTTAAGCCGCGCGGCTGTCTCTCAAAAAGGGTCAAAAATCAAAAGTTTGAAAACACACATTCTGTATGTGAATTAATGCTGCCTCTTGCATTTTAAGCCCAAAACAATCATACTTTTAGCTGTACTGTAGTGGTATCCGCAATGCAATCCCACAAACGAAACAAGACATGCTCATGTTCTGTGCCATTTCAGGAGAAAGTGAGAAAAAGAAAAATACTGGAAATTTAAACAACACACTCACTGTAGACACATTGAATTGCTTAGAAACATTATTTTAAACGTTTCTGACTAGCTGGGAGTGATTTGGGTGACAATTCAAGCACAGTATTTGTAGACGTGTTTTTGATACAGTATGTGAGTTCCCAAAGTGCCCGACCTAGGGTTAGGGTTAGGGTTTCAATAAGAGCTAGACCTTTTCTGATGCATTTGCTGTGCTTTAGGAGGCTTTTGAAATGCAGGAAAAGTGTTGTTGGGTTGTTTCCTCGAGAAAAAAATATGGCCGTATTTTGCCATTTTTCTTAAGCCGTGCGGCTGTCGCTCAAAAAGGGTCAAAAATCAAAAGTTTGAAAACACACATTCTGTATGTGAATTTATGCTGCCTCTTGCATTTTAAGCCCAAAACAATCATACTTTTAGCTGTACTGTAGTGGTATCCGTAATGCAATCCCACAAACGAAACAAGACATGCTCATGTTCTGCGCCATTTCAGGAGAAAGTGAGAAAAAGAAAAATACTGGAAATTTAAACAACACACTCACTGTAGACACATTGAATTGCTTAGAAACATTATTTTAAATGTTTCTGACTAGCTGGGAGTGATTTGGGTGACTTTTCAAACAGCATTTGTAGACGTGTTTTTGATACAGTATGTGATTTCCCAAAGTGCCCGACCTAGGGTTAGGGTTAGGGTTTCAATAAGAGCTAGACCTTTTCTGATGCATTTGCTGTGCTTTAGGAGTTTTTTGAAATGCAGGAAAAGTGTTGTTGGGTTGTTTCCTCGAGAAAAAAATATGGCCGTATTTTGCCATTTTTCTTAAGCCGCGCGGCTGTCGCTCAAAAAGGGTCAAAAATCAAAAGTTTGAAAACACACATTCTGTATGTGAATTTATGCTGCCTCTTGCATTTAAAGCCCAAAACAATCATACTTTTAGCCGTACTGTAGTGCTATCCGTAATGCAATCCCACAAACGAAACAAGGCATGCTCATGTTCTTCGCCATTTCAGGAGAAAGTGAGAAAAAGAAAAATACTGGAAATTTAAACAACACACTCACTGTAGACACATTGAATTGCTTAGAAACATTATTTTAAATGTTTCTGACTAGCTGGGAGTGATTTGGGTGACTTTTCAAACACAGTATTTGTAGACATGTTTTTGATACAGTATGGGAGTTCCCAAAGTGCCCGACCTAGGGTTAGGGTTAGGGTTTCAGTAAGAGCTAGACCTTTTCTGATGCATTTGCTGTGCTTTAGGAGGCTTTTGAAATGCAGGAAAAGTGTTGTTGGGTTGTTACCTCGAGAAAAAAATATGGCCGTATTTTGCCATTTTTCTTAAGCCGCGCGGCTGTCGCTCAAAAAGGGTCAAAAATCAAAAGTTTGAAAACACACATTCTGTATGTGAATTTATGCTGCCTCTTCCATTTAAAGCCCAAAACAATCATACTTTTAGCCGTACTGTAGTGGTATCCGTAATGCAATCCCACAAACGAAACAAGACATGCTCATGTTCTGCGCCATTTCAGGAGAAAGTGAGAAAAAGAAAAATACTGGAAATTTAAACAACACACTCACTGTAGACACATTGAATTGCTTAGAAACATTATTTTAAATGTTTCTGACTAGCTGGGAGTGATTTGGGTGACTTTTCAAACACAGTATTTGTAGACATGTTTTTGATACAGTATGGGAGTTCCCAAAGTGCCCGACCTAGGGTTAGGGTTAGGGTTTCAGTAAGAGCTAGACCTTTTCTGATGCATTTGCTGTGCTTTAGGAGGCTTTTGAAATGCAGGAAAAGTGTTGTTGGGTTGTTTCCTCGAGAAAAAAATATGGCCGTATTTTGCCATTTTTCTTAAGCCGCGCGGCTGTCGTTCAAAAAGGGTCAAAAATCAAAAGTTTGAAAACACACATTCTGTATGTGAATTTATGCTTCCTCTTGCATTTAAAGCCCAAAACAATCATACTTTTAGCCGTACTGTAGTGGTATCCGTAATGCAATCCCACAAACGAAACAAGACATGCTCATGTTCTGCGCCATTTCAGGAGAAAGTGAGAAAAAGAAAAATACTGGAAATTTAAACAACGCACTCACTGTAGACACATTGAATTGCTTAGAAACATTATTTTAAATGTTTCTGACTAGCTGGGAGTGATTTGGGTGACTTTTCAAACACAGTATTTGTAGATATGTTTTTGATACAGTATATGAGTTCCCAAAGTGCCCGACCTAGGGTTAGGGTTAGGGTTTCAATAAGAGCTAGACCTTTTCTGATGCATTTGCTGTGCTTTAGGAGGCTTTTGAAATGCAGGAAAAGTGTTGTTGGGTTGTTTCCTCGAGAAAAAAATATGGCCGTATTTTGCCATTTTTCTTAAGCCGCGCGGCTGTCGCTCAAAAAGGGTCAAAAATCAAAAGTTTGAAAACACACATTCTGTATGTGAATTAATGCTGCCTCTTGCATTTTAAGCCCAAAACAATCATACTTTTAGCTGTACTGTAGTGGTATCCGTAATGCAATCCCACAAACGAAACAAGACATGCTCATGTTCTGCGCCATTTCAGGAGAAAGTGAGAAAAAGAAAAATACTGGAAATTTAAACAACACACTCACTGTAGACACATTGAATTGCTTAGAAACATTATTTTAAACGTTTCTGACTAGCTGGGAGTGATTTGGGTGACAATTCAAGCACAGTATTTGTAGACGTGTTTTTGATACAGTATGTGAGTTCCCAAAGTGCCCGACCTAGGGTTAGGGTTAGGGTTTCAGTAAGAGCTAGACCTTTTCTGATGCATTTGCTGTGCTTTAGGAGGCTTTTGAAATGCAGGAAAAGTGTTGTTGGGTTGTTTCCTCGAGAAAAAAATATGGCCGTATTTTGCCATTTTTCTTAAGCCGCGCGGCTGTCGCTCAAAAAGGGTCAAAAATCAAAAGTTTGAAAACACACATTCTGTATGTGAATTAATGCTGCCTCTTGCATTTTAAGCCCAAAACAATCATACTTTTAGCTGTACTGTAGTGGTATCCGTAATGCAATCCCACAAACGAAACAAGACATGCTCATGTTCTGCGCCATTTCAGGAGAAAGTGAGAAAAAGAAAAATACTGGAAATTTAAACAACACACTCACTGTAGACACATTGAATTGCTTAGAAACATTATTTTAAATGTTTCTGTCTAGCTGGGAGTGATTTGGGTGACTTTTCAAACAGCATTTGTAGACGTGTTTTTGATACAGTATGTGATTTCCCAAAGTGCCCGACCTAGGGTTAGGGTTAGGGTTTCAATAAGAGCTAGACCTTTTCTGATGCATTTGCTGTGCTTTAGGAGTTTTTTGAAATGCAGGAAAAGTGTTGTTGGGTTGTTTCCTCAAGAAAAAAATATGGCCGTATTTTGCCATTTTTCTTAAGCCGCGCGGCTGTCGCTCAAAAAGGGTCAAAAATCAAAAGTTTGAAAACACACATTCTGTATATGAATTTATGCTGCCTCTTGCATTTAAAGCCCAAAACAATCATACTTTTAGCCGTACTGTAGTGGTATCCGTAATGCAATCCCACAAACGAAACAAGACATGCTCATGTTCTGCGCCATTTCAGGAGAAAGTGAGAAAAAGAAAAATACTGGAAATTTAAACAACACACTCACTGTAGACACATTGAATTGCTTAGAAACATTTATTTTAAATGTTTCTGACTAGCTGGGAGTGATTTGGGTGACTTTTCAAACACAGTATTTGTAGACATGTTTTTGATACAGTATGTGAGTTCCCAAAGTGCCCGACCTAGGGTTAGGGTTAGGGTTTCAGTAAGAGCTAGACCTTTTCTGATGCATTTGCTGTCCTTTAGGAGGCTTTTGAAATGCAGGAAAAGTGTTGTTGGGTTGTTTCCTCGAGAAAAAAATATGGCCGTATTTTGCCATTTTTCTTAAGCCGCGCGGCTGTCTCTCAAAAAGGGTCAAAAATCAAAAGTTTGAAAACACACATTCTGTATGTGAATTAATGCTGCCTCTTGCATTTTAAGCCCAAAACAATCATACTTTTAGCTGTACTGTAGTGGTATCCGTAATGCAATCCCACAAACGAAACAAGACATGCTCATGTTCTGCGCCATTTCAGGAGAAAGTGAGAAAAAGAAAAATACTGGAAATTTAAACAACACACTCACTGTAGACACATTGAATGTTTCTGACTAGCTGGGAGTGATTTGGGTGACTTTTCAAACACGGTATTTGTAGACATGTTTTTGATACAGTATGTGAGTTCCCAAAGTGCCCGACCTAGGGTTAGGGTTAGGGTTTCAGTAAGAGCTAGACCTTTTCTGATGCATTTGCTGTGCTTTAGGACGCTTTTGAAATGCAGGAAAAGTGTTGTTGGGTTGTTTCCTCGAGAAAAAAAAATGGCCGTATTTTGCCATTTGTCTTAAGCCGCGCGGCTGTCGCTCAAAAAGGGTCAAAAATCAAAAGTTTGAAAACACACATTCTGTATGTGAATTTATGCTGCCTCTTGCATTTAAAGCCCAAAACAATCATACTTTTAGCCGTACTCTAGTGGTATCCGTAATGCAATCCCACAAACGAAACAATACATGCTCATGTTCTGCGCCATTTCAGGAGAAAGTGAGAAAAAGAAAAATACTGGAAATTTAAACAACACACTCACTGTAGACACATTGAATTGCTTAGAAACATTATTTTAAATGTTTCTGACTAGCTGGGAGTGATTTGGGTGACTTTTCAAACAGCATTTGTAGACGTGTTTTTGATACAGTATGTGATTTCCCAAAGTGCCCGACCTAGGGATAGGGTTAGGGTTTCAATAAGAGCTAGACCTTTTCTGATGCATTTGCTGTGCTTTAGGAGGCTTTTGAAATGCAGGAAAAGTGTTGTTGGGTTGTTTCCTCGAGAAAAAAATATGGCCGTATTTTGCCATTTTTCTTAAGCCGCGCGGCTGTCGCTCAAAAAGGGTCAAAAATCAAAAGTTTGAAAACACACATTCTGTATGTGAATTAATGCTGCCTCTTGCATTTTAAGCCCAAAACAATCATACTTTTAGCTGTACTGTAGTGGTATCCGTAATGCAATCCCACAAACGAAACAAGACATGCTCATGTTCTGCGCCATTTCAGGAGTAAGTGAGAAAAAGAAAAATACTGGAAATTTAAACAACACACTCACTGTAGACACATTGAATTGCTTAGAAACATTATTTTAAATGTTTCTGTCTAGCTGGGAGTGATTTGGGTAACTTTTCAAACAGCATTTGTAGACGTGTTTTTGATACAGTATGTGATTTCCCAAAGTGCCCGACCTAGGGTTAGGGTTAGGGTTTCAATAAGAGCTAGACCTTTTCTGATGCATTTGCTGTGCTTTAGGAGTTTTTTGAAATGCAGGAAAAGTGTTGTTGGGTTGTTTCCTCGAGAAAAAAATATGGCCGTATTTTGCCATTTTTCTTAAGCCGCGCGGCTGTCGCTCAAAAAGGGTCAAAAATCAAAAGTTTGAAAACACACATTCTGTATGTGATTTTATGCTGCCTCTTGCATTTAAAGCCCAAAACAATCATACTTTTAGCCGTACTGTAGTGGTATCCGTAATGCAATCCCACAAACGAAACAAGACATGCTCATGTTCTGCGCCATTTCAGGAGAAAGTGAGAAAAAGAAAAATACTGGAAATTTAAACAACACACTCACTGTAGACACATTGAATTGCTTAGAAACATTATTTTAAATGTTTCTGACTAGCTGGGAGTGAATTGGGTGACTTTTCAAACAGCATTTGTAGACGTGTTTTTGATACAGTATGTGAGTTCCCAAAGTGCCCGACCTAGGGTTAGGTTTAGGGTTTCAGTAAGAGCTAGACCTTTTCTGATGCATTTGCTGTGCTTTAGGAGGCTTTTGAAATGCAGGAAAAGTGTTTTTGGGTTGTTTCCTCGAGAAAAAAATATGGCCGTATTTTGCCATTTTTCTTAAGCCGCGCGGCTGTCTCTCAAAAAGGGTCAAAAATCAAAAGTTTGAAAACACACATTCTGTATGTGAATTTATGCTTCCTCTTGCATTTAAAGCCCAAAACAATCATACTTTTAGCCGTACTGTAGTGGTATCCGTAATGCAATCCCACAAACGAAACAAGACATGCTCATGTTCTGCGCCATTTCAGGAGAAAGTGAGAAAAAGAAAAATACTGGAAATTTAAACAACGCACTCACTGTAGACACATTGAATTGCTTAGAAACATTATTTTAAATGTTTCTGACTAGCTGGGAGTGATTTGGGTGACTTTTCAAACAGCATTTGTAGACGTGTTTTTGATACAGTATGTGATTTCCCAAAGTGCCCGACCTAGGGTTAGGGTTAGGGTTTCAATAAGAGCTAGACCTTTTCTGATGCATTTGCTGTGCTTTAGGAGTTTTTTGAAATGCAGGAAAAGTGTTGTTGGGTTGTTTCCTCGAGAAAAAAATATGGCCGTATTTTGCCATTTTTCTTAAGCCGCGCGGCTGTCGCTCAAAAAGGGTCAAAAATCAAAAGTTTGAAAACACACATTCTGTATGTGAATTTATGCTGCCTCTTGCATTTAAAGCCCAAAACAATCATACTTTTAGCCGTACTGTAGTGCTATCCGTAATGCAATCCCACAAACGAAACAAGGCATGCTCATGTTCTTCGCCATTTCAGGAGAAAGTGAGAAAAAGAAAAATACTGGAAATTTAAACAACACACTCACTGTAGACACATTGAATTGCTTAGAAACATTATTTTAAATGTTTCTGACTAGCTGGGAGTGATTTGGGTGACTTTTCAAACACAGTATTTGTAGACATGTTTTTGATACAGTATGGGAGTTCCCAAAGTGCCCGACCTAGGGTTAGGGTTAGGGTTTCAGTAAGAGCTAGACCTTTTCTGATGCATTTGCTGTGCTTTAGGAGGCTTTTGAAATGCAGGAAAAGTGTTGTTGGGTTGTTACCTCGAGAAAAAAATATGGCCGTATTTTGCCATTTTTCTTAAGCCGCGCGGCTGTCGCTCAAAAAGGGTCAAAAATCAAAAGTTTGAAAACACACATTCTGTATGTGAATTTATGCTGCCTCTTCCATTTAAAGCCCAAAACAATCATACTTTTAGCCGTACTGTAGTGGTATCCGTAATGCAATCCCACAAACGAAACAAGACATGCTCATGTTCTGCGCCATTTCAGGAGAAAGTGAGAAAAAGAAAAATACTGGAAATTTAAACAACACACTCACTGTAGACACATTGAATTGCTTAGAAACATTATTTTAAATGTTTCTGACTAGCTGGGAGTGATTTGGGTGACTTTTCAAACACAGTATTTGTAGACATGTTTTTGATACAGTATGGGAGTTCCCAAAGTGCCCGACCTAGGGTTAGGGTTAGGGTTTCAGTAAGAGCTAGACCTTTTCTGATGCATTTGCTGTGCTTTAGGAGGCTTTTGAAATGCAGGAAAAGTGTTGTTGGGTTGTTTCCTCGAGAAAAAAATATGGCCGTATTTTGCCATTTTTCTTAAGCCGCGCGGCTGTCGTTCAAAAAGGGTCAAAAATCAAAAGTTTGAAAACACACATTCTGTATGTGAATTTATGCTTCCTCTTGCATTTAAAGCCCAAAACAATCATACTTTTAGCCGTACTGTAGTGGTATCCGTAATGCAATCCCACAAACGAAACAAGACATGCTCATGTTCTGCGCCATTTCAGGAGAAAGTGAGAAAAAGAAAAATACTGGAAATTTAAACAACGCACTCACTGTAGACACATTGAATTGCTTAGAAACATTATTTTAAATGTTTCTGACTAGCTGGGAGTGATTTGGGTGACTTTTCAAACACAGTATTTGTAGATATGTTTTTGATACAGTATATGAGTTCCCAAAGTGCCCGACCTAGGGTTAGGGTTAGGGTTTCAATAAGAGCTAGACCTTTTCTGATGCATTTGCTGTGCTTTAGGAGGCTTTTGAAATGCAGGAAAAGTGTTGTTGGGTTGTTTCCTCGAGAAAAAAATATGGCCGTATTTTGCCATTTTTCTTAAGCCGCGCGGCTGTCGCTCAAAAAGGGTCAAAAATCAAAAGTTTGAAAACACACATTCTGTATGTGAATTAATGCTGCCTCTTGCATTTTAAGCCCAAAACAATCATACTTTTAGCTGTACTGTAGTGGTATCCGTAATGCAATCCCACAAACGAAACAAGACATGCTCATGTTCTGCGCCATTTCAGGAGAAAGTGAGAAAAAGAAAAATACTGGAAATTTAAACAACACACTCACTGTAGACACATTGAATTGCTTAGAAACATTATTTTAAACGTTTCTGACTAGCTGGGAGTGATTTGGGTGACAATTCGAGCACAGTATTTGTAGACGTGTTTTTGATACAGTATGTGAGTTCCCAAAGTGCCCGACCTAGGGTTAGGGTTAGGGTTTCAGTAAGAGCTAGACCTTTTCTGATGCATTTGCTGTGCTTTAGGAGGCTTTTGAAATGCAGGAAAAGTGTTGTTGGGTTGTTTCCTCGAGAAAAAAATATGGCCGTATTTTGCCATTTTTCTTAAGCCGCGCGGCTGTCGCTCAAAAAGGGTCAAAAATCAAAAGTTTGAAAACACACATTCTGTATGTGAATTAATGCTGCCTCTTGCATTTTAAGCCCAAAACAATCATACTTTTAGCTGTACTGTAGTGGTATCCGTAATGCAATCCCACAAACGAAACAAGACATGCTCATGTTCTGCGCCATTTCAGGAGAAAGTGAGAAAAAGAAAAATACTGGAAATTTAAACAACACACTCACTGTAGACACATTGAATTGCTTAGAAACATTATTTTAAATGTTTCTGTCTAGCTGGGAGTGATTTGGGTGACTTTTCAAACAGCATTTGTAGACGTGTTTTTGATACAGTATGTGATTTCCCAAAGTGCCCGACCTAGGGTTAGGGTTAGGGTTTCAATAAGAGCTAGACCTTTTCTGATGCATTTGCTGTGCTTTAGGAGTTTTTTGAAATGCAGGAAAAGTGTTGTTGGGTTGTTTCCTCGAGAAAAAAATATGGCCGTATTTTGCCATTTTTCTTAAGCCGCGCGGCTGTCGCTCAAAAAGGGTCAAAAATCAAAAGTTTGAAAACACACATTCTGTATATGAATTTATGCTGCCTCTTGCATTTAAAGCCCAAAACAATCATACTTTTAGCCGTACTGTAGTGGTATCCGTAATGCAATCCCACAAACGAAACAAGACATGCTCATGTTCTGCGCCATTTCAGGAGAAAGTGAGAAAAAGAAAAATACTGGAAATTTAAACAACACACTCACTGTAGACACATTGAATTGCTTAGAAACATTTATTTTAAATGTTTCTGACTAGCTGGGAGTGATTTGGGTGACTTTTCAAACACAGTATTTGTAGACATGTTTTTGATACAGTATGTGAGTTCCCAAAGTGCCCGACCTAGGGTTAGGGTTAGGGTTTCAGTAAGAGCTAGACCTTTTCTGATGCATTTGC
The DNA here is from genome assembly GCF_040954835.1 of Lepisosteus oculatus. NCBI lineage: Eukaryota > Metazoa > Chordata > Actinopteri > Semionotiformes > Lepisosteidae > Lepisosteus > Lepisosteus oculatus. The sequence continues at coordinate 14,007,748 of NC_090707.1, forward strand.
TGTCCTTTAGGAGGCTTTTGAAATGCAGGAAAAGTGTTGTTGGGTTGTTTCCTCGAGAAAAAAATATGGCCGTATTTTGCCATTTTTCTTAAGCCGCGCGGCTGTCTCTCAAAAAGGGTCAAAAATCAAAAGTTTGAAAACACACATTCTGTATGTGAATTAATGCTGCCTCTTGCATTTTAAGCCCAAAACAATCATACTTTTAGCTGTACTGTAGTGGTATCCGTAATGCAATCCCACAAACGAAACAAGACATGCTCATGTTCTGCGCCATTTCAGGAGAAAGTGAGAAAAAGAAAAATACTGGAAATTTAAACAACACACTCACTGTAGACACATTGAATGTTTCTGACTAGCTGGGAGTGATTTGGGTGACTTTTCAAACACGGTATTTGTAGACATGTTTTTGATACAGTATGTGAGTTCCCAAAGTGCCCGACCTAGGGTTAGGGTTAGGGTTTCAGTAAGAGCTAGACCTTTTCTGATGCATTTGCTGTGCTTTAGGACGCTTTTGAAATGCAGGAAAAGTGTTGTTGGGTTGTTTCCTCGAGAAAAAAAAATGGCCGTATTTTGCCATTTGTCTTAAGCCGCGCGGCTGTCGCTCAAAAAGGGTCAAAAATCAAAAGTTTGAAAACACACATTCTGTATGTGAATTTATGCTGCCTCTTGCATTTAAAGCCCAAAACAATCATACTTTTAGCCGTACTCTAGTGGTATCCGTAATGCAATCCCACAAACGAAACAATACATGCTCATGTTCTGCGCCATTTCAGGAGAAAGTGAGAAAAAGAAAAATACTGGAAATTTAAACAACACACTCACTGTAGACACATTGAATTGCTTAGAAACATTATTTTAAATGTTTCTGACTAGCTGGGAGTGATTTGGGTGACTTTTCAAACAGCATTTGTAGACGTGTTTTTGATACAGTATGTGATTTCCCAAAGTGCCCGACCTAGGGATAGGGTTAGGGTTTCAATAAGAGCTAGACCTTTTCTGATGCATTTGCTGTGCTTTAGGAGGCTTTTGAAATGCAGGAAAAGTGTTGTTGGGTTGTTTCCTCGAGAAAAAAATATGGCCGTATTTTGCCATTTTTCTTAAGCCGCGCGGCTGTCGCTCAAAAAGGGTCAAAAATCAAAAGTTTGAAAACACACATTCTGTATGTGAATTAATGCTGCCTCTTGCATTTTAAGCCCAAAACAATCATACTTTTAGCTGTACTGTAGTGGTATCCGTAATGCAATCCCACAAACGAAACAAGACATGCTCATGTTCTGCGCCATTTCAGGAGTAAGTGAGAAAAAGAAAAATACTGGAAATTTAAACAACACACTCACTGTAGACACATTGAATTGCTTAGAAACATTATTTTAAATGTTTCTGTCTAGCTGGGAGTGATTTGGGTGACTTTTCAAACAGCATTTGTAGACGTGTTTTTGATACAGTATGTGATTTCCCAAAGTGCCCGACCTAGGGTTAGGGTTAGGGTTTCAATAAGAGCTAGACCTTTTCTGATGCATTTGCTGTGCTTTAGGAGTTTTTTGAAATGCAGGAAAAGTGTTGTTGGGTTGTTTCCTCGAGAAAAAAATATGGCCGTATTTTGCCATTTTTCTTAAGCCGCGCGGCTGTCGCTCAAAAAGGGTCAAAAATCAAAAGTTTGAAAACACACATTCTGTATGTGATTTTATGCTGCCTCTTGCATTTAAAGCCCAAAACAATCATACTTTTAGCCGTACTGTAGTGGTATCCGTAATGCAATCCCACAAACGAAACAAGACATGCTCATGTTCTGCGCCATTTCAGGAGAAAGTGAGAAAAAGAAAAATACTGGAAATTTAAACAACACACTCACTGTAGACACATTGAATTGCTTAGAAACATTATTTTAAATGTTTCTGACTAGCTGGGAGTGAATTGGGTGACTTTTCAAACAGCATTTGTAGACGTGTTTTTGATACAGTATGTGAGTTCCCAAAGTGCCCGACCTAGGGTTAGGTTTAGGGTTTCAGTAAGAGCTAGACCTTTTCTGATGCATTTGCTGTGCTTTAGGAGGCTTTTGAAATGCAGGAAAAGTGTTTTTGGGTTGTTTCCTCGAGAAAAAAATATGGCCGTATTTTGCCATTTTTCTTAAGCCGCGCGGCTGTCTCTCAAAAAGGGTCAAAAATCAAAAGTTTGAAAACACACATTCTGTATGTGAATTTATGCTTCCTCTTGCATTTAAAGCCCAAAACAATCATACTTTTAGCCGTACTGTAGTGGTATCCGTAATGCAATCCCACAAACGAAACAAGACATGCTCATGTTCTGCGCCATTTCAGGAGAAAGTGAGAAAAAGAAAAATACTGGAAATTTAAACAACGCACTCACTGTAGACACATTGAATTGCTTAGAAACATTATTTTAAATGTTTCTGACTAGCTGGGAGTGATTTGGGTGACTTTTCAAACACAGTATTTGTAGATATGTTTTTGATACAGTATGTGAGTTCCCAAAGTGCCCGACCTAGGGTTAGGGTTAGGGTTTCAATAAGAGCTAGACCTTTTCTGATGCATTTGCTGTGCTTTAGGAGGCTTTTGAAATGCAGGAAAAGTGTTGTTGGGTTGTTTCCTCGAGAAAAAAAAGGCCGTATTTTGCCATTTTTCTTAAGCCGCGCGGCTGTCGCTCAAAAAGGGTCAAAAATCAAAAGTTTGAAAACACACATTCTGTATGTGAATTAATGCTGCCTCTTGCATTTTAAGCCCAAAACAATCATACTTTTAGCTGTACTGTAGTGGTATCCGTAATGCAATCCCACAAACGAAACAAGACATGCTCATGTTCTGCGCCATTTCAGGAGAAAGTGAGAAAAAGAAAAATACTGGAAATTTAAACAACACACTCACTGTAGACACATTGAATTGCTTAGAAACATTATTTTAAACGTTTCTGACTAGCTGGGAGTGATTTGGGTGACAATTCGAGCACAGTATTTGTAGACGTGTTTTTGATACAGTATGTGAGTTCCCAAAGTGCCCGACCTAGGGTTAGGGTTAGGGTTTCAATAAGAGCTAGACTTTTTCTGATGCATTTCCTATGCTTTAGGAGGCTTTTGAAATGCAGGAAAAGTGTTGTTGGGTTGTTTCCTCGAGAAAAAAATATGGCCGTATTTTGCCATTTTTCTTAAGCCGCGCGGCTGTCGCTCAAAAAGGGTCAAAAATCAAAAGTTTGAAAACACACATTCTGTATGTGAATTAATGCTGCCTCTTGCATTTTAAGCCCAAAACAATCATACTTTTAGCTGTACTGTAGTGGTATCCGTAATGCAATCCCACAAACGAAACAAGACATGCTCATGTTCTGCGCCATTTCAGGAGTAAGTGAGAAAAAGAAAAATACTGGAAATTTAAACAACACACTCACTGTAGACACATTGAATTGCTTAGAAACATTATTTTAAATGTTTCTGTCTAGCTGGGAGTGATTTGGGTGACTTTTCAAACAGCATTTGTAGACGTGTTTTTGATACAGTATGTGATTTCCCAAAGTGCCCGACCTAGGGTTAGGGTTAGGGTTTCAATAAGAGCTAGACCTTTTCTGATGCATTTGCTGTGCTTTAGGAGTTTTTTGAAATGCAGGAAAAGTGTTGTTGGGTTGTTTCCTCGAGAAAAAAATATGGCCGTATTTTGCCATTTTTCTTAAGCCGCGCGGCTGTCGCTCAAAAAGGGTCAAAAATCAAAAGTTTGAAAACACACATTCTGTATGTGAATTTATGCTGCCTCTTGCATTTAAAGCCCAAAACAATCATACTTTTAGCCGTACTGTAGTGGTATCCGTAATGCAATCCCACAAACGAAACAAGACATGCTCATGTTCTGCGCCATTTCAGGAGAAAGTGAGAAAAAGAAAAATACTGGAAATTTAAACAACACACTCACTGTAGACACATTGAATTGCTTAGAAACATTATTTTAAATGTTTCTGACTAGCTGGGAGTGATTTGGGTGACTTTTCAAACACAGTATTTGTAGACATGTTTTTGATACAGTATGTGAGTTCCCAAAGTGCCCGACCTAGGGTTAGGGTTAGGGTTTCAGTAAGAGCTAGACCTTTTCTGATGCATTTGCTGTGCTTTAGGAGGCTTTTGAAATGCAGGAAAAGTGTTGTTGGGTTGTTTCCTCGAGAAAAAAATATGGCCGTATTTTGCCATTTTTCTTAAGCCGCGCGGCTGTCGCTCAAAAAGGGTCAAAAATCAAAAGTTTGAAAACACACATTCTGTATGTGAATTAATGCTGCCTCTTGCATTTTAAGCCCAAAACAATCATACTTTTAGCTGTACTGTAGTGGTATCCGTAATGCAATCCCACAAACGAAACAAGACATGCTCATGTTCTGCGCCATTTCAGGAGAAAGTGAGAAAAAGAAAAATACTGGAAATTTAAACAACACACTCACTGTAGACACATTGAATGTTTCTGACTAGCTGGGAGTGATTTGGGTGACTTTTCAAACACGGTATTTGTAGACATGTTTTTGATACAGTATGTGAGTTCCCAAAGTGCCCGACCTAGGGTTAGGGTTAGGGTTTCAGTAAGAGCTAGACCTTTTCTGATGCATTTGCTGTGCTTTAGGAGGCTTTTGAAATGCAGGAAAAGTGTTGTTGGGTTGTTTCCTCGAGAAAAAAAAATGGCCGTATTTTGCCATTTGTCTTAAGCCGCGCGGCTGTCGCTCAAAAAGGGTCAAAAATCAAAAGTTTGAAAACACACATTCTGTATGTGAATTAATGCTGCCTCTTGCATTTTAAGCCCAAAACAATCATACTTTTAGCTGTACTGTAGTGGTATCCGTAATGCAATCCCACAAACGAAACAAGACATGCTCATGTTCTGCGCCATTTCAGGAGAAAGTGAGAAAAAGAAAAATACTGGAAATTTAAACAACACACTCACTGTAGACACATTGAATTGCTTAGAAACATTATTTTAAACGTTTCTGACTAGCTGGGAGTGATTTGGGTGACAATTCGAGAACAGTATTTGTAGACGTGTTTTTGATACAGTATGTGAGTTCCCAAAGTGCCCGACCTAGGGTTAGGGTTAGGGTTTCAATAAGAGCTAGACCTTTTCTGATGCATTTCCTGTGCTTTAGGAGGCTTTTGAAATGCAGGAAAAGTGTTGTTGGGTTGTTTCCTCGAGAAAAAAATATGGCCGTATTTTGCCATTTTTCTTAAGCCGCGCGGCTGTCGCTCAAAAAGGGTCAAAAATCAAAAGTTTGAAAACACACATTCTGTATGTGAATTAATGCTGCCTCTTGCATTTTAAGCCCAAAACAATCATACTTTTAGCTGTACTGTAGTGGTATCCGTAATGCAATCCCACAAACGAAACAAGACATGCTCATGTTCTGCGCCATTTCAGGAGAAAGTGAGAAAAAGAAAAATACTGGAAATTTAAACAACACACTCACTGTAGACACATTGAATTGCTTAGAAACATTATTTTAAATGTTTCTGACTAGCTGGGAGTGATTTGGGTGACTTTTCAAACACAGTATTTGTAGACATGTTTTTGATACAGTATGTGAGTTCCCAAAGTGTCCGACCTAGGGTTAGGGTTAGGGTTTCAGTAAGAGCTAGACCTTTTCTGATGCATTTGCTGTGCTTTAGGAGGCTTTTGAACTGCAGGAAAAGTGTTGTTGGGTTGTTTCCTCGAGAAAAAAATATGGCCGTATTTTGCCATTTTTCTTAAGCCGCGCGGCTGTCGCTCAAAAAGGGTCAAAAATCAAAAGTTTGAAAACACACATTCTGTATGTGAATTAATGCTGCCTCTTGCATTTTAAGCCCAAAACAATCATACTTTTAGCTGTACTGTAGTGGTATCCGTAATGCAATCCCACAAACGAAACAAGACATGCTCATGTTCTGCGCCATTTCAGGAGAAAGTGAGAAAAAGAAAAATACTGGAAATTTAAACAACACACTCACTGTAGACACATTGAATTGCTTAGAAACATTATTTTAAATGTTTCTCACTACCTGGGAGTGATTTGGGTGACTTTTCAAACAGTATTTGTAGATGTGTTTTTGATACAGTATGTGAGTTCCCAAAGTGCCCGACCTAGGGTTAGGGTTAGGGTTTCAATAAGAGCTAGACCTTTTCTGATGCATTTGCTGTGCTTTAGGAGGCTTTTGAAATGCAGGAAAAGTGTTGTTGGGTTGTTTCCTCGAGAAAAAAATATGGCCGTATTTTGCCATTTTTCTTAAGCCGCGCGGCTGTCTCTCAAAAAGGGTCAAAAATCAAAAGTTTGAAAACACACATTCTGTATGTGAATTAATGCTGCCTCTTGCATTTTAAGCCCAAAACAATCATACTTTTAGCTGTACTGTAGTGGTATCCGTAATGCAATCCCACAAACGAAACAAGACATGCTCATGTTCTGCGCCATTTCAGGAGAAAGTGAGAAAAAGAAAAATACTGGAAATTTAAACAACACACTCACTGTAGACACATTGAATGTTTCTGACTAGCTGGGAGTGATTTGGGTGACTTTTCAAACACGGTATTTGTAGACATGTTTTTGATACAGTATGTGAGTTCCCAAAGTGCCCGACCTAGGGTTAGGGTTAGGGTTTCAGTAAGAGCTAGACCTTTTCTGATGCATTTGCTGTGCTTTAGGAGGCTTTTGAAATGCAGGAAAAGTGTTGTTGGGTTGTTTCCTCGAGAAAAAAAAATGGCCGTATTTTGCCATTTGTCTTAAGCCGCGCGGCTGTCGCTCAAAAAGGGTCAAAAATCAAAAGTTTGAAAACACACATTCTGTATGTGAATTAATGCTGCCTCTTGCATTTTAAGCCCAAAACAATCATACTTTTAGCTGTACTGTAGTGGTATCCGTAATGCAATCCCACAAACGAAACAAGACATGCTCATGTTCTGCGCCATTTCAGGAGAAAGTGAGAAAAAGAAAAATACTGGAAATTTAAACAACACACTCACTGTAGACACATTGAATTGCTTAGAAACATTATTTTAAACGTTTCTGACTAGCTGGGAGTGATTTGGGTGACAATTCGAGCACAGTATTTGTAGACGTGTTTTTGATACAGTATGTGAGTTCCCAAAGTGCCCGACCTAGGGTTAGGGTTAGGGTTTCAATAAGAGCTAGACCTTTTCTGATGCATTTCCTGTGCTTTAGGAGGCTTTTGAAATGCAGGAAAAGTGTTGTTGGGTTGTTTCCTCGAGAAAAAAATATGGCCGTATTTTGCCATTTTTCTTAAGCCGCGCGGCTGTCGCTCAAAAAGGGTCAAAAATCAAAAGTTTGAAAACACACATTCTGTATGTGAATTAATGCTGCCTCTTGCATTTTAAGCCCAAAACAATCATACTTTTAGCTGTACTGTAGTGGTATCCGTAATGCAATCCCACAAACGAAACAAGACATGCTCATGTTCTGCGCCATTTCAGGAGAAAGTGAGAAAAAGAAAAATACTGGAAATTTAAACAACACACTCACTGTAGACACATTGAATTGCTTAGAAACATTATTTTAAATGTTTCTGACTAGCTGGGAGTGATTTGGGTGACTTTTCAAACACAGTATTTGTAGACATGTTTTTGATACAGTATGTGAGTTCCCAAAGTGTCCGACCTAGGGTTAGGGTTAGGGTTTCAGTAAGAGCTAGACCTTTTCTGATGCATTTGCTGTGCTTTAGGAGGCTTTTGAAATGCAGGAAAAGTGTTGTTGGGTTGTTTCCTCGAGAAAAAAATATGGCCGTATTTTGCCATTTTTCTTAAGCCGCGCGGCTGTCGCTCAAAAAGGGTCAAAAATCAAAAGTTTGAAAACACACATTCTGTATGTGAATTAATGCTACCTCTTGCATTTTAAGCCCAAAACAATCATACTTTTAGCTGTACTGTAGTGGTATCCGTAATGCAATCCCACAAACGAAACAAGACATGCTCATGTTCTGCGCCATTTCAGGAGAAAGTGAGAAAAAGAAAAATACTGGAAATTTAAACAACACACTCACTGTAGACACATTGAATGTTTCTGACTAGCTGGGAGTGATTTGGGTGACTTTTCAAACACGGTATTTGTAGACGTGTTTTTGATACAGTATGTGAGTTCCCAAAGTGCCCGACCTAGGGTTAGGGTTAGGGTTTCAATAAGAGCTAGACCTTTTCTTATGGATTTGCTGTGCTTTAGGAGGCTTTTGAAATGCAGGAAAAGTGTTGTTGGGTTGTTTCCTCGAGAAAAAAATATGGCCGTATTTTGCCATTTTTCTTAAGCCGCACGGCTGTCGCTCAAAAAGGGTCAAAAATCAAAAGTTTGAAAACACACATTCTGTATGTGAATTTATGCTGCCTCTTACATTTAAAGCCCAAAACAATCATACTTTTATCCGTACTGTAGTGGTATCCGTAATGCAATCCCACAAACGAAACAAGACATGCTCATGTTCTGCGCCATTTCAGGAGAAAGTGAGAAAAAGAAAAATACTGGAAATTTAAACAACACACTCACTGTAGACACATTGAATTGCTTAGAAACATTATTTTAAATGTTGCTGACTAGCTGGGAGTGATTTGGGTGACTTTTCAAACACAGTATTTGTAGACATGTTTTTGATACAGTATGTGAGTTCCCAAAGTGCCCGACCTAGGGTTAGGGTTAGGGTTTCAATAAGAGCTAGACCTTTTCTGATGGATTTGCTGTGCTTTAGGAGGCTTTTGAAATGCAGGAAAAGTGTTGTTGGGTTGTTTCCTCGAGAAAAAAATACGGCCGTATTTTGCCATTTTTCTTAAGCAGCGCGGCTGTCGCTCAAAAAGGGTCAAAAATCAAAAGTTTGAAAACACACATTCTGTATGTGAATTTATACTGCCTCTTGCATTTAAAGCCCAAAACAATCATACTTTTAGCCGTACTGTAGTGGTATCCGTAATGCAATCCCACAAACGAAACAAGACATGCTCATGTTCTGCGCCATTTCAGGAGAAAGTGAGAAAAAGAAAAATACTGGAAATTTAAACAACACACTCACTGTAGACACATTGAATTGCTTAGAAACATTATTTTAAATGTTTCTGACTAGCTGGGAGTGATTTGGGTGACTTTTCAAACACAGTATTTGTAGACGTGTTTTTGATACAGTATGTGAGTTCCCAAAGTGCCCGACCTAGGGTTAGGGTTAGGGTTTCAATAAGAGCTAGACCTTTTCTTATGGATTTGCTGTGCTTTAGGAGGCTTTTGAAATGCAGGAAAAGTGTTGTTGGGTTGTTTCCTCGAGAAAAAAATATGGCCGTATTTTGCCATTTTTCTTAAGCCGCACGGCTGTCGCTCAAAAAGGGTCAAAAATCAAAAGTTTGAAAACACACATTCTGTATGTGAATTTATGCTGCCTCTTGCATTTAAAGCCCAAAACAATCATACTTTTATCCGTACTGTAGTGGTATCCGTAATGCAATCCCACAAACGAAACAAGACATGCTCATGTTCTGCGCCATTTCAGGAGCAAGTGAGAAAAAGAAAAATACTGGAAATTTAAACAACACACTCACTGTAGACACATTGAATTGCTTAGAAACATTATTTTAAATGTTGCTGATTAGCTGGGAGTGATTTGGGTGACTTTTCAAACACAGTATTTGTAGACGTGTTTTTGATACAGTATGTGAGTTCCCAAAGTGCCCGACCTAGGGTTAGGTTAGGGTTTCAATAAGAGCTTGACCGTTTCTGATGCATTTGCTGTACGTTAGGAGGCTTTTGAAATGCAGGAAAAGTGTTGTTGGGTTGTTTCCTCGAGAAAAAAATATGGCCGTATTTTGCCATTTTTCTTAAGCCGCGCGGCTGTCTCTCAAAAAGGGTCAAAAATCAAAAGTTTGAAAACACACATTCTGTATGTGAATTAATGCTGCCTCTTGCATTTTAAGCCCAAAACAATCATACTTTTAGCTGTACTGTAGTGGTATCCGTAATGCAATCCCACAAACGAAACAAGACATGCTCATGTTCTGCGCCATTTCAGGAGAAAGTGAGAAAAAGAAAAATACTGGAAATTTAAACAACACACTCACTGTAGACACATTGAATGTTTCTGACTAGCTGGGAGTGATTTGGGTGACTTTTCAAACACAGTATTTGTAGACATGTTTTTGATACAGTATGTGAGTTCCCAAAGTGTCCGACCTAGGGTTAGGGTTAGGGTTTCAGTAAGAGCTAGACCTTTTCTGATGCATTTGCTGTGCTTTAGGAGGCTTTTGAAATGCAGGAAAAGTGTTGTTGGGTTGTTTCCTCGAGAAAAAAATATGGCCGTATTTTGCCATTTTTCTTAAGCCGCGCGGCTGTCGCTCAAAAAGGGTCAAAAATCAAAAGTTTGAAAACACACATTCTGTATGTGAATTAATGCTGCCTCTTGCATTTTAAGCCCAAAACAATCATACTTTTAGCTGTACTGTAGTGGTATCCGTAATGCAATCCCACAAACGAAACAAGACATGCTCATGTTCTGCGCCATTTCAGGAGAAAGTGAGAAAAAGAAAAATACTGGAAATTTAAACAACACACTCACTGTAGACACATTGAATTGCTTAGAAACATTATTTTAAATGTTTCTCACTACCTGGGAGTGATTTGGGTGACTTTTCAAACAGTATTTGTAGATGTGTTTTTGATACAGTATGTGAGTTCCCAAAGTGCCCGACCTAGGGTTAGGGTTAGGGTTTCAATAAGAGCTAGACCTTTTCTGATGCATTTGCTGTCCTTTAGGAGGCTTTTGAAATGCAGGAAAAGTGTTGTTGGGTTGTTTCCTCGAGAAAAAAATATGGCCGTATTTTGCCATTTTTCTTAAGCCGCGAGGCTGTCTCTCAAAAAGGGTCAAAAATCAAAAGTTTGAAAACACACATTCTGTATGTGAATTAATGCTGCCTCTTGCATTTTAAGCCCAAAACAATCATACTTTTAGCTGTACTGTAGTGGTATCCGTAATGCAATCCCACAAACGAAACAAGACATGCTCATGTTCTGCGCCATTTCAGGAGAAAGTGAGAAAAAGAAAAATACTGGAAATTTAAACAACACACTCACTGTAGACACATTGAATGTTTCTGACTAGCTGGGAGTGATTTGGGTGACTTTTCAAACACGGTATTTGTAGACGTGTTTTTGATACAGTATGTGAGTTCCCAAAGTGCCCGACCTAGGGTTAGGGTTAGGGTTTCAATAAGAGCTAGACCTTTTCTTATGGATTTGCTGTGCTTTAGGAGGCTTTTGAAATGCAGGAAAAGTGTTGTTGGGTTGTTTCCTCGAGAAAAAAATATGGCCGTATTTTGCCATTTTTCTTAAGCCGCACGGCTGTCGCTCAAAAAGGGTCAAAAATCAAAAGTTTGAAAACACACATTCTGTATGTGAATTTATGCTGCCTCTTACATTTAAAGCCCAAAACAATCATACTTTTATCCGTACTGTAGTGGTATCCGTAATGCAATCCCACAAACGAAACAAGACATGCTCATGTTCTGCGCCATTTCAGGAGAAAGTGAGAAAAAGAAAAATACTGGAAATTTAAACAACACACTCACTGTAGACACATTGAATTGCTTAGAAACATTATTTTAAATGTTGCTGACTAGCTGGGAGTGATTTGGGTGACTTTTCAAACACAGTATTTGTAGACATGTTTTTGATACAGTATGTGAGTTCCCAAAGTGCCCGACCTAGGGTTAGGGTTAGGGTTTCAATAAGAGCTAGACCTTTTCTGATGGATTTGCTGTGCTTTAGGAGGCTTTTGAAATGCAGGAAAAGTGTTGTTGGGTTGTTTCCTCGAGAAAAAAATACGGCCGTATTTTGCCATTTTTCTTAAGCAGCGCGGCTGTCGCTCAAAAAGGGTCAAAAATCAAAAGTTTGAAAACACACATTCTGTATGTGAATTTATACTGCCTCTTGCATTTAAAGCCCAAAACAATCATACTTTTAGCCGTACTGTAGTGGTATCCGTAATGCAATCCCACAAACGAAACAAGACATGCTCATGTTCTGCGCCATTTCAGGAGAAAGTGAGAAAAAGAAAAATACTGGAAATTTAAACAACACACTCACTGTAGACACATTGAATTGCTTAGAAACATTATTTTAAATGTTTCTGACTAGCTGGGAGTGATTTGGGTGACTTTTCAAACACAGTATTTGTAGACGTGTTTTTGATACAGTATGTGAGTTCCCAAAGTGCCCGACCTAGGGTTAGGGTTAGGGTTTCAATAAGAGCTAGACCTTTTCTTATGGATTTGCTGTGCTTTAGGAGGCTTTTGAAATGCAGGAAAAGTGTTGTTGGGTTGTTTCCTCGAGAAAAAAATATGGCCGTATTTTGCCATTTTTCTTAAGCCGCACGGCTGTCGCTCAAAAAGGGTCAAAAATCAAAAGTTTGAAAACACACATTCTGTATGTGAATTTATGCTGCCTCTTGCATTTAAAGCCCAAAACAATCATACTTTTATCCGTACTGTAGTGGTATCCGTAATGCAATCCCACAAACGAAACAAGACATGCTCATGTTCTGCGCCATTTCAGGAGCAAGTGAGAAAAAGAAAAATACTGGAAATTTAAACAACACACTCACTGTAGACACATTGAATTGCTTAGAAACATTATTTTAAATGTTTCTGACTAGCTGGGAGTGATTTGGGTGACAATTCGAGCACAGTATTTGTAGACGTGTTTTTGATACAGTATGTGAGTTCCCAAAGTGCCCGACCTAGGGTTAGGTTAGGGTTTCAATAAGAGCTTGACCGTTTCTGATGCATTTGCTGTACGTTAGGAGGCTTTTGAAATGCAGGAAAAGTGTTGTTGGGTTGTTTCCTCGAGAAAAAAATATGGCCGTATTTTGCCATTTTTCTTAAGCCGCGCGGCTGTCTCTCAAAAAGGGTCAAAAATCAAAAGTTTGAAAACACACATTCTGTATGTGAATTAATGCTGCCTCTTGCATTTTAAGCCCAAAACAATCATACTTTTAGCTGTACTGTAGTGGTATCCGTAATGCAATCCCACAAACGAAACAAGACATGCTCATGTTCTGCGCCATTTCAGGAGAAAGTGAGAAAAAGAAAAATACTGGAAATTTAAACAACACACTCACTGTAGACACATTGAATTGCTTAGAAACATTATTTTAAATGTTTCTGACTAGCTGGGAGTGATTTGGGTGACTTTTCAAACACAGTATTTGTAGACATGTTTTTGATACAGTATGTGAGTTCCCAAAGTGTCCGACCTAGGGTTAGGGTTAGGGTTTCATTAAGAGCTAGACCTTTTCTGATGCATTTGCTGTGCTTTAGGAGGCTTTTGAAATGCAGGAAAAGTGTTGTTGGGTTGTTTCCTCGAGAAAAAAATATGGCCGTATTTTGCCATTTTTCTTAAGCCGCGCGGCTGTCGCTCAAAAAGGGTCAAAAATCAAAAGTTTGAAAACACACATTCTGTATGTGAATTAATGCTGCCTCTTGCATTTTAAGCCCAAAACAATCATACTTTTAGCTGTACTGTAGTGGTATCCGTAATGCAATCCCACAAACGAAACAAGACATGCTCATGTTCTGCGCCATTTCAGGAGAAAGTGAGAAAAAGAAAAATACTGGAAATTTAAACAACACACTCACTGTAGACACATTGAATTGCTTAGAAACATTATTTTAAATGTTTCTGACTACCTGGGAGTGATTTGGGTGACTTTTCAAACAGTATTTGTAGATGTGTTTTTGATACAGTATGTGAGTTCCCAAAGTGCCCGACCTAGGGTTAGGGTTAGGGTTTCAATAAGAGCTAGACCTTTTCTGATGCATTTGCTGTGCTTTAGGAGGCTTTTGAAATGCAGGAAAAGTGTTGTTGGGTTGTTTCCTCGAGAAAAAAATATGGCCGTATTTTGCCATTTTTCTTAAGCCGTGCGGCTGTCTCTCAAAAAGGGTCAAAAATCAAAAGTTTGAAAACACACATTCTGTATGTGAATTAATGCTGCCTCTTGCATTTTAAGCCCAAAACAATCATACTTTTAGCTGTACTGTAGTGGTATCCGTAATGCAATCCCACAAACGAAACAAGACATGCTCATGTTCTGCGCCATTTCAGGAGAAAGTGAGAAAAAGAAAAATACTGGAAATTTAAACAACACACTCACTGTAGACACATTGAATGTTTCTGACTAGCTGGGAGTGATTTGGGTGACTTTTCAAACACAGTATTTGTAGACATGTTTTTGATACAGTATGTGAGTTCCCAAAGTGCCCGACCTAGGGTTAGGGTTAGGGTTTCAGTAAGAGCTAGACCTTTTCTGATGCATTTGCTGTGCTTTAGGAGGCTTTTGAAATGCAGGAAAAGTGTTGTTGGGTTGTTTCCTCGAGAAAAAAAAATGGCCGTATTTTGCCATTTGTCTTAAGCCGCGCGGCTGTCGCTCAAAAAGGGTCAAAAATCAAAAGTTTGAAAACACACATTCTGTATGTGAATTTATGCTGCCTCTTGCATTTAAGGCCCAAAACAATCCTACTTTTAGTTGTACTGTAGTGGTATCCGTAATGCAATCCCACAAACGAAACAAGACATGCTCATGTTCTGCGCCATTTCAGGAGAAAGTGAGAAAAAGAAAAATACTGGAAATTTAAACAACACACTCACTGTAGACACATTGAATTGCTTAGAAACATTATTTTAAATGTTTCTGACTAGCTGGGAGTGATTTGGGTGACAATTCGAGCACAGTATTTGTAGACGTGTTTTTGATACAGTATGTGAGATCCCAAAGTGCCCGACCTAGGGTTAGGGTTAGGGTTTCAATAAGAGCTAGACCTTTTCTGATGCATTTGCTGTGCTTTAGGAGGCTTTTGAAATGCAGGAAAAGTGTTGTTGGGTTGTTTCCTCGAGAAAAAAAAATGGCCGTATTTTGCCATTTGTCTTAAGCCGCGCGGCTGTCGCTCAAAAAGGGTCAAAAATCAAAAGTTTGAAAACACACATTCTGTATGTGAATTTATGCTGCCTCTTGCATTTAAAGCCCAAAACAATCATACTTTTAGCCGTACTCTAGTGGTATCCGTAATGCAATCCCACAAACGAAACAAGACATGCTCATGTTCTGCGCCATTTCAGGAGAAAGTGAGAAAAAGAAAAATACTGGAAATTTAAACAACACACTCACTGTAGACACATTGAATTGCTTAGAAACATTATTTTAAATGTTTCTGACTAGCTGGGAGTGATTTGGGTGACTTTTCAAACAGCATTTGTAGACGTGTTTTTGATACAGTATGTGATTTCCAAAAGTGCCCGACCTAGGGATAGGGTTAGGGTTTCAATAAGAGCTAGACCTTTTCTGATGCATTTGCTGTGCTTTAGGAGGCTTTTGAAATGCAGGAAAAGTGTTGTTGGGTTGTTTCCTCGAGAAAAAAATATGGCCGTATTTTGCCATTTTTCTTAAGCCGCGCGGCTGTCGCTCAAAAAGGGTCAAAAATCAAAAGTTTGAAAACACACATTCTGTATGTGAATTTATGCTGCCTCTTGCATTTAAAGCCCAAAACAATCATACTTTTAGCTGTACTGTAGTGGTATCCGTAATGCAATCCCACAAACGAAACAAGACATGCTCATGTTCTGCGCCATTTCAGGAGAAAGTGAGAAAAAGAAAAATACTGGAAATTTAAACAACACACTCACTGTAGACACATTGAATTGCTTAGAAACATTATTTTAAATGTTTCTGACTAGCTGGGAGTGATTTGGGTGACTTTTCGAGCACAGTATTTGTAGAGGTGTTTTTGATACAGTATGTGAGTTCCCAAAGTGCCCGACCTAGGGTTAGGGTTAGGGTTTCAGTAAGAGCTAGACCTTTTCTGATGCATTTGCTGTGCTTTAGGAGGCTTTTGAAATGCAGGAAAAGTGTTGTTGGGTTGTTTCCTCGAGAAAAAAATATGGCCGTATTTTGCCATTTTTCTTAAGCAGCGCGGCTGTCGCTCAAAAAGGGTCAAAAATCAAAAGTTTGAAAACACACATTCTGTATGTGAATTTATACTGCCTCTTGCATTTAAAGCCCAAAACAATCATACTTTTAGCCGTACTGTAGTGGTATCCGTAATGCAATCCCACAAACGAAACAAGACATGCTCATGTTCTGCGCCATTTCAGGAGAAAGTGAGAAAAAGAAAAATACTGGAAATTTAAACAACACACTCACTGTAGACACATTGAATTGCTTAGAAACATTATTTTAAATGTTTCTGACTAGCTGGGAGTGATTTGGGTGACTTTTCAAACACAGTATTTGTAGACGTGTTTTTGATACAGTATGTGAGTTCCCAAAGTGCCCGACCTAGGGTTAGGGTTAGGGTTTCAATAAGAGCTAGACCTTTTCTTATGGATTTGCTGTGCTTTAGGAGGCTTTTGAAATGCAGGAAAAGTGTTGTTGGGTTGTTTCCTCGAGAAAAAAATATGGCCGTATTTTGCCATTTTTCTTAAGCCGCACGGCTGTCGCTCAAAAAGGGTCAAAAATCAAAAGTTTGAAAACACACATTCTGTATGTGAATTTATGCTGCCTCTTACATTTAAAGCCCAAAACAATCATACTTTTATCCGTACTGTAGTGGTATCCGTAATGCAATCCCACAAACGAAACAAGACATGCTCATGTTCTGCGCCATTTCAGGAGAAAGTGAGAAAAAGAAAAATACTGGAAATTTAAACAACACACTCACTGTAGACACATTGAATTGCTTAGAAACATTATTTTAAATGTTGCTGACTAGCTGGGAGTGATTTGGGTGACTTTTCAAACACAGTATTTGTAGACATGTTTTTGATACAGTATGTGAGTTCCCAAAGTGCCCGACCTAGGGTTAGGGTTAGGGTTTCAATAAGAGCTAGACCTTTTCTGATGGATTTGCTGTGCTTTAGGAGGCTTTTGAAATGCAGGAAAAGTGTTGTTGGGTTGTTTCCTCGAGAAAAAAATACGGCCGTATTTTGCCATTTTTCTTAAGCCGCACGGCTGTCGCTCAAAAAGGGTCAAAAATCAAAAGTTTGAAAACACACATTCTATATGTGAATTTATGCTGCCTCTTGCATTTAAAGCCCAAAACAATCATACTTTTATCCGTACTGTAGTGGTATCCGTAATGCAATCCCACAAACGAAACAAGACATGCTCATGTTCTGCGCCATTTCAGGAGAAAGTGAGAAAAAGAAAAATACTGGAAATTTAAACAACACACTCACTGTAGACACATTGAATTGCTTAGAAACATTATTTTAAATGTTGCTGATTAGCTGGGAGTGATTTGGGTGACTTTTCAAACACAGTATTTGTAGACGTGTTTTTGATACAGTATGTGAGTTCCCAAAGTGCCCGACCTAGGGTTAGGGTTAGGGTTTCAATAAGAGCTAGACCGTTTCTGATGCATTTGCTGTGCTTTAGGAGGCTTTTGAAATGCAGGAAAAGTGTTGTTGGGTTGTTTCCTCGAGAAAAAAATATGGCCGTATTTTGCCATTTTTCTTAAGCAGCGCGGCTGTCGCTCAAAAAGGGTCAAAAATCAAAAGTTTGAAAACACACATTCTGTATGTGAATTTATACTGCCTCTTGCATTTAAAGCCCAAAACAATCATACTTTTAGCCGTACTGTAGTGGTATCCGTAATGCAATCCCACAAACGAAACAAGACATGCTCATGTTCTGCGCCATTTCAGGAGAAAGTGAGAAAAAGAAAAATACTGGAAATTTAAACAACACACTCACTGTAGACACATTGAATTGCTTAGAAACATTATTTTAAATGTTTCTGACTAGCTGGGAGTGATTTGGGTGACTTTTCGAGCACAGTATTTGTAGACGTGTTTTTGATACAGTATGTGAGTTCCCAAAGTGCCCGACCTAGGGTTAGGGTTAGGGTTTCAGTAAGAGCTAGACCTTTTCTGATGCATTTGCTGTGCTTTAGGAGGCTTTTGAAATGCAGGAAAAGTGTTGTTGGGTTGTTTCCTCGAGAAAAAAATATGGCCGTATTTTGCCATTTTTCTTAAGCCGCGCGGCTGTCGCTCAAAAAGAGTCAAAAATCAAAAGTTTGAAAACACACATTCTCTATGTGAATTTATGCTGCCTCTTGCATTTAAAGCCCAAAACAATCATACTTTTAGCCGTACTGTAGTGGTATCCGTAATGCAATCCCACAAACGAAACAAGACATGCTCATGTTCTGCGCCATTTCAGGAGAAAGTGAGAAAAAGAAAAATACTGGAAATTTAAACAACACACTCACTGTAGACACATTGAATTGCTTAGAAACATTATTTTAAATGTTTCTGACTAGCTGGGAGTGATTTGGGTGACTTTTCAAACACAGTATTTGTAGACGTGTTTTTGATACAGTATGTGAGTTCCCAAAGTGCCCGACCTAGGGTTAGGGTTAGGGTTTCAGTAAGAGCTAGACCTTTTCTGATGCATTTGCTGTGCTTTAGGAGGCTTTTGAAATGCAGGAAAAGTGTTGTTGGGTTGTTTCCTCGAGAAAAAAATATGGCCGTATTTTGCCATTTTTCTTAAGCCGCGCGGCTGTCGCTCAAAAAGAGTCAAAAATCAAAAGTTTGAAAACACACATTCTCTATGTGAATTTATGCTGCCTCTTGCATTTAAAGCCCAAAACAATCATACTTTTAGCCGTACTGTAGTGGTATCCGTAATGCAATCCCACAAACGAAACAAGACATGCTCATGTTCTGCGCCATTTCAGGAGAAAGTGAGAAAAAGAAAAATACTGGAAATTTAAACAACACACTCACTGTAGACACATTGAATTGCTTAGAAACATTATTTTAAATGTTTCTGACTAGCTGGGAGTGATTTGGGTGACTTTTCAAACACAGTATTTGTAGACGTGTTTTTGATACAGTATGTGAGTTCCCAAAGTGCCCGACCTAGGGTTAGGGTTAGGGTTTCAATAAGAGCTAGACCTTTTCTTATGGATTTGCTGTGCTTTAGGAGGCTTTTGAAATGCAGGAAAAGTGTTGTTGGGTTGTTTCCTCGAGAAAAAAATATGGCCGTATTTTGCCATTTTTCTTAAGCCGCACGGCTGTCGCTCAAAAAGGGTCAAAAATCAAAAGTTTGAAAACACACATTCTGTATGTGAATTTATGCTGCCTCTTACATTTAAAGCCCAAAACAATCATACTTTTATCCGTACTGTAGTGGTATCCGTAATGCAATCCCACAAACGAAACAAGACATGCTCATGTTCTGCGCCATTTCAGGAGAAAGTGAGAAAAAGAAAAATACTGGAAATTTAAACAACACACTCACTGTAGACACATTGAATTGCTTAGAAACATTATTTTAAATGTTGCTGACTAGCTGGGAGTGATTTGGGTGACTTTTCAAACACAGTATTTGTAGACATGTTTTTGATACAGTATGTGAGTTCCCAAAGTGCCCGACCTAGGGTTAGGGTTAGGGTTTCAATAAGAGCTAGACCTTTTCTGATGGATTTGCTGTGCTTTAGGAGGCTTTTGAAATGCAGGAAAAGTGTTGTTGGGTTGTTTCCTCGAGAAAAAAATACGGCCGTATTTTGCCATTTTTCTTAAGCCGCACGGCTGTCGCTCAAAAAGGGTCAAAAATCAAAAGTTTGAAAACACACATTCTATATGTGAATTTATGCTGCCTCTTGCATTTAAAGCCCAAAACAATCATACTTTTATCCGTACTGTAGTGGTATCCGTAATGCAATCCCACAAACGAAACAAGACATGCTCATGTTCTGCGCCATTTCAGGAGAAAGTGAGAAAAAGAAAAATACTGGAAATTTAAACAACACACTCACTGTAGACACATTGAATTGCTTAGAAACATTATTTTAAATGTTGCTGATTAGCTGGGAGTGATTTGGGTGACTTTTCAAACACAGTATTTGTAGACGTGTTTTTGATACAGTATGTGAGTTCCCAAAGTGCCCGACCTAGGGTTAGGGTTAGGGTTTCAATAAGAGCTAGACCGTTTCTGATGCATTTGCTGTGCTTTAGGAGGCTTTTGAAATGCAGGAAAAGTGTTGTTGGGTTGTTTCCTCGAGAAAAAAATATGGCCGTATTTTGCCATTTTTCTTAAGCAGCGCGGCTGTCGCTCAAAAAGGGTCAAAAATCAAAAGTTTGAAAACACACATTCTGTATGTGAATTTATACTGCCTCTTGCATTTAAAGCCCAAAACAATCATACTTTTAGCCGTACTGTAGTGGTATCCGTAATGCAATCCCACAAACGAAACAAGACATGCTCATGTTCTGCGCCATTTCAGGAGAAAGTGAGAAAAAGAAAAATACTGGAAATTTAAACAACACACTCACTGTAGACACATTGAATTGCTTAGAAACATTATTTTAAATGTTTCTGACTAGCTGGGAGTGATTTGGGTGACTTTTCAAACACAGTATTTGTAGACGTGTTTTTGATACAGTATGTGAGTTCCCAAAGTGCCCGACCTAGGGTTAGGGTTAGGGTTTCAATAAGAGCTAGACCTTTTCTTATGGATTTGCTGTGCTTTAGGAGGCTTTTGAAATGCAGGAAAAGTGTTGTTGGGTTGTTTCCTCGAGAAAAAAATATGGCCGTATTTTGCCATTTTTCTTAAGCCGCACGGCTGTCGCTCAAAAAGGGTCAAAAATCAAAAGTTTGAAAACACACATTCTGTATGTGAATTTATGCTGCCTCTTGCATTTAAAGCCCAAAACAATCATACTTTTATCCGTACTGTAGTGGTATCCGTAATGCAATCCCACAAACGAAACAAGACATGCTCATGTTCTGCGCCATTTCAGGAGCAAGTGAGAAAAAGAAAAATACTGGAAATTTAAACAACACACTCACTGTAGACACATTGAATTGCTTAGAAACATTATTTTAAATGTTGCTGATTAGCTGGGAGTGATTTGGGTGACTTTTCAAACACAGTATTTGTAGACGTGTTTTTGATACAGTATGTGAGTTCCCAAAGTGCCCGACCTAGGGTTAGGTTAGGGTTTCAATAAGAGCTTGACCGTTTCTGATGCATTTGCTGTACGTTAGGAGGCTTTTGAAATGCAGGAAAAGTGTTGTTGGGTTGTTTCCTCGAGAAAAAAATATGGCCGTATTTTGCCATTTTTCTTAAGCCGCGCGGCTGTCTCTCAAAAAGGGTCAAAAATCAAAAGTTTGAAAACACACATTCTGTATGTGAATTAATGCTGCCTCTTGCATTTTAAGCCCAAAACAATCATACTTTTAGCTGTACTGTAGTGGTATCCGTAATGCAATCCCACAAACGAAACAAGACATGCTCATGTTCTGCGCCATTTCAGGAGAAAGTGAGAAAAAGAAAAATACTGGAAATTTAAACAACACACTCACTGTAGACACATTGAATTGCTTAGAAACATTATTTTAAATGTTTCTGACTAGCTGGGAGTGATTTGGGTGACTTTTCAAACACAGTATTTGTAGACATGTTTTTGATACAGTATGTGAGTTCCCAAAGTGTCCGACCTAGGGTTAGGGTTAGGGTTTCATTAAGAGCTAGACCTTTTCTGATGCATTTGCTGTGCTTTAGGAGGCTTTTGAAATGCAGGAAAAGTGTTGTTGGGTTGTTTCCTCGAGAAAAAAATATGGCCGTATTTTGCCATTTTTCTTAAGCCGCGCGGCTGTCGCTCAAAAAGGGTCAAAAATCAAAAGTTTGAAAACACACATTCTGTATGTGAATTTATGCTGCCTCTTGCATTTAAAGCCCAAAACAATCATACTTTTAGCTGTACTGTAGTGGTATCCGTAATGCAATCCCACAAACGAAACAAGACATGCTCATGTTCTGCGCCATTTCAGGAGAAAGTGAGAAAAAGAAAAATACTGGAAATTTAAACAACACACTCACTGTAGACACATTGAATTGCTTAGAAACATTATTTTAAATGTTTCTGACTAGCTGGGAGTGATTTGGGTGACTTTTCGAGCACAGTATTTGTAGACGTGTTTTTGATACAGTATGTGAGTTCCCAAAGTGCCCGACCTAGGGTTAGGGTTAGGGTTTCAGTAAGAGCTAGACCTTTTCTGATGCATTTGCTGTGCTTTAGGAGGCTTTTGAAATGCAGGAAAAGTGTTGTTGGGTTGTTTCCTCGAGAAAAAAATATGGCCGTATTTTGCCATTTTTCTTAAGCCGCGCGGCTGTCGCTCAAAAAGAGTCAAAAATCAAAAGTTTGAAAACACACATTCTCTATGTGAATTTATGCTGCCTCTTGCATTTAAAGCCCAAAACAATCATACTTTTAGCCGTACTGTAGTGGTATCCGTAATGCAATCCCACAAACGAAACAAGACATGCTCATGTTCTGCGCCATTTCAGGAGAAAGTGAGAAAAAGAAAAATACTGGAAATTTAAACAACACACTCACTGTAGACACATTGAATTGCTTAGAAACATTATTTTAAATGTTGCTGACTAGCTGGGAGTGATTTGGGTGACTTTTCAAACACAGTATTTGTAGACATGTTTTTGATACAGTATGTGAGTTCCCAAAGTGCCCGACCTAGGGTTAGGGTTAGGGTTTCAATAAGAGCTAGACCTTTTCTGATGGATTTGCTGTGCTTTAGGAGGCTTTTGAAATGCAGGAAAAGTGTTGTTGGGTTGTTTCCTCGAGAAAAAAATACGGCCGTATTTTGCCATTTTTCTTAAGCAGCGCGGCTGTCGCTCAAAAAGGGTCAAAAATCAAAAGTTTGAAAACACACATTCTGTATGTGAATTTATACTGCCTCTTGCATTTAAAGCCCAAAACAATCATACTTTTAGCCGTACTGTAGTGGTATCCGTAATGCAATCCCACAAACGAAACAAGACATGCTCATGTTCTGCGCCATTTCAGGAGAAAGTGAGAAAAAGAAAAATACTGGAAATTTAAACAACACACTCACTGTAGACACATTGAATTGCTTAGAAACATTATTTTAAATGTTTCTGACTAGCTGGGAGTGATTTGGGTGACTTTTCAAACACAGTATTTGTAGACGTGTTTTTGATACAGTATGTGAGTTCCCAAAGTGCCCGACCTAGGGTTAGGGTTAGGGTTTCAATAAGAGCTAGACCTTTTCTTATGGATTTGCTGTGCTTTAGGAGGCTTTTGAAATGCAGGAAAAGTGTTGTTGGGTTGTTTCCTCGAGAAAAAAATATGGCCGTATTTTGCCATTTTTCTTAAGCCGCACGGCTGTCGCTCAAAAAGGGTCAAAAATCAAAAGTTTGAAAACACACATTCTGTATGTGAATTTATGCTGCCTCTTGCATTTAAAGCCCAAAACAATCATACTTTTATCCGTACTGTAGTGGTATCCGTAATGCAATCCCACAAACGAAACAAGACATGCTCATGTTCTGCGCCATTTCAGGAGCAAGTGAGAAAAAGAAAAATACTGGAAATTTAAACAACACACTCACTGTAGACACATTGAATTGCTTAGAAACATTATTTTAAATGTTTCTGACTAGCTGGGAGTGATTTGGGTGACAATTCGAGCACAGTATTTGTAGACGTGTTTTTGATACAGTATGTGAGTTCCCAAAGTGCCCGACCTAGGGTTAGGTTAGGGTTTCAATAAGAGCTTGACCGTTTCTGATGCATTTGCTGTACGTTAGGAGGCTTTTGAAATGCAGGAAAAGTGTTGTTGGGTTGTTTCCTCGAGAAAAAAATATGGCCGTATTTTGCCATTTTTCTTAAGCCGCGCGGCTGTCTCTCAAAAAGGGTCAAAAATCAAAAGTTTGAAAACACACATTCTGTATGTGAATTAATGCTGCCTCTTGCATTTTAAGCCCAAAACAATCATACTTTTAGCTGTACTGTAGTGGTATCCGTAATGCAATCCCACAAACGAAACAAGACATGCTCATGTTCTGCGCCATTTCAGGAGAAAGTGAGAAAAAGAAAAATACTGGAAATTTAAACAACACACTCACTGTAGACACATTGAATTGCTTAGAAACATTATTTTAAATGTTTCTGACTAGCTGGGAGTGATTTGGGTGACTTTTCAAACACAGTATTTGTAGACATGTTTTTGATACAGTATGTGAGTTCCCAAAGTGTCCGACCTAGGGTTAGGGTTAGGGTTTCATTAAGAGCTAGACCTTTTCTGATGCATTTGCTGTGCTTTAGGAGGCTTTTGAAATGCAGGAAAAGTGTTGTTGGGTTGTTTCCTCGAGAAAAAAATATGGCCGTATTTTGCCATTTTTCTTAAGCCGCGCGGCTGTCGCTCAAAAAGGGTCAAAAATCAAAAGTTTGAAAACACACATTCTGTATGTGAATTAATGCTGCCTCTTGCATTTTAAGCCCAAAACAATCATACTTTTAGCTGTACTGTAGTGGTATCCGTAATGCAATCCCACAAACGAAACAAGACATGCTCATGTTCTGCGCCATTTCAGGAGAAAGTGAGAAAAAGAAAAATACTGGAAATTTAAACAACACACTCACTGTAGACACATTGAATTGCTTAGAAACATTATTTTAAATGTTTCTGACTACCTGGGAGTGATTTGGGTGACTTTTCAAACAGTATTTGTAGATGTGTTTTTGATACAGTATGTGAGTTCCCAAAGTGCCCGACCTAGGGTTAGGGTTAGGGTTTCAATAAGAGCTAGACCTTTTCTGATGCATTTGCTGTGCTTTAGGAGGCTTTTGAAATGCAGGAAAAGTGTTGTTGGGTTGTTTCCTCGAGAAAAAAATATGGCCGTATTTTGCCATTTTTCTTAAGCCGTGCGGCTGTCTCTCAAAAAGGGTCAAAAATCAAAAGTTTGAAAACACACATTCTGTATGTGAATTAATGCTGCCTCTTGCATTTTAAGCCCAAAACAATCATACTTTTAGCTGTACTGTAGTGGTATCCGTAATGCAATCCCACAAACGAAACAAGACATGCTCATGTTCTGCGCCATTTCAGGAGAAAGTGAGAAAAAGAAAAATACTGGAAATTTAAACAACACACTCACTGTAGACACATTGAATGTTTCTGACTAGCTGGGAGTGATTTGGGTGACTTTTCAAACACAGTATTTGTAGACATGTTTTTGATACAGTATGTGAGTTCCCAAAGTGCCCGACCTAGGGTTAGGGTTAGGGTTTCAGTAAGAGCTAGACCTTTTCTGATGCATTTGCTGTGCTTTAGGAGGCTTTTGAAATGCAGGAAAAGTGTTGTTGGGTTGTTTCCTCGAGAAAAAAAAATGGCCGTATTTTGCCATTTGTCTTAAGCCGCGCGGCTGTCGCTCAAAAAGGGTCAAAAATCAAAAGTTTGAAAACACACATTCTGTATGTGAATTTATGCTGCCTCTTGCATTTAAGGCCCAAAACAATCCTACTTTTAGTTGTACTGTAGTGGTATCCGTAATGCAATCCCACAAACGAAACAAGACATGCTCATGTTCTGCGCCATTTCAGGAGAAAGTGAGAAAAAGAAAAATACTGGAAATTTAAACAACACACTCACTGTAGACACATTGAATTGCTTAGAAACATTATTTTAAATGTTTCTGACTAGCTGGGAGTGATTTGGGTGACAATTCGAGCACAGTATTTGTAGACGTGTTTTTGATACAGTATGTGAGATCCCAAAGTGCCCGACCTAGGGTTAGGGTTAGGGTTTCAATAAGAGCTAGACCTTTTCTGATGCATTTGCTGTGCTTTAGGAGGCTTTTGAAATGCAGGAAAAGTGTTGTTGGGTTGTTTCCTCGAGAAAAAAAAATGGCCGTATTTTGCCATTTGTCTTAAGCCGCGCGGCTGTCGCTCAAAAAGGGTCAAAAATCAAAAGTTTGAAAACACACATTCTGTATGTGAATTTATGCTGCCTCTTGCATTTAAAGCCCAAAACAATCATACTTTTAGCCGTACTCTAGTGGTATCCGTAATGCAATCCCACAAACGAAACAAGACATGCTCATGTTCTGCGCCATTTCAGGAGAAAGTGAGAAAAAGAAAAATACTGGAAATTTAAACAACACACTCACTGTAGACACATTGAATTGCTTAGAAACATTATTTTAAATGTTTCTGACTAGCTGGGAGTGATTTGGGTGACTTTTCAAACAGCATTTGTAGACGTGTTTTTGATACAGTATGTGATTTCCAAAAGTGCCCGACCTAGGGATAGGGTTAGGGTTTCAATAAGAGCTAGACCTTTTCTGATGCATTTGCTGTGCTTTAGGAGGCTTTTGAAATGCAGGAAAAGTGTTGTTGGGTTGTTTCCTCGAGAAAAAAATATGGCCGTATTTTGCCATTTTTCTTAAGCCGCGCGGCTGTCGCTCAAAAAGGGTCAAAAATCAAAAGTTTGAAAACACACATTCTGTATGTGAATTTATGCTGCCTCTTGCATTTAAAGCCCAAAACAATCATACTTTTAGCTGTACTGTAGTGGTATCCGTAATGCAATCCCACAAACGAAACAAGACATGCTCATGTTCTGCGCCATTTCAGGAGAAAGTGAGAAAAAGAAAAATACTGGAAATTTAAACAACACACTCACTGTAGACACATTGAATTGCTTAGAAACATTATTTTAAATGTTTCTGACTAGCTGGGAGTGATTTGGGTGACTTTTCGAGCACAGTATTTGTAGAGGTGTTTTTGATACAGTATGTGAGTTCCCAAAGTGCCCGACCTAGGGTTAGGGTTAGGGTTTCAGTAAGAGCTAGACCTTTTCTGATGCATTTGCTGTGCTTTAGGAGGCTTTTGAAATGCAGGAAAAGTGTTGTTGGGTTGTTTCCTCGAGAAAAAAATATGGCCGTATTTTGCCATTTTTCTTAAGCAGCGCGGCTGTCGCTCAAAAAGGGTCAAAAATCAAAAGTTTGAAAACACACATTCTGTATGTGAATTTATACTGCCTCTTGCATTTAAAGCCCAAAACAATCATACTTTTAGCCGTACTGTAGTGGTATCCGTAATGCAATCCCACAAACGAAACAAGACATGCTCATGTTCTGCGCCATTTCAGGAGAAAGTGAGAAAAAGAAAAATACTGGAAATTTAAACAACACACTCACTGTAGACACATTGAATTGCTTAGAAACATTATTTTAAATGTTTCTGACTAGCTGGGAGTGATTTGGGTGACTTTTCAAACACAGTATTTGTAGACGTGTTTTTGATACAGTATGTGAGTTCCCAAAGTGCCCGACCTAGGGTTAGGGTTAGGGTTTCAATAAGAGCTAGACCTTTTCTTATGGATTTGCTGTGCTTTAGGAGGCTTTTGAAATGCAGGAAAAGTGTTGTTGGGTTGTTTCCTCGAGAAAAAAATATGGCCGTATTTTGCCATTTTTCTTAAGCCGCACGGCTGTCGCTCAAAAAGGGTCAAAAATCAAAAGTTTGAAAACACACATTCTGTATGTGAATTTATGCTGCCTCTTACATTTAAAGCCCAAAACAATCATACTTTTATCCGTACTGTAGTGGTATCCGTAATGCAATCCCACAAACGAAACAAGACATGCTCATGTTCTGCGCCATTTCAGGAGAAAGTGAGAAAAAGAAAAATACTGGAAATTTAAACAACACACTCACTGTAGACACATTGAATTGCTTAGAAACATTATTTTAAATGTTGCTGACTAGCTGGGAGTGATTTGGGTGACTTTTCAAACACAGTATTTGTAGACATGTTTTTGATACAGTATGTGAGTTCCCAAAGTGCCCGACCTAGGGTTAGGGTTAGGGTTTCAATAAGAGCTAGACCTTTTCTGATGGATTTGCTGTGCTTTAGGAGGCTTTTGAAATGCAGGAAAAGTGTTGTTGGGTTGTTTCCTCGAGAAAAAAATACGGCCGTATTTTGCCATTTTTCTTAAGCCGCACGGCTGTCGCTCAAAAAGGGTCAAAAATCAAAAGTTTGAAAACACACATTCTATATGTGAATTTATGCTGCCTCTTGCATTTAAAGCCCAAAACAATCATACTTTTATCCGTACTGTAGTGGTATCCGTAATGCAATCCCACAAACGAAACAAGACATGCTCATGTTCTGCGCCATTTCAGGAGAAAGTGAGAAAAAGAAAAATACTGGAAATTTAAACAACACACTCACTGTAGACACATTGAATTGCTTAGAAACATTATTTTAAATGTTGCTGATTAGCTGGGAGTGATTTGGGTGACTTTTCAAACACAGTATTTGTAGACGTGTTTTTGATACAGTATGTGAGTTCCCAAAGTGCCCGACCTAGGGTTAGGGTTAGGGTTTCAATAAGAGCTAGACCGTTTCTGATGCATTTGCTGTGCTTTAGGAGGCTTTTGAAATGCAGGAAAAGTGTTGTTGGGTTGTTTCCTCGAGAAAAAAATATGGCCGTATTTTGCCATTTTTCTTAAGCAGCGCGGCTGTCGCTCAAAAAGGGTCAAAAATCAAAAGTTTGAAAACACACATTCTGTATGTGAATTTATACTGCCTCTTGCATTTAAAGCCCAAAACAATCATACTTTTAGCCGTACTGTAGTGGTATCCGTAATGCAATCCCACAAACGAAACAAGACATGCTCATGTTCTGCGCCATTTCAGGAGAAAGTGAGAAAAAGAAAAATACTGGAAATTTAAACAACACACTCACTGTAGACACATTGAATTGCTTAGAAACATTATTTTAAATGTTTCTGACTAGCTGGGAGTGATTTGGGTGACTTTTCGAGCACAGTATTTGTAGACGTGTTTTTGATACAGTATGTGAGTTCCCAAAGTGCCCGACCTAGGGTTAGGGTTAGGGTTTCAGTAAGAGCTAGACCTTTTCTGATGCATTTGCTGTGCTTTAGGAGGCTTTTGAAATGCAGGAAAAGTGTTGTTGGGTTGTTTCCTCGAGAAAAAAATATGGCCGTATTTTGCCATTTTTCTTAAGCCGCGCGGCTGTCGCTCAAAAAGAGTCAAAAATCAAAAGTTTGAAAACACACATTCTCTATGTGAATTTATGCTGCCTCTTGCATTTAAAGCCCAAAACAATCATACTTTTAGCCGTACTGTAGTGGTATCCGTAATGCAATCCCACAAACGAAACAAGACATGCTCATGTTCTGCGCCATTTCAGGAGAAAGTGAGAAAAAGAAAAATACTGGAAATTTAAACAACACACTCACTGTAGACACATTGAATTGCTTAGAAACATTATTTTAAATGTTTCTGACTAGCTGGGAGTGATTTGGGTGACTTTTCAAACACAGTATTTGTAGACGTGTTTTTGATACAGTATGTGAGTTCCCAAAGTGCCCGACCTAGGGTTAGGGTTAGGGTTTCAGTAAGAGCTAGACCTTTTCTGATGCATTTGCTGTGCTTTAGGAGGCTTTTGAAATGCAGGAAAAGTGTTGTTGGGTTGTTTCCTCGAGAAAAAAATATGGCCGTATTTTGCCATTTTTCTTAAGCCGCGCGGCTGTCGCTCAAAAAGAGTCAAAAATCAAAAGTTTGAAAACACACATTCTCTATGTGAATTTATGCTGCCTCTTGCATTTAAAGCCCAAAACAATCATACTTTTAGCCGTACTGTAGTGGTATCCGTAATGCAATCCCACAAACGAAACAAGACATGCTCATGTTCTGCGCCATTTCAGGAGAAAGTGAGAAAAAGAAAAATACTGGAAATTTAAACAACACACTCACTGTAGACACATTGAATTGCTTAGAAACATTATTTTAAATGTTTCTGACTAGCTGGGAGTGATTTGGGTGACTTTTCAAACACAGTATTTGTAGACGTGTTTTTGATACAGTATGTGAGTTCCCAAAGTGCCCGACCTAGGGTTAGGGTTAGGGTTTCAATAAGAGCTAGACCTTTTCTTATGGATTTGCTGTGCTTTAGGAGGCTTTTGAAATGCAGGAAAAGTGTTGTTGGGTTGTTTCCTCGAGAAAAAAATATGGCCGTATTTTGCCATTTTTCTTAAGCCGCACGGCTGTCGCTCAAAAAGGGTCAAAAATCAAAAGTTTGAAAACACACATTCTGTATGTGAATTTATGCTGCCTCTTACATTTAAAGCCCAAAACAATCATACTTTTATCCGTACTGTAGTGGTATCCGTAATGCAATCCCACAAACGAAACAAGACATGCTCATGTTCTGCGCCATTTCAGGAGAAAGTGAGAAAAAGAAAAATACTGGAAATTTAAACAACACACTCACTGTAGACACATTGAATTGCTTAGAAACATTATTTTAAATGTTGCTGACTAGCTGGGAGTGATTTGGGTGACTTTTCAAACACAGTATTTGTAGACATGTTTTTGATACAGTATGTGAGTTCCCAAAGTGCCCGACCTAGGGTTAGGGTTAGGGTTTCAATAAGAGCTAGACCTTTTCTGATGGATTTGCTGTGCTTTAGGAGGCTTTTGAAATGCAGGAAAAGTGTTGTTGGGTTGTTTCCTCGAGAAAAAAATACGGCCGTATTTTGCCATTTTTCTTAAGCCGCACGGCTGTCGCTCAAAAAGGGTCAAAAATCAAAAGTTTGAAAACACACATTCTATATGTGAATTTATGCTGCCTCTTGCATTTAAAGCCCAAAACAATCATACTTTTATCCGTACTGTAGTGGTATCCGTAATGCAATCCCACAAACGAAACAAGACATGCTCATGTTCTGCGCCATTTCAGGAGAAAGTGAGAAAAAGAAAAATACTGGAAATTTAAACAACACACTCACTGTAGACACATTGAATTGCTTAGAAACATTATTTTAAATGTTGCTGATTAGCTGGGAGTGATTTGGGTGACTTTTCAAACACAGTATTTGTAGACGTGTTTTTGATACAGTATGTGAGTTCCCAAAGTGCCCGACCTAGGGTTAGGGTTAGGGTTTCAATAAGAGCTAGACCGTTTCTGATGCATTTGCTGTGCTTTAGGAGGCTTTTGAAATGCAGGAAAAGTGTTGTTGGGTTGTTTCCTCGAGAAAAAAATATGGCCGTATTTTGCCATTTTTCTTAAGCAGCGCGGCTGTCGCTCAAAAAGGGTCAAAAATCAAAAGTTTGAAAACACACATTCTGTATGTGAATTTATACTGCCTCTTGCATTTAAAGCCCAAAACAATCATACTTTTAGCCGTACTGTAGTGGTATCCGTAATGCAATCCCACAAACGAAACAAGACATGCTCATGTTCTGCGCCATTTCAGGAGAAAGTGAGAAAAAGAAAAATACTGGAAATTTAAACAACACACTCACTGTAGACACATTGAATTGCTTAGAAACATTATTTTAAATGTTTCTGACTAGCTGGGAGTGATTTGGGTGACTTTTCAAACACAGTATTTGTAGACGTGTTTTTGATACAGTATGTGAGTTCCCAAAGTGCCCGACCTAGGGTTAGGGTTAGGGTTTCAATAAGAGCTAGACCTTTTCTTATGGATTTGCTGTGCTTTAGGAGGCTTTTGAAATGCAGGAAAAGTGTTGTTGGGTTGTTTCCTCGAGAAAAAAATATGGCCGTATTTTGCCATTTTTCTTAAGCCGCACGGCTGTCGCTCAAAAAGGGTCAAAAATCAAAAGTTTGAAAACACACATTCTGTATGTGAATTTATGCTGCCTCTTGCATTTAAAGCCCAAAACAATCATACTTTTATCCGTACTGTAGTGGTATCCGTAATGCAATCCCACAAACGAAACAAGACATGCTCATGTTCTGCGCCATTTCAGGAGCAAGTGAGAAAAAGAAAAATACTGGAAATTTAAACAACACACTCACTGTAGACACATTGAATTGCTTAGAAACATTATTTTAAATGTTGCTGATTAGCTGGGAGTGATTTGGGTGACTTTTCAAACACAGTATTTGTAGACGTGTTTTTGATACAGTATGTGAGTTCCCAAAGTGCCCGACCTAGGGTTAGGTTAGGGTTTCAATAAGAGCTTGACCGTTTCTGATGCATTTGCTGTACGTTAGGAGGCTTTTGAAATGCAGGAAAAGTGTTGTTGGGTTGTTTCCTCGAGAAAAAAATATGGCCGTATTTTGCCATTTTTCTTAAGCCGCGCGGCTGTCTCTCAAAAAGGGTCAAAAATCAAAAGTTTGAAAACACACATTCTGTATGTGAATTAATGCTGCCTCTTGCATTTTAAGCCCAAAACAATCATACTTTTAGCTGTACTGTAGTGGTATCCGTAATGCAATCCCACAAACGAAACAAGACATGCTCATGTTCTGCGCCATTTCAGGAGAAAGTGAGAAAAAGAAAAATACTGGAAATTTAAACAACACACTCACTGTAGACACATTGAATTGCTTAGAAACATTATTTTAAATGTTTCTGACTAGCTGGGAGTGATTTGGGTGACTTTTCAAACACAGTATTTGTAGACATGTTTTTGATACAGTATGTGAGTTCCCAAAGTGTCCGACCTAGGGTTAGGGTTAGGGTTTCATTAAGAGCTAGACCTTTTCTGATGCATTTGCTGTGCTTTAGGAGGCTTTTGAAATGCAGGAAAAGTGTTGTTGGGTTGTTTCCTCGAGAAAAAAATATGGCCGTATTTTGCCATTTTTCTTAAGCCGCGCGGCTGTCGCTCAAAAAGGGTCAAAAATCAAAAGTTTGAAAACACACATTCTGTATGTGAATTTATGCTGCCTCTTGCATTTAAAGCCCAAAACAATCATACTTTTAGCTGTACTGTAGTGGTATCCGTAATGCAATCCCACAAACGAAACAAGACATGCTCATGTTCTGCGCCATTTCAGGAGAAAGTGAGAAAAAGAAAAATACTGGAAATTTAAACAACACACTCACTGTAGACACATTGAATTGCTTAGAAACATTATTTTAAATGTTTCTGACTAGCTGGGAGTGATTTGGGTGACTTTTCGAGCACAGTATTTGTAGACGTGTTTTTGATACAGTATGTGAGTTCCCAAAGTGCCCGACCTAGGGTTAGGGTTAGGGTTTCAGTAAGAGCTAGACCTTTTCTGATGCATTTGCTGTGCTTTAGGAGGCTTTTGAAATGCAGGAAAAGTGTTGTTGGGTTGTTTCCTCGAGAAAAAAATATGGCCGTATTTTGCCATTTTTCTTAAGCCGCGCGGCTGTCGCTCAAAAAGAGTCAAAAATCAAAAGTTTGAAAACACACATTCTCTATGTGAATTTATGCTGCCTCTTGCATTTAAAGCCCAAAACAATCATACTTTTAGCCGTACTGTAGTGGTATCCGTAATGCAATCCCACAAACGAAACAAGACATGCTCATGTTCTGCGCCATTTCAGGAGAAAGTGAGAAAAAGAAAAATACTGGAAATTTAAACAACACACTCACTGTAGACACATTGAATTGCTTAGAAACATTATTTTAAATGTTTCTGACTAGCTGGGAGTGATTTGGGTGACTTTTCAAACACAGTATTTGTAGACGTGTTTTTGATACAGTATGTGAGTTCCCAAAGTGCCCGACCTAGGGTTAGGGTTAGGGTTTCAATAAGAGCTAGACCTTTTCTTATGGATTTGCTGTGCTTTAGGAGGCTTTTGAAATGCAGGAAAAGTGTTGTTGGGTTGTTTCCTCGAGAAAAAAATATGGCCGTATTTTGCCATTTTTCTTAAGCCGCACGGCTGTCGCTCAAAAAGGGTCAAAAATCAAAAGTTTGAAAACACACATTCTGTATGTGAATTTATGCTGCCTCTTACATTTAAAGCCCAAAACAATCATACTTTTAGCCGTACTGTAGTGGTATCCGTAATGCAATCCCACAAACGAAACAAGACATGCTCATGTTCTGCGCCATTTCAGGAGAAAGTGAGAAAAAGAAAAATACTGGAAATTTAAACAACACACTCACTGTAGACACATTGAATTGCTTAGAAACATTATTTTAAATGTTGCTGACTAGCTGGGAGTGATTTGGGTGACTTTTCAAACACAGTATTTGTAGACATGTTTTTGATACAGTATGTGAGTTCCCAAAGTGCCCGACCTAGGGTTAGGGTTAGGGTTTCAATAAGAGCTAGACCTTTTCTGATGGATTTGCTGTGCTTTAGGAGGCTTTTGAAATGCAGGAAAAGTGTTGTTGGGTTGTTTCCTCGAGAAAAAAATACGGCCGTATTTTGCCATTTTTCTTAAGCCGCACGGCTGTCGCTCAAAAAGGGTCAAAAATCAAAAGTTTGAAAACACACATTCTATATGTGAATTTATGCTGCCTCTTGCATTTAAAGCCCAAAACAATCATACTTTTATCCGTACTGTAGTGGTATCCGTAATGCAATCCCACAAACGAAACAAGACATGCTCATGTTCTGCGCCATTTCAGGAGAAAGTGAGAAAAAGAAAAATACTGGAAATTTAAACAACACACTCACTGTAGACACATTGAATTGCTTAGAAACATTATTTTAAATGTTGCTGATTAGCTGGGAGTGATTTGGGTGACTTTTCAAACACAGTATTTGTAGACGTGTTTTTGATACAGTATGTGAGTTCCCAAAGTGCCCGACCTAGGGTTAGGGTTAGGGTTTCAATAAGAGCTAGACCGTTTCTGATGCATTTGCTGTGCTTTAGGAGGCTTTTGAAATGCAGGAAAAGTGTTGTTGGGTTGTTTCCTCGAGAAAAAAATATGGCCGTATTTTGCCATTTTTCTTAAGCAGCGCGGCTGTCGCTCAAAAAGGGTCAAAAATCAAAAGTTTGAAAACACACATTCTGTATGTGAATTTATACTGCCTCTTGCATTTAAAGCCCAAAACAATCATACTTTAAGCCGTACTGTAGTGGAATCCGTAATGCAATCCCACAAACGAAACAAGACATGCTCATGTTCTGCGCCATTTCAGGAGAAAGTGAGAAAAAGAAAAATACTGGAAATTTAAACAACACACTCACTGTAGACACATTGAATTGCTTAGAAACATTATTTTAAATGTTTCTGACTAGCTGGGAGTGATTTGGGTGACTTTTCAAACACAGTATTTGTAGACGTGTTTTTGATACAGTATGTGAGTTCCCAAAGTGCCCGACCTAGGGTTAGGGTTAGGGTTTCAATAAGAGCTAGACCTTTTCTTATGGATTTGCTGTGCTTTAGGAGGCTTTTGAAATGCAGGAAAAGTGTTGTTGGGTTGTTTCCTCGAGAAAAAAATATGGCCGTATTTTGCCATTTTTCTTAAGCCGCACGGCTGTCGCTCAAAAAGGGTCAAAAATCAAAAGTTTGAAAACACACATTCTGTATGTGAATTTATGCTGCCTCTTGCATTTAAAGCCCAAAACAATCATACTTTTATCCGTACTGTAGTGGTATCCGTAATGCAATCCCACAAACGAAACAAGACATGCTCATGTTCTGCGCCATTTCAGGAGCAAGTGAGAAAAAGAAAAATACTGGAAATTTAAACAACACACTCACTGTAGACACATTGAATTGCTTAGAAACATTATTTTAAATGTTGCTGATTAGCTGGGAGTGATTTGGGTGACTTTTCAAACACAGTATTTGTAGACGTGTTTTTGATACAGTATGTGAGTTCCCAAAGTGCCCGACCTAGGGTTAGGTTAGGGTTTCAATAAGAGCTAGACCTTTTCTGATGCATTTGCTGTGCTTTAGGAGGCTTTTGAAATGCAGGAAAAGTGTTGTTGGGTTGTTTCCTCGAGAAAAAAATATGGCCGTATTTTGCCATTTTTCTTAAGCCGCGCGGCTGTCGCTCAAAAAGGGTCAAAAATCAAAAGTTTGAAAACACACATTCTGTATGTGAATTAATGCTGCCTCTTGCATTTTAAGCCCAAAACAATCATACTTTTAGCTGTACTGTAGTGGTATCCGTAATGCAATCCCACAAACGAAACAAGACATGCTCATGTTCTGCGCCATTTCAGGAGAAAGTGAGAAAAAGAAAAATACTGGAAATTTAAACAACACACTCACTGTAGACACATTGAATTGCTTAGAAACATTATTTTAAATGTTTCTGACTAGCTGGGAGTGAATTGGGTGACTTTTCAAACAGCATTTGTAGACGTGTTTTTGATACAGTATGTGAGTTCCCAAAGTGCCCGACCTAGGGTTAGGGTTAGGGTTTCAATAAGAGCTAGACCTTTTCTGATGCATTTGCTGTGCTTTAGGAGGCTTTTGAAATGCAGGAAAAGTGTTGTTGGGTTGTTTCCTCGAGAAAAAAATATGGCCGTATTTTGCCATTTTTCTTAAGCCGCGCGGCTGTCGCTCAAAAAGGGTCAAAAATCAAAAGTTTGAAAACACACATTCTGTATGTGAATTTATGCTGCCTCTTGCATTTAAAGCCCAAAACAATCATACTTTTAGCCGTACTGTAGTGGTATCCGTAATGCAATCCCACAAACGAAACAAGACATGCTCATGTTCTGCGCCATTTCAGGAGAAAGTGAGAAAAAGAAAAATACTGGAAATTTAAACAACACACTCACTGTAGACACATTGAATTGCTTAGAAACATTATTTTAAATGTTTCTGACTAGCTGGGAGTGATTTGGGTGACTTTTCAAACACAGTATTTGTAGACATGTTTTTGATACAGTATGTGAGTTCCCAAAGTGCCCGACCTAGGGTTAGGGTTAGGGTTTCAGTAAGAGCTAGACCTTTTCTGATGCATTTGCTGTGCTTTAGGAGGCTTTTGAAATGCAGGAAAAGTGTTGTTGGGTTGTTTCCTCGGGAAAAAAATATGGCCGTATTTTGCCATTTTTCTTAAGCAGCGCGGCTGTCGCTCAAAAAGGGTCAAAAATCAAAAGTTTGAAAACACACATTCTGTATGTGAATTTATGCTGCCTCTTGCATTTAAAGCCCAAAACAATCATACTTTTAGCCATACTGTAGTGGTATCCGTAATGCAATCCCACAAACGAAACAAGACATGCTCATGTTCTGCGCCAATTTAGGAGAAAGTGAGAAAAAGAAAAATACTGGAAATTTAAACAACACACTCACTGTAGACACATTGAATTGCTTAGAAACATTATTTTAAATGTTTCTGACTAGCTGGGAGTGATTTGGGTGACTTTTCAAACACAGTATTTGTAGACGTGTTTTTGATACAGTATGTGAGTTCCCAAAGTGCCCGACCTAGGGTTAGGGTTAGGGTTTCAATAAGAGCTAGACCTTTTCTTATGGATTTGCTGTGCTTTAGGAGGCTTTTGAAATGCAGGAAAAGTGTTGTTGGGTTGTTTCCTCGAGAAAAAAATATGGCCGTATTTTGCCATTTTTCTTAAGCCGCACGGCTGTCGCTCAAAAAGGGTCAAAAATCAAAAGTTTGAAAACACACATTCTGTATGTGAATTTATGCTGCCTCTTACATTTAAAGCCCAAAACAATCATACTTTTATCCGTACTGTAGTGGTATCCGTAATGCAATCCCACAAACGAAACAAGACATGCTCATGTTCTGCGCCATTTCAGGAGAAAGTGAGAAAAAGAAAAATACTGGAAATTTAAACAACACACTCACTGTAGACACATTGAATTGCTTAGAAACATTATTTTAAATGTTGCTGACTAGCTGGGAGTGATTTGGGTGACTTTTCAAACACAGTATTTGTAGACATGTTTTTGATACAGTATGTGAGTTCCCAAAGTGCCCGACCTAGGGTTAGGGTTAGGGTTTCAATAAGAGCTAGACCGTTTCTGATGCATTTGCTGTACGTTAGGAGGCTTTGAAATGCAGGAAAAGTGTTGTTGGGTTGTTTCCTCGAGAAAAAAATATGGCCGTATTTTGCCATTTTTCTTAAGCCGCGCGGCTGTCGCTCAAAAAGGGTCAAAAATCAAAAGTTTGAAAACACACATTCTGTATGTGAATTAATGCTGCCTCTTGCATTTTAAGCCCAAAACAATCATACTTTTAGCTGTACTGTAGTGGTATCCGTAATGCAATCCCACAAACGAAACAAGACATGCTCATGTTCTGCGCCATTTCAGGAGAAAGTGAGAAAAAGAAAAATACTGGAAATTTAAACAACACACTCACTGTAGACACATTGAATTGCTTAGAAACATTATTTTAAATGTTGCTGATTAGCTGGGAGTGATTTGGGTGACTTTTCAAACACAGTATTTGTAGACGTGTTTTTGATACAGTATGTGAGTTCCCAAAGTGCCCGACCTAGGGTTAGGGTTAAGGTTTCAATAAGAGCTAGACCGTTTCTGATGCATTTGCTGTGCTTTAGGAGGCTTTTGAAATGCAGGAAAAGTGTTGTTGGGTTGTTTCCTCGAGAAAAAAATATGGCCGTATTTTGCCATTTTTCTTAAGCAGCGCGGCTGTCGCTCAAAAAGGGTCAAAAATCAAAAGTTTGAAAACACACATTCTGTATGTGAATTAATGCTGCCTCTTGCATTTTAAGCCCAAAACAATCATACTTTTAGCTGTACTGTAGTGGTATCCGTAATGCAATCCCACAAACGAAACAAGACATGCTCATGTTCTGCGCCATTTCAGGAGAAAGTGAGAAAAAGAAAAATACTGGAAATTTAAACAACACACTCACTGTAGACACATTGAATTGCTTAGAAACATTATTTTAAATGTTTCTGACTAGCTGGGAGTGATTTGGGTGACTTTTCAAACACAGTATTTGTAGACATGTTTTTGATACAGTATGTGAGTTCCCAAAGTGTCCGACCTAGGGTTAGGGTTAGGGTTTCAGTAAGAGCTAGACCTTTTCTGATGCATTTGCTGTGCTTTAGGAGGCTTTTGAAATGCAGGAAAAGTGTTGTTGGGTTGTTTCCTCGAGAAAAAAATATGGCCGTATTTTGCCATTTTTCTTAAGCCGCGCGGCTGTCGCTCAAAAAGGGTCAAAAATCAAAAGTTTGAAAACACACATTCTGTATGTGAATTAATGCTGCCTCTTGCATTTTAAGCCCAAAACAATCATACTTTTAGCTGTACTGTAGTGGTATCCGTAATGCAATCCCACAAACGAAACAAGACATGCTCATGTTCTGCGCCATTTCAGGAGAAAGTGAGAAAAAGAAAAATACTGGAAATTTAAACAACACACTCACTGTAGACACATTGAATGTTTCTGACTAGCTGGGAGTGATTTGGGTGACTTTTCAAACACAGTATTTGTAGACATGTTTTTGATACAGTATGTGAGTTCCCAAAGTGCCCGACCTAGGGTTAGGGTTAGGGTTTCAGTAAGAGCTAGACCTTTTCTGATGCATTTGCTGTGCTTTAGGAGGCTTTTGAAATGCAGGAAAAGTGTTGTTGGGTTGTTTCCTCGAGAAAAAAAAATGGCCGTATTTTGCCATTTGTCTTAAGCCGCGCGGCTGTCGCTCAAAAAGGGTCAAAAATCAAAAGTTTGAAAACACACATTCTGTATGTGAATTTATGCTGCCTCTTGCATTTAAGGCCCAAAACAATCCTACTTTTAGTTGTACTGTAGTGGTATCCGTAATGCAATCCCACAAACGAAACAAGACATGCTCATGTTCTGCGCCATTTCAGGAGAAAGTGAGAAAAAGAAAAATACTGGAAATTTAAACAACACACTCACTGTAGACACATTGAATTGCTTAGAAACATTATTTTAAATGTTTCTGACTAGCTGGGAGTGATTTGGGTGACAATTCGAGCACAGTATTTGTAGACGTGTTTTTGATACAGTATGTGAGATCCCAAAGTGCCCGACCTAGGGTTAGGGTTAGGGTTTCAATAAGAGCTAGACCTTTTCTGATGCATTTGCTGTGCTTTAGGAGGCTTTTGAAATGCAGGAAAAGTGTTGTTGGGTTGTTTCCTCGAGAAAAAAATATGGCCGTATTTTGCCATTTTTCTTAAGCCGCGCGGCTGTCGCTCAAAAAGGGTCAAAAATCAAAAGTTTGAAAACAAACATTCTGTATGTGAATTAATGCTGCCTCTTGCATTTTAAGCCCAAAACAATCCTACTTTTAGCTGTACTGTAGTGGTATCCGTAATGCAATCCCACAAACGAAACAAGACATGCTCATGTTCTGCGCCATTTCAGGAGAAAGTGAGAAAAAGAAAAATACTGGAAATTTAAACAACACACTCACTGTAGACACATTGAATTGCTTAGAAACATTATTTTAAATGTTTCTGACTAGCTGGGAGTGAATTGGGTGACTTTTCAAACAGCATTTGTAGACGTGTTTTTGATACAGTATGTGAGTTCCCAAAGTGCCCGACCTAGGGTTAGGGTTAGGGTTTCAATAAGAGCTAGACCTTTTCTGATGCATTTGCTGTGCTTTAGGAGGCTTTTGAAATGCAGGAAAAGTGTTGTTGGGTTGTTTCCTCGAGAAAAAAATATGGCCGTATTTTGCCATTTTTCTTAAGCCGCGCGGCTGTCGCTCAAAAAGGGTCAAAAATCAAAAGTTTGAAAACACACATTCTGTATGTGAATTTATGCTGCCTCTTGCATTTAAAGCCCAAAACAATCATACTTTTAGCTGTACTGTAGTGGTATCCGTAATGCAATCCCACAAACGAAACAAGACATGCTCATGTTCTGCGCCATTTCAGGAGAAAGTGAGAAAAAGAAAAATACTGGAAATTTAAACAACACACTCACTGTAGACACATTGAATTGCTTAGAAACATTATTTTAAATGTTTCTGACTAGCTGGGAGTGATTTGGGTGACTTTTCAAACACAGTATTTGTAGACGTGTTTTTGATACAGTATGTGAGTTCCCAAAGTGCCCGACCTAGGGTTAGGGTTAGGGTTTCAATAAGAGCTAGACCTTTTCTTATGGATTTGCTGTGCTTTAGGAGGCTTTTGAAATGCAGGAAAAGTGTTGTTGGGTTGTTTCCTCGAGAAAAAAATATGGCCGTATTTTGCCATTTTTCTTAAGCCGCACGGCTGTCGCTCAAAAAGGGTCAAAAATCAAAAGTTTGAAAACACACATTCTGTATGTGAATTTATGCTGCCTCTTACATTTAAAGCCCAAAACAATCATACTTTTATCCGTAATGCAATCCCACAAACGAAACAAGACATGCTCATGTTCTGCGCCATTTCAGGAGAAAGTGAGAAAAAGAAAAATACTGGAAATTTAAACAACACACTCACTGTAGACACATTGAATTGCTTAGAAACATTATTTTAAATGTTTCTGACTAGCTGGGAGTGATTTGGGTGACTTTTCAAACACAGTATTTGTAGACATGTTTTTGATACAGTATGTGAGTTCCCAAAGTGCCCGACCTAGGGTTAGGGTTAGGGTTTCAGTAAGAGCTAGACCTTTTCTGATGCATTTGCTGTGCTTTAGGAGGCTTTTGAAATGCAGGAAAAGTGTTGTTGGGTTGTTTCCTCGGGAAAAAAATATGGCCGTATTTTGCCATTTTTCTTAAGCAGCGCGGCTGTCGCTCAAAAAGGGTCAAAAATCAAAAGTTTGAAAACACACATTCTGTATGTGAATTTATGCTGCCTCTTGCATTTAAAGCCCAAAACAATCATACTTTTAGCCATACTGTAGTGGTATCCGTAATGCAATCCCACAAACGAAACAAGACATGCTCATGTTCTGCGCCATTTCAGGAGAA
This sequence comes from Lepisosteus oculatus, assembly GCF_040954835.1. NCBI lineage: Eukaryota > Metazoa > Chordata > Actinopteri > Semionotiformes > Lepisosteidae > Lepisosteus > Lepisosteus oculatus. The sequence goes on from NC_090707.1 coordinate 14,049,135, forward strand.
AGTGAGAAAAAGAAAAATACTGGAAATTTAAACAACACACTCACTGTAGACACATTGAATTGCTTAGAAACATTATTTTAAATGTTTCTGACTAGCTGGGAGTGATTTGGGTGACTTTTCAAACACAGTATTTGTAGACATGTTTTTGATACAGTATGTGAGTTCCCAAAGTGCCCGACCTAGGGTTAGGGTTAGGGTTTCAATAAGAGCTAGTCCTTTTCTGATGCATTTGCTGTACTTTAGGAGGCTTTTGAAATGCAGGAAAAGTGTTGTTGGGTTGTTTCCTCGAGAAAAAAATATGGCCGTATTTTGCCATTTTTCTTAAGCCGCGCGGCTGTCGCTCAAAAAGGGTCAAAAATCAAAAGTTTGAAAACACACATTCTGTATGTGAATTTATGCTGCCTCTTGCATTTAAAGCCCAAAACAATCATACTTTTAGCCGTACTGTAGTGGTATCCGTAATGCAATCCCACAAACGAAACAAGACATGCTCATGTTCTGCGCCATTTCAGGAGAAAGTGAGAAAAAGAAAAATACTGGAAATTTAAACAACACACTCACTGTAGACACATTGAATGTTTCTGACTAGCTGGGAGTGATTTGGGTGACTTTTCAAACACAGTATTTGTAGACATGTTTTTGATACAGTATGTGAGTTCCCAAAGTGCCCGACCTAGGGTTAGGGTTAGGGTTTCAGTAAGAGCTAGACCTTTTCTGATGCATTTGCTGTGCTTTAGGAGGCTTTTGAAATGCAGGAAAAGTGTTGTTGGGTTGTTTCCTCGAGAAAAAAAAATGGCCGTATTTTGCCATTTGTCTTAAGCCGCGCGGCTGTCGCTCAAAAAGGGTCAAAAATCAAAAGTTTGAAAACACACATTCTGTATGTGAATTTATGCTGCCTCTTGCATTTAAGGCCCAAAACAATCCTACTTTTAGCTGTACTGTAGTGGTATCCGTAATGCAATCCCACAAACGAAACAAGACATGCTCATGTTCTGCGCCATTTCAGGAGAAAGTGAGAAAAAGAAAAATACTGGAAATTTAAACAACACACTCACTGTAGACACATTGAATTGCTTAGAAACATTATTTTAAATGTTTCTGACTAGCTGGGAGTGAATTGGGTGACTTTTCAAACAGCATTTGTAGACGTGTTTTTGATACAGTATGTGAGTTCCCAAAGTGCCCGACCTAGGGTTAGGGTTAGGGTTTCAATAAGAGCTAGACCTTTTCTGATGCATTTGCTGTGCTTTAGGAGGCTTTTGAAATGCAGGAAAAGTGTTGTTGGGTTGTTTCCTCGAGAAAAAAATATGGCCGTATTTTGCCATTTTTCTTAAGCCGCGCGGCTGTCGCTCAAAAAGGGTCAAAAATCAAAAGTTTGAAAACACACATTCTGTATGTGAATTTATGCTGCCTCTTACATTTAAAGCCCAAAACAATCATACTTTTAGCCGTACTGTAGTGGTATCCGTAATGCAATCCCACAAACGAAACAAGACATGCTCATGTTCTGCGCCATTTCAGGAGAAAGTGAGAAAAAGAAAAATACTGGAAATTTAAACAACACACTCACTGTAGACACATTGAATTGCTTAGAAACATTATTTTAAATGTTTCTGACTAGCTGGGAGTGATTTGGGTGACTTTTCAAACACAGTATTTGTAGACATGTTTTTGATACAGTATGTGAGTTCCCAAAGTGCCCGACCTAGGGTTAGGGTTAGGGTTTCAGTAAGAGCTAGACCTTTTCTGATGCATTTGCTGTACTTTAGGAGGCTTTTGAAATGCAGGAAAAGTGTTGTTGGGTTGTTTCCTCGGGAAAAAAATATGGCCGTATTTTGCCATTTTTCTTAAGCAGCGCGGCTGTCGCTCAAAAAGGGTCAAAAATCAAAAGTTTGAAAACACACATTCTGTATGTGAATTTATGCTGCCTCTTGCATTTAAAGCCCAAAACAATCATACTTTTAGCCATACTGTAGTGGTATCCGTAATGCAATCCCACAAACGAAACAAGACATGCTCATGTTCTGCGCCATTTCAGGAGAAAGTGAGAAAAAGAAAAATACTGGAAATTTAAACAACACACTCACTGTAGACACATTGAATTGCTTAGAAACATTATTTTAAATGTTTCTGACTAGCTGGGAGTGATTTGGGTGACTTTTCAAACACAGTATTTGTAGACATGTTTTTGATACAGTATGTGAGTTCCCAAAGTGCCCGACCTAGGGTTAGGGTTAGGGTTTCAATAAGAGCTAGTCCTTTTCTGATGCATTTGCTGTACTTTAGGAGGCTTTTGAAATGCAGGAAAAGTGTTGTTGGGTTGTTTCCTCGAGAAAAAAATATGGCCGTATTTTGCCATTTTTCTTAAGCCGCGCGGCTGTCGCTCAAAAAGGGTCAAAAATCAAAAGTTTGAAAACACACATTCTGTATGTGAATTTATGCTGCCTCTTGCATTTAAAGCCCAAAACAATCATACTTTTAGCCGTACTGTAGTGGTATCCGTAATGCAATCCCACAAACGAAACAAGACATGCTCATGTTCTGCGCCATTTCAGGAGAAAGTGAGAAAAAGAAAAATACTGGAAATTTAAACAACACACTCACTGTAGACACATTGAATTGCTTAGAAACATTATTTTAAATGTTTCTGACTAGCTGGGAGTGATTTGGGTGACTTTTCAAACACAGTATTTGTAGACATGTTTTTGATACAGTATGTGAGTTCCCAAAGTGCCCGACCTAGGGTTAGGGTTAGGGTTTCAGTAAGAGCTAGACCTTTTCTGATGCATTTGCTGTGCTTTAGGAGGCTTTTGAAATGCAGGAAAAGTGTTGTTGGGTTGTTTCCTCGGGAAAAAAATATGGCCGTATTTTGCCATTTTTCTTAAGCAGCGCGGCTGTCGCTCAAAAAGGGTCAAAAATCAAAAGTTTGAAAACACACATTCTGTATGTGAATTTATGCTGCCTCTTGCATTTAAAGCCCAAAACAATCATACTTTTAGCCATACTGTAGTGGTATCCGTAATGCAATCCCACAAACGAAACAAGACATGCTCATGTTCTGCGCCATTTCAGGAGAAAGTGAGAAAAAGAAAAATACTAGAAATTTAAACAACACACTCACTGTAGACACATTGAATTGCTTAGAAACATTATTTTAAATGTTTCTGACTAGCTGGGAGTGATTTGGGTGACTTTTCAAACACAGTATTTGTAGACGTGTTTTTGATACAGTATGTGAGTTCCCAAAGTGCCCGACCTAGGGTTAGGGTTAGGGTTTCAATAAGAGCTAGACCTTTTCTTATGGATTTGCTGTGCCTTAGGAGGCTTTTGAAATGCAGGAAAAGTGTTGTTGGGTTGTTTCCTCGAGAAAAAAATATGGCCGTATTTTGCCATTTTTCTTAAGCCGCACGGCTGTCGCTCAAAAAGGGTCAAAAATCAAAAGTTTGAAAACACACATTCTGTATGTGAATTTATGCTGCCTCTTGCATTATAAGCCCAAAACAATCATACTTTTAGCCGTACTGTAGTGGTATCCGTAATGCAATCCCACAAACGAAACAAGACATGCTCATGTTCTGCGCCATTTCAGGAGAAAGTGAGAAATAGAAAAATACTGGAAATTTAAACAACACACTCACTGTAGACACATTGCATTGCTTAGAAACATTATTTTAAATGTTTCTGACTAGCTGGGAGTGATTTGGGTGACTTTTCAAACACAGTATTTGTAGACGTGTTTTTGATACAGTATGTGAGTTCCCAAAGTGCCCGACCTAGGGTTAGGGTTAGGGTTTCAATAAGAGCTAGACCTTTTCTGATGCATTTGCTGTACTTTAGGAGGCTTTTGAAATGCAGGAAAAGTGTTGTTGGGTTGTTTCCTCGAGAAAAAAATATGGCCGTATTTTGCCATTTTTCTTAAGCAGCGCGGCTGTCGCTCAAAAAGGGTCAAAAATCAAAAGTTTGAAAACACACATTCTGTATGTGAATTTATACTGCCTCTTGCATTTAAAGCCCAAAACAATCATACTTTTAGCCGTACTGTAGTGGTATCCGTAATGCAATCCCACAAACGAAACAAGACATGCTCATGTTCTGCGCCATTTCAGGAGAAAGTGAGAAAAAGAAAAATACTGGAAATTTAAACAACACACTCACTGTAGACACATTGAATTGCTTAGAAACATTATTTTAAATGTTGCTGATTAGCTGGGAGTGATTTGGGTGACTTTTCAAACACAGTATTTGTAGACGTGTTTTTGATACAGTATGTGAGTTCCCAAAGTGCCCGACCTAGGGTTAGGGTTAGGGTTTCAATAAGAGCTAGACCGTTTCTGATGCATTTGCTGTGCTTTAGGAGGCTTTTGAAATGCAGGAAAAGTGTTGTTGGGTTGTTTCCTCGAGAAAAAAATATGGCCGTATTTTGCCATTTTTGTTAAGCAGCGCGGCTGTCGCTCAAAAAGGGTCAAAAATCAAAAGTTTGAAAACACACATTCTGTATGTGAATTTATACTGCCTCTTGCATTTAAAGCCCAAAACAATCATACTTTTAGCCGTACTGTAGTGGTATCCGTAATGCAATCCCACAAACGAAACAAGACATGCTCATGTTCTGCGCCATTTCAGGAGAAAGTGAGAAAAAGAAAAATACTGGAAATTTAAACAACACACTCACTGTAGACACATTGAATTGCTTAGAAACATTATTTTAAATGTTGCTGACTAGCTGGGAGTGATTTGGGTGACTTTTCAAACACAGTATTTGTAGACATGTTTTTGATACAGTATGTGAGTTCCCAAAGTGCCCGACCTAGGGTTAGGGTTAGGGTTTCAATAAGAGCTAGACCTTTTCTTATGGATTTGCTGTGCTTTAGGAGGCTTTTGAAATGCAGGAAAAGTGTTGTTGGGTTGTTTCCTCGAGAAAAAAATATGGCCGTATTTTGCCATTTTTCTTAAGCCGCACGGCTGTCGCTCAAAAAGGGTCAAAAATCAAAAGTTTGAAAACACACATTCTGTATGTGAATTTATGCTGCCTCTTACATTTAAAGCCCAAAACAATCATACTTTTAGCCGTACTGTAGTGGTATCCGTAATGCAATCCCACAAACAAAACAAGACATGCTCATGTTCTGCGCCATTTCAGGAGAAAGTGAGAAAAAGAAAAATACTGGAAATTTAAAAAACACACTCACTGTAGACACATTGAATTGCTTAGAAACATTATTTTAAATGTTGCTGACTAGCTGGGAGTGATTTGGGTGACTTTTCAAACACAGTATTTGTAGACATGTTTTTGATACAGTATGTGAGTTCCCAAAGCGCCCGACCTAGGGTTAGGGTTAGGGTTTCAATAAGAGCTAGACCTTTTCTGATGCATTTGCTGTACTTTAGGAGGCTTTTGAAATGCAGGAAAAGTGTTGTTGGGTTGTTTCCTCGAGAAAAAAATATGGCCGTATTTTGCCATTTTTCTTAAGCCGCGCGGCTGTCGCTCAAAAAGGGTCAAAAATCAAAAGTTTGAAAACACACATTCTGTATGTGAATTTATGCTGCCTCTTGCATTTAAAGCCCAAAACAATCATACTTTTAGCCGTACTGTAGTGGTATCCGTAATGCAATCCCACAAACGAAACAAGACATGCTCATGTTCTGCGCCATTTCAGGAGAAAGTGAGAAATAGAAAAATACTGGAAATTTAAACAACACACTCACTGTAGACACATTGCATTGCTTAGAAACATTATTTTAAATGTTTCTGACTAGCTGGGAGTGATTTGGGTGACTTTTCAAACACAGTATTTGTAGACATGTTTTTGATACAGTATGTGAGTTCCCAAAGCGCCCGACCTAGGGTTAGGGTTAGGGTTCCAATAAGAGCTAGACCTTTTCTGATGCATTTGCTGTACTTTAGGAGGCTTTTGAAATGCAGGAAAAGTGTTGTTGGGTTGTTTCCTCGAGAAAAAAATATGGCCGTATTTTGCCATTTTTCTTAAGCCGCGCGGCTGTCGCTCAAAAAGGGTCAAAAATCAAAAGTTTGAAAACACACATTCTGTATGTGAATTTATGCTGCCTCTTGCATTATAAGCCCAAAACAATCATACTTTTAGCCGTACTGTAGTGGTATCCGTAATGCAATCCCACAAACGAAACAAGACATGCTCATGTTCTGCGCCATTTCAGGAGAAAGTGAGAAATAGAAAAATACTGGAAATTTAAACAACACACTCACTGTAGACACATTGCATTGCTTAGAAACATTATTTTAAATGTTTCTGACTAGCTGGGAGTGATTTGGGTGACTTTTCAAACACAGTATTTGTAGACGTGTTTTTGATACAGTATGTGAGTTCCCAAAGTGCCCGACCTAGGGTTAGGGTTAGGGTTTCAATAAGAGCTAGACCTTTTCTGATGCATTTGCTGTGCTTTAGGAGGCTTTTGAAATGCAGGAAAAGTGTTGTTGGGTTGTTTCCTCGAGAAAAAAATATGGCCGTATTTTGCCATTTTTCTTAAGCAGCGCGGCTGTCGCTCAAAAAGGGTCAAAAATCAAAAGTTTGAAAACACACATTCTGTATGTGAATTTATACTGCCTCTTGCATTTAAAGCCCAAAACAATCATACTTTTAGCCGTACTGTAGTGGTATCCGTAATGCAATCCCACAAACGAAACAAGACATGCTCATGTTCTGCGCCATTTCAGGAGAAAGTGAGAAAAAGAAAAATACTGGAAATTTAAACAACACACTCACTGTAGACACATTGAATTGCTTAGAAACATTATTTTAAATGTTGCTGACTAGCTGGGAGTGATTTGGGTGACTTTTCAAACACAGTATTTGTAGACATGTTTTTGATACAGTATGTGAGTTCCCAAAGTGCCCGACCTAGGGTTAGGGTTAGGGTTTCAATAAGAGCTAGACCTTTTCTTATGGATTTGCTGTGCTTTAGGAGGCTTTTGAAATGCAGGAAAAGTGTTGTTGGGTTGTTTCCTCGAGAAAAAAATATGGCCGTATTTTGCCATTTTTCTTAAGCCGCACGGCTGTCGCTCAAAAAGGGTCAAAAATCAAAAGTTTGAAAACACACATTCTGTATGTGAATTTATGCTGCCTCTTACATTTAAAGCCCAAAACAATCATACTTTTAGCCGTACTGTAGTGGTATCCGTAATGCAATCCCACAAACAAAACAAGACATGCTCATGTTCTGCGCCATTTCAGGAGAAAGTGAGAAAAAGAAAAATACTGGAAATTTAAACAACACACTCACTGTAGACACATTGAATTGCGTAGAAACATTATTTTAAATGTTGCTGACTAGCTGGGAGTGATTTGGGTGACTTTTCAAACACAGTATTTGTAGACATGTTTTTGATACAGTATGTGAGTTCCCAAAGCGCCCGACCTAGGGTTAGGGTTAGGGTTTCAATAAGAGCTAGACCTTTTCTGATGCATTTGCTGTACTTTAGGAGGCTTTTGAAATGCAGGAAAAGTGTTGTTGGGTTGTTTCCTCGAGAAAAAAATATGGCCGTATTTTGCCATTTTTCTTAAGCCGCGCGGCTGTCGCTCAAAAAGGGTCAAAAATCAAAAGTTTGAAAACACACATTCTGTATGTGAATTTATGCTGCCTCTTGCATTTAAAGCCCAAAACAATCATACTTTTAGCCGTACTGTAGTGGTATCCGTAATGCAATCCCACAAACGAAACAAGACATGCTCATGTTCTGCGCCATTTCAGGAGAAAGTGAGAAAAAGAAAAATACTGGAAATTTAAACAACACACTCACTGTAGACACATTGAATTGCTTAGAAACATTATTTTAAATGTTTCTGACTAGCTGGGAGTGATTTGGGTGACTTTTCAAACACAGTATTTGTAGACATGTTTTTGATACAGTATGTGAGTTCCCAAAGTGCCCGACCTAGGGTTAGGGTTAGGGTTTCAGTAAGAGCTAGACCTTTTCTGATGCATTTGCTGTGCTTTAGGAGGCTTTTGAAATGCAGGAAAAGTGTTGTTGGGTTGTTTCCTCGGGAAAAAAATATGGCCGTATTTTGCCATTTTTCTTAAGCAGCGCGGCTGTCGCTCAAAAAGGGTCAAAAATCAAAAGTTTGAAAACACACATTCTGTATGTGAATTTATGCTGCCTCTTGCATTTAAAGCCCAAAACAATCATACTTTTAGCCATACTGTAGTGGTATCCGTAATGCAATCCCACAAACGAAACAAGACATGCTCATGTTCTGCGCCATTTCAGGAGAAAGTGAGAAAAAGAAAAATACTGGAAATTTAAACAACACACTCACTGTAGACACATTGAATTGCTTAGAAACATTATTTTAAATGTTTCTGACTAGCTGGGAGTGATTTGGGTGACTTTTCAAACACAGTATTTGTAGACATGTTTTTGATACAGTATGTGAGTTCCCAAAGTGCCCGACCTAGGGTTAGGGTTAGGGTTTCAATAAGAGCTAGTCCTTTTCTGATGCATTTGCTGTACTTTAGGAGGCTTTTGAAATGCAGGAAAAGTGTTGTTGGGTTGTTTCCTCGAGAAAAAAATATGGCCGTATTTTGCCATTTTTCTTAAGCCGCGCGGCTGTCGCTCAAAAAGGGTCAAAAATCAAAAGTTTGAAAACACACATTCTGTATGTGAATTTATGCTGCCTCTTGCATTTAAAGCCCAAAACAATCATACTTTTAGCCGTACTGTAGTGGTATCCGTAATGCAATCCCACAAACGAAACAAGACATGCTCATGTTCTGCGCCATTTCAGGAGAAAGTGAGAAAAAGAAAAATACTGGAAATTTAAACAACACACTCACTGTAGACACATTGAATTGCTTAGAAACATTATTTTAAATGTTTCTGACTAGCTGGGAGTGATTTGGGTGACTTTTCAAACACAGTATTTGTAGACATGTTTTTGATACAGTATGTGAGTTCCCAAAGTGCCCGACCTAGGGTTAGGGTTAGGGTTTCAGTAAGAGCTAGACCTTTTCTGATGCATTTGCTGTGCTTTAGGAGGCTTTTGAAATGCAGGAAAAGTGTTGTTGGGTTGTTTCCTCGGGAAAAAAATATGGCCGTATTTTGCCATTTTTCTTAAGCAGCGCGGCTGTCGCTCAAAAAGGGTCAAAAATCAAAAGTTTGAAAACACACATTCTGTATGTGAATTTATGCTGCCTCTTGCATTTAAAGCCCAAAACAATCATACTTTTAGCCATACTGTAGTGGTATCCGTAATGCAATCCCACAAACGAAACAAGACATGCTCATGTTCTGCGCCATTTCAGGAGAAAGTGAGAAAAAGAAAAATACTAGAAATTTAAACAACACACTCACTGTAGACACATTGAATTGCTTAGAAACATTATTTTAAATGTTTCTGACTAGCTGGGAGTGATTTGGGTGACTTTTCAAACACAGTATTTGTAGACGTGTTTTTGATACAGTATGTGAGTTCCCAAAGTGCCCGACCTAGGGTTAGGGTTAGGGTTTCAATAAGAGCTAGACCTTTTCTTATGGATTTGCTGTGCCTTAGGAGGCTTTTGAAATGCAGGAAAAGTGTTGTTGGGTTGTTTCCTCGAGAAAAAAATATGGCCGTATTTTGCCATTTTTCTTAAGCCGCACGGCTGTCGCTCAAAAAGGGTCAAAAATCAAAAGTTTGAAAACACACATTCTGTATGTGAATTTATGCTGCCTCTTGCATTATAAGCCCAAAACAATCATACTTTTAGCCGTACTGTAGTGGTATCCGTAATGCAATCCCACAAACGAAACAAGACATGCTCATGTTCTGCGCCATTTCAGGAGAAAGTGAGAAATAGAAAAATACTGGAAATTTAAACAACACACTCACTGTAGACACATTGCATTGCTTAGAAACATTATTTTAAATGTTTCTGACTAGCTGGGAGTGATTTGGGTGACTTTTCAAACACAGTATTTGTAGACGTGTTTTTGATACAGTATGTGAGTTCCCAAAGTGCCCGACCTAGGGTTAGGGTTAGGGTTTCAATAAGAGCTAGACCTTTTCTGATGCATTTGCTATACTTTAGGAGGCTTTTGAAATGCAGGAAAAGTGTTGTTGGGTTGTTTCCTCGAGAAAAAAATATGGCCGTATTTTGCCATTTTTCTTAAGCAGCGCGGCTGTCGCTCAAAAAGGGTCAAAAATCAAAAGTTTGAAAACACACATTCTGTATGTGAATTTATACTGCCTCTTGCATTTAAAGCCCAAAACAATCATACTTTTAGCCGTACTGTAGTGGTATCCGTAATGCAATCCCACAAACGAAACAAGACATGCTCATGTTCTGCGCCATTTCAGGAGAAAGTGAGAAAAAGAAAAATACTGGAAATTTAAACAACACACTCACTGTAGACACATTGAATTGCTTAGAAACATTATTTTAAATGTTGCTGATTAGCTGGGAGTGATTTGGGTGACTTTTCAAACACAGTATTTGTAGACGTGTTTTTGATACAGTATGTGAGTTCCCAAAGTGCCCGACCTAGGGTTAGGGTTAGGGTTTCAATAAGAGCTAGACCGTTTCTGATGCATTTGCTGTGCTTTAGGAGGCTTTTGAAATGCAGGAAAAGTGTTGTTGGGTTGTTTCCTCGAGAAAAAAATATGGCCGTATTTTGCCATTTTTGTTAAGCAGCGCGGCTGTCGCTCAAAAAGGGTCAAAAATCAAAAGTTTGAAAACACACATTCTGTATGTGAATTTATACTGCCTCTTGCATTTAAAGCCCAAAACAATCATACTTTTAGCCGTACTGTAGTGGTATCCGTAATGCAATCCCACAAACGAAACAAGACATGCTCATGTTCTGCGCCATTTCAGGAGAAAGTGAGAAAAAGAAAAATACTGGAAATTTAAACAACACACTCACTGTAGACACATTGAATTGCTTAGAAACATTATTTTAAATGTTGCTGACTAGCTGGGAGTGATTTGGGTGACTTTTCAAACACAGTATTTGTAGACATGTTTTTGATACAGTATGTGAGTTCCCAAAGTGCCCGACCTAGGGTTAGGGTTAGGGTTTCAATAAGAGCTAGACCTTTTCTTATGGATTTGCTGTGCTTTAGGAGGCTTTTGAAATGCAGGAAAAGTGTTGTTGGGTTGTTTCCTCGAGAAAAAAATATGGCCGTATTTTGCCATTTTTCTTAAGCCGCACGGCTGTCGCTCAAAAAGGGTCAAAAATCAAAAGTTTGAAAACACACATTCTGTATGTGAATTTATGCTGCCTCTTACATTTAAAGCCCAAAACAATCATACTTTTAGCCGTACTGTAGTGGTATCCGTAATGCAATCCCACAAACAAAACAAGACATGCTCATGTTCTGCGCCATTTCAGGAGAAAGTGAGAAAAAGAAAAATACTGGAAATTTAAAAAACACACTCACTGTAGACACATTGAATTGCTTAGAAACATTATTTTAAATGTTGCTGACTAGCTGGGAGTGATTTGGGTGACTTTTCAAACACAGTATTTGTAGACATGTTTTTGATACAGTATGTGAGTTCCCAAAGCGCCCGACCTAGGGTTAGGGTTAGGGTTTCAATAAGAGCTAGACCTTTTCTGATGCATTTGCTGTACTTTAGGAGGCTTTTGAAATGCAGGAAAAGTGTTGTTGGGTTGTTTCCTCGAGAAAAAAATATGGCCGTATTTTGCCATTTTTCTTAAGCCGCGCGGCTGTCGCTCAAAAAGGGTCAAAAATCAAAAGTTTGAAAACACACATTCTGTATGTGAATTTATGCTGCCTCTTGCATTTAAAGCCCAAAACAATCATACTTTTAGCCGTACTGTAGTGGTATCCGTAATGCAATCCCACAAACGAAACAAGACATGCTCATGTTCTGCGCCATTTCAGGAGAAAGTGAGAAATAGAAAAATACTGGAAATTTAAACAACACACTCACTGTAGACACATTGCATTGCTTAGAAACATTATTTTAAATGTTTCTGACTAGCTGGGAGTGATTTGGGTGACTTTTCAAACACAGTATTTGTAGACATGTTTTTGATACAGTATGTGAGTTCCCAAAGCGCCCGACCTAGGGTTAGGGTTAGGGTTCCAATAAGAGCTAGACCTTTTCTGATGCATTTGCTGTACTTTAGGAGGCTTTTGAAATGCAGGAAAAGTGTTGTTGGGTTGTTTCCTCGAGAAAAAAATATGGCCGTATTTTGCCATTTTTCTTAAGCCGCGCGGCTGTCGCTCAAAAAGGGTCAAAAATCAAAAGTTTGAAAACACACATTCTGTATGTGAATTTATGCTGCCTCTTGCATTATAAGCCCAAAACAATCATACTTTTAGCCGTACTGTAGTGGTATCCGTAATGCAATCCCACAAACGAAACAAGACATGCTCATGTTCTGCGCCATTTCAGGAGAAAGTGAGAAATAGAAAAATACTGGAAATTTAAACAACACACTCACTGTAGACACATTGCATTGCTTAGAAACATTATTTTAAATGTTTCTGACTAGCTGGGAGTGATTTGGGTGTCTTTTCAAACACAGTATTTGTAGACGTGTTTTTGATACAGTATGTGAGTTCCCAAAGTGCCCGACCTAGGGTTAGGGTTAGGGTTTCAATAAGAGCTAGACCTTTTCTGATGCATTTGCTGTGCTTTAGGAGGCTTTTGAAATGCAGGAAAAGTGTTGTTGGGTTGTTTCCTCGAGAAAAAAATATGGCCGTATTTTGCCATTTTTCTTAAGCAGCGCGGCTGTCGCTCAAAAAGGGTCAAAAATCAAAAGTTTGAAAACACACATTCTGTATGTGAATTTATACTGCCTCTTGCATTTAAAGCCCAAAACAATCATACTTTTAGCCGTACTGTAGTGGTATCCGTAATGCAATCCCACAAACGAAACAAGACATGCTCATGTTCTGCGCCATTTCAGGAGAAAGTGAGAAAAAGAAAAATACTGGAAATTTAAACAACACACTCACTGTAGACACATTGAATTGCTTAGAAACATTATTTTAAATGTTGCTGACTAGCTGGGAGTGATTTGGGTGACTTTTCAAACACAGTATTTGTAGACATGTTTTTGATACAGTATGTGAGTTCCCAAAGTGCCCGACCTAGGGTTAGGGTTAGGGTTTCAATAAGAGCTAGACCTTTTCTTATGGATTTGCTGTGCTTTAGGAGGCTTTTGAAATGCAGGAAAAGTGTTGTTGGGTTGTTTCCTCGAGAAAAAAATATGGCCGTATTTTGCCATTTTTCTTAAGCCGCACGGCTGTCGCTCAAAAAGGGTCAAAAATCAAAAGTTTGAAAACACACATTCTGTATGTGAATTTATGCTGCCTCTTACATTTAAAGCCCAAAACAATCATACTTTTAGCCGTACTGTAGTGGTATCCGTAATGCAATCCCACAAACAAAACAAGACATGCTCATGTTCTGCGCCATTTCAGGAGAAAGTGAGAAAAAGAAAAATACTGGAAATTTAAACAACACACTCACTGTAGACACATTGAATTGCGTAGAAACATTATTTTAAATGTTGCTGACTAGCTGGGAGTGATTTGGGTGACTTTTCAAACACAGTATTTGTAGACATGTTTTTGATACAGTATGTGAGTTCCCAAAGCGCCCGACCTAGGGTTAGGGTTAGGGTTTCAATAAGAGCTAGACCTTTTCTGATGCATTTGCTGTACTTTAGGAGGCTTTTGAAATGCAGGAAAAGTGTTGTTGGGTTGTTTCCTCGAGAAAAAAATATGGCCGTATTTTGCCATTTTTCTTAAGCCGCGCGGCTGTCGCTCAAAAAGGGTCAAAAATCAAAAGTTTGAAAACACACATTCTGTATGTGAATTTATGCTGCCTCTTGCATTTAAAGCCCAAAACAATCATACTTTTAGCCGTACTGTAGTGGTATCCGTAATGCAATCCCACAAACGAAACAAGACATGCTCATGTTCTGCGCCATTTCAGGAGAAAGTGAGAAATAGAAAAATACTGGAAATTTAAACAACACACTCACTGTAGACACATTGCATTGCTTAGAAACATTATTTTAAATGTTTCTGACTAGCTGGGAGTGATTTGGGTGACTTTTCAAACACAGTATTTGTAGACGTGTTTTTGATACAGTATGTGAGTTCCCAAAGTGCCCGACCTAGGGTTAGGGTTAGGGTTTCAATAAGAGCTAGACCTTTTCTGATGCATTTGCTGTACTTTAGGAGGCTTTTGAAATGCAGGAAAAGTGTTGTTGGGTTGTTTCCTCGAGAAAAAAATATGGCCGTATTTTGCCATTTTTCTTAAGCAGCGCGGCTGTCGCTCAAAAAGGGTCAAAAATCAAAAGTTTGAAAACACACATTCTGTATGTGAATTTATACTGCCTCTTGCATTTAAAGCCCAAAACAATCATACTTTTAGCCGTACTGTAGTGGTATCCGTAATGCAATCCCACAAACGAAACAAGACATGCTCATGTTCTGCGCCATTTCAGGAGAAAGTGAGAAAAAGAAAAATACTGGAAATTTAAACAACACACTCACTGTAGACACATTGAATTGCTTTGAAACATTATTTTAAATGTTGCTGATTAGCTGGGAGTGATTTGGGTGACTTTTCAAACACAGTATTTGTAGACGTGTTTTTGATACAGTATGTGAGTTCCCAAAGTGCCCGACCTAGGGTTAGGGTTAGGGTTTCAATAAGAGCTAGACCGTTTCTGATGCATTTGCTGTGCTTTAGGAGGCTTTTGAAATGCAGGAAAAGTGTTGTTGGGTTGTTTCCTCGAGAAAAAAATATGGCCGTATTTTGCCATTTTTCTTAAGCAGCGCGGCTGTCGCTCAAAAAGGGTCAAAAATCAAAAGTTTGAAAACACACATTCTGTATGTGAATTTATACTGCCTCTTGCATTTAAAGCCCAAAACAATCATACTTTTAGCCGTACTGTAGTGGTATCCGTAATGCAATCCCACAAACGAAACAAGACATGCTCATGTTCTGCGCCATTTCAGGAGAAAGTGAGAAAAAGAAAAATACTGGAAATTTAAACAACACACTCACTGTAGACACATTGAATTGCTTAGAAACATTATTTTAAATGTTGCTGACTAGCTGGGAGTGATTTGGGTGACTTTTCAAACACAGTATTTGTAGACATGTTTTTGATACAGTATGTGAGTTCCCAAAGTGCCCGACCTAGGGTTAGGGTTAGGGTTTCAATAAGAGCTAGACCTTTTCTGATGCATTTGCTGTACTTTAGGAGGCTTTTGAAATGCAGGAAAAGTGTTGTTGGGTTGTTTCCTCGAGAAAAAAATATGGCCGTATTTTGCCATTTTTCTTAAGCCGCGCGGCTGTCGCTCAAAAAGGGTCAAAAATCAAAAGTTTGAAAACACACATTCTGTATGTGAATTTATGCTGCCTCTTGCATTTAAAGCCCAAAACAATCATACTTTTAGCCGTACTGTAGTGGTATCCGTAATGCAATCCCACAAACGAAACAAGACATGCTCATGTTCTGCGCCATTTCAGGAGAAAGTGAGAAAAAGAAAAATACTGGAAATTTAAACAACACACTCACTGTAGACACATTGAATTGCTTAGAAACATTATTTTAAATGTTTCTGACTAGCTGGGAGTGATTTGGGTGACTTTTCAAACACAGTATTTGTAGACATGTTTTTGATACAGTATGTGAGTTCCCAAAGTGCCCGACCTAGGGTTAGGGTTAGGGTTTCAGTAAGAGCTAGACCTTTTCTGATGCATTTGCTGTGCTTTAGGAGGCTTTTGAAATGCAGGAAAAGTGTTGTTGGGTTGTTTCCTCGGGAAAAAAATATGGCCGTATTTTGCCATTTTTCTTAAGCAGCGCGGCTGTCGCTCAAAAAGGGTCAAAAATCAAAAGTTTGAAAACACACATTCTGTATGTGAATTTATGCTGCCTCTTGCATTTAAAGCCCAAAACAATCATACTTTTAGCCATACTGTAGTGGTATCCGTAATGCAATCCCACAAACGAAACAAGACATGCTCATGTTCTGCGCCATTTCAGGAGAAAGTGAGAAAAAGAAAAATACTGGAAATTTAAACAACACACTCACTGTAGACACATTGAATTGCTTAGAAACATTATTTTAAATGTTTCTGACTAGCTGGGAGTGATTTGGGTGACTTTTCAAACACAGTATTTGTAGACGTGTTTTTGATACAGTATGTGAGTTCCCAAAGTGCCCGACCTAGGGTTAGGGTTAGGGTTTCAATAAGAGCTAGACCTTTTCTTATGGATTTGCTGTGCTTTAGGAGGCTTTTGAAATGCAGGAAAAGTGTTGTTGGGTTGTTTCCTCGAGAAAAAAATATGGCCGTATTTTGCCATTTTTCTTAAGCCGCACGGCTGTCGCTCAAAAAGGGTCAAAAATCAAAAGTTTGAAAACACACATTCTGTATGTGAATTTATGCTGCCTCTTACATTTAAAGCCCAAAACAATCATACTTTTATCCGTACTGTAGTGGTATCCGTAATGCAATCCCACAAACGAAACAAGACATGCTCATGTTCTGCGCCATTTCAGGAGAAAGTGAGAAAAAGAAAAATACTGGAAATTTAAACAACACACTCACTGTAGACACATTGAATTGCTTAGAAACATTATTTTAAATGTTGCTGACTAGCTGGGAGTGATTTGGGTGACTTTTCAAACACAGTATTTGTAGACATGTTTTTGATACAGTATGTGAGTTCCCAAAGTGCCCGACCTAGGGTTAGGGTTAGGGTTTCAATAAGAGCTAGACCGTTTCTGATGCATTTGCTGTGCTTTAGGAGGCTTTTGAAATGCAGGAAAAGTGTTGTTGGGTTGTTTCCTCGAGAAAAAAATATGGCCGTATTTTGCCATTTTTCTTAAGCAGCGCGGCTGTCGCTCAAAAAGGGTCAAAAATCAAAAGTTTGAAAACACACATTCTGTATGTGAATTTATACTGCCTCTTGCATTTAAAGCCCAAAACAATCATACTTTTATCCGTACTGTAGTGGTATCCGTAATGCAATCCCACAAACGAAACAAGACATGCTCATGTTCTGCGCCATTTCAGGAGAAAGTGAGAAAAAGAAAAATACTGGAAATTTAAACAACACACTCACTGTAGACACATTGAATTGCTTTGAAACATTATTTTAAATGTTGCTGATTAGCTGGGAGTGATTTGGGTGACTTTTCAAACACAGTATTTGTAGACGTGTTTTTGATACAGTATGTGAGTTCCCAAAGTGCCCTACCTAGGGTTAGGGTTAGGGTTTCAATAAGAGCTAGACCGTTTCTGATGCATTTGCTGTACGTTAGGAGGCTTTTGAAATGCAGGAAAAGTGTTGTTGGGTTGTTTCCTCGAGAAAAAAATATGGCCGTATTTTGCCATTTTTCTTAAGCCGCGCGGCTGTCGCTCAAAAAGGGTCAAAAATCAAAAGTTTGAAAACACACATTCTGTATGTGAATTAATGCTGCCTCTTGCATTTTAAGCCCAAAACAATCATACTTTTAGCTGTACTGTAGTGGTATCCGTAATGCAATCCCACAAACGAAACAAGACATGCTCATGTTCTGCGCCATTTCAGGAGAAAGTGAGAAAAAGAAAAATACTGGAAATTTAAACAACACACTCACTGTAGACACATTGAATTGCTTAGAAACATTATTTTAAATGTTGCTGATTAGCTGGGAGTGATTTGGGTGACTTTTCAAACACAGTATTTGTATACGTGTTTTTGATACAGTATGTGAGTTCCCAAAGTGCCCGACCTAGGGTTAGGGTTAGGGTTTCAATAAGAGCTAGACCGTTTCTGATGCATTTGCTGTGCTTTAGGAGGCTTTTGAAATGCAGGAAAAGTGTTGTTGGGTTGTTTCCTCGAGAAAAAAATATGGCCGTATTTTGCCATTTTTCTTAAGCAGCGCGGCTGTCGCTCAAAAAGGGTCAAATATCAAAAGTTTGAAAACACACATTCTGTATGTGAATTTATACTGCCTCTTGCATTTAAAGCCCAAAACAATCATACTTTTAGCCGTACTGTAGTGGTATCCGTAATGCAATCCCACAAACGAAACAAGACATGCTCATGTTCTGCGCCATTTCAGGAGAAAGTGAGAAAAAGAAAAATACTGGAAATTTAAACAACACACTCACTGTAGACACATTGAATTGCTTAGAAACATTATTTTAAATGTTTCTGACTAGCTGGGAGTGATTTGGGTGACTTTTCAAACACAGTATTTGTAGACGTGTTTTTGATACAGTATGTGAGTTCCCAAAGTGCCCGACCTAGGGTTAGGGTTAGGGTTTCAATAAGAGCTAGACCTTTTCTTATGGATTTGCTGTGCTTTAGGAGGCTTTTGAAATGCAGGAAAAGTGTTGTTGGGTTGTTTCCTCGAGAAAAAAATATGGTCGTATTTTGCCATTTTTCTTAAGCCGCACGGCTGTCGCTCAAAAAGGGTCAAAAATCAAAAGTTTGAAAACACACATTCTGTATGTGAATTTATGCTGCCTCTTGCATTTAAAGCCCAAAACAATCATACTTTTATCCGTACTGTAGTGGTATCCGTAATGCAATCCCACAAACGAAACAAGACATGCTCATGTTCTGCGCCATTTCAGGAGAAAGTGAGAAAAAGAAAAATACTGGAAATTTAAACAACACACTCACTGTAGACACATTGAATTGCTTAGAAACATTATTTTAAATGTTGCTGATTAGCTGGGAGTGATTTGGGTGACTTTTCAAACACAGTATTTGTAGACGTGTTTTTGATACAGTATGTGAGTTCCCAAAGTGCCCGACCTAGGGTTAGGGTTAGGGTTTCAATAAGAGCTAGACCGTTTCTGATGCATTTGCTGTACGTTAGGAGGCTTTTGAAATGCAGGAAAAGTGTTGTTGGGTTGTTTCCTCGAGAAAAAAATATGGCCGTATTTTGCCATTTTTCTTAAGCCGCGCGCGGCTGTCGCTCAAAAAGGGTCAAAAATCAAAAGTTTGAAAACACACATTCTGTATGTGAATTAATGCTGCCTCTTGCATTTTAAGCCCAAAACAATCATACTTTTAGCTGTACTGTAGTGGTATCCGTAATGCAATCCCACAAACGAAACAAGACATGCTCATGTTCTGCGCCATTTCAGGAGAAAGTGAGAAAAAGAAAAATACTGGAAATTTAAACAACACACTCACTGTAGACACATTGAATTGCTTAGAAACATTATTTTAAATGTTTCTGACTACCTGGGAGTGATTTGGGTGACTTTTCAAACAGTATTTGTAGATGTGTTTTTGATACAGTATGTGAGTTCCCAAAGTGCCCGACCTAGGGTTAGGGTTAGGGTTTCAATAAGAGCTAGACCTTTTCTGATGCATTTGCTGTGCTTTAGGAGGCTTTTGAAATGCAGGAAAAGTGTTGTTGGGTTGTTTCCTCGAGAAAAAAATATGGCCGTATTTTGCCATTTTTCTTAAGCCGCGCGGCTGTCTCTCAAAAAGGGTCAAAAATCAAAAGTTTGAAAACACACATTCTGTATGTGAATTAATGCTGCCTCTTGCATTTTAAGCCCAAAACAATCATACTTTTAGCTGTACTGTAGTGGTATCCGTAATGCAATCCCACAAACGAAACAAGACATGCTCATGTTCTGCGCCATTTCAGGAGAAAGTGAGAAAAAGAAAAATACTGGAAATTTAAACAACACACTCACTGTAGACACATTGAATGTTTCTGACTAGCTGGGAGTGATTTGGGTGACTTTTCAAACACAGTATTTGTAGACATGTTTTTGATACAGTATGTGAGTTCACAAAGTGCCCGACCTAGGGTTAGGGTTAGGGTTTCAGTAAGAGCTAGACCTTTTCTGATGCATTTGCTGTGCTTTAGGAGGCTTTTGAAATGCAGGAAAAGTGTTGTTGGGTTGTTTCCTCGAGAAAAAAAAATGGCCGTATTTTGCCATTTTTCTTAAGCAGCGCGGCTGTCGCTCAAAAAGGGTCAAAAATCAAAAGTTTGAAAACACACATTCTGTATGTGAATTTATACTGCCTCTTGCATTTAAAGCCCAAAACAATCATACTTTTAGCCGTACTGTAGTGGTATCCGTAATGCAATCCCACAAACGAAACAAGACATGCTCATGTTCTGCGCCATTTCAGGAGAAAGTGAGAAAAAGAAAAATACTGGAAATTTAAACAACACACTCACTGTAGACACATTGAATTGCTTAGAAACATTATTTTAAATGTTTCTGACTAGCTGGGAGTGATTTGGGTGACTTTTCAAACACAGTATTTGTAGACGTGTTTTTGATACAGTATGTGAGTTCCCAAAGTGCCCGACCTAGGGTTAGGGTTAGGGTTTCAATAAGAGCTAGACCGTTTCTGATGCATTTGCTGTGCTTTAGGAGGCTTTTGAAATGCAGGAAAAGTGTTGTTGGGTTGTTTCCTCGAGAAAAAAATATGGCCGTATTTTTCCATTTTTCTTAAGCCGCCCGCGGCTGTCGCTCAAAAAGGGTCAAAAATCAAAAGTTTGAAAACACACATTCTGTATGTGAATTTATGCTGCCTCTTGCATTTAAAGCCCAAAACAATCCTACTTTTAGTTGTACTGTAGTGGTATCCGTAATGCAATCCCACAAACGAAACAAGACATGCTCATGTTCTGCGCCATTTCAGGAGAAAGTGAGAAAAAGAAAAATACTGGAAATTTAAACAACACACTCACTGTAGACACATTGAATTGCTTAGAAACATTATTTTAAATGTTTCTGACTAGCTGGGAGTGATTTGGGTGACAATTCGAGCACAGTATTTGTAGACGTGTTTTTGATACAGTATGTGAGTTTCCCAAAGTGCCCGACCTAGGGTTAGGGTTAGGGTTTCAGTAAGAGCTAGACCTTTTCTGATGCATTTGCTGTGCTTTAGGAGGCTTTTGAAATGCAGGAAAAGTGTTGTTGAGTTGTTTCCTCGGGAAAAAAATATGGCCGTATTTTGCCATTTTTCTTAAGCAGCGCGGCTGTCGCTCAAAAAGGGTCAAAAATCAAAAGTTTGAAAACACATTCTGTATGTGAATTTATGCTGCCTCTTGCATTTAAAGCCCAAAACAATCATACTTTTAGCCGTACTCTAGTGGTATCCGTAATGCAATCCCACAAACGAAACAAGTCATGCTCATGTTCTGCGCCATTTCAGGAGGAAGTGAGAAAAAGAAAAATACTGGAAATTTAAACAACACACTCACTGTAGACACATTGAATTGCTTAGAAACATTATTTAAAATGTTTCTGACTAGCTGGGAGTGATTTTGGGTGACTTTTCAAACGCAGTATTTGTAGACGTGTTTTTGATACAGTATGTGAGTTCCCAAAGTGCCCGACCTAGGGTTAGGGTTAGGGTTTCAGTAAGAGCTAGACCTTTTCTGATGCATTTGCTGTGCTTTAGGAGGCTTTTGAAATGCAGGAAAAGTGTTGTTGGGTTGTTTCCTCGAGAAAAAAATATGGCCGTATTTTGCCATTTTTCTTAAGCCGCACGGCTGTCGCTCAAAAAGGGTCAAAAATCAAAAGTTTGAAAACACACATTCTGTATGTGAATTTATGCTGCCTCTTGCATTTAAAGCCCAAAACAATCATACTTTTATCCGTACTGTAGTGGTATCCGTAATGCAATCCCACAAACGAAACAAGACATGCTCATGTTCTGCGCCATTACAGGAGAAAGTGAGAAAAAGAAAAATACTGGAAATTTAAACAACACACTCACTGTAGACACATTGAATTGCTTAGAAACATTATTTTAAATGTTGCTGACTAGCTGGGAGTGATTTGGGTGACTTTTCAAACACAGTATTTGTAGACATGTTTTTGATACAGTATGTGAGTTCCCAAAGTGCCCGACCTAGGGTTAGGGTTAGGGTTTCAATAAGAGCTAGACCTTTTCTGATGCATTTGCTGTACTTTAGGAGGCTTTTGAAATGCAGGAAAAGTGTTGTTGGGTTGTTTCCTCGAGAAAAAAATATGGCCGTATTTTGCCATTTTTCTTAAGCCGCGCGGCTGTCGCTCAAAAAGGGTCAAAAATCAAAAGTTTGAAAACACACATTCTGTATGTGAATTTATGCTGCCTCTTAAATTTAAAGCCCAAAACAATCATACTTTTAGCCGTACTGTAGTGGTATCCGTAATGCAATCCCACAAACGAAACAAGACATGCTCATGTTCTGCGCCATTTCAGGAGAAAGTGAGAAAAAGAAAAATACTGGAAATTTAAACAACACACTCACTGTAGACACATTGAATTGCTTAGAAACATTATTTTAAATGTTTCTGACTAGCTGGGAGTGATTTGGGTGACTTTTCAAACACAGTATTTGTAGACGTGTTTTTGATACAGTATGTGAGTTCCCAAAGTGCCCGACCTAGGGTTAGGGTTAGGGTTTCAATAAGAGCTAGACCTTTTCTGATGCATTTGCTGTGCTTTAGGAGGCTTTTGAAATGCAGGAAAAGTGTTGTTGGGTTGTTTCCTCGAGAAAAAAATATGGCCGTATTTTTCCATTTTTCTTAAGCCGCCCGCGGCTGTCGCTCAAAAAGGGTCAAAAATCAAAAGTTTGAAAACACACATTCTGTATGTGAATTTATGCTGCCTCTTGCATTTAAAGCCCAAAACAATCCTACTTTTAGTTGTACTGTAGTGGTATCCGTAATGCAATCCCACAAACGAAACAAGACATGCTCATGTTCTGCGCCATTTCAGGAGAAAGTGAGAAAAAGAAAAATACTGGAAATTTAAACAACACACTCACTGTAGACACATTGAATTGCTTAGAAACATTATTTTAAATGTTTCTGACTAGCTGGGAGTGATTTGGGTGACAATTCGAGCACAGTATTTGTAGACGTGTTTTTGATACAGTATGTGAGTTTCCCAAAGTGCCCGACCTAGGGTTAGGGTTAGGGTTTCAGTAAGAGCTAGACCTTTTCTGATGCATTTGCTGTGCTTTAGGAGGCTTTTGAAATGCAGGAAAAGTGTTGTTGAGTTGTTTCCTCGGGAAAAAAATATGGCCGTATTTTGCCATTTTTCTTAAGCAGCGCGGCTGTCGCTCAAAAAGGGTCAAAAATCAAAAGTTTGAAAACACACATTCTGTATGTGAATTTATACTGCCTCTTGCATTTAAAGCCCAAAACAATCATACTTTTAGCCGTACTGTAGTGGTATCCGTAATGCAATCCCACAAACGAAACAAGACATGCTCATGTTCTGCGCCATTTCAGGAGAAAGTGAGAAAAAGAAAAATACTGGAAATTTAAACAACACACTCACTGTAGACACATTGAATGTTTCTGACTAGCTGGGAGTGATTTGGGTGACTTTTCAAACACAGTATTTGTAGACATGTTTTTGATACAGTATGTGAGTTCACAAAGTGCCCGACCTAGGGTTAGGGTTAGGGTTTCAGTAAGAGCTAGACCTTTTCTGATGCATTTGCTGTGCTTTAGGAGGCTTTTGAAATGCAGGAAAAGTGTTGTTGGGTTGTTTCCTCGAGAAAAAAAAATGGCCGTATTTTGCCATTTTTCTTAAGCAGCGCGGCTGTCGCTCAAAAAGGGTCAAAAATCAAAAGTTTGAAAACACACATTCTGTATGTGAATTTATACTGCCTCTTGCATTTAAAGCCCAAAACAATCATACTTTTAGCCGTACTGTAGTGGTATCCGTAATGCAATCCCACAAACGAAACAAGACATGCTCATGTTCTGCGCCATTTCAGGAGAAAGTGAGAAAAAGAAAAATACTGGAAATTTAAACAACACACTCACTGTAGACACATTGAATTGCTTAGAAACATTATTTTAAATGTTTCTGACTAGCTGGGAGTGATTTGGGTGACTTTTCAAACACAGTATTTGTAGACGTGTTTTTGATACAGTATGTGAGTTCCCAAAGTGCCCGACCTAGGGTTAGGGTTAGGGTTTCAATAAGAGCTAGACCTTTTCTGATGCATTTGCTGTGCTTTAGGAGGCTTTTGAAATGCAGGAAAAGTGTTGTTGGGTTGTTTCCTCGAGAAAAAAATATGGCCGTATTTTTCCATTTTTCTTAAGCCGCCCGCGGCTGTCGCTCAAAAAGGGTCAAAAATCAAAAGTTTGAAAACACACATTCTGTATGTGAATTTATGCTGCCTCTTGCATTTAAAGCCCAAAACAATCCTACTTTTAGTTGTACTGTAGTGGTATCCGTAATGCAATCCCACAAACGAAACAAGACATGCTCATGTTCTGCGCCATTTCAGGAGAAAGTGAGAAAAAGAAAAATACTGGAAATTTAAACAACACACTCACTGTAGACACATTGAATTGCTTAGAAACATTATTTTAAATGTTTCTGACTAGCTGGGAGTGATTTGGGTGACAATTCGAGCACAGTATTTGTAGACGTGTTTTTGATACAGTATGTGAGTTTCCCAAAGTGCCCGACCTAGGGTTAGGGTTAGGGTTTCAGTAAGAGCTAGACCTTTTCTGATGCATTTGCTGTGCTTTAGGAGGCTTTTGAAATGCAGGAAAAGTGTTGTTGAGTTGTTTCCTCGGGAAAAAAATATGGCCGTATTTTGCCATTTTTCTTAAGCAGCGCGGCTGTCGCTCAAAAAGGGTCAAAAATCAAAAGTTTGAAAACACATTCTGTATGTGAATTTATGCTGCCTCTTGCATTTAAAGCCCAAAACAATCATACTTTTAGCCGTACTCTAGTGGTATCCGTAATGCAATCCCACAAACGAAACAAGTCATGCTCATGTTCTGCGCCATTTCAGGAGGAAGTGAGAAAAAGAAAAATACTGGAAATTTAAACAACACACTCACTGTAGACACATTGAATTGCTTAGAAACATTATTTAAAATGTTTCTGACTAGCTGGGAGTGATTTTGGGTGACTTTTCAAACGCAGTATTTGTAGACGTGTTTTTGATACAGTATGTGAGTTCCCAAAGTGCCCGACCTAGGGTTAGGGTTAGGGTTTCAGTAAGAGCTAGACCTTTTCTGATGCATTTGCTGTGCTTTAGGAGGCTTTTGAAATGCAGGAAAAGTGTTGTTGGGTTGTTTCCTCGAGAAAAAAATATGGCCGTATTTTGCCATTTTTCTTAAGCCGCACGGCTGTCGCTCAAAAAGGGTCAAAAATCAAAAGTTTGAAAACACACATTCTGTATGTGAATTTATGCTGCCTCTTGCATTTAAAGCCCAAAACAATCATACTTTTATCCGTACTGTAGTGGTATCCGTAATGCAATCCCACAAACGAAACAAGACATGCTCATGTTCTGCGCCATTACAGGAGAAAGTGAGAAATAGAAAAATACTGGAAATTTAAACAACACACTCACTGTAGACACATTGAATTGCTTAGAAACATTATTTTAAATGTTTCTGACTAGCTGGGAGTGATTTGGGTGACTTTTCAAACACAGTATTTGTAGACGTGTTTTTGATACAGTATGTGAGTTCCCAAAGTGCCCGACCTAGGGTTAGGGTTAGGGTTTCAATAAGAGCTAGACCTTTTCTGATGCATTTGCTGTACATTAGGAGGCTTTTGAAATGCAGGAAAAGTGTTGTTGGGTTGTTTCCTCGAGAAAAAAATATGGCCGTATTTTGCCATTTTTCTTAAGCAGCGCGGCTGTCGCTCAAAAAGGGTCAAAAATCAAAAGTTTGAAAACACACATTCTGTATGTGAATTTATACTGCCTCTTGCATTTAAAGCCCAAAACAATCATACTTTTAGCCGTACTGTAGTGGTATCCGTAATGCAATCCCACAAACGAAACAAGACATGCTCATGTTCTGCGCCATTTCAGGAGAAAGTGAGAAAAAGAAAAATACTGGAAATATAAACAACACACTCACTGTAGACACATTGAATTGCTTAGAAACATTATTTTAAATGTTTCTGACTAGCTGGGAGTGATTTGGGTGACTTTTCAAACACAGTATTTGTAGACGTGTTTTTGATACAGTATGTGAGTTCCCAAAGTGCCCGACCTAGGGTTAGGGTTAGGGTTTCAATAAGAGCTAGACCTTTTCTGATGCATTTGCTGTACTTTAGGAGGCTTTTGAAATGCAGGAAAAGTGTTGTTGGGTTGTTTCCTCGAGAAAAAAATATGGCCGTATTTTGCCATTTTTCTTAAGCAGCGCGGCTGTCGCTCAAAAAGGGTCAAAAATCAAAAGTTTGAAAACACACATTCTGTATGTGAATTTATACTGCCTCTTGCATTTAAAGCCCAAAACAATCATACTTTTAGCCGTACTGTAGTGGTATCCGTAATGCAATCCCACAAACGAAACAAGACATGCTCATGTTCTGCGCCATTTCAGGAGAAAGTGAGAAAAAGAAAAATACTGGAAATTTAAACAACACACTCACTGTAGACACATTGAATTGCTTAGAAACATTATTTTAAATGTTTCTGACTAGCTGGGAGTGATTTGGGTGACTTTTCAAACACAGTATTTGTAGACGTGTTTTTGATACAGTATGTGAGTTCCCAAAGTGCCCGACCTAGGGTTAGGGTTAGGGTTTCAATAAGAGCTAGACCTTTTCTTATGGATTTGCTGTGCTTTAGGAGGCTTTTGAAATGCAGGAAAAGTGTTGTTGGGTTGTTTCCTCGAGAAAAAAATATGGCCGTATTTTGCCATTTTTCTTAAGCCGCACGGCTGTCGCTCAAAAAGGGTCAAAAATCAAAAGTTTGAAAACACACATTCTGTATGTGAATTTATGCTGCCTCTTGCATTTAAAGCCCAAAACAATCATACTTTTAGCCGTACTGTAGTGGTATCCGTAATGCAATCCCACAAACGAAACAAGACATGCTCATGTTCTGCGCCATTACAGGAGAAAGTGAGAAAAAGAAAAATACTGGAAATTTAAACAACACACTCACTGTAGACACATTGAATTGCTTAGAAACATTATTTTAAATGTTGCTGATTAGCTGGGAGTGATTTGGGTGACTATTCAAACACAGTATTTGTAGACGTGTTTTTGATACAGTATGTGAGTTCCCAAAGTGCCCGACCTAGGGTTAGGGTTAGGGTTTCAATAAGAGCTAGACCGTTTCTAATGCATTTGCTGTGCTTTAGGAGGCTTTTGAAATGCAGGAAAAGTGTTGTTGGGTTGTTTCCTCGAGAAAAAAATATGGCCGTATTTTGCCATTTTTCTTAAGCCGCACGGCTGTCGCTCAAAAAGGGTCAAAAATCAAAAGTTTGAAAACACACATTCTGTATGTGAATTTATGCTGCCTCTTGCATTTAAAGCCCAAAACAATCATACTTTTAGCCGTACTGTAGTGGTATCCGTAATGAAATCCCACAAACGAAACAAGACATGCTCATGTTCTGCGCCATTGCAGGAGAAAGTGAGAAAAAGAAAAATACTGGAAATTTAAACAACACACTCACTGTAGACACATTGAATTGCTTAGAAACATTATTTTAAATGTTTCTGACTAGCTGGGAGTGATTTGGGTGACTTTTCAAACACAGTATTTGTAGACGTGTTTTTGATACAGTATGTGAGTTCCCAAAGTGCCCGACCTAGGGTTAGGGTTAGGGTTTCAATAAGAGCTAGACCTTTTCTGATGCATTTGCTGTGCTTTAGGAGGCTTTTGAAATGCAGGAAAAGTGTTGTTGGGTTGTTTCCTCGAGAAAAAAATATGGCCGTATTTTGCCATTTTTCTTAAGCCGCGCGGCTGTCGCTCAAAAAGGGTCAAAAATCAAAAGTTTTAAAACTCACATTCTGTATGTGAATTTATGCTGCCTCTTGCATTTAAAGCCCAAAACAATCATACTTTTAGCCGTACTGTAGTGGTATCCGTAATGCAATCCCACAAACGAAACAAGACATGCTCATGTTCTGCGCCATTTCAGGAGAAAGTGAGAAAAAGAAAAATACTGGAAATTTAAACAACACACTCACTGTAGACACATTGAATTGCTTAGAAACATTATTTTAAATGTTTCTGACTAGCTGGGAGTGATTTGGGTGACTTTTCAAACACAGTATTTGTAGACGTGTTTTTGATACAGTATGTGAGTTCCCAAAGTGCCCGACCTAGGGTTAGGGTTAGGGTTTCAATAAGAGCTAGACCTTTTCTTATGGATTTGCTGTGCTTTAGGAGGCTTTTGAAATGCAGGAAAAGTGTTGTTGGGTTGTTTCCTCGAGAAAAAAATATGGCCGTATTTTGCCATTTTTCTTAAGCCGCACGGCTGTCGCTTTAAAAAGGGTCAAAAATCAAAAGTTTGAAAACACACATTCTGTATGTGAATTTATACTGCCTCTTGCATTTAAAGCCCAAAACAATCATACTTTTAGCCGTACTGTAGTGGTATCCGTAATGCAATCCCACAAACGAAACAAGACATGCTCATGTTCTGCGCCATTTCAGGAGAAAGTGAGAAAAAGAAAAATACTGGAAATTTAAACAACACACTCACTGTAGACACATTGAATTGCTTAGAAACATTATTTTAAATGTTTCTGACTAGCTGGGAGTGATTTGGGTGACTTTTCAAACACAGTATTTGTAGACGTGTTTTTGATACAGTATGTGAGTTCCCAAAGTGCCCGACCTAGGGTTAGGGTTAGGGTTTCAATAAGAGCTAGACCTTTTCTTATGGAGTTGCTGTGCTTTAGGAGGCTTTTGAAATGCAGGAAAAGTGTTGTTGGGTTGTTTCCTCGAGAAAAAAATATGGCCGTATTTTGCCATTTTTCTTAAGCCGCACGGCTGTCGCTCAAAAAGGGTCAAAAATCAAAAGTTTGAAAACACACATTCTGTATGTGAATTTATGCTGCCTCTTGCATTTAAAGCCCAAAACAATCATACTTTTATCCGTACTGTAGTGGTATCCGTAATGCAATCCCACAAACGAAACAAGACATGCTCATGTTCTGCGCCATTACAGGAGAAAGTGAGAAAAAGAAAAATACTGGAAATTTAAACAACACACTCACTGTAGACACATTGAATTGCTTAGAAACATTATTTTAAATGTTGCTGACTAGCTGGGAGTGATTTGGGTGACTTTTCAAACACAGTATTTGTAGACATGTTTTTGATACAGTATGTGAGTTCCCAAAGTGCCCGACCTAGGGTTAGGGTTAGGGTTTCAATAAGAGCTAGACCTTTTCTGATGCATTTGCTGTACTTTAGGAGGCTTTTGAAATGCAGGAAAAGTGTTGTTGGGTTGTTTCCTCGAGAAAAAAATATGGCCGTATTTTGCCATTTTTCTTAAGCCGCGCGGCTGTCGCTCAAAAAGGGTCAAAAATCAAAAGTTTGAAAACACACATTCTGTATGTGAATTTATGCTGCCTCTTAAATTTAAAGCCCAAAACAATCATACTTTTAGCCGTACTGTAGTGGTATCCGTAATGCAATCCCACAAACGAAACAAGACATGCTCATGTTCTGCGCCATTTCAGGAGAAAGTGAGAAATAGAAAAATACTGGAAATTTAAACAACACACTCACTGTAGACACATTGAATTGCTTAGAAACATTATTTTAAATGTTTCTGACTAGCTGGGAGTGATTTGGGTGACTTTTCAAACACAGTATTTGTAGACGTGTTTTTGATACAGTATGTGAGTTCCCAAAGTGCCCGACCTAGGGTTAGGGTTAGGGTTTCAATAAGAGCTAGACCTTTTCTGATGCATTTGCTGTACATTAGGAGGCTTTTGAAATGCAGGAAAAGTGTTGTTGGGTTGTTTCCTCGAGAAAAAAATATGGCCGTATTTTGCCATTTTTCTTAAGCAGCGCGGCTGTCGCTCAAAAAGGGTCAAAAATCAAAAGTTTGAAAACACACATTCTGTATGTGAATTTATACTGCCTCTTGCATTTAAAGCCCAAAACAATCATACTTTTAGCCGTACTGTAGTGGTATCCGTAATGCAATCCCACAAACGAAACAAGACATGCTCATGTTCTGCGCCATTTCAGGAGAAAGTGAGAAAAAGAAAAATACTGGAAATATAAACAACACACTCACTGTAGACACATTGAATTGCTTAGAAACATTATTTTAAATGTTTCTGACTAGCTGGGAGTGATTTGGGTGACTTTTCAAACACAGTATTTGTAGACGTGTTTTTGATACAGTATGTGAGTTCCCAAAGTGCCCGACCTAGGGTTAGGGTTAGGGTTTCAATAAGAGCTAGACCTTTTCTGATGCATTTGCTGTACTTTAGGAGGCTTTTGAAATGCAGGAAAAGTGTTGTTGGGTTGTTTCCTCGAGAAAAAAATATGGCCGTATTTTGCCATTTTTCTTAAGCAGCGCGGCTGTCGCTCAAAAAGGGTCAAAAATCAAAAGTTTGAAAACACACATTCTGTATGTGAATTTATACTGCCTCTTGCATTTAAAGCCCAAAACAATCATACTTTTAGCCGTACTGTAGTGGTATCCGTAATGCAATCCCACAAACGAAACAAGACATGCTCATGTTCTGCGCCATTTCAGGAGAAAGTGAGAAAAAGAAAAATACTGGAAATTTAAACAACACACTCACTGTAGACACATTGAATTGCTTAGAAACATTATTTTAAATGTTTCTGACTAGCTGGGAGTGATTTGGGTGACTTTTCAAACACAGTATTTGTAGACGTGTTTTTGATACAGTATGTGAGTTCCCAAAGTGCCCGACCTAGGGTTAGGGTTAGGGTTTCAATAAGAGCTAGACCTTTTCTTATGGATTTGCTGTGCTTTAGGAGGCTTTTGAAATGCAGGAAAAGTGTTGTTGGGTTGTTTCCTCGAGAAAAAAATATGGCCGTATTTTGCCATTTTTCTTAAGCCGCACGGCTGTCGCTCAAAAAGGGTCAAAAATCAAAAGTTTGAAAACACACATTCTGTATGTGAATTTATGCTGCCTCTTGCATTTAAAGCCCAAAACAATCATACTTTTAGCCGTACTGTAGTGGTATCCGTAATGCAATCCCACAAACGAAACAAGACATGCTCATGTTCTGCGCCATTACAGGAGAAAGTGAGAAAAAGAAAAATACTGGAAATTTAAACAACACACTCACTGTAGACACATTGAATTGCTTAGAAACATTATTTTAAATGTTGCTGATTAGCTGGGAGTGATTTGGGTGACTATTCAAACACAGTATTTGTAGACGTGTTTTTGATACAGTATGTGAGTTCCCAAAGTGCCCGACCTAGGGTTAGGGTTAGGGTTTCAATAAGAGCTAGACCGTTTCTAATGCATTTGCTGTGCTTTAGGAGGCTTTTGAAATGCAGGAAAAGTGTTGTTGGGTTGTTTCCTCGAGAAAAAAATATGGCCGTATTTTGCCATTTTTCTTAAGCCGCACGGCTGTCGCTCAAAAAGGGTCAAAAATCAAAAGTTTGAAAACACACATTCTGTATGTGAATTTATGCTGCCTCTTGCATTTAAAGCCCAAAACAATCATACTTTTAGCCGTACTGTAGTGGTATCCGTAATGAAATCCCACAAACGAAACAAGACATGCTCATGTTCTGCGCCATTGCAGGAGAAAGTGAGAAAAAGAAAAATACTGGAAATTTAAACAACACACTCACTGTAGACACATTGAATTGCTTAGAAACATTATTTTAAATGTTTCTGACTAGCTGGGAGTGATTTGGGTGACTTTTCAAACACAGTATTTGTAGACGTGTTTTTGATACAGTATGTGAGTTCCCAAAGTGCCCGACCTAGGGTTAGGGTTAGGGTTTCAATAAGAGCTAGACCTTTTCTGATGCATTTGCTGTGCTTTAGGAGGCTTTTGAAATGCAGGAAAAGTGTTGTTGGGTTGTTTCCTCGAGAAAAAAATATGGCCGTATTTTGCCATTTTTCTTAAGCCGCGCGGCTGTCGCTCAAAAAGGGTCAAAAATCAAAAGTTTTAAAACTCACATTCTGTATGTGAATTTATGCTGCCTCTTGCATTTAAAGCCCAAAACAATCATACTTTTAGCCGTACTGTAGTGGTATCCGTAATGCAATCCCACAAACGAAACAAGACATGCTCATGTTCTGCGCCATTTCAGGAGAAAGTGAGAAAAAGAAAAATACTGGAAATTTAAACAACACACTCACTGTAGACACATTGAATTGCTTAGAAACATTATTTTAAATGTTTCTGACTAGCTGGGAGTGATTTGGGTGACTTTTCAAACACAGTATTTGTAGACGTGTTTTTGATACAGTATGTGAGTTCCCAAAGTGCCCGACCTAGGGTTAGGGTTAGGGTTTCAATAAGAGCTAGACCTTTTCTTATGGATTTGCTGTGCTTTAGGAGGCTTTTGAAATGCAGGAAAAGTGTTGTTGGGTTGTTTCCTCGAGAAAAAAATATGGCCGTATTTTGCCATTTTTCTTAAGCCGCACGGCTGTCGCTTTAAAAAGGGTCAAAAATCAAAAGTTTGAAAACACACATTCTGTATGTGAATTTATGCTGCCTCTTACATTTAAAGCCCAAAACAATCATACTTTTATCCGTACTGTAGTGGTATCCGTAATGCAATCCCACAAACGAAACAAGACATGCTCATGTTCTGCGCCATTTCAGGAGAAAGTGAGAAAAAGAAAAATACTGGAAATTTAAACAACACACTCACTGTAGACACATTGAATTGCTTAGAAACATTATTTTAAATGTTGCTGACTAGCTGGGAGTGATTTGGGTGACTTTTCAAACACAGTATTTGTAGACATGTTTTTGATACAGTATGTGAGTTCCCAAAGTGCCCGACCTAGGGTTAGGGTTAGGGTTTCAATAAGAGCTAGACCTTTTCTGATGCATTTGCTGTACATTAGGAGGCTTTTGAAATGCAGGAAAAGTGTTGTTGGGTTGTTTCCTCGAGAAAAAAATATGGCCGTATTTTGCCATTTTTCTTAAGCAGCGCGGCTGTCGCTCAAAAAGGGTCAAAAATCAAAAGTTTGAAAACACACATTCTGTATGTGAATTTATACTGCCTCTTGCATTTAAAGCCCAAAACAATCATACTTTTAGCCGTACTGTAGTGGTATCCGTAATGCAATCCCACAAACGAAACAAGACATGCTCATGTTCTGCGCCATTTCAGGAGAAAGTGAGAAAAAGAAAAATACTGGAAATTTAAACAACACACTCACTGTAGACACATTGAATTGCTTAGAAACATTATTTTAAATGTTTCTGACTAGCTGGGAGTGATTTGGGTGACTTTTCAAACACAGTATTTGTAGACGTGTTTTTGATACAGTATGTGAGTTCCCAAAGTGCCCGACCTAGGGTTAGGGTTAGGGTTTCAATAAGAGCTAGACCTTTTCTTATGGATTTGCTGTGCTTTAGGAGGCTTTTGAAATGCAGGAAAAGTGTTGTTGGGTTGTTTCCTCGAGAAAAAAATATGGCCGTATTTTGCCATTTTTCTTAAGCCGCACGGCTGTCGCTCAAAAAGGGTCAAAAATCAAAAGTTTGAAAACACACATTCTGTATGTGAATTTATGCTGCCTCTTGCATTTAAAGCCCAAAACAATCATACTTTTAGCCGTACTGTAGTGGTATCCGTAATGAAATCCCACAAACGAAACAAGACATGCTCATGTTCTGCGCCATTTCAGGAGAAAGTGAGAAAAAGAAAAATACTGGAAATTTAAACAACACACTCACTGTAGACACATTGAATTGCTTAGAAACATTATTTTAAATGTTTCTGACTAGCTGGGAGTGATTTGGGTGACTTTTCAAACACAGTATTTGTAGACGTGTTTTTGATACAGTATGTGAGTTCCCAAAGTGCCCGAACTAGGGTTAGGCTTAGGGTTTCAGTAAGAACTAGACCTTTTCTGATGCATTTGCTGTGCTTTAGGAGGCTTTTGAAATGCAGGAAAAGTGTTGTTGGGTTGTTTCCTCGAGAAAAAAATATGGCCGTATTTTGCCATTTTTCTTAAGCCGCGCGGCTGTCGCTCAAAAAGGGTCAAAAATCAAAAGTTTGAAAACACACATTCTGTATGTGAATTTATGCTGCTTCTTGCATTTAAAGCCCAAAACAATCATACTTTTAGCCGTACTGTAGTGGTATCCGTAATGCAATCCCACAAACGAAACAAGACATGCTCATGTTCTGCGCCATTTCAGGAGAAAGTGAGAAAAAGAAAAATACTGGAAATTTAAACAACACACTCACTGTAGACACATTGAATTGCTTAGAAACATTATTTTAAATGTTTCTGACTAGCTGGGAGTGATTTGGGTGACTTTTCAAACACAGTATTTGTAGACGTGTTTTTGATACATTATGTGAGTTCCCAAAGTGCCCGACCAAGGGTTAGGGTTAGGGTTTCAATAAGAGCTAGACCTTTTCTGATGCATTTGCTGTACTTTAGGAGGCTTTTGAAATGCAGGAAAAGTGTTGTTGGGTTGTTTCCTCGAGAAAAAAATATGGCCGTATTTTGCCATTTTTCTTAAGCAGCGCGGCTGTCGCTCAAAAAGGGTCAAAAATCAAAAGTTTGAAAACACACATTCTGTAAGTGAATTTATGCTGCCTCTTGCATTTAAAGCCCAAAACAATCATACTTTTAGCCGTACTGTAGTGGTATCCGTAATGCAATCCCACAAACGAAACAAGACATGCTCATGTTCTGCGCCATTTCAGGAGAAAGTGAGAAAAAGAAAAATACTGGAAATTTAAACAACACACTCACTGTAGACACATTGAATTGCTTAGAAACATTATTTTAAATGTTGCTGATTAGCTGGGAGTGATTTGGGTGACTTTTCAAACACAGTATTTGTATACGTGTTTTTGATACAGTATGTGAGTTCCCAAAGTGCCCGACCTAGGGTTAGGGTTAGGGTTTCAATAAGAGCTAGACCGTTTCTGATGCATTTGCTGTGCTTTAGGAGGCTTTTGAAATGCAGGAAAAGTGTTGTTGGGTTGTTTCCTCGAGAAAAAAATATGGCCGTATTTTGCCATTTTTCTTAAGCCGCGCGGCTGTCGCTCAAAAAGGGTCAAAAATCAAAAGTTTGAAAACACACATTCTGTATGTGAATTTATGCTGCCTCTTAAATTTAAAGCCCAAAACAATCATACTTTTAGCCGTACTGTAGTGGTATCCGTAATGCAATCCCACAAACGAAACAAGACATGCTCATGTTCTGCGCCATTTCAGGAGAAAGTGAGAAATAGAAAAATACTGGAAATTTAAACAACACACTCACTGTAGACACATTGAATTGCTTAGAAACATTATTTTAAATGTTTCTGACTAGCTGGGAGTGATTTGGGTGACTTTTCAAACACAGTATTTGTAGACGTGTTTTTGATACAGTATGTGAGTTCCCAAAGTGCCCGACCTAGGGTTAGGGTTAGGGTTTCAATAAGAGCTAGACCTTTTCTGATGCATTTGCTGTACATTAGGAGGCTTTTGAAATGCAGGAAAAGTGTTGTTGGGTTGTTTCCTCGAGAAAAAAATATGGCCGTATTTTGCCATTTTTCTTAAGCAGCGCGGCTGTCGCTCAAAAAGGGTCAAAAATCAAAAGTTTGAAAACACACATTCTGTATGTGAATTTATACTGCCTCTTGCATTTAAAGCCCAAAACAATCATACTTTTAGCCGTACTGTAGTGGTATCCGTAATGCAATCCCACAAACGAAACAAGACATGCTCATGTTCTGCGCCATTTCAGGAGAAAGTGAGAAAAAGAAAAATACTGGAAATATAAACAACACACTCACTGTAGACACATTGAATTGCTTAGAAACATTATTTTAAATGTTTCTGACTAGCTGGGAGTGATTTGGGTGACTTTTCAAACACAGTATTTGTAGACGTGTTTTTGATACAGTATGTGAGTTCCCAAAGTGCCCGACCTAGGGTTAGGGTTAGGGTTTCAATAAGAGCTAGACCTTTTCTGATGCATTTGCTGTACTTTAGGAGGCTTTTGAAATGCAGGAAAAGTGTTGTTGGGTTGTTTCCTCGAGAAAAAAATATGGCCGTATTTTGCCATTTTTCTTAAGCAGCGCGGCTGTCGCTCAAAAAGGGTCAAAAATCAAAAGTTTGAAAACACACATTCTGTATGTGAATTTATACTGCCTCTTGCATTTAAAGCCCAAAACAATCATACTTTTAGCCGTACTGTAGTGGTATCCGTAATGCAATCCCACAAACGAAACAAGACATGCTCATGTTCTGCGCCATTTCAGGAGAAAGTGAGAAAAAGAAAAATACTGGAAATTTAAACAACACACTCACTGTAGACACATTGAATTGCTTAGAAACATTATTTTAAATGTTTCTGACTAGCTGGGAGTGATTTGGGTGACTTTTCAAACACAGTATTTGTAGACGTGTTTTTGATACAGTATGTGAGTTCCCAAAGTGCCCGACCTAGGGTTAGGGTTAGGGTTTCAATAAGAGCTAGACCTTTTCTTATGGATTTGCTGTGCTTTAGGAGGCTTTTGAAATGCAGGAAAAGTGTTGTTGGGTTGTTTCCTCGAGAAAAAAATATGGCCGTATTTTGCCATTTTTCTTAAGCCGCACGGCTGTCGCTCAAAAAGGGTCAAAAATCAAAAGTTTGAAAACACACATTCTGTATGTGAATTTATGCTGCCTCTTGCATTTAAAGCCCAAAACAATCATACTTTTAGCCGTACTGTAGTGGTATCCGTAATGCAATCCCACAAACGAAACAAGACATGCTCATGTTCTGCGCCATTACAGGAGAAAGTGAGAAAAAGAAAAATACTGGAAATTTAAACAACACACTCACTGTAGACACATTGAATTGCTTAGAAACATTATTTTAAATGTTGCTGATTAGCTGGGAGTGATTTGGGTGACTATTCAAACACAGTATTTGTAGACGTGTTTTTGATACAGTATGTGAGTTCCCAAAGTGCCCGACCTAGGGTTAGGGTTAGGGTTTCAATAAGAGCTAGACCGTTTCTAATGCATTTGCTGTGCTTTAGGAGGCTTTTGAAATGCAGGAAAAGTGTTGTTGGGTTGTTTCCTCGAGAAAAAAATATGGCCGTATTTTGCCATTTTTCTTAAGCCGCACGGCTGTCGCTCAAAAAGGGTCAAAAATCAAAAGTTTGAAAACACACATTCTGTATGTGAATTTATGCTGCCTCTTGCATTTAAAGCCCAAAACAATCATACTTTTAGCCGTACTGTAGTGGTATCCGTAATGAAATCCCACAAACGAAACAAGACATGCTCATGTTCTGCGCCATTGCAGGAGAAAGTGAGAAAAAGAAAAATACTGGAAATTTAAACAACACACTCACTGTAGACACATTGAATTGCTTAGAAACATTATTTTAAATGTTTCTGACTAGCTGGGAGTGATTTGGGTGACTTTTCAAACACAGTATTTGTAGACGTGTTTTTGATACAGTATGTGAGTTCCCAAAGTGCCCGACCTAGGGTTAGGGTTAGGGTTTCAATAAGAGCTAGACCTTTTCTGATGCATTTGCTGTGCTTTAGGAGGCTTTTGAAATGCAGGAAAAGTGTTGTTGGGTTGTTTCCTCGAGAAAAAAATATGGCCGTATTTTGCCATTTTTCTTAAGCCGCACGGCTGTCGCTCAAAAAGGGTCAAAAATCAAAAGTTTTAAAACTCACATTCTGTATGTGAATTTATGCTGCCTCTTGCATTTAAAGCCCAAAACAATCATACTTTTAGCCGTACTGTAGTGGTATCCGTAATGCAATCCCAAAAACGAAACAAGACATGCTCATGTTCTGCGCCATTTCAGGAGAAAGTGAGAAAA
This sequence comes from Lepisosteus oculatus, assembly GCF_040954835.1. Classification (NCBI taxonomy): domain Eukaryota; kingdom Metazoa; phylum Chordata; class Actinopteri; order Semionotiformes; family Lepisosteidae; genus Lepisosteus; species Lepisosteus oculatus. The sequence continues at coordinate 14,086,824 of NC_090707.1, forward strand.
AGAAAAATACTGGAAATTTAAACAACACACTCACTGTAGACACATTGAATTGCTTAGAAACATTATTTTAAATGTTTCTGACTAGCTGGGAGTGATTTGGGTGACTTTTCAAACACAGTATTTGTAGACATGTTTTTGATACAGTATGTGAGTTCCCAAAGTGCCCGACCTAGGGTTAGGGTTAGGGTTTCAATAAGAGCTAGACCTTTTCTGATGCATTTGCTGTACATTAGGAGGCTTTTGAAATGCAGGAAAAGTGTTGTTGGGTTGTTTCCTCGAGAAAAAAATATGGCCGTATTTTGCCATTTTTCTTAAGCAGCGCGGCTGTCGCTCAAAAAGGGTCAAAAATCAAAAGTTTGAAAACACACATTCTGTATGTGAATTTATACTGCCTCTTGCATTTAAAGCCCAAAACAATCATACTTTTAGCCGTACTGTAGTGGTATCCGTAATGCAATCCCACAAACGAAACAAGACATGCTCATGTTCTGCGCCATTTCAGGAGAAAGTGAGAAAAAGAAAAATACTGGAAATTTAAACAACACACTCACTGTAGACACATTGAATTGCTTAGAAACATTATTTTAAATGTTTCTGACTAGCTGGGAGTGATTTGGGTGACTTTTCAAACACAGTATTTGTAGACGTGTTTTTGATACAGTATGTGAGTTCCCAAAGTGCCCGACCTAGGGTTAGGGTTAGGGTTTCAATAAGAGCTAGACCTTTTCTTATGGATTTGCTGTGCTTTAGGAGGCTTTTGAAATGCAGGAAAAGTGTTGTTGGGTTGTTTCCTCGAGAAAAAAATATGGCCGTATTTTGCCATTTTTCTTAAGCCGCACGGCTGTCGCTCAAAAAGGGTCAAAAATCAAAAGTTTGAAAACACACATTCTGTATGTGAATTTATGCTGCCTCTTGCATTTAAAGCCCAAAACAATCATACTTTTAGCCGTACTGTAGTGGTATCCGTAATGAAATCCCACAAACGAAACAAGACATGCTCATGTTCTGCGCCATTTCAGGAGAAAGTGAGAAAAAGAAAAATACTGGAAATTTAAACAACACACTCACTGTAGACACATTGAATTGCTTAGAAACATTATTTTAAATGTTTCTGACTAGCTGGGAGTGATTTGGGTGACTTTTCAAACACAGTATTTGTAGACGTGTTTTTGATACAGTATGTGAGTTCCCAAAGTGCCCGACCTAGGGTTAGGGTTAGGGTTTCAATAAGAGCTAGACCTTTTCTGATGCATTTGCTGTGCTTTAGGAGGCTTTTGAAATGCAGGAAAAGTGTTGTTGGGTTGTTTCCTCGAGAAAAAAATATGGCCGTATTTTGCCATTTTTCTTAAGCCGCGCGGCTGTCGCTCAAAAAGGGTCAAAAATCAAAAGTTTGAAAACACAAATTCTGTATGTGAATTTATGCTGCCTCTTGCATTTAAAGCCCAAAACAATCATACTTTTAGCCGAACTGTAGTGGTATCCGTAATGCAATCCCACAAACGAAACAAGACATGCTCATGTTCTGCGCCATTTCAGGAGAAAGTGAGAAAAAGAAAAATACTGGAAATTTAAACAACACACTCACTGTAGACACATTGAATTGCTTAGAAACATTATTTTAAATGTTTCTGACTAGCTGGGAGTGATTTGGGTGACTTTTCAAACACTGTACTTGTAGGTGTGTTTTTGATACAGTATGTGAGTTCCCAAAGTGCCCGAACTAGGGTTAGGCTTAGGGTTTCAGTAAGAACTAGACCTTTTCTGATGCATTTGCTGTGCTTTAGGAGGCTTTTGAAATGCAGGAAAAGTGTTGTTGGGTTGTTTCCTCGAGAAAAAAATATGGCCGTATTTTGCCATTTTTCTTAAGCCGTGCGGCTGTCGCTCAAAAAGGGTCAAAAATCAAAAGTTTGAAAACACACATTCTGTATGTGAATTTATGCTGCTTCTTGCATTTAAAGCCCAAAACAATCATACTTTTAGCCGTACTGTAGTGGTATCCGTAATGCAATCCCACAAACGAAACAAGACATGCTCATGTTCTGCGCCATTTCAGGAGAAAGTGAGAAAAAGAAAAATACTGGAAATTTAAACAACACACTCACTGTAGACACATTGAATTGCTTAGAAACATTATTTTAAATGTTTCTGACTAGCTGGGAGTGATTTGGGTGACTTTTCAAACACAGTATTTGTAGACGTGTTTTTGATACATTATGTGAGTTCCCAAAGTGCCCGACCAAGGGTTAGGGTTAGGGTTTCAATAAGAGCTAGACCTTTTCTGATGCATTTGCTGTACTTTAGGAGGCTTTTGAAATGCAGGAAAAGTGTTGTTGGGTTGTTTCCTCGAGAAAAAAATATGGCCGTATTTTGCCATTTTTCTTAAGCAGCGCGGCTGTCGCTCAAAAAGGGTCAAAAATCAAAAGTTTGAAAACACACATTCTGTAAGTGAATTTATGCTGCCTCTTGCATTTAAAGCCCAAAACAATCATACTTTTAGCCGTACTGTAGTGGTATCCGTAATGCAATCCCACAAACGAAACAAGACATGCTCATGTTCTGCGCCATTTCAGGAGAAAGTGAGAAAAAGAAAAATACTGGAAATTTAAACAATACACACTCACTGTAGACACATTGAATTGCTTAGAAACATTATTTTAAATGTTTCTGACTAGCTGGGAGTGATTTGGGTGACTTTTCAAACACAGTATTTGTAGACGTGTTTTTGATACAGTATGTGAGTTCCCAAAGTGCCCGACCTAGGGTTAGGGTTAGGGTTTCAATAAGAGCTAGACCTTTTCTGATGCATTTGCTGTGCTTTAGGAGGCTTTTGAAATGCAGGAAAAGTGTTGTTGGGTTGTTTCCTCGAGAAAAAAATATGGCCGTATTTTGCCATTTTTCTTAAGCCGCGCGGCTGTCGCTCAAAAAGGGTCAAAAATCAAAAGTTTTAAAACTCACATTCTGTATCTGAATTTATGCTGCCTCTTGCATTTAAAGCCCAAAACAATCATACTTTTAGCCGTACTGTAGTGGTATCCGTAATGCAATCCCACAAACGAAACAAGACATGCTCATGTTCTGCGCCATTTCAGGAGAAAGTGAGAAAAAGAAAAATACTGGAAATTTAAACAACACACTCACTGTAGACACATTGAATTGCTTAGAAACATTATTTTAAATGTTTCTGACTAGCTGGGAGTGATTTGGGTGACTTTTCAAACACTGTACTTGTAGGCGTGTTTTTGATACAGTATGTGAGTTCCCAAAGTGCCCGACCAAGGGTTAGGGTTAGGGTTTCAATAAGAGCTAGACCTTTTCTGATGCATTTGCTGTACTTTAGGAGGCTTTTGAAATGCAGGAAAAGTGTTGTTGGGTTGTTTCCTCGAGAAAAAAATGTGGCCGTATTTTGCCATTTTTCTTAAGCAGCGCGGCTGTCGCTCAAAAAGGGTCAAAAATCAAAAGTTTGAAAACACACATTCTGTATGTGAATTTATGCTGCCTCTTGCATTTAAAGCCCAAAACAATCATACTTTTAGCCGTACTGTAGTGGTATCCGTAATGCAATCCCACAAACGAAACAAGACATGCTCATGTTCTGCGCCATTTCAGGAGAAAGTGAGAAAAAGAAAAATACTGGAAATTTAAACAACACACTCACTGTAGACACATTGAATTGCTTAGAAATATTATTTTAAATGTTTCTGACTAGCTGGGAGTGATTTGGGTGACTTTTCAAACACTGTACTTGTAGGCGTGTTTTTGATACAGTATGTGAGTTCCCAAAGTGCCCGACCTAGGGTTAGGCTTAGGGTTTCAGTAAGAACTAGACCTTTTCTGATGCATTTGCTGTGCTTTAGGAGGCTTTTGAAATGCAGGAAAAGTGTTGTTGGGTTGTTTCCTCGAGAAAAAAATATGGCCGTATTTTGCCATTTTTCTTAAGCCGCGCGGTTGTCGCTCAAAAAGGGTCAAAAATCAAAAGTTTGAAAACACTCATTCTGTATGTGAATTTATGCTGCTTCTTGCATTTAAAGCCCAAAACAATCATACTTTTAGCCGTACTGTAGTGGTATCCGTAATGCAATCCCACAAACGAAACAACACATGCTCATGTTCTGCGCCATTTCAGGAGAAAGTGAGAAAAAGAAAAATACTGGAAATTTAAACAACACACTCACTGTAGACACATTGAATTCCTTAGAAACATTATTTTAAATGTTTCTGACTAGCTGGGAGTGATTTGGGTGACTTTTCAAACACTGTACTTGTAGGCGTGTTTTTGATACAGTATGTGAGTTCCCAAAGTGCCCGACCTAGGGTTAGGCTTAGGGTTTCAGTAAGAACTAGACCTTTTCTGATGCATTTGCTGTGCTTTAGGAGGCTTTTGAAATGCAGGAAAAGTGTTGTTGGGTTGTTTCCTCGAGAAAAAAATATGGCCGTATTTTGCCATTTTTCTTAAGCCGCGCGGCTGTCGCTCAAAAAGGGTCAAAAATCAAAAGTTTGAAAACACACATTCTGTATGTGAATTTATGCTGCCTCTTGCATTTAAAGCCCAAAACAATCATACTTTTAGCCGTACTGTAGTGGTATCCGTAATGCAATCCCACAAACGAAACAAGACATGCTCATGTTCTGCGCCATTTCAGGAGAAAGTGAGAAAAAGAAAAATACTGGAAATTTAAACAACACACTCACTGTAGACACATTGAATTGCTTAGAAACATTATTTTAAATGTTTCTGACTAGCTGGGAGTGATTTGGGTGACTTTTCAAACACAGTATTTGTAGACGTGTTTTTGATACAGTATGTGAGTTCCCAAAGTGCCCGACCTAGGGTTAGGGTTAGGGTTTCAATAAGAGCTAGACCTTTTCTGATGCATTTGCTGTACTTTAGGAGGCTTTTGAAATGCAGGAAAAGTGTTGTTGGGTTGTTTCCTCGAGAAAAAAATATGGCCGTATTTTGCCATTTTTCTTAAGCAGCGCGGCTGTCGCTCAAAAAGGGTCAAAAATCAAAAGTTTGAAAACACACATTCTGTATGTGAATTTATGCTGCCTCTTGCATTTAAAGCCCAAAACAATCATACTTTTAGCCGTACTGTAGTGGTATCCGTAATGCAATCCCACAAACGAAACAAGACATGCTCATGTTCTGCGCCATTTCAGGAGAAAGTGAGAAAAAGAAAAATACTGGAAATTTAAACAACACACTCACTGTAGACACATTGAATTGCTTAGAAACATTATTTTAAATGTTTCTGACTAGCTGGGAGTGATTTGGGTGACTTTTCAAACACAGTATTTGTAGACGTGTTTTTGATACAGTATGTGAGTTCCCAAAGTGCCCGACCTAGGGTTAGGGTTAGGGATTCAATAAGAGCTAGACCTTTCTGATGCATTTGCTGTACTTTAGGAGGCTTTTGAAATGCAGGAAAAGTGTTGTTGGGTTGTTTCCTCGAGAAAAAAATATGGCCGTATTTTGCCATTTTTCTTAAGCAGCGCGGCTGTCGCTCAAAAAGGGTCAAAAATCAAAAGTTTGAAAACACACATTCTGTATGTGAATTTATACTGCCTCTTGCATTTAAAGCCCAAAACAATCATACTTTTAGCCGTACTGTAGTGGTATCCGTAATGCAATCCCACAAACGAAACAAGACATGCTCATGTTCTGCGCCATTTCAGGAGAAAGTGAGAAAAAGAAAACTACTGGAAATTTAAACAACACACTCACTGTAGACACATTGAATTGCTTAGAAACATTATTTTAAATGTTTCTGACTAGCTGGGAGTGATTTGGGTGACTTTTCAAACACAGTATTTGTAGACGTGTTTTTGATACAGTATGTGAGTTCCCAAAGTGCCCGACCTAGGGTTAGGGTTAGGGTTTCAATAAGAGCTAGACCTTTTCTGATGCATTTGCTGTACTTTAGGAGGCTTTTGAAATGCAGGAAAAGTGTTGTTGGGTTGTTTCCTTGAGAAAAAAATATGGCCGTATTTTGCCATTTTTCTTAAGCAGCGCGGCTGTCGCTCAAAAAGGGTCAAAAATCAAAAGTTTGAAAACACACATTCTGTATGTGAATTTATGCTGCCTCTTGCATTTAAAGCCCAAAACAATCATACTTTTAGCCGTACTGTAGTGGTATCCGTAATGCAATCCCACAAACGAAACAAGACATGCTCATGTTCTGCGCCATTTCAGGAGAAAGTGAGAAAAAGACAAATACTGGAAATTTAAACAACACACTCACTGTAGACACATTGAATTGCTTAGAAACATTATTTTAAATGTTTCTGACTAGCTTGGAGTGATTTGGGTGACTTTTCAAACACAGTATTTGTAGACGTGTTTTTGATACAGTATGTGAGTTCCCAAAGTGCCCGACCAAGGGTTAGGGTTAGGGTTTCAATAAGAGCTAGACCTTTTCTGATACATTTGCTGTACTTTAGGAGGCTTTTGAAATGCAGGAAAAGTGTTGTTGGGTTGTTTCCTCGAGAAAAAAATATGGCCGTATTTTGCCATTTTTCTTAAGCCGCGCGGCTGTCGCTCAAAAAGGGTCAAAAATCAAAAGTTTGAAAACACACATTCTGTATGTGAATTTATGCTGCCTCTTGCATTTAAAGCCCAAAACAATCATACTTTTAGCCGTACTGTAGTGGTATCCGTAATGCAATCCCACAAACGAAACAAGACATGCTCATGTTCTGCGCCATTTCAGGAGAAAGTGAGAAAAAGAAAAATACTGGAAATTTAAACAACACACTCACTGTAGACACATTGAATTGCTTAGAAACATTATTTTAAATGTTTCTGACTAGCTGGGAGTGATTTGGGTGACTTTTCAAACACAGTGTTTGTAGACGTGTTTTTGATACAGTATGTGAGTTCCCAAAGTGCCCGACCTAGGGTTAGGGTTAGGGTTTCAATAAGAGCTAGACCTTTTCTGATGCATTTGCTGTACTTTAGGAGGCTTTTGAAATGCAGGAAAAGTGTTGTTGGGTTGTTTCCTCGAGAAAAAAATATGGCCGTATTTTGCCATTTTTCTTAAGCCGCGCGGCTGTCGCTCAAAAAGGGTCAAAAATCAAAAGTTTGAAAACACACATTCTGTATGTGAATTTATGCTGCTTCTTGCATTTAAAGCCCAAAACAATCATACTTTTAGCCGTACTGTAGTGGTATCCGTAATGCAATCCCACAAACAAAACAAGACATGCTCATGTTCTGCGCCATTTCAGGAGAAAGTGAGAAAAAGAAAAATACTGGAAATTTAAACAACACACTCACTGTAGACACATTGAATTGCTTAGAAACATTATTTTAAATGTTTCTGACTAGCTGGGAGTGATTTGGGTGACTTTTCAAACACAGTGTTTGTAGACGTGTTTTTGATACAGTATGTGAGTTCCCAAAGTGCCCGACCTAGGGTTAGGGTTAGGGTTTCAATAAGAGCTAGACCTTTTCTGATGCATTTGCTGTACTTTAGGAGGCTTTTGAAATGCAGGAAAAGTGTTGTTGGGTTGTTTCCTCGAGAAAAAAATATGGCCGTATTTTGCCATTTTTCTTAAGCCGCGCGGCTGTCGCTCAAAAAGGGTCAAAAATCAAAAGTTTGAAAACACACATTCTGTATGTGAATTTATGCTGCTTCTTGCATTTAAAGCCCAAAACAATCATACTTTTAGCCGTACTGTAGTGGTATCCGTAATGCAATCCCACAAACAAAACAAGACATGCTCATGTTCTGCGCCATTTCAGGAGAAAGTGAGAAAAAGAAAAATACTGGAAATTTAAACAACACACTCACTGTAGACACATTGAATTGCTTAGAAACATTATTTTAAATGTTTCTTACTACCTGGGAGTGATTTGGGTGACTTTTCAAACACAGTATTTGTAGACGTGTTTTTGATACAGTATGTGAGTTCCCAAAGTGCCCGACCTAGGGTTAGGGTTAGGGTTTCAATAAGAGCTAGACCTTTTCTTATGGATTTGCTGTGCTTTAGGAGGCTTTTGAAATGCAGGAAAAGTGTTGTTGGGTTGTTTCCTCGAGAAAAAAATATGGCCGTATTTTGCCATTTTTCTTAAGCCGCGCGGCTGTCGCTCCAAAAGGGTCAAAAATCAAAAGTTTGAAAACACACATTCTGTATGTGAATTTATGCTGCCTCTTGCATTTAAAGCCCAAAACAATCATACTTTTAGCCGTACTGTAGTGGTATCCGTAATGCAATCCCACAAACGAAACAAGACATGCTCATATTCTGCGCCATTTCAGGAGAAAGTGAGAAAAAGAAAAATACTGGAAATTTAAACAACACACTCAATGTAGACACATTGAATTGCTTAGAAACATTATTTTAAATGTTTCTGACTAGCTGGGAGTAATTTGGGTGACTTTTCAAACACAGTATTTGTAGACGTGTTTTTGATACAGTATGTGAGTTCCCAAAGTGCCCGACCTAGGGTTAGGGTTAGGGTTTCAATAAGAGCTAGACCTTTTCTGATGCATTTGCTGTACTTTAGGAGGCTTTTGAAATGCAGGAAAAGTGTTGTTGGGTTGTTTCCTTGAGAAAAAAATATGGCCGTATTTTGCCATTTTTCTTAAGCAGCGCGGCTGTCGCTCAAAAAGGGTCAAAAATCAAAAGTTTGAAAACACACATTCTGTATGTGAATTTATGCTGCCTCTTGCATTTAAAGCCCAAAACAATCATACTTTTAGCCGTACTGTAGTGGTATCCGTAATGCAATCCCACAAACGAAACAAGACATGCTCATGTTCTGCGCCATTTCAGGAGAAAGTGAGAAAAAGACAAATACTGGAAATTTAAACAACACACTCACTGTAGACACATTGAATTGCTTAGAAACATTATTTTAAATGTTTCTGACTAGCTTGGAGTGATTTGGGTGACTTTTCAAACACAGTATTTGTAGACGTGTTTTTGATACAGTATGTGAGTTCCCAAAGTGCCCGACCAAGGGTTAGGGTTAGGGTTTCAATAAGAGCTAGACCTTTTCTGATACATTTGCTGTACTTTAGGAGGCTTTTGAAATGCAGGAAAAGTGTTGTTGGGTTGTTTCCTCGAGAAAAAAATATGGCCGTATTTTGCCATTTTTCTTAAGCAGCGCGGCTGTCGCTCAAAAAGGGTCAAAAATCAAAAGTTTGAAAACACACATTCTGTATGTGAATTTATGCTGCCTCTTGCATTTAAAGCCCAAAACAATCATACTTTTAGCCGTACTGTAGTGGTATCCGTAATGCAATCCCACAAACGAAACAAGACATGCTCATGTTCTGCGCCATTTCAGGAGAAAGTGAGAAAAAGAAAAATACTGGAAATTTAAACAACACACTCACTGTAGACACATTGAATTGCTTAGAAACATTATTTTAAATGTTTCTGACTAGCTGGGAGTGATTTGGGTGACTTTTCAAACATAGTATTTGTAGACGTGTTTTTGATACAGTATGTGAGTTCCCAAAGTGCCCGACCTAGGGTTAGGGTTAGGGTTTCAATAAGAGCTAGACCTTTTCTGATGCATTTGCTGTACTTTAGGAGGCTTTTGAAATGCAGGAAAAGTGTTGTTGGGTTGTTTCCTCGAGAAAAAAATATGGCCATATTTTGCCATTTTTCTTAAGCCGCGCGGCTGTCACTCAAAAAGGGTCAAAAATCAAAAGTTTGAAAACACACATTCTGTATGTGAATTTATGCTGCTTCTTGCATTTAAAGCCCAAAACAATCATACTTTTAGCCGTACTGTAGTGGTATCCGTAATGCAATCCCACAAACAAAACAAGACATGCTCATGTTCTGCGCCATTTCAGGAGAAAGTGAGAAAAAGAAAAATACTGGAAATTTAAACAACACACTCACTGTAGACACATTGAATTGCTTAGAAACATTATTTTAAATGTTTCTGACTAGCTGGGAGTGATTTGGGTGACTTTTCAAACACAGTATTTGTAGACGTGTTTTTGATACAGTATATGAGTTCCCAAAGTGCCCGACCTAGGGTTAGGGTTAGGGTTTCAATAAGAGCTAGACCTTTTCTGATGGATTTGCTGTGCTTTAGGAGGCTTTTGAAATGCAGGAAAAGTGTTGTTGGGTTGTTTCCTCGAGAAAAAAATATGGCCTTATTTTGCCATTTTTCTTAAGCCGCGCGGCTGTCGCTCAAAAAGGGTCAAAAATCAAAAGTTTGAAAACACACATTCTGTATGTGAATTTATGCTGCCTCTTGCATTTAAAGCCCAAAACAATCATACTTTTAGCCGTACTGTAGTGGTATCCGTAATGCAATCCCACAAACGAAACAAGACATGCTCATGTTCTGCGCCATTTCAGGAGAAAGTGAGAAAAAGAAAACTACTGGAAATTTAAACAACACACTCACTGTAGACACATTGAATTGCTTAGAAACATTATTTTAAATGTTTCTGACTAGCTGGGAGTGATTTGGGTGACTTTTCAAACACAGTGTTTGTAGACGTGTTTTTGATACAGTATGTGAGTTCCCAAAGTGCCCGACCTAGGGTTAGGGTTAGGGTTTCAATAAGAGCTAGACCTTTTCTGATGCATTTGCTGTACTTTAGGAGGCTTTTGAAATGCAGGAAAAGTGTTGTTGGGTTGTTTCCTCGAGAAAAAAATATGGCCGTATTTTGCCATTTTTCTTAAGCCGCGCGGCTGTCGCTCAAAAAGGGTCAAAAATCAAAAGTTTGAAAACACACATTCTGTATGTGAATTTATGCTGCTTCTTGCATTTAAAGCCCAAAACAATCATACTTTTAGCCGTACTGTAGTGGTATCCGTAATGCAATCCCACAAACAAAACAAGACATGCTCATGTTCTGCGCCATTTCAGGAGAAAGTGAGAAAAAGAAAAATACTGGAAATTTAAACAACACACTCACTGTAGACACATTGAATTGCTTAGAAACATTATTTTAAATGTTTCTGACTAGCTGGGAGTGATTTGGGTGACTTTTCAAACACAGTATTTGTAGACGTGTTTTTGATACAGTATGTGAGTTCCCAAAGTGCCCGACCTAGGGTTAGGGTTAGGGTTTCAATAAGAGCTAGACCTTTTCTGATGGATTTGCTGTGCTTTAGGAGGCTTTTGAAATGCAGGAAAAGTGTTGTTGGGTTGTTTCCTCGAGAAAAAAATATGGCCGTATTTTGCCATTTTTCTTAAGCAGCGCGGCTGTCGCTCAAAAAGGGTCAAAAATCAAAAGTTTGAAAACACACATTCTGTATGTGAATTTATGCTGCCTCTTGCATTTAAAGACCAAAACAATCATACTTTTAGCCGTACTGTAGTGGTATCCGTAATGCAATCCTACAAACGAAACAAGACATGCTCATGTTCTGCGCCATTTCAGGAGAAAGTGAGAAAAAGAAAAATACTGGAAATTTAAACAACACACTCACTGTAGACACATTGAATTGCTTAGAAACATTATTTTAAATGTTTCTGACTAGCTGGGAGTGATTTGGGTGACTTTTCAAACACAGTATTTGTAGACGTGTTTTTGATACAGTATGTGAGTTCCCAAAGTGCCCGACCTACAGTTAGGGTTAGGGTTTCAATAAGAGCTAGACCTTTCTGATGCATTTGCTGTACTTTAGGAGGCTTTTGAAATGCAGGAAAAGTGTTGTTGGGTTGTTTCCTCGAGAAAAAAATATGGCCGTATTTTGCCATTTTTCTTAAGCAGCGCGGCTGTCGCTCAAAAAGGGTCAAAAATCAAAAGTTTGAAAACACACATTCTGTATGTGAATTTATACTGCCTCTTGCATTTAAAGCCCAAAACAATCATACTTTTAGCTGTACTGTAGTGGTATCCGTAATGCAATCCCACAAACGAAACAAGACATGCTCATGTTCTGCGCCATTTCAGGAGAAAGTGAGAAAAAGAAAAATACTGGAAATTTAAACAACACACTCACTGTAGACACATTGAATTGCTTAGAAACATTATTTTAAATGTTTCTTACTCGCTGGGAGTGATTTGGGTGACTTTTCAAACACAGTATTTGTAGACGTGTTTTTGATACAGTATGTGAGTTCCCAAAGTGCCCGACCTAGGGTTAGGGTTAGGGTTTCAATAAGAGCTAGACCTTTCTGATGCATTTGCTGTACTTTAGGAGGCTTTTGAAATGCAGGAAAAGTGTTGTTGGGTTGTTTCCTCGAGAAAAAAATATGGCCGTATTTTGCCATTTTTCTTAAGCCGCACGGCTGTCGCTCAAAAAGGGTCAAAAATCAAAAGTTTGAAAACACACATTCTGTATGTGAATTTATGCTGCCTCTTGCATTTAAAGCCCAAAACAATCATACTTTTAGCCGTACTGTAGTGGTATCCGTAATGCAATCCCACAAACGAAACAAGACATGCTCATGTTCTGCGCCATTTCAGGAGAAAGTGAGAAAAAGAAAAATACTGGAAATTTAAACAACACACTCACTGTAGACACATTGAATTGCTTAGAAACATTATTTTAAATGTTTCTGACTAGCTGGGAGTGATTTGGGTGACTTTTCAAACACAGTATTTGTAGACGTGTTTTTGATACAGTATGTGAGTTCCCAAAGTGCCCGACCTAGGGTTAGGGTTAGGGTTTCAATAAGAGCTAGACCTTTTCTTATGGATTTGCTGTGCTTTAGGAGGCTTTTGAAATGCAGGAAAAGTGTTGTTGGGTTGTTTCCTCGAGAAAAAAATATGGCCGTATTTTGCCATTTTTCTTAAGCCGCACGGCTGTCGCTCAAAAAGGGTCAAAAATCAAAAGTTTGAAAACACACATTCTGTATGTGAATTTATGCTGCCTCTTGCATTTAAAGCCCAAAACAATTATACTTTTAGCCGTACTGTAGTGGTATGCGTAATGCAATCCCACAAACGAAACAAGACATGCTCATGTTCTGCGCCATTTCAGGAGAAAGTGAGAAAAAGAAAAATACTGGAAATTTAAACAACACACTCACTGTAGACACATTGAATTGCTTAGAAACATTATTTTAAATGTTTCTGACTAGCTGGGAGTGATTTGGGTGACTTTTCAAACACAGTATTTGTAGACGTGTTTTTGATACAGTATGTGAGTTCCCAAAGTGCCCGACCTAGGGTTAGGGTTAGGGTTTCAATAAGAGCTAGACCTTTTCTGATGCATTTGCTGTACTTTAGGAGGCTTTTGAAATGCAGGAAAAGTGTTGTTGGGTTGTTTCCTCGAGAAAAAAATATGGCCGTATTTTGCCATTTTTCTTAAGCCGCGCGGCTGTCGCTCAAAAAGGGTCAAAAATCAAAAGTTTGAAAACACACATTCTGTATGTGAATTTATGCTGCTTCTTGCATTTAAAGCCCAAAACAATCATACTTTTAGCCGTACTGTAGTGGTATCCGTAATGCAATCCCACAAACGAAACAAGACATGCTCATGTTCTGCGCCATTTCAGGAGAAAGTGAGAAAAAGAAAAATACTGGAAATTTAAACAACACACTCACTGTAGACACATTGAATTGCTTAGAAACATTATTTTAAATGTTTCTGACTAGCTGGGAGTGATTTGGGTGACTTTTCAAACACAGTATTTGTAGACGTGTTTTTGATACAGTATGTGAGTTCCCAAATTGCCCGACCAAGGGTTAGGGTTAGGGTTTCAATAAGAGCTAGACCTTTTCTGATGCATTTGCTGTACTTTAGGAGGCTTTTGAAATGCAGGAAAAGTGTTGTTGGGTTGTTTCCTCGAGAAAAAAATATGGCCGTATTTTGCCATTTTTCTTAAGCTGCGCGGCTGTCGCTCAAAAAGGGTCAAAAATCAAAAGTTTGAAAACACACATTCTGTATGTGAATTTATGCTGCCTCTTGCATTTAAAGCCCAAAACAATTATACTTTTAGCCGTACTGTAGTGGTATGCGTAATGCAATCCCACAAACGAAACAAGACATGCTCATGTTCTGCGCCATTTCAGGAGAAAGTGAGAAAAAGAAAAATACTGGAAATTTAAACAACACACTCACTGTAGACACATTGAATTGCTTAGAAACATTATTTTAAATGTTTCTGACTAGCTGGGAGTGATTTGGGTGACTTTTCAAACACAGTATTTGTAGACGTGTTTTTGATACAGTATGTGAGTTCCCAAAGTGCCCGACCTAGGGTTAGGGTTAGGGTTTCAATAAGAGCTAGACCTTTTCTGATGCATTTGCTGTACTTTAGGAGGCTTTTGAAATGCAGGAAAAGTGTTGTTGGGTTGTTTCCTCGAGAAAAAAATATGGCCGTATTTTGCCATTTTTCTTAAGCCGCGCGGCTGTCGCTCAAAAAGGGTCAAAAATCAAAAGTTTGAAAACACACATTCTGTATGTGAATTTATGCTGCTTCTTGCATTTAAAGCCCAAAACAATCATACTTTTAGCCGTACTGTAGTGGTATCCGTAATGCAATCCCACAAACGAAACAAGACATGCTCATGTTCTGCGCCATTTCAGGAGAAAGTGAGAAAAAGAAAAATACTGGAAATTTAAACAACACACTCACTGTAGACACATTGAATTGCTTAGAAACATTATTTTAAATGTTTCTGACTAGCTGGGAGTGATTTGGGTGACTTTTCAAACACAGTATTTGTAGACGTGTTTTTGATACAGTATGTGAGTTCCCAAATTGCCCGACCAAGGGTTAGGGTTAGGGTTTCAATAAGAGCTAGACCTTTTCTGATGCATTTGCTGTACTTTAGGAGGCTTTTGAAATGCAGGAAAAGTGTTGTTGGGTTGTTTCCTCGAGAAAAAAATATGGCCGTATTTTGCCATTTTTCTTAAGCTGCGCGGCTGTCGCTCAAAAAGGGTCAAAAATCAAAAGTTTGAAAACACACATTCTGTATGTGAATTTATGCTGCCTCTTGCATTTAAAGCCCAAAACAATCATACTTTTAGCCGTACTGTAGAGGTATCCGTAATGCAATCACACAAACGAAACAAGACATGCTCATGTTCTGCGCCATTTCAGGAGAAAGTGAGAAAAAGAAAAATACTGGAAATTTAAACAACACACTCACTGTAGACACATTGAATTGCTTAGAAACATTATTTTAAATGTTTCTGACTAGCTGGGAGTGATTTGGGTGACTTTTCAAACACAGTATTTGTAGACGTGTTTTTGATACAGTATGTGAGTTCCCAAAGTGCCCGACCTAGGGTTAGGGTTAGGGTTTCAATAAGAGCTAGACCTTTTCTGATGCATTTGCTGTGCTTTAGGAGGCTTTTGAAATGCAGGAAAAGTGTTGTTGGGTTGTTTCCTCGAGAAAAAAATATGGCCGTATTTTGCCATTTTTCTTAAGCCGCGCGGCTGTCGCTCAAAAAGGGTCAAAAATCAAAAGTTTGAAAACACACATTCTGTATGTAAATTTATGCTGCTTCTTGCATTTAAAGCCCAAAACAATCATACTTTTAGCCGTACTGTAGTGGTATCCGTAATGCAATCCCACAAACGAAACAAGACATGCTCATGTTCTGCGCCATTTCAGGAGAAAGTGAGAAAAAGAAAAATACTGGAAATTTAAACAACACACTCACTGTAGACACATTGAATTGCTTAGAAACATTATTTTAAATGTTTCTAACTAGCTGGGAGTGATTTGGGTGACTTTTCAAACACAGTATTTGTAGACGTGTTTTTGATACAGTATGTGAGATCCCAAAGTGCCCGACCTAGGGTTAGGGTTAGGGTTTCAATAAGAGCTAGACCTTTTCTGATGCATTTGCTGTGCTTTAGGAGGCTTTTGAAATGCAGGAAAAGTGTTGTTGGGTTGTTTCCTCGAGAAAAAAATATGGCCGTATTTTGCCATTTTTCTTAAGCCGCGCGGGTGTCGCTCAAAAAGGGTCAAAAATCAAAAGTTTGAAAACACACATTCTGTATGTGAATTTATGCTGCTTCTTGCATTTAAAGCCCAAAACAATCATACTTTTAGCCGTACTGTAGTGGTATCCGTAATGCAATCCCACAAACGAAACAAGACATGCTCATGTTCTGCGCCATTTCAGGAGAAAGTGAGAAAAAGAAAAATACTGGAAATTTAAACAACACACTCACTGTAGACACATTGAATTGCTTAGAAACATTATTTTAAATGTTTCTGACTAGCTGGGAGTGATTTGGGTGACTTTTCAAACACAGTATTTGTAGACGTGTTTTTGATACCGTATGTGAGTTCCCAAAGTGCCCGACCTAGGGTTAGGGTTAGGGTTTCAGTAAGAACTAGACCTTTTCTGATGCATTTGCTGTGCTTTAGGAGGCTTTTGAAATGCAGGAAAAGTGTTGTTGGGTTGTTTCCTCGAGAAAAAAATATGGCCGTATTTTGCCATTTTTCTTAAGCCGCGCGGCTGTCGCTCAAAAAGGGTCAAAAATCAAAAGTTTGAAAACACACATTCTGTATGTGAATTTATGCTGCTTCTTGCATTTAAAGCCCAAAACAATCATACTTTTAGCCGTACTGTAGTGGTATCCATAATGCAATCCCACAAACGAAACAAGACATGCTCATGTTCTGCGCCATTTCAGGAGAAAGTGAGAAAAAGAAAAATACTGGAAATCTAAACAACACACTCACTGTAGACACATTGAATTGCTTAGAAACATTATTTTAAATGTTTCTGACAAGCTGGGAAGGAATTGGGTGACTTTTCGAGCACAGTATTTGTAGACGTGTTTTTTAAACAGTATGTGAGTTCCCAAAGTGCCCGACCTAGGGTTAGGGTTAGGGTTTCAATAAGAGCTAGACCCTTTCTGATGGATTTGCTGTGCTCTAGGAGGCTTTTGAAATGCAGGAAAAGAGTTGTTGGGATGTTTCCTCGAGAAAAAAATATGGCCGTATTTTGCCATTTTTCTTAAGCCACGCGGCTGTCGCTCAAAAAGGGTCAAAAATCAAAAGTTTGAAAACACACATTCTGTATGTGAATTTCTGCTGCTTCTTGCATTTAAAGTCCAAAACAATCATACTTTTAGCCGTACTGTAGTGGTATCCGTAATGCAATCCCACAAACGAAACAAGACATGCTCATGTTCTGCGCCATTTCAGGAGAAAGTGAGAAAAAGAAAAATACTGGAAATTTAAACAACACACTCACTGTGGACACATTGAATTGCTTAGAAACATTATTTTAAATGTTTCTGACTAGCTGGGAGTGATTTGGGTGACTTTTCAAACACAGTATTTGTAGACGTGTTTTTGATACAGTATGTGAGTTCCCAAAGTGCCCGACCTAGGGTTAGGGTTAGGGTTTCAGTAAGAACTAGACCTTTTCTGATGCATTTGCTGTGCTTTAGGAGGCTTTTGAAATGCGGGAAAAGTGTTGTTGGGTTTTTTCCTCGAGAAAAAAATATGGTCGTATTTTGCAATTTTTCTTAAGCCGCGAGCGAGGCTGACGCTCAAAAGGGTTCAAAAATCAAAAGTTTGAAAACACACATTCTGTATGTGAATTTATGCTTCTTCTTGCATTTAAAGCCCAAAACAATCATACTTTTAACCGTACTGTAGTGGTAACCGTAACGCAATCCCACAAACGACACAAGACATGCTCATGTTCTGCGCCATTTCAGGAGAAAGTGAGAAAAAGAAAAATACTGGAAATAAAACAACACACTCACTGTAGACACATTGAATTGCTTAGAAACATTATTTTAAATGTTTCTGACTAGCTGGGAATGATTTGGGTGACTTTTCGAGCACAGTATTTATAGACGTGTTTTTGATACAGTATGTGAGTTCCCAAAGTGCCCAACCTAGGGTTAGGGTTAGGGTTTCAATAAGAACTAGACCTTTTCTGATGCATTTGCTGTGCTTTAGGAGGCTTTTGAACTTCGGGAAAAGTGTTGTTGGGTTTTTTCCTCGAGAAAAAATATGGTCGTATTTTACAATTTTTTTTAAGCCGCACGGCTGTCGCTGAAAAAGGGTAAAAAATCAAAAGTTTGAAAACACACATTCTGTATGTGAATTTATGCTGCTTCTTGCATTTAAAGCCCAAAACAATCATACTTTTAGCCGTACTGTAGTGGTATCCGTAATGCAATCCCACAAACGAAACAAGACATGCTCATGTTCTGCGCCATTTCAGGAGAAAGTGAGAAAAAGAAAAATACTGGAAATTTAAACAACACACTCACTGTAGACACATTGAATTGCTTAGAAACATTATTTTAAATGTTTCTGACTAGCTGGGAGTGATTTGGGTGACTTTTCAAACACAGTATTTGTAGACATGTTTTTGATACAGTATGTGAGTTCCCAAAGTGCCCGACCTAGGGTTAGGGTTAGGGTTTCAATAAGAGCTAGACCTTTTCTGATGGATTTGCTGTGCTTTAGGAGGCTTTTGAAATGCAGGAAAAGAGTTGTTGGGTTGTTTCCTCGAGAAAAAAATATGGCCGTATTTTGCCATTTTTCTTAAGCCGCGGCTGTCGCTCAAAAAGGGTCAAAAATCAAAAGTTTGAAAACACGCATTCTGTATGTGAATTTATGCTGCTTCTTGCATTTAAAGCCCAAAACAATCATACTTTTAGCCGTACTGTACTGGTATCCGTAATGCAATCCCACAAACAAAACAAGTCATGCTCATTTTCTGCGCCATTTCAGGAGAAAGTGAGAAAAAGAGAAATACTGGAAATTTAAACAACACACTCACTGTGGACACATTGAATTGCTTAGAAACATTATTTTAAATGTTTCTGACTAGCTGGGAGTGATTTGGGTGACTTTTCAAACATAGTATTTGTAGACGTGTTTTTAATACAGTATGTGAGTTCCCAAAGTGCCCGACCTAGGGTTAGGGTTAGGGTTTCAGTAAGAGCTAGACCTTTTCTGATGCATTTGCTGTGCTTTAAGAGGCTTTTGAAATGCAGGAAAAGTGTTGTTGGCATGTTTCCTCGAGAAAAAAATATGGCCGTATTTTTCAATTTTTCTTAAGCCGCGCAGCTGTCGCTCAAAAAGGGTCAAAAATCAAAAGTTTGAAAACACACATTCTGTATGTGAATTTATGCTGCCTCTTGCATTTAAAGCCCAAAACAATCATACTTTTAGCCGTACTGTAGTGGTATCCATAATGCAATCCCACAAACGAAACAAGACATGCTCATGTTCTGCGCCATTTCAGGAGAAAGTGAGAAAAAGAAAAATACTGGAAATCTAAACAACACACTCACTGTAGACACATTGAATTGCTTGGAAACATTATTTTAAATGTTTCTGACAAGCTGGGAATGAATTGGGTGACTTTTCGAGCACAGTATTTGTAGACGTGTTTTTTAAACAGTATGTGAGTTCCCAAAGTGCCCGACCTAGGGTTAGGGTTAGGGTTTCAATAAGAGCTAGACCCTTTCTGATGGATTTGCTGTGCTCTAGGAGGCTTTTGAAATGCAGGAAAAGAGTTGTTGGGTTTTTTCCTCGAGAAAAAAATATGGTCGTATTTTGCAATTTTTCTTAAGCCGCGAGCGAGGCTGACGCTCAAAAGGGTTCAAAAATCAAAAGTTTGAAAACACACATTCTGTATGTGAATTTATGCTTCTTCTTGCATTTAAAGCCCAAAACAATCATACTTTTAACCGTACTGTAGTGGTAACCGTAACGCAATCCCACAAACGACACAAGACATGCTCATGTTCTGCGCCATTTCAGGAGAAAGTGAGAAAAAGAAAAATACTGGAAATAAAACAACACACTCACTGTAGACACATTGAATTGCTTAGAAACATTATTTTAAATGTTTCTGACTAGCTGGGAATGATTTGGGTGACTTTTCGAGCACAGTATTTATAGACGTGTTTTTGATACAGTATGTGAGTTCCCAAAGTGCCCAACCTAGGGTTAGGGTTAGGGTTTCAATAAGAACTAGACCTTTTCTGATGCATTTGCTGTGCTTTAGGAGGCTTTTGAACTTCGGGAAAAGTGTTGTTGGGTTTTTTCCTCGAGAAAAAATATGGTCGTATTTTACAATTTTTTTTAAGCCGCACGGCTGTCGCTGAAAAAGGGTAAAAAATCAAAAGTTTGAAAACACACATTCTGTATGTGAATTTATGCTGCTTCTTGCATTTAAAGCCCAAAACAATCATACTTTTAGCAGTACTGTAGTGGTATCCGTAATGCAATCCCACAAACGAAACAAGACATGCTCATGTTCTGCGCCATTTCAGGAGAAAGTGAGAAAAAGAAAAATACTGGAAATTTAAACAACACACTCACTGTAGACACATTGAATTGCTTAGAAACATTATTTTAAATGTTTCTGACTAGCTGGGAGTGATTTGGGTGACTTTTCAAACACAGTATTTGTAGACATGTTTTTGATACAGTATGTGAGTTCCCAAAGTGCCCGACCTAGGGTTAGGGTTAGGGTTTCAATAAGAGCTAGACCTTTTCTGATGGATTTGCTGTGCTTTAGGAGGCTTTTGAAATGAAGGAAAAGAGTTGTTGGGTTGTTTCCTCGAGAAAAAAATATGGCCGTATTTTGCCATTTTTCTTAAGCCGCGCGGCTGTCGCTCAAAAAGGGTCAAAAATCAAAAGTTTGAAAACACACATTCTGTATGTGAATTTATGCTGCCTCTTGCATTTAAAGCCCAAAACAATCATACTTTTAGCCGTACTGTAGTGGTATCCGTAATGCAATCCCACAAACGAAACAAGACATGCTCATGTTCTGCGCCATTGCAGGAGAAAGTGAGAAAAAGAAAAATACTGGAAATTTAAACAACACACTCACTGTAGACCCATTGAATTGCTTAGAAACATTATTTTAAATGTTTCTGACTAGCTGGGAGTGATTTGGGTGACTTTTCAAACACAGTATTTGTAGACATGTTCTTGATACAGTATGTGAGTTCCCAAAGTGCCCGACCTAGGGTTAGGGTTAGGGTTTCAATAAGAGCTAGACCTTTTCTGATGCATTTGCTGTGCTTTAGGAGGCTTTTGAAATGAAGGAAAAGAGTTGTTGGGTTGTTTCCTCGAGAAAAAAATATGGCCGTATTTTGCCATTTTTCTTAAGCCGCGCGGCTGTCGCTCAAAAAGGGTCAAAAATCAAAAGTTTGAAAACACACATTCTGTATGTGAATTTATGCTGCCTCTTGCATTTAAAGCCCAAAACAATCATACTTTTAGCCGTACTGTAGTGGTATCCTTAATGCAATCCCACAAACGAAACAAGACATGCTCATGTTCTGCGCCATTTCAGGAGAAAGTGAGAAAAAGAAAAATACTGGAAATCTAAACAACACACTCACTGTAGACACATTGAATTGCTTAGAAACATTATTTTAAATGTTTCTGACAAGCTGGGAATGAATTGGGTGACTTTTCGAGCACAGTATTTGTAGACGTGTTTTTTAAACGTATGTGAGTTCCCAAAGTGCCCGACCTAGGGTTAGGGTTAGGGTTTCAATAAGAGCTAGACCCTTTCTGATGGATTTGCTGTGCTTTAGGAGGCTTTTGAAATGCAGGAAAAGAGTTGTTGGGTTGTTTCCTCGAGAAAAAAATATGGCCGTATTTTGCCATTTTTCTTAAGCCGCGCGGCTGTCGCTGAAAAAGGGTAAAAAATCAAAAGTTTGAAAACACACATTCTGTATGTGAATTTATGCTGATTTTTGCATTTAAAGCCCAAAACAATCATACTTTTAGCCGTACTGTAGTGGTAACCGTAATGCAATCCCACAAACGATACAAGACATGCTCATGTTCTGTGCCATTTCAGGAGAAAGTGAGAAAAAGAAAAATACTGGAAGTTTAAACAACACACTCACTGTAGACACACTGAATTGCTTAGAAACATTATTTTAAATGTTTCTGACTAGCTGGGAGTGATTTGGGTGACTTTTCAAACACTGTACTTGTAGACGTGTTTTTGATACAGTATGTGAGTTCCCAAAGTGCCCGACCTAGGGTTAGGGTTAGGGTTTCAGTAAGAACTAGACCTTTTCTGATGCATTTGCTGTGCTTTAGGAGGCTTTTGAAATGCAGGAAAAGTGTTGTTGGGTTGTTTCCTCGAGAAAAAAAAATGGCCGTATTTTGCCATTTTTCTTAAGCCGCGCAGCTGTCGCTCAAAAAGGGTCAAAAATCAAAAGTTTGAAAACACACATTCTGTATGTGAATTTATGCTGCCTCTTGCATTTAAAGCCCAAAACAATCATACTTTTAGCCGTACTGTAGTGGTATCCGTAATGCAATCCCACAAACGAAACAAGACATGCTCATGTTCTGCGCCATTCCAGGAGAAAGTGAGAAAAAGAAAAATACTGGAAATTTAAACAACACACTCACTGTAGACACATTGAATTGCTTGGAAACATTATTTTAAATGTTTCTGACTAGCTGGGAGTGATTTGGGTGACTTTTCGAGCACAGTATTTGTAGACGTGTTTTTGATACAGTATGTGAGTTCCCAAAGTGCCCGACCTAGGGTTAGGGTTAGGGTTTTAACAAGAGCTAGACCTTTTCTGATGCATTTGCTGTGCTTTAGGAGGCTTTTGAAATGCAGGAAAAGTGTTGTTGGGTTGTGTCCTCGAGAAAAAAATATGGCCGTATTTTGCCATTTTTCTTAAGCCAAGCGGCTGTTGCTCAAAAAGGGTCAAAAATCAAAAGTTTGAAAACACGCATTCTGTATGTGAATTTATGCTGCTTCTTGCATTTAAAGCCCAAAACAATCATACTTTTAGCCGTACTGTACTGGTATCCGTAATGCAATCCCACAAACAAAACAAGTCATGCTCATTTTCTGCGCCATTTCAGGAGAAAGTGAGAAAAAGAGAAATACTGGAAATTTAAACAACACACTCACTGTGGACACATTGAATTGCTTAGAAACATTATTTTAAATGTTTCTGACTAGCTGGGAGTGATTTGGGTGACTTTTCAAACATAGTATTTGTAGACGTGTTTTTAATACAGTATGTGAGTTCCCAAAGTGCCCGACCTAGGGTTAGGGTTAGGGTTTCAGTAAGAGCTAGACCTTTTCTGATGCATTTGCTGTGCTTTAAGAGGCTTTTGAAATGCAGGAAAAGTGTTGTTGGCATGTTTCCTCGAGAAAAAAATATGGCCGTATTTTTCAATTTTTCTTAAGCCGCGCAGCTGTCGCTCAAAAAGGGTCAAAAATCAAAAGTTTGAAAACACACATTCTGTATGTGAATTTATGCTGCCTCTTGCATTTAAAGCCCAAAACAATCATACTTTTAGCCGTACTGTACTGGTATCCGTAATGCAATCCCACAAACGAAACAAGACATGGTCATGTTCTGCGCCATTTCAGGAGAAAGTGAGGAAAAGAAAAATACTGGAAATTTAAACAACACACTCACTGTAGACACATTGAATTGCTTAGAAACATTATTTTAAATGTTTCTGACTAGCTGGGAGTGATTTGGGTGACTTTTCAAACAGTATTTGTAGATGTGTTTTTGATACAGTATGTGAGTTCCCAAAGTGCCCGACCTAGGGTTAGGGTTAGGGTTTCAATAAGAGCTAGACCTTTTCTGATGCATTTGCTGTGCTTTAGGAGGCTTTTGAAATGCAGGAAAAGTGTTGTTGGGATGTTTCCTCGAGAAAAAAAAATGGCCGTATTTTGCCATTTTTCTTAAGCCGCGCGGCTGTCGCTCAAAAAGGGTCAAAAATCAAAAGTTTGAAAACACACATTCTGTATGTGAATTTATGCTGCCTCTTGCATTTAAAGCCCAAAACAATCATACTTTTAGCCGTACTGTAGTGGTATCCGTAATGCAATCCCACAAACGAAACAAGACATGCTCATGTTCTGCGCCATTTCAGGAGAAAGTGAGAAAAAGAAAAATACTGGAAATTTAAACAACACACTCACTGTAGACACATTGAATTGCTTAGAAACATTATTTTAAATGTTTCTGTCTAGTTGACTTCCTGTTCTCAGTTTTAAAATGCACATCCTGTGTCCTCTGATTTGTGTTTTGCAATTAACTAAACTTATTACTGAGTTAATGATGGAACAATTTCTTTTAAACTGCAAAACCTTTATGAACATTGTGAATCATGGTAATCTTTGTAGGGAATCCTAGTACTGAATGCAAAAGTGGGTCCACAGAGATTATTGAAATGTGAATCTTGTCTTTTTATGTTTAAATTGAACGTTTTCCCTCTCTTTTGCTCAGTTTTTCAACCTAGCAAGAACCCTTCATGAGCACATGGATGATCTTGAAAGTACGTTTTGAATTTCTTTTGGGATATTGGTGTGATATCCATTTTTTTCTGTCATTAGTCATGTTCAGAAACTCTTGCGCAGTAATTTAATCATTGGCAGAAGAAGGCATTGAAGAATCAAAAGTGACATTGCCAACTTGTCACAATATTACAATAGATGTTAGTGCAAAGTGCCTTCTCTTTTCAAGTACATTTACACTGACCTATGAAATTAAGATGTAGAGAATAGTATGTTTGATGGGAATTACCCATCTTGTCCAAAACATGAATTGTCCAGCATGAAATAATCCCCTGGTTCCTGAGAGCAGTAAGGTAGTAGTAGACTTATTTCCTTAGTCTGATGTAAATGACACCACAAGAGGCTTGATTAGCCAGCTCTGCTGTTGCCTTCACCAGTAGTGTTCCAGTACTGGGTCTTAAGGATTTCCAGGCAAAATTTGTCAGATTAATGAAAACTGCAATTCAGACTGTAAGAAAATAATTAACTAGTGAAAGTGAGGTAATACAGATTGCTTTTTGTGAGCAGACCATCGTTAAATATCTTCATGGACATCCACAAACATTTAGTGGAGTCAGTTGTGTTACAGCTTTAATTTGTGATGGAAGCAGATTTTACTCACTAGAATTCTCTAGTATTTTTGAGTTTATGTGCAGGTAGTTACCAAGAGGATTAAATAAATTTAGCATCTTCAGACTTTGGCAATTGTTGCAAAGTACATGGAGGTTGAGATGCAAATGAACACTTGTAGCTGAAGCTGTGTTTTACTATTATATGAAATGCATGACTTTATGAAATAATGCCATGGATATTGTATTAATTGCTTATGTCCATACCATTCTTCTTTATGGTATATAGGATTTTTAGCATAAATAACATGACGCTTTTGAAAAACAAAAGTCTTCTCAACTGGAAAGTCTTGTTAAAGGCCACTATATTGATAGGAGCTGTTTGTAGCGTTTTGTCGTGTCTGAAACATCATACCAAGTTCCTTCACCTTTTGCAGGCTCTTATGAAGAATCTGAAGAGGAAGCTGAAACTGTCAGCAGACCATCCTTTGATTTTGAAGATGATGATGAGGAACAGTACTGAATAAAATGGTACTCAGGACGACGTGTAATGTCCCATTGTGTTATAAATCCTTTTCTGGAAACCATGCCTTTTTCAGTGTTGTTTCATGGGCCAAAAATCCCAATTTAGATTTGATTCTTTGTAAAATACAGATACGTTTTGCCTTAAAGGGTGGTTAATAGGTATGTGTAGGTAGTGTGAGGAATGTTATAGTGGTTGTGGGTTTTTCTTTATCAAAATTTAAACTTTTCTTTTTTTTGTCTGTATCATGATAAATTTGAGTGACTTCATTTTCATGCCTTGTTCATTTCATTCATTTATAATGGTAATCCACAACAAGTTACTGTATACCATGAGTGCTTTAAATACTTAAATGTAAAGTTAAAACTTCCTGTTTGGGAAGAAGACTCTGGTGTGTTATGTCTTACAGATGCAAGCAACTGTCATTGGTTTTTGTAGAGGAATGCCTTGTTTTGAATTCACTTGTGGTTTGAAAGTGTCTAAAAATTTTCAAACTCTGCGATGTGTTTTTCCTCTCAGACCTTTTATACTCTAATGCATCTGTTTTCAAGTAGGCCCTTCTTGTCATGAAGGGTGGAACAGGGCAGGAGGCCAGAGGTAATGACATTGCAAGAACCAGGAAAGATTATTGGAAAGAGTTTTGGGACATTTTTGTTTTTTTCACTATTCACTTTTTCGTTATAAATTAAGATAATTTACATAATTCACATTTATACTGCAATTCTAGATTTACTTTATGTTTAATAGTTAATCAGTATGTATTTGCCTTGACTTACATTTTGATGAAATTGTTGTTTTAAGATTAATAAAGTTAGATGTTCCTTCATACTTGCCTTTTTGTCTTTTATAATGTGTCATTGTCAGTACATGTTTTGTTCACAAATGTGCAGTCTTTTGTTGCCCAAATGGTTTAATTTTATAGCTTAACAATTTTCAGTTGTGTGCTCATTCTACTTGGGTTTGCTACAAAAATTAAGGTATGTGCATTAAACTAAGACATCACTTTAAAAGAAATATGATTCAATGTTTCATTAGTTTGAAGACTAAGTTATGGTATACAGTAAAATCAACAAATCATAAAATTCTTGAACCATCTGGCAAATATTTGTACCGTCTAGCAACATTGAAACATTCTTGTAAGATTGCAGTAGCAAATCCCCTTTCAAAGATTTGGAAGACTTGTTTAAATAATTGATTAATCAAGCAAGAAATGTTCCAGCGAAGAATCACTGGTCATTGAGAGCTGAAGAATATTTAGATTTTTTCCAAATGATCTCTACTTAATTGAACAACAGGTTTAATTGATAAGTTAAATTGTTCCAGGCCTTTAAAAATGGATGATTTAAAGGCTGCCTATAAAATGTGCTGGATTGGGGTTCTCTAAGAGTGGGTCTGGAGATCCCTGACCTAGTCTGTTTGGTTGCTAGTACCTAATTTATCCAGTTATGCTACCCAGCCATTTCTTGAAAGAAGCTAATATTTCAAGGCTTTAGCAAGCCTTTATGTAAAGAAGTAATTCCCATTCTTAACTTAGTCACTACTGTGCAGATTCCACTTCTGTCTTCTGAGCTTCACTTGATTATGAAATCGTCTATTTATCAGTGCTTTTGAAGATGCTGGATATGTGAATCAGATTTCCCGTGAGTCTACTCTTTAAAGACTAAAAAGGTTCAGTTCTTTTATCCATTACTTGGCGGACAGAATGTATCTGCAGTTCATGTTTTAAAGCTGTTCTTTACATGTGAAATGACATTAGTCCATCAACAGTTTCGGTTAACAATTTAAGGTTCAAGTATTATCACTGCCTAAGAGCATACTAAGGTTCTCTTTTTTTTTTAAATACTTGGTTCCCCTGAGAAAGTTGGATGACCTCTGGGAACATGGAGACCGCTTGTATGGGCAGGAGATTCATCGCAGATTAAGGCAATAACGGTGTAATTAAAAGTCTAAAAACCAGCTCTTTTCCATGTCATTTTAATTTATCTTATTACTTAATATAAAAATATGATATTCTCTTTCTATTGTGTTAAGGTACTTGATCGTATGTTGCATCACTATTTAAATGTAAATCAATTCACTTAAATAGTTTCGTGAATGGAAAATTATTTGATCCTTTCCGCGTTTCCCAGGAATAATCTGGGCCTTTTATCACTGAAGTATTATACTGGTGTAATAATTCTTTAAATTTATATAGTTCTTATCTGGACACTTCACTCAAAGAGGTTTACAGTTCACGGGGACTCCCCTCCACCACCACCAATGTGTAACCCACTCTGGATGATGTATCGCAATCAAAGCGCACCAGTATGCTCCCACACATCAGCTATTGGGAGGGAGGTGATCCTTGACAAGTTTTAACAGTGTTGCTAATGTAAGACAATGCTTTATTATACACTGCAGAATGTGCATTTTTTAAAATGTTTTAAAGTTTCCTGTTCCCTAGAGCTCCTTTACATTAATGAAATTAATGATAATCCCAGAAAAAGAAAGGAAAAATTTAATAGTTCTGTGAATCTAAAAATATTATGGAATATTACTGGTAGTATTTTTATACTGTGAGGCTATGGTTATAATATTCATCGAACCCCACCATGAAAACACTGAAAAATGTGCAAGAGATGGGTACAGTAATGCATCAGCCTTCCTAGCAATGTAATAGATAATGAAGTAGGGAAGGTTGGAGAGAGAGACATGCAGATAAGGGAGGGATCTTGAACAGCTTTTAAAGCGAAACCTTTTAACCCTTAATACTTAATACTTAAGAAATATAATGTTCCATTAAGTCCCCACATGAATGTAAGCCGTAGAAAATGGAAGCAAATGAGGTGGAGAAAGCAATGCAGAATAGAGGAAGGCAAGTGAAAAACCTTTATAATTAAAAAACATTTCAACCTAAATAAATTTTTATTTAAGGTAATTTTACATTGACTTGCTACGTTGTGTTACAAACAGTTTGCACTGGTAGTAATCACTGTTTTTTGTTCTTTGGCACAGCTTATGCAAAATGCTTGAGGTGGAGAGGCAAAATCAGAAAAGACCAGCAGACTACAATAAACAAGTGCAATTGACAGCACAGTGATTAAAAAGATACAGAACACAGCGGAGTATCAAAATATAAATTGGATACTTGGGATTCCAAACGGCATTTGGGAAAAAAATGCTTTTAAAAGATGTTAAAATAGTTCTTCAATGTTATAATGAGGAATATTCCTTTTGTACATCGGAAGTCATAATGTCACTTAACAATCACGAACCACAGCCAAGTGTGACAAACAGAAGCCAGCAGCAGCCTTCTTATTCTGTGCACAAAGTTTCTCATTATATCTCACTAAAAGAGCAAAATAATGAGGAATGGGTGGTCGTAAATTCCACTAAAATGTGTGTCTTGTGTAAGGGAATTGCTCCCTGTAGTGGTTGTTCTAACTGTTCCCAGAAGAACAATTTCCAGAGCTGATTAATTATTAAACCCTTTTTAATAAGGACTTCCAGCTTCTTGGGTGATTGTTCATTTACGCCGTGTATTCTTTTTCTTCTGCTTCCACTAAAGAAGTCTCATCGCCAGACGGTGATCTAAATGGAGGGTGGTACTCAAATGATGTAAACGAAGTGGAGCTGAAGTAATTTTTCTGATGCAAGAACCAGACCACAGCTGATATCCCGATAATGATCAGAACACTCAGAATAACTAGTGCCGAGAACAGAGGTCGATTATCTTTACCTGAAAGGGACAAAACATTTTTTTTAAAAGGATGCAGTTCAAAAGGATGTCATCATTGTAGACCCCACAAACATTATGCACTTAGCCAAAGGAAGCCTTTAGTACAAACTGTTTACCCAAGTCTTACAGTGACCTTAAGGCCTGAAGGCAACTAAATTTAATTCAGCCTTAATTTGTGATTTATTATACTTAAATAATCTGGTCCACTGCATATATATATATGTATGTACAAATGTGAGATATAAATATTTTCTGAAAAAAAGTACCTGTAAAACTTTGAGACCAGAAAGAAAAAAAAACACAATTTGTCTATTTTATCACATACTGTACAAGGTAAATAACATAATCTAATAAGATTTCCCAAACTGTGATGCTGACTTTCCTGAGCAAGACTTTTAAAGCACTTTCAGAAAACTTCACAGAACATTTTAGGGAGATTGGAAACCCCGTTATACAAGAGGCCTTGATGATAACTATTAACCGAGCTTGTGTTGTTAACACACCGATAACCTTGGACCAGACATTTCTGAATACAAAAAGCATACTCTTACTGTTACTCTGAGCGCTTTCACAGACAACACCGTGTTCAGGGTCGTCCTCACAGCTCACTTTCACCCACTTCCCTGAGCTGGTGTGTAAGGCCGCACAGACATCAATCAAAGCCAGGTCTGTGGAGCTATTGTCCCAGTTGTTTAAAACTACATCCGTTTTATCAAACCACTTCAGAGAATCACCTGCTCAGAGAAAAAAGGGAATGAGTGCACTCTACATAAAAGATCCACTACAAAAATGACTGTGCCTTTAAATTGTTTTGTTTTTTCTCCCTACAAGGTCACTGGATCCCCTGTTTATCTGGTGCGTGGAATAAGATAAAGGAATGCAGAGGCTCAAAAAAAGGCCTTGATTTTCTGGAGCTCATGAAATTGATCTGGAAACAACAAGCAGCTGCTCTGTCAGTTTTTTCACCAAGATAGAAATGCAGTTTTCTTTTATGATGTCTTGGGTATTGCCAAATGCATGAGGAGTAAAGTAACCACTATTATATCAAATTTGAAACAACAATAACAAAAAGAATGGTACAGTACTTTACTCATGAAGAAACATATGGTCCACAAATATAGAGGTTATTTTATTCCAAACCATAGGTAAAATAAGGGAAAAAAACAGTAATGGGTATATCACCTTGTTTAGAAATATCTGACCTGGCACATGAGATTAGGTTCAACATTACTCTGTTTATAACTGGTTTTATTTTTTGTACTGTTAAAAATTAGATTTTTGTACCTCGTGACTATCGGGTAGATAATGAATGCAAGGAATGACTTGCCCATCCTTTAGGGTATTGGTACTACTTGTGGCTTAACATTAGCACTTTCAGCTTAGCACTAGCACTTTCTGTGTGTTTTGATCCAACCGAGCTTCCAAATACTTCACTGACAACTAAGTGAACATAAGAATGGTTACAAAGAGAGAGAGGCCACTCATTCGACCTAACATATTTTGTTTCCAATAGCTAAGTGATAGGCATTTCTTTAAGTAAGTCATGGTGTCAGCTTTGCCAGTTTTGTAGGGTAGCTTAACTCCCATAACCTTACTATGTTTCCACTTGTGTCCTCTGGTTCATTTTTTTAATGGTTGATTCTGAAGACCTTCAATAGATTGACACTGTAGATAGCCTTAAGCATTCTGAATGCTTAAATCAGGTCTCCTCAAATTCTTCACTGTTCAAGTTTATAAAGATAGAGTTATCCGAGACTGAGTAGGATATTCCTTTTCTGGGAATAATTCCAGAGCCTAAAACCTTTTTAAATTGTTATCAGATAAAATCACCTAGAATGAAACCCAGAGAACACATGGGTCCCCAGAAATTAGGTCAATTTCAATAAAATAAATTCAGGAAGTCAAAAAATAAAACTACCCACACGGGAATACAAGGACATCAACCATCTTAGTTTCAGTAAGAAGGCCTTGATCTTACGTAATGTAAATTGTGTTTTCTATAGTACTGTTTTCCAAAGAACATTAACTTCCTGATTTTGTGAAGCCTCGAAATAAAATTATTTTCTGAGTTGAAAAGGCACAAAAGCAATATCTAGAAATTACAGGCTGATACGAAATTAACTTTTTTTTCCCTTCAAAACTCCATTTTCTGATGCTTGTTGACCTCAACCTTACCAAAATAATCCCTAAGTCCTCCCCTGAGACCAGAAAACAAAATCCAAACAAAACAAAACTACTTGGTGAACTGAGCAGGTTCAATGGTAAAAGAACCAAATCAGAAATGAACCACTAGTCACCTGTTCTGCTTGTTCTAATCAACCTGGGACATATCAAATATGGGGGAAAGGGAATTGAAAAAACTAGATAAAAATAAATTAAAACAGTTTTCTGAACAAAGTAATGTGTGAGTAAATTACACATAACTTGCATTATCACTAACCCTTCCAGGTCATTTAATACTTTTTCATATAGTAATTTTCATTAATGTCATTTAATGTTTTTTACTTACTGTCACTATCATAGAACATGCCCAACCACACATTTATTTGGTCTTTCCACACAAAGGAGCTGTATTTAACAATGAAATTATTCTCTTCAATAGTGTTGATGCTCAGAAGACCTGTCAAGTAAAATTTTAGAAAATAACATATTGCCAAAAAGAAGGTTCAGTTTTCTTCAGTTAATATTGCAAATTTTAAAATAATCAACTAATCCTGAAAATTAATTCTATAATTCCAAATCTCTTCATAACAGAATGTAAAAATTGTTCTTAGATTTTTATAGCATATGGCTACATTTAACTGTAAGAAGTCATTTCAATATGGCTGCACTTCCAGTAAAAAAAATGTATAAAACACATTGCAGTCCAATGTGAAATAAAATATGGATTGAAATAAAATATTCACATTTCCTGTGTTTTCTCTCTAAACGATAAGAGGAGTATTGTGCCTAATTATGAAACATTAAAAAATCCCACTATGTCCAGCTGTATAATGAACTTTCCAGTCTTATAGTATTAGAGTGAAACAATAATGGTACCATATTCCTTGCAGATATGTTTTGCATCTTCAATTGTGTAGCTCTTTGCAATGTCATCTTGTCCATGAACAAAATAATAACAACTGTTTTCAAAAGGAACCCAGGTGTGTCCATCTGCAGGGCAATCTGTGGAGATAATTCAGAGTTCAGGCATTAACAGTTTTGTATCTCTTATGGTTTGTGGTATACCAGGTTATTCTTAAACAACTTATGGCAGATTATACTTTTAAACACTTTTATGCTTAGTTTAGTATTCAGAAGATGAAATGACCATCTTACTGCAGTAAAAAACAATCCTGAACCACTGTATATATACTGTATAATATATCATATTACCAAAAAACGCTCAGTGT
Organism: Lepisosteus oculatus; assembly: GCF_040954835.1. Taxonomy (NCBI): domain Eukaryota; kingdom Metazoa; phylum Chordata; class Actinopteri; order Semionotiformes; family Lepisosteidae; genus Lepisosteus; species Lepisosteus oculatus. Next base: position 14,119,194 of record NC_090707.1, read on the forward strand.
TGCAGACTCCAATACTTGTATTCTGGTTGTAATTACCTAGTAACATTAAATGAAATAATCACAGCACATTATAAACACTTATCATTAAAGACAGTATTTTCTATGCTCTGATTCATTGCTGATTACAAGAGTATGAGCATTTTGCACATTTGAAATCTGAGCCAGGAGAGGGTTTAAATGATTATGACATGCATGTAATCTGCAGTATACTGTATGTGCAACATTCAGTGGAGTGACTATTGAGAACACACATCATCGGCATATTCACAGGTTTGCTCGTACTGATCATCTTTGAACTGAATGCGCTAGACATAAAAAGGAGACTGTATTACACAATGATAACATTGTGGAGTTTCAGTCATGTGGGGTGTTTTCAAAATCACAACAACAAAGAGCTATCACGGTTCCCACAAAAGGAACTTCAAAGGTACACTAAAGGTACAAGTTGCACTTGTGTTCTTACTGATATTCTCTTCCCTTAAGCCACGTGGCTGTCGCTAAAAAAGGGTCAAAAATCAAAAGTTTGAAAAGACACATTCTGCACGTGAATTTATCCTGTTCCTTGCATTTAATGCCCAAAACAATGATACCTTTAGCCATACTGTAGAGGTAATTGTCATGCTATCCCACAAACGACACAAGACTTGCTCATTTTATGCGCCATTTCAGGAGAATGTGAGAAAAAGAAAAATACTGGAAATTTAAACAACAGATTCACTGTAGACACATTTAAATTGCTTAGAAACATTATTTTAAATGTTTCTGACTAATTGGGAGAGATTTGGGTGACTTTTGAAACACCATATTTGTAGGCATGTTTTTTGATACAGTATGTGTGTTCCCAAAGGGCCCGACCTAGGGTTAGGGTTTCAATAAGAACTAGACCTTTTCTGATTAATTTTATATGCTTTAGGATGCATTTGAAATGTACAGGTGCAGCCATTCAAAATGTATGGTACAAACCCATACTCCGGGCAACCATGCGTATGCCACCGCCCCATACCGCAGTACGTGATTGGCTGGCCAAAATGACCGACAGGGGCATTGGTCGGTAGTGGAAAGATTTAATCACTTAATCTCTTTTTTAATCCACTTAGTATTGAATATTTATATGGAATTTTACAACTAAAGGGACATTTTATTAGCTGAGCATAAAAAGAAGAGGAGCATAATGCATCTGAAGGTCATAAACAATATTAATTTAGGAACATAAGCATATTATGTAAACTGTATATTGTTGGTCTTGGTAGTTTAAAGAAAAAATACATGCCAGTATTCCATTTCTCCCTAAACATTTTAAGCGTCAAAGACTTACATGTGGTTATTTTTACGCGCTCCTTCTGACAATATTACTGTACATTTATAAACTTTGTGAAAATTGATTGTTTTAAGCTTTTCTGAAAATAAGCTCGTTATCAGATTAAACAAAAGCATACTTTTAGAATTGGATTAATAGGGTATATAATATGGATTTGCGTATCTAAATAAATTAATAACAGTATAACTATAATAACATATAGTCATGTTGCACAAACAGTAGTATAAGACCTTCCATTGATATGTGCTTGTCACATGACTGCTTTGGTAGCGTGATAGGTTAAATGACTGATTTATGATTTAAGGTTGAGTGTTCAAAACCAGCTGTCGCCATCACTTTTCTTTTAACAAACTTTTCTTAAAAAAACTAAAATATCAAATATTATTGGCACTATATTATATTTTTTATATTTCTAAATATCACAACATGTTCGTACTGTATGTACACAGTGGTACCGCAGAGCGTAGGGCGCAAATCCACATGAGCCTGAAAGCCCTACATTAATGTTGTGCATTTGGCTGGCACTGTGCGGTTATTGCGTCTCTCTCTCTTTGTCTATACTGTTTGTAAACAAACCGGTTTCAAAAGTATTTTCAAAGTAGAATAAGGGCAAGTCCACCTTTCCCCACTGACATGTTTTCATAAAAAAAACAGATTCACAATGCAAAGCTGTGTCAGTCTTCTGTGTAAATAAAATCGGGTTGAACACCATGGGTGCTGTTTTTAAGACACTACTGAGTAAAGTATAGGAATTTTCCTATAAACAGTACAGTTTACATAATATGTTTATGTTCCTAAATTAATATAATTTATGAGCATGTGAAAGGCATGGTGAATCGGAAATTCTCAACACTTACTTTGTATGATTGGAAACGAATACGTGATCGGATCAACTAAATGCTGTGGTGTTACTTTTTGTCAATGAAAAAATAAAGTATTTTCGTTTACAAAGACAATTACAAAGAATGTGGACCAGGGTAATACTTTGAGTTTACAGCTTGTACAAGCTTTTATAGTATTAGTGATATCTTCATAAAATATTTCTGCATAATTAAAATATTTGTGTTAAAGGTGGTAGGTTGTGTACTTTTGTCCAACTGAGCAATCTTGCTTTCATAAAATATTCCAACTTTTTAATGTATAATGATTAACATGCTGTAAAGCACAGTTTAAATTTAAAAGATTTAAGAGTATACAACTTAAATTCTTAACTGAATAAAGACTGTCCCTCAGCAGTGATCGGGATTCGAAACCAGGTGTTTTCTAGTGACAGCTCCACCTGCCAGTTTTACAAGGTGTTTCCGGATACTATTAACATAATCAAATTCGAATCTAATTTGCATATGGTAATCGCAGTATACCGCGACATGCCCACCGCGTTGTACCGCAGCATACCCCCCTTGTTTTAGATGGCTGCATCTGTAGGAAAAGTGTTGTTTGGTTGTTTCCTTCAGAAAACAATTTGGCCAGATTTTGTAGACTGTTAAATTTGCATGATGACAGAGGACATGGTACAAAACCTCTCAAGGCATAAAGAACAACATAAAGCAAAAGACTAACCCCCTGTTATCTCAGGTGTAAACATTTGTGAGACATAATTTTGCAAATGTTTGGTTGTGTCCAGTAAGATTCGTCAGGCAGGGTCCATCAAATGATATACAAGGCCTTTATTAAGGACCTCCTAATCTCTGTGGGACGAAAACGTTCAGATATCATTGCTAATATTGGTGACAGCACATAGCAACAAGTGACTAAAGCTAAGTACTTTGTGCACTGACACTAATAAACATTCACACCACCCTTTGATATCAAAATGTGATTGTTAGTTTTAGAAAACAGAAATCTAAGTATATGTCTCTTCCAAAGAGGCCAAAGTAACAATTTCTCAAATGTCTCAAAAGTGTTTCTTCATAAATTGAGTATTATTTTAAATGGCATTCGATACTTATGTTCTGACTGCAGGTAATGAATGCATCTGCAAATACAGCTCAATTGGTTTCAAAAACTGGAAAATACCAAAACTGCCCTTAGTCATTTAGTTGCTTAATGATGCAGAAAGACAATATTTGTCATATATAAAAAAAACGAGTCTGTACTAATCCTCAAAAATGTCAAACTAATTTACTGATTTCTAATTTACTAAACCAAACTATTTGTCAAAAACTGCAAGCGAGAAAAATGTATTTAGTCTTTAACCCTGTTCAAGGCCGTCTCTAGCCTTTTTACTATTATAAACAACGATAAAAGTTTAATAAGTAGCAATAGCAAAAGGCACAGCTCTTAATATATGTAGTGTTGTTAAATCGGTATAACATGATTAAAAATACCTGTAACAATAGGTGGAAAATAAAGGTTTTACTTTTCATGCTGTAATCACAGTACAAAGTTAACTAAAATTCAAGTTCTAATCAGCATAGTGACGCAACATTTTAGTGCATGTATTACATTTCTAAACCTACCAATACAGTGGAAATAATATATAGTCGGGAAGAGTGCATTTCAGTTTGTAATTTACAATTTAGTGCAGAGGTGGTAGTACAACAATAATAAGATACGTTTTATTATATTTATAAAAACACGACTAAAACATTACAATTTACATATTTATATTTTTTAAATTATCTGCAGTTTATGAGTCAGCTTTTTGGTTCCTTTCTAAATAATCAGGAAAAATACACACTTACCAGCCGCAACAGAATAATCCCAAAGCAGAAAAATAACACTCGAGCACAAGCGAAAAAAGCTATGCCGCTTTACAGACTCCATGTTTTTAAAGATTTTACAAACGCCAAGTTTTTCATCCGCTTGAAACGTAATCTTCAGGCGTCAACCAGTCATATGATTTATGAACAACTTTGCACAAATAACTTTCGACAGAGCTGTTGCACCGATTAATAGGAGTTAATTTTGCGACTGTTCCGTTTGTTGTAATACTGGAGGTTGAAAACTAAGAAACTTTATTTACAAACTATTATCTCGAACTTTAAATATTGTAGATAAAACAACACAAAAAGTAGCATTACTCCATACTGCCACAGCTCCCCCACTAGCCTTGAAGTGCACGAAAAAAGCAGTTATCTGTAATAAAAGACGCTTTTCGCCACTTTTCTCTGTGCTGTGCAAGATAAAGATTTTCGGGCGTCGTTAAATTGCACTGAGGCGTTCTCTGAGCGAATTGAAAATCTGAACATACAGTATGTGCATATTACGACCACAAAAGTGCTTTACCCCCACTCCTCCTACTGGAATATAAATACATTTTAAACCGTCAAAATATATGATCACCAGCGTGTTAGCCTCTACAGATAACTAAGCCACATTTTCAGATTCATTCCCACTTTCCAGTGTTGATGGAAAAATGTAGCACAAGTGCCTTATAATAGCATCATTCAAGCTTAGACTTGAAATAGACAAGTTAGCCAGTGCTTAAACAATGGTATAACCTAAACTGTCACAAACGCTGTCACAAAGCATTTATTTTTCTTCAATACCTTTATCAAAATCCAAGGACAAGGATGTTAAGCTCTCAATGCATTGAGTTTTCCATCCTTCACTGATGATCAGAGGCAATTTTTTACACAACAAAGCAAACTCTTCCACAACAGAGAGTGATAAAGCTAGCAAAACCTTGTGTACAGTACATTCCAAAACAAGTGTCCATGTGTGCCTCAGGCCAAGCTTGTACATAGTCATCACATTTTGAAATACTTGTAGTAAGTGCTATTTCAAATGGGCTGCAGCTACATGAGACTAATGAATATTCAAAAGATTAAAATGTGTATAAATTGTGTTTGTTTTTAAATAAGATGTGTGAAGACATGCTCAGGTAAATCTAAAAATTATATTTAATTGAAAATTAAAAATGAACAATTAGAACATATGACAGGACCCCTTCTAAATGTTTGGAGGCTAGGCATGTGCCTATACTTGAACCTGGCCCTGGTAATTGCCCCTCTATAGTGGTAAAGCCAATCTTTTTCTTACATTCCTTTTTTTATGTCCTTTGCCAGCTGTAACTGGGTTTTCCCAAACCACAGTGGCATGGGTGGTTGAGTGCAGAGTTGTGTCGGTGTATAATTGCTGCTAAGGAACCAGTAAAGATGAATTCCACAACATAGAAAAATAGAAAGAAAAAAAAACATGGTTTAACAGTAGCTGTTCATGAAACATACAGCTGTTTCAACAGCCTAATGTTCAGATTTTCCTGAACTGCACTTTCTAATTTTCCTTTTTGCTCTTTTAAATCTCTGTCTGGAATGAATTTTCCAAGATCTTGAAATGTCCAGATTTTTTTTCCTTAACCTTTTTCCCCAACGGTTTTCAATTTGAAATGGTTCCTTTACAGATATAGACTTGTACTGTATAACTATCACCAGCACTCCAATCCCTCCGGTCAACGGAGTGTATCCTAGAGTGAAAGTTCAAATATGCTAATGTCAAATTCGATACTTACACAAACATCATCGATACCCTCCTCTACATCCCCAACCCCCTCTGGTCGATGGTGTGTCCTTTTTCCATGCATCCAGTGTTTTAAATATCTGCAAAATGTTGCAGATCTACTTTTTCATTTTGGAATGAACCTTTACTTGGAATAATGGTCGAATAAAAGCCCTTTTGGGCTTTGGCAAACACACCCTGTGGTCTCCCAGGCTATTTCAGGCAGGTGCTGTCTGTGAAGAACAAGCTTCTCCTCCCTTTATCACTGAGTCTTCTGCAAGGGCCAATGAACCTTGGCTGGGTCAGGGGAGCCTGCCTGCACAAAAGTGCAGTCATGGATGTTAGTAGCCATGAAAAACACAAGTAACGAATTCAAATCTGGAGGAAATACTGTAGCAAAAAATAATTTAACATTCAATATTTTTTTTTTAAATCTCAAGATCATAATTTGGTGACTATTTGGTAATATCAAAGTTACAGCAGAATATGTTAAATTATATCAACTATGACCACAAATCTAAAGCACTTTGAGTGGAGTATCCAGAAAAGCGCTACTGGATATACAGCAGGTGTAGGCAATTATTATTAATTATTAGTATTATGTATACACTTATTAATTTACTGTATACAAAGTTTGGTGTAGCAAAAACATTTATTATATATATATAAAATAAATGTAGAAACTGGTTTATAGCCAACATCTGTGTTTTTCCATCTTTTCTGACCAATATTTGGGAATATGGTGCCATTAAGCAGTTTTTTTCCACTTCATTCCACTTGACTTACTGTAGAAACAGAGGTAGTTTCCATTACAGACATTTTCATCTGATAATTTATTACACACACTTCTGACCCCTAGTGGGAATAGCCAATCCTGTACTATCAAAATAATAGTTACCATTGTTGTACTATTAAAAACAATTCTGCTGTAGCACAATAAACAATCATTTAACAATCATTTAACAGTTTTTACTTTGTACTTAGCAATAAAAACTCAATCAATGTGAGCTTAGTGTCTTTGTATAGTACTAAATTTAGCTCATTGCTGAATAGCATCACTACTCACAGAAGAACAAATGAATTGGAAAACAATTGGCAGAAGTTTTTTATTGGAAGGTCTTGATTTTAGCAAAAATAAAGCAGGTGATTCTCCAGGGAAACAAAAAAAAACATTTAAAAACAAACTAAAACATTCCATAACAATTGAAGAGCAATTTATATAATTATGATATTTCTATCATTATTTTTCCTTATACATCCCTGTTAGTTTCCAAGAGTTGATTTTGTCCCTCAAGCAGTCAAAGGAATGTTCAACATCAACAGATCCAAATTGCGATGGTTCATTTTCATTTCACAAACCTCTTTGGTTTAGGCTGAAGTTCAAAAATATAAACATACAGTATCTTCATATATTTACAAAATATACAAAAGCAGGTACAGTGCTACTAACAGTTAAGTTACAATATCTTTATAATCTACTTAATTTGTGCCTTGCAAATGGTAAGACTTTTAAAATTTAAAGTGCACATATATTCAGTAGTTTAAGGGTTTGGCAATCTTGGAACATCCATCCAATTACATTTATCCACTTAACTGTGTCTGGTTACCCAATATACCCTGCTGATTACTTCCATAATTAAGGAAATTGATTATGGATTAGTTTACAGAAAGGAACCAGAGTGCCACAGAACCCTGGTTCTAGTGCAAGTATTTGGTGGTTTGTAGCAGTCACTTGAAAAACACAACATATCAATACAGTTCATGCACTGCTATCTCCTTATCCTCTAGATCTACATGGTAAAATTCAAGAAAACACACTGATGAGGTTTATACTCAGTGCAGCTCAATCAGCGTCCACTTTGGCATTTGGAAAGTAAAATTGTAGTGGTTTTAGTTCTGTTGCAGATCGCAACTAAAGGCTTAAGATTTACAGCAAATTCTAGTCTTAAATAATTAACACTAAATTAAAGGTACCTGTTCGAGACACTGAAGTTTGAATGGAGTGTAAGGAGTTTGTCTTCTTATTTGGTATTCTGATTCAGGACTGATTATTGAAGGCTTTGTAGAATTACTTCCTTAATATGACCTTAGTGTTGTTATAAAAAATGTTTGTAGTTTGTAAGTTAAAAAAAATCACTTCACCAGCTAAAGGAAGTAATAAACTATTCCCAAAATTTCAAATTATTTTTTAGGAACTTTTTTTACAAAAATGTATTAATTCAATAATCAGATACATTTACAATTAATACTAAACAGTTCTAAAATTTAAGAAAAAGATTTGTTCCAGTGATAGTTCAGGAGAAGATGTACTGTGATAAGCTTCAGCCTTCCAATAGTCTGAGCAGACCTGTTCAAATGGTTATTCCAGCAGGATGTGGTAAGCTCTTTTGCACTTATGGCTAAATTTAAATTAACAAAGCAACAATGTCATTTAAAATGAAACCTTAGAGAGTAAAGAAATTTAAAAAGACTTGTATAAAAACGTGCATGTATTTAACTAGCACTTCACCTCATCGCCTTTGACATTTTACCTTAAAACATTTTTACTGCAAGCTTAGGAGTTCTTCACTACAGACTGAAAGAATGTAACTGGAGTGCTTGTAGGCATTTGTTGGCAACAACGTAGCTCTTTTCCTCTTGGTGTAAAAAAAGGGAACTCTCGGTTTCAGTCAGTCTGTGTTATTATGCTTGTGCTGTCGGGGTCATCCACACTTCTCTTATAGCGTACCCTTGAAAACATGGATGGAAAGTGTACCCTGTTTCTTCTATATACTAAGAAAAGTATTCCAGCAATTATGGCTACGAGGATGAGCAAAAGGAAGGCGATAACTACTGATGTCCTCTCCGACCCTGAGGAGAAAGAGGAAATTAAGGAAATTCAGATACAGAATAGTGTACATATGAATACTACTATCACTTAGCATAGTTAATTTAGCATGTACAAAGGGATCATCCTAAAAAAATTGGATTTGAAAAACAAAATCAATAAAAAGGAATCTAAATTTGTCCATTCACTGCCCAAACTATTGGCAACACCCTGACAGGCAATTTGTGGCAACCTTGAAAAACATTAAACAAATCCCAATCACATGGCCTGGACCGCATCATCTCTAAATCCCTTTCTCTCGAAAACCACTGTAATCAGCAGATTGTTCCATTCACTTCCACATGCCCAGTGCCATCAGCAGAACCTGCAAATGTTTCAAACCCTTGTGGAGTAAATGGTACATTCACTTCAAGATCTTCCTGCTGCCCAATGAGGCCCAGCACAGGTACAGTATATGCAATGATTAAAGGAGATTAAAGTGCTGAATTAAAGTGAATGATCATATTTTCTTCATTAACCAAATCATCAAACAGGCCATTTATATCCAGGTGTCGTGGAGAGATTGAAAAAATTATTAAATCAATAATGAATGACCAACACACTTCTGGTAAAATGTAAACTGAACAGAATTATAGCAGAAGAGCTTTTATCAGCACTATGTTTGCAATAATATTGACAATTCTAATTGTATTTTATGAGACAAAGATGTCTTTATGCTAAACATGCAATTTCCACAATACTGCCAGGGCATGCTTTTTTAAAATACATGCAGAACTTACGGACAGGAGCTTTACAAACTATCCTACTGCGTATCGCATTGCAGCTAACATTTCTCCAGATCCCAGTTCTGCTCACAATGACAGCACAGCGGGATTCAGATTCCAGTGGAGAAGTATTATTTTCCCAGTTAGAGAAGCTGAGACTGGTGCCATCTAGCCAGCTGACTGGTTTATCTAGAACAGAAAAAATGCACTTAATGCCGACGCCATTTCACAATCAAAGGGCCTGGGTATGGAGCTTCCACAGATGTGTCTGCTGAGTACCTTTGGAGCCGGGATCAATGCCGAGCCAAACACGGCCAGTGATGATAGGATGCTCTTTGACATATTTGTAAACAAATTCATTCTCTTCCAAATCTTTAATGGTCAGCAGCTGTGAAGACGCATCTAGAAATTAAACATAATTTATAAATCAATGATCCTGAATAGAGAATGGTGTAGAAAATAACTCAATCTGCTTGAAAAATACCCTGCTACAGTACATCAAATAAGGCAACATCAGTTTCCTGTATAATCATCTGCATCAGGCAATGCATGATTCCAAAGTCCAAGGTAAGAGATACCGATGCTTTTTTCTGACTGTTGTGTTTATCATTTGAATTTGGGCTTTGCATAATGCTTAACAGGCCTGGACTACATCGAAGGAATCTACCGTATTCTTGAAGGGTAGCACAAAAGAAAATCAAACATACCAAGTTGCTGACAAATTTGTTTAGCTTCATTCATTGTGTACACTGAGTAGTTGAAGAAGTTTATGTCAAATGCATAGCAGTGGTCTTTGTACTGAATCCAGTTAGATGAGCCACTACTCTGAGGACACCCAGGAGATGAAACAGAAGTCCTTGGATCTGACTCTGTTACAAAAGTAACAGCACAAATAATATTAAAGCAAACAGAATATTTTCACTTCATTTTAGAAAAAAATAATTAAGACAGAACAATATGATAAATCTTTGGAATGTCCATGTCAATTATATGAAAATGATGCTAAAAATGTTGCCTACTTGGAGTAGTCACACTGTAACAAATAGCTCCTTGTACAACAGTGTCACACTCGGTGCGTTTCCAGAATCCTTTAGTATCCATGAAGACACAGGATCCATTGGAATCTTCTGAATGTTTAAACTCCCATGGCTTGTAATCAAAGTCATTTCCATCGGACCACTCAAAGGATGAGCCACTAGCCTAAGAGAGAAACCAATACCATATCCAAGACACTGTCAAAGAATAAGATGTTGCATTTAAAGTCTGGATGTTTCACTGATAAATATAGAGAAACAATTTGCAAATGAGGAGCAGCTAAATGTACAAAATAAATGCAATTATTCACAGTTTCAACATACAGCAGCTGTGAGCTGCTCAAGAAATTTCATAAATTATGTCAGTGATATATAGTACAGCATGTTAAAATGTGGTAAATATGACTATAATGAATCATTTACCATAAAGAAACAGGTGTGTGATACTAATTACTCCAATATTACCTGAAGTTTTAATTTACTAAACCCATCTTCCTGTCCAATACATATGAAAACCCCAATTAAAAAATATCCCAAATAAATGATTACAAAACACATGCCTCTACCACATTATTAGGCTTCTCATGCAGAAGCATTCCAAAACTTAATTACTTCAATGCACTCATAGAGTATGCCACATACGTCTAGACTGGAAAGGCCGATCCAAAGAGGAAATCCATCCATTCTTGTCAAGTTCTTCAAAAACATATGGTGGGGTTCATCATGGATACTAGCTAAATGGCTGCCACTTCTCTTGCACTCTTTCAGTGCCTCATGCCAGTTCATTTTCTTCTGTATCACTCTGTAGATGGAGTTTCCATACATCACAGTATCAGGCAATTTATTGTGATACTCCTCTTTCGAGCCTTAAATAAAAGAAACAAAAAACATACAACAAAGTCCTCATGCTGTTTGTTTGGAATACTTGCGTTCTTTTGAATACTGCAACAAATCACTCACTTCTTAAAAAAGCCTCCATATTCTTATTTGTTCTGACTTGTGTCTGTGCTGTTATAAAGTTCAGATTTTTAATGGAAATCGAAACTACAAGCCTGTAAGCTGCTGCTTTTGTTATCTTTCGATAAATCATGTTAAACACACTAATGGAAAACCCTTTTCGAAATTCACCTTTTTCGATCTTGCAGGCAACAATACTTTTCTGCTGGAAAAACGCACGATATGCATAAGGCACTATATCCCAGCTTCCATCATAATGAATTCCAGCAAAGAAGAAGCTATCATTTTGTTGCGGTCGTCCGTCTCTCCAGTTCGAGTACTGAACATAGGTGCCGTCAGACCACTTCATGGACACATCTAGAAAGGAACAACCAACCAAAATGAAGGCCATCAGTGCCATGTTCATATTTTGTGTGCAATTGTAACTGCTGCATTTTAAAACACACTCACCATTTGAGTCGAAATATAAACCAAGCCACACCCACTCTACAAGGTCTTTGAAAGGCAGAAGTTGCTCCATCACAAAAGTATTCTCGGTTTCATTCCTTATAATCAAAATGTCGGCATTGGGATCTGAAAAAAAATGGATAAAGGATCTCATCTAGGGTGGCACGGTGGTGCAGTGGCTAGCATTTCTGCCTCACAGCGCTGGGTCTTGGGTTCAGTTCTGAACCTGGTGCGCTATCTGCATGGAGTTTATATATTCCCCTCGTGTTCATGTGGGCATTTACATTTTGTAAAATCACAGTAATTGCAAGAACTAAATTTTGTTCCTACAAGTTAAATGCATAGTTGTGTAGTCTGATAGTTCTGAATCTTTCTAAACCTTTCACTTTTAAAACAAAAGTATATGTCTTCTCCAGCCACCATTTTTGTATGGATCAGCAGGGTAAAACTGGAGAACAATGATCCCTTGCTAGCTTCTTAAATACAGTTTATGAAATGACGTTCCATACCTAGTTTCTTGCACACTCCATGAATTTCCATTCCATCAAAATCCTCCCATCTTTTTGCAGACAACTGAAATGTGTAGCAGCTGTTTTCAAAAGGAACCCAGTTAGGTCCATTTTTTTTGTGCGGACATTTTGTGACATTTCTTTCAGTTATGTTAACAGTCTCATCTGGAAAAATAAAAAAAAACAGTCAGACATTAAGGATAAAAAAGAAAGGCTGGAGTAGTGGTAGCTCAGATGGCAAGGGTGTCTAGCTCCTGACTGGAAGGTCCCAGGTTCAATCCTAGGTAGGGGAAGCAATGTAGCTTGCTCTAATTCCTCCCAGACAGCTCCCAGGTCCACTCAGCCTGCTTTCCAAATGAGTACCGGGGGTTAATCCCTCCGGGGGTAATAGGCCGGCTGGAGCGTGATGCTGACCACAACACCTCCACCTCCAGTGTTGGATGGTCAAAGACAAATGGTGGTCCTTGCCCCCCATTCTCCCATGGGCCTTTATGCCCTGAAAAGGGACCTACCTACATATGAATACATACCAAAAGAGTCCATTATAATAATTATAATTAATATCTAATCAGCTTCAACAATGTGACTGTGTAACTTGTTCCAGACTCTCAAAATTGTATTTGACTGCTGTGTAGAAATACATTTGAGGATTCCTACATATGATTGCAAAATGAACGTTTACAAATGAGAGAAGTCTATTTGGTCCATGTAGCTCATTTGTTGGCCAACTGTTTTAAGAATCTCAACCAGCTGCACCTTGAAAGATCCTAAAGTATCTCTTGAGTAGTGTTTCAGACATCCCAACTCTTGTTTACAGAATTGCTTTCCCTCATAAATCCTGTACAACTTAATTTTCATTTGTTACTTACTCCTATAAAATTCTTTTTTGAATAGCGGCCATTCTTCTGAACTTCCATTTCAAAGTAATTGAGAATCTTTCTATAAAATGTCCCTTTTGTTGGAAAGACAAGTGATTTACAGTGGGAAGGGGGCAGAGATTTAGCTTCCTCATTTTCCAATCCCACAATGAACTAAAGTTGCACACCTTTTCCATGACTTACATAATTCCTTTCCTCAAGTCTTTTTATCACCTAAGTTTTGCATAATTCAGAAGTGAACATTTCTTAGCTGTTGCGTGAAAACAAATAATTACAATTCCCTGTATTTATAAATGTTTTACTTGAATTAAAGTTTTAAACCCTATAATTACAATAATAAACACAGAATAGCATAAACATACCGTACACTAAAACATATCTAAACACTGTAGAGAAAAAAACACCATTCAATTAATTTATAAATACTATTACTCTGCACTGCACAATAATTAAAGACAAAATTAAATACATAGTTAATAAGTTACAACAATAAAATCACAACTGAAATACTTCCCTGACAAGACTGCAAAACACTTTTTAAAAAAAGCACCAGTTAATAAGCAGAGGTTTACCACATGTGTGATAAGGCACGGCCACCTGACTGAACCCTTCATCAGTGGAAAGGGCTTGTTGCAATGCTTGCTCTGTACATAAACTTTCTTTAACTCCAAAATTGTATTATTGGATCTGAGGGAGGCTTTTATGGAAAGTCAAATAAACATATATCAAGTCTTACATAACCCCAGGAGAGGGTGTTGTTTACTCAGATATGCAACTGTATATGAAAGCTGTATGCCCCCTTCTTCCAAAATCAAAAGATACAATGCTCTAGGGATCCTAAACTAAACAACACCCTCTATAAAATACTTGCTTTTAGGAATGTGGCAAATGGCTCCTGAAAGCTGCTCTTCACACTCAGTGGCTTTCCAGAAGCCACCTGTGTCCAGGTAAACACAACCTCCACTGTGTGCTTCCTCAGACCAGCGACTGTACACTGTGTGGCTGCCATCTGACCAGCGGTAGTGGACCCCATTCTAGGAACAAACAGGTAGGAAAGTGTTCAACTATGCCACCAAGAGACCTCATTGACTACACCCATTTAATACTGTGCCCGGATTTAAGAACTGTTAAAAGGATTTTGATCCCGATGCCAAACTGTGACTTGAAATAGATACAAGTAGATAAAACGCTTCTAGCTTTAAATTCAAGCTTCCGGGTATGAAATGCAATTTTAGTGCATTCCTCTCATCCTAGAGATAAGGATCTGCACCAGACCTGGTAATATATCAAATACTGTATGCATAGAAGATTAGGATGCCAGTTTACTAAGATTAATTCCAACAGTATTTTTAAACTACGTTTACTTGCTAGCCAATGCAAATCATTAACAAAAGGTGATCTACAGATTCAATATCATTGCACATTAGGAACTAGTGTATTATAAGAATCATAAGACACTTTACTAGAATTGGAGAGACAAGAAAATGCACTCATACATCTTCACTGAAGAGACCGATCCACAGGGGTTGTGTGTACTGGTTGACTTTCACAGTGAGGTGAGACTGCTGGTAGGTGTCCGAGATGCTCGCCAGCTCCATATTGTACTGTTCGCACTGCTTAAGCGCCTCGTACCATGTGACATTCTTCCAGATAATTCTGAATCTGTGGTCTGCAACATTAACCTCAGTGTCCTGTGTGATTTCTGGCTGAACTGGTTTATCTAAAAAGAAATGAAATGCAATATAGTTAGGTTTTTGTTTCCCTAATAAATAAAACTAGTTATTCACTTCAGACATTTTCTAAATACTGTATCCTCTAACCACTTTCTGGAGTCTTCTCAAGACAGGCCTGCACAAATAGAACCTGTAGATCCTTTAATCCCTGTGTCTGCTACATGTACTCAGTAAAGCTTTGCAGAAGAACAATGCGGTCTTTTCAAGTCTAATCTTTTTTATGCAACTGTGTTTTATGTGGCATTGGATTCATTTTATTGTGTTTTGTGAATTTAAGTCAACCTGAACAAAAACAAAACCAGATCAGTTTATGTGGATAATTATTCTTCTAACGCCTCAGAAACCTGCCAGAGCACATAAGTTAATTTAATAATGCTTTGATCTGAATAACATCAGTAAGCCCTACTTGGCACTGTAACTGCAAGATAATGGTTTTTAACCTTTAGGATTGAAAAATATTCTTCATCGTCATCTAATACTTCTTTCTTCATCCTCATCATTTAAGTGCTTTGAGAAGCCACCTTTAAAGGCACTATATAAAATAGTGTTTATTACTATGTACCTGTGTAAAATTGGCAAGCTGCCATATACTGCGCATCATTGCAAGCAGTGAAATCCCAGGTCCCCACAAAAGTTGAACGGGCATCATTGAGGACATATACACACACACTGTCTGGGTTGCGAGGCTACAATGAAAAAACAGAAGTTATTTATAATCGTAATATTTAATGCCTCGTTAAGGAACCCTGTATCATTTTTCTTTATGTAACATCCATCCAATTTTCTAATTGCTTCATGCAATTCAGGGTCACAAGGGAGTTGGAACCTAGTCCTGCAAGCAACAGGCGCAAGGCAGGGTACACCCTAAACGGGATGCCAGGCCATTACAGGGTACACTCACAGACACAGACACAAACACACCAGGGCCAATTTTCCCAGAAGCCAAAAGCCTCACCCTAACCAACCAGTATGTCTTTGTACTGTGCACCTGGAGGAAACCCATGTGAACATGAGGAGAACATACAAACTCCACACAGAGAGCACCCCAGGTCTGGAATTGAACCCAGGGTCCCAGCGCTACAAGGCAGCAATGCTCACCACTGTGCCACCATATATCATTTGAATGACATAAACACTTCAATGAAGACCTGTGTTTTGAGATCTACAGACAAAATGAAGGGGGGGATTCAACTTGCATCGATCTTAATTCGCCGTTGGTTTCGATGAAGCAGGGGGTGGAAATTGACATATGTGACTGGGGAATTATCAGTCCACCGGAGAGAAGTACGCGTCATCTTCAAGCCAACCCACACTTTACTTTGCAGGCCGTACAGTAATGAGGTAACAAAATCTGCGAACAGAAACGGAGCACAGATGGAGAAAAAAAAAGTGTCATTTCAAAGAACTGCAGAGTAAGCTCTTGATACTTAGTGTAGCTAACTCTTTCTTTTTATAGAACATGTATGAATCTCCTATACTGCACAAACCTTACTGTCATTAAACACTGTTTCTTCACTCTCTCTGAATTTCAAATCTACAAGAATGCACTAAAGCATACAGCAATTTAGCACCCCAGATGTGGTTTAAAAACAAAGAATAAAATATTTTATAATGGTAGTATTATACAAATAAAGTATGATTCACAGCATGTATTACCTAGGACGCTATTTCTTGTACTGTATAAGCTATTGTACTTCCAAAGTGGAAGAAGGAAGATGACCTTTGCGCTCAGTTTAAAGAATACTGCATCTTCCCCCTTTTCAGATATAACGTTTGTTAGATGAACCCACCTTGTTCAGCTTGACTCGAGATGCTTGGAAGTGTTCCACCAAGTGACATGCACAATTCATTTGCTTTTTCAAATGTCAGGTAACGGGGTTTAATTGCAGTGTAACACTACAAATGAAAATTAAATATTATACTTTCTTTTCTTTCTTTTTTTCACCCTGCACATCCAGAATTTTCATTTTTGTTGTTACTCCATTATCTCCACAGCACTTTAGCAAACTCATAAATACCAGTGATGTCTCTATTGTCTTTTAGATTTAATGTTTCCTCTGAGAGTGTATTCTGATAATTAGAATTCAAGAAACACATTACAAAAATGAAAAGTCTTAAAAGTCTAAACATCAACATTCTTATATTTATATATTTAAATCACAACTGTAAATAACACAATAAATTAAAAATAACTTAATTGTGGAATGTAAAGTTGTCAGAACAGTCCAATACATGGGTTGTTGATAATTTCACTTTTAAGAACCTCATTGATTTTTGGCCTGCATGGGAATGGCATTTTCTAGAACAAAAATGTTTGCATAGTGAAGTCCAAATTGAAGGTTCAGGACTGATTTTGTTTAGGGTAGGGGGAATCACAGCTGCACACAACTGTAATGGAAGAACTGGAAATGTAAACAGAAAATTAAAACATTAAAACTGACCATTAAAAGCTCTCTTCATATTTAAAATGAAACTTTATTTCCTGTTCTGCAGCTATGTATCATTGTGACAATTACCTTTTCTCCAAGAGAAAGAGAATTATTTGGGCACGTCTTGTTAGAATGTCCCAGTGGGCCAGTCTCCATCACTGTTGAGTTGATTTTTTGACACACAAAAGGCAGGGGAAGCTCACAGTTATGTCCCATAATACCTGGAGATCACAGTACAAAGGAATCAGCTGTTACCATGTACATTTAAGTAAATGTAAAATGCTTAAAGTCTTTTTGAAAATGCAGTGTACTGAACAATTGTTCAGAAAAAGGCTTGGTTCTGTTTTAACATTTTTGCAACTGTGCAAATTCAAATAAAACTAACAGCATTACAGCATTTTTTTAAAAAAATAGCTAAAATTAATCACAGAATTACTAAACTAATATTTTTATTTACCTGGAAACATGGATTGTGGAGTCATAAAAGTACACATGCCCAGAAAAGGCGGCATAAAAGGATAAATTCTCCCATGAGGAAACCTGCGAGAGAAAATGGGCATTTCCATAATCAGTTAAATTATCAGTTTCTCCTTTTAATCAGCATTGAATTTCTAATTTAAATGTTTTTGATGAAAACATAGAAATGAAATAAAAACAAAATCAGAATACTTGCACACTGTGACAAAAGATTTTGTTTTACAGATGCAGAAAAACTGATATCTATGCCAAAACAGATCATTAACACTCTGGGCACAGTGCATAGAAATAGCGTTGTGTGAAACTATTACAAAGCCTTAAAATGTTACAAGTGCACCTGACTATGTGCAACCAGCACAGGCATGTGATTGGCTAACTACTTTTGCCAAGGATCTATGGTATGATGCATGCCTTCTGATTGTTTCATCTAAACCATCTGCCAGGCAGTTAAGTAATTGAAAGGTGCTCTAATGATTGGTCGACTAAGCATACCTGTTAGATGTTGATCCATTAAAATTATTCTTGATTGATTAATCTACCCTGTATAATGTGGCCAAAAAATCCATAATGGCTACATTCTGTTAATTGGTTCTCCCCTTTCCACCCTGCAGCAACACCTTTTCTGCTTCCTTCTTATCAGCACATCCTCATAGGACTCCAATAGAAGGAAGCAAAACAGGGCAATTGGATTCTCAATAATTAGGAGTTTGCCGAGTTCTCAGTTACATAATTAAGTCCTTAACTCCCACACAAATGGGATTCGTTTGAGCCGTTTTCAGTTCCTAAATTTATTTTAAAAAAGAGTTGTCTTCTTTTACACATCTAAGTTACGATCTCCAACATCTAAGAAGAAAGGTTGCATAGGTTCGGATCAACCAATAATTAATTTAACTAAGATTTACTTATGTTTCTTTGATGCATCTTCAATTGTTGTCAACTAATCTTCTAAATTTTATAACTAGCAGACTTACCCTATGGGATAGACGTGCTCAGCATCACGCATATTCACCCACCAACCCTGCCAGGTATTTCTAGAAATCTTAAATAAAAATATATAGAAATGCAATAAGCACAAAATCCAAATATAAATGTTATAACTGTATACAGAGCCTTCTTAAGAGTGCAGAAGGTGTATTGGCACTAAACCTCTGAGAATTAGTTGATGGTCAATATACAGGATCTCAAAGGTTTCATTAAAAAAACAAGTATAATTAAAGAAAAACATCACAGTTAAAGTAGAGATTATTATTATTGTTGTATTATGTTGTAGCACTCATAGTGGCTGCAGTACCTATTTTTATTAGTATGGAAATAGACTGTAAATATCTCTACAGTATTTTTAAAGAATATAGAATCTAAGAGCAGAATTTTTCTTAACTACCTAATAAATGTCTGTAAAAAAGTTACCTCTGAAGTAAAAGTAAGCAATTTTAAGAAATGCCTCCTATTTTACACTGCTGTGATATTTGTTTCAGTGTTAATACCTCAGACAGCTTTTCATTTATTTTTATTGCTGCATTGAAAGTCTGTGGAGCTGCCAGCTTGCTTTCGTTGGTTTTGCAATATAATTGAGCTTCATCATAGGACAGAACTGTATCATTCACAAACCAGAATTCATATCCGTCAATAAATATTGATGTTTCATGATGTCCTCCTGCAAAAATTATACACAACACATAAACAAGGGGACCATTCAATTAACATAAAATGCATTTTCAAAGATTAGTTAACCTAACCAAAACAAAAACGTATTTTTGCTCACTTCTGCTATTCAGATCTCATTTACCTCCAATATGCAACCTTTTGTAGACAAATCATACTCTTGTACTGTATACTATAAAGTCAATCCCCCCCTACCTGAGTGGTCACCCCTTTCAAACTGAAAGTCAAACTACTACTATTTATCTCCTGTTTTACAAACAATGTCAGATGAAAAATTACAGTGCTCAAGCGCTTAATATATTAACTACTGTTCTTTGCAGATGAAGACAGCAACATGCCTGATAAGTTAATTCATGGAAAAAAAATTACATTATGCTTAAGTCAAATAATTTCCTTACTTGATTTTCTGTGAAATGAAGCCCACTGACAAAGTAGTTCGGACTAAAGCAGACTATGATTTGATATAAAATGTTGTTGTTGCAGCTGCTATGCTGATATTTCTAATAGAATTTTGCTCACTTAAGAGTTTCCATAGTGTCTGTATTCTCTTATCTATTTTTGAATTTTAGGGAAGTGTACTTGCACAGTTAAGCAATCTCCTTACTACTGAATTTACAACAGTGGAACTACAATATGAACTCCCTTCCCCAGTATAAACTTACCAGGATTAAACCACTCTGGAGTCTTTGGCTTCACACCTGTGAATATTAAAAATGAACAGATAAAATGCAACAAACAAGGCTATTTTAAACAAGCATCCTAGAATTTTTTCTTGGCAATCATGTGTTATGCTTACTTAGGACTTGAGATTTTGGACTTTTTATTTTATTTTTGTTAATTTAGCAATTAGCAATTAATTTCACTTTTGATATATTTGTGGTTGAAATCAATGACGGGAATAAAGCAGAGGGAGATATTGTAAGTAGATCCATCCAGACTAGTTCTTGTTATCACTCTTCTACAATAAGCAGCCAAACACCAAGCCACTTCTTCTTAAGGTGGTGCAACTTTTTATTAATAATCAATCATAACTCTATCACGTTGAGATCATTCTGATAATATCACCATGGTTGTTTTTTTATTTAGATTCTCTTTGATTCTCTCCTCACCTTATAACATTCAGTGTAGAAAAGCCAATTATATGTAGCCTGAATTGCAATGCAAACATAATAATAACCCCATTTTCACTCTAATATGCCCTGTTTTGCCAAATCATCTGCCTCTCTTTATGCTGTGAGGCCAGAATACAAATTGCAGGGCTTTGGTGTCAACTAGAGGTCAAACACAGCTCTTGCTGACAAAACCCATTCTTTCAGGCACCTAGCCAGCAAACATCGGTCATCTGTGCCAGAGCTTTCTCAGTGAACTCCACCAACCTTTTGTCACCCTCCTGTGCTGGCAGTGCTTAACGGATTGTGCCATATACTCTCAGAACTTCCAACCAGAGCTGGCTGGAAACAGAACTCTTTGAGCTACCAGAGCTAAAAGAATCTTCCTGTACTCCAAGAGACTACTGATTGAGTTGTGCATGCTAAAGACTGATGATATGTTTTTGAACACTCTGAGAACAAATGATATGTAAAAGTCACGGAAGAGCCAAACTTTTAAATATAAATAAAAAGATTTAGGATTTTTGTGTACTGACAAATGTGACCCACTTTTAACCAATCCATTCACCTCTTGGTATCTGACATATCCACTCGAGTTTGGCATCACAATTGAAGGGATGTGCATAAAAATCCTTAGTCACTAAATCGTGAAACAGAATCATGAAGAAAGGCGTAAGTGTTCTCTTCTGTGTCTATTGGAAAAGATAGGATAAAACTGTGAATTAGAAAACGTTAAGTAGAATTTTAATTAGCAATTTAGTCAAATAAGTGCATGTCAAAATGTTAATACAGTATATGCCAGATAATGTTTCTCCAGAAATAAAAAAAAACAACTTAATTGCTGCACAGGTTTAAAAATCGACTCCTTGTTGTACCTATATAACCTATAATGTTGTTATATTCCCTCCTTGTCTCAAACATTACAGTTAAAGTATGTACACAATTAGATTTGATTTATATTATATTATATAACATATTTAAGTAGCAATACGTTTTTCTCCTGTTATTTTATTAATTTGCTTAGAAGATGCCCTTATCCATGGCAACACATATTGTACAGTTAACAAATTCTATATTAAGTATAGCAACACTAGTACAACGAAAACAATAGACATGATTGCAGGTAAGAGCAAGTGCAATAAAATACAGCAACGAACTAAAACAAAAGAAAAAATATTATCCTGCAACACTTGGCAAGTGTTTAAAATAGTTGTTTAACTGGTTTTTCAATTCCATTTGGCAAGATGAAGAATGTAGGTGACTCATAAGTAACTAGAAGAAAACAAAGGCGTTAAGCATGTTTGTGTCCCTAATAAATGCCAAACCATAAAACACTGAAGATGCAAATAAAAAACAGCTAAGAAAAGCAGGTATAATAATAAAGAGAAATAATAAATGGATGTTCTGGTAAATGATCAGGTCAAACAAAGTAAATTCATGACTTGTATTCTACCTTAAATGCAACGCAGTCACGATCATAATCATCATCTTCATGAAACTCTTCTGAAAAAACGACTGAGGAGACCTAAAACACAACAAAAAGCTACACTGTCAATGTTCATTGGAATGTTAATTGAAATATTAATTCCCCGACCTTAGTAAAATAATGTTTTGCTGTGTTTCAAACATGTGATTATGCATTACTATTATGCATTTACCACTGTTTTTCTAAAAAGGAAAGCTCTTTTCCTCCCTAATAATGACATCATCATAGCATTGATACATAATACTTGATTATCCCTCATAATCAGGGAGACTCATGCTCAATAATATAATGCCAGGCACTAGTTACAAAGGGACAGACAAAACTTCATCAGTTATTATTTTGCAATCCAAGTGCTGTATGAAAGTTACTTTCTACAACTTTGATCTTATCAGTCAAAATGCTGTGCAATAACTAATTCTTAATCTACTGTGTTCCAAATTGAAAGATTAACTAAAATAGTTATGCTGGCTACAGGGAAATACAGTACATTAACTTGTCTCATTGGTATTTTTAAAATGTCATAACAATATATAATAACAGTTAGCAAATGTAATTAATTCTAAACACATTTACGATGAAATACAAGTAAGACTTCCTTCAACTGTATACAATTAATAAATAAATGATGCACAATTAAAATGTATAAAACTTACTGGTCTGTTATCACTCCATTCCCACATGTTTTCAGATTCTGGGTTTCTCTTATTCAATCCAGTCCAAAAAAATCTATTGTTACTGTTTAGAAGCAAAATTAAAACAATATGAAAATGGCTCTAACAAAAATTAAAATTACTTGCATAGGTACTGTATTAGTAAATATTTTGTGTTTTAAGTGGGCGTTTTATATTCAGACCAATTTCCTAGTTATGTCCAATAAAAACTGTGCCATAGCATGTCCTTTATAACTTGATGAACAAGGCAGGATACAATTGTTTTAAGAAGAACAATGGTCTCATTTGATAAAAGCATATGAATAGTTGACAAAGTGGTACACAGAATTTGAATACAGAGTAGAAACAGACCATGAATTACACTGGTTTTGCATGATTCATAATTGGATGTACTTGAAAAACTCTAAAAATAAACACAGCTGAAGCATCACTGACATAGTCCACTTGGAGAAGATGGTGTCACTGAAGGGGTTCTGAGCTGTAGCTTTAATTCACCTGGTAACAATGTACCATGTGTAGGAGAAGAAAACATCTGGAGTCTCTGTTTTTGACACTAACAATGAGGTCCCTCTCTGTCTGGGACTGCTACAAGGGCACACACACAGTACAGCACAAAACGTTCTGTGCCTTCTGAATTTTTTTAATTGCTGTTATGATCCGCCAATTTAAATGTACACTAAACAAAGTAGTCAGACCTAATTGAAGAATAAAGTGCAGACTCTTTGTTTGCAGGATTATTGCTTAATCTTACATCACTGATCCACACACAAGAATACCTAACAGCTCCCTGATTGTGCAATTTACAGATAACTCCACTAAATATATTTACATGCTGGACTCTGCAGAAAAGGAAAATAAATCAAAGATGGGCATATTATTACTGTATGTAAAGTTCCTGGTTACTTAAGTGCACTTTCACACTGAAAAAAAAAAAGTAAAAAAGAGAATACAAAATGACCTGATTGTGTCCCTTAACAAGTAATGTAGGGCTTCCATCTCCTCATGGTGGCTGAAACTGGGCAAATGGGCTCCTAGCGCTTCACAGAACCTCTCTGCTTCTTCCCAAGTCCTCTTACGAACTATTCTTTCATGATGAAAAACCTGAAAACACAGCAGCACAAAGCCTTATAAAGGCATAACCTTTCTATATTCCACATGGGAGAAAGAGTGTAAGCCGCAACTTTAAAAGGTTGCACAACACTCTGCAATGATGATGGCAATAACTATCAACTGTGCGATGTACAATGCTGTTGTAATTTCTAACATTTTAAGTAATATTTCCTGTTCTATATATGAGCTGAGGAACTTAAATCACTGGTACTTTCTGTTGAATCTTGGCTGCTGGCTCTGTAACAAAGTCATGTTGCTGGAAACGCAATGTCTACTGTACATTTTTAACAGTCAGGTATCCCTGCCATGCATATGTCACCCTTAAGCATCAAGAGAGCTGGTGCATTAAGGTTGCGATTGTGGAAAAAACAGGGTAAGTGAATTCAGATATGAAAAATCTGGAGTAGTGGAGCATGTTATTGCCACCAGGTTTACTCTATCCCTTCTAAGACAGCAGACTGTTAGAAATTTTCCATTGTCATATGAACCAAGATTTGCATGTTGTGTAAATCATTTTACTAACCTTGTAACAGTAAAGAAGGCCTTTTTGAGACTGCCAACCAGGAGGACAGGGGGCATCAGGATTGGGTTCAGGTTCTGGTTCTGTGTGAGAACCGATGTCCATCTTGCAGATGGAGATGGCTTTAAAAGTATCACAATCCTTGACCTCCCACTTTCCCAGGGCCTTGCCAGCAGACATTGCAACACAGCCCTTGAGGTGAGCTGTAACAACACAGCTTGGGTTACATAAGTTTTACTTTCTTTCTGCATACACGGGTTTAAACAACAACTAGGCAATAGTTTATTTCACCTATTGCTTAGTTTGAACCATTTGTCTCCCAGTCAAACAAAGAAAATATTTGCATTAATGCTTGGATACATGGACAGAAACTTTCCACTTGTTTTGGCAGCAAGAGGACTCATTCACAATGGTAAAAACCCACTAAATATAAGTGACAACTCCCTTAGCAGGTTCTTAAAATAATATACTCAATAAACTTGAAAAAAGAGCAATGACTCATTGAAGTTATTTTCTAATTTCGAAATATTTTCCTAGTTTTAGTAGTTTGTGGTCAAAAAGCAATACAAATACCCCCCCCCCCCTTATTTTCTACCTGGTTCAAATGTATTCCAGTTAGTGTACGTGACACGATCCATTACTCCATTTTTGGTCAGCCACTGGTAGTCTCCAGTACCATTTGTGTCGTGAAAGCTTGTCCATATGTACTGAGCTTCTTCTCGAATGTTTTCTCTAATGAGGCTGTTAATAAATGCCTGTTCAAACCTGAAATGTGTTCAATAACAATGATGTTTGAATAGAGTCACAAAGACCAAAAGATTATCAATTTAAATACAAAGAATAGACATGATAAAAATGTGAAATGATTACCCGTTCCTTATTGTAAGATCACATCTATCCTTAAACATAACCTCTTTATTTTCCACTTTATAGCACGAATTGCCATGTCTCTTCCAATTCTGTAACATAAGAAGTAAAAACCACCCAATCTTTAGCAGCCTTGAAAAACATAAAAAATCTTTAAAAGTTTATGTTCAAAAGAAGACCATTTTTAGTGTCAAGACAAGTATCATGAGTGGCATGCTACAATACTTTAAATATATTAAACACTGATATATGCCTATACAGGCTAAAAAAAATTGTATATGTTTACAGTGTTAAACAGACTCTTAATGTTACCAAAGCCATTTGCTAAAAAAAAGAATAGTGTCAGCTGAATGAGATCAATTAGCTACTGTATGGCCTCCTCTCATCTTCAGTCTTATGTACTGTATATTCTTATTTCTCAAGATTTTGCACAGCTTCACGTATATATGTGGTAAAACACATTATTTGATTATTATTAAATTAAGGTAATCCTAATAGACATCCTAAAAGTACTGCTTAAAAACAGTATGTCATCATTATCAAGTGGGAACTGTATTCATGTTTCCAATTTGATAGTTGTACTAAATTGGATTGTTTGGCAGGAATTTTTATATCAACTGTAACCCTTTAGGAATTTCTTTGTACTAAATTTAATTCCCCACACAGGGAATACAGATATCTCAAGAGACCTCTAAACACATATTAAGAAAGCACATTTTTGCTACTCTATACTTACACATGCAAACCGCATCATTCTTTGACTAACTGCAGCTTAAAGTAGAATGCGATAAGTTTAAAAATACACTACCACCTAAACATTTGAAAGCCACAAACGATGCACAAAGGGCTTGGAAAACGGAACAGCATTGCTTATTTTCTTTGCAGAGAGCTCTCAGGCTTATTAAATAAACAGGGATTACTTAGAAAACCACTCTTTAAAAATCATGTGTAGGCTTGGCTTGATGAGAAGACTAAATCCAAAACAGCGCTGCCCCAACCTGCTTCTCCTTGCAGAGAAGTAGAGTTTGCAATGCTGGGCTTTTTATTTTAATAATTTCACATTATCTAGCCATTACTAACAGACATTATCTGGGTTATTAAGTTCCACATTATCAGGATTTTCTTATTCCTTTGATTTATTTCTTGAGGGATATAAAATATTAGGAGGTATCTGCATGAAATCTTCCATGTTAAAATTTGACTCCTAACACCTAGTGCCAAATGCTGCTTGCAGGAAGAACACAGAGAAAATATATCAATGTCTTCCCAAGCTTTTGTGTTATGGTATAATACATTTCCTCACATTCAGATATCAATATCTATTTCTAATAATATACAGTATAAAGCTAACACACTCTGCAATGTGTCCAGGTGGTATAATGTCCTTTGAGAAACATGTACAGTATCACCACAGAAGACCTTTAAAATTTACCTATTTAACTACAGGACACTATTAAATGCATCATTATGTATACAGTTTTATGGAACTACATTAATTTAACAAAATATCAACAAATGATTAATACATGTAGAGTAAATGTACTGTAGCTAATTCATCACTCATCTTGCAATGCTAACTTTTGCTGCTAAATATGTTGGTACAGGTGAAATCTGCTTACCCCTTCTGCCGGGCAGCCTGAGACTGACTCCGATTCATTTACCTCACCTCTCTTTTTGCACACATAAGGTAGCTTCTCATCACACGGTTTGATTTTCCAAAGACCAAGCTGAAGGTTTAAAGGCAGCAATGTTACCCTTGCAATACACTTCTCAATGTTCTTGGCAAGAGCATGTCTTTGGTGAAAAAACCATGTCTGAAATCCTGGTTTCACACATGCTGAATTTGCTTTCATTCAACACATGACACTATACGAAAAGCTAGCTCTTGTACAAGGACACTTTGCACTGTCATGAAACAGTATGACATGATGTTTGATGGTACACTTTTAATTACATTTCCAACAAAGATAAGTTGTATTTTGTCTAGGAAAATTTACTTTATGAAATTTGAAGGTTGTACTGTAAAAACAGAAGAAAATAGAACAAGAGGCAAACCAACATACTGTACCTCTCCTGAATATGCCACACAGTTAGCAGTACTAGCTGAAGGAAGACTTGGTTCATCCCTACTCCAGTATGTGAAGGAAACTGGAGATTCATCACTCCACTGGAACAAGCCTGAATTGCTCCTGAGTCCTGTCCACACTTCCTGTTCAGCATCTGCTCAATTTTTTATCATTATTTATTAGAATGGCAATGCTTTCATGGATAACACAGAACCTCTCAGCACATACTGAATGCAACTAACCATTTAAATATGACTTAAAACACAATGGTGTAATTCACAGTGTTGGGCTGTCAGGACCCCTCTGCTACTGTACTTTCCTTAAGGAACTCTGTTGTAGCTACTGGGTTTCGTTACCTTTTCCTTGTGACTGTTCTTTATAATTATATAGTTTATAGTTTGCCATTGTGATGAGATCAAAAACATAATTGAAACAGGTTTAAAAAACTTGACAACAAAAGTAAGCCCCACCTATTGCTAGCTTCTTTTGTCTAATTTCAAGTAAAGAAACATAAAATAAAACCTACTATACTGATTTATGGCAGTTAACAGATAATAAACCATGAGAGGTCAGGAATACCTTTATGGAGTTTAGTGATGATCAGCTCCACATCTGCTAAGGAGTGAATGCTGATTAAATCTCCTCCCCTCTCCTTACAGGAACTCTGAGCATTCTGCATGGTATTTGACTCCTCCACCATCATATAACAGAACCCATTAAATGGAAGCCACTCTTTTTCACAAGTGGTTGTTTTGTACATCCATGGGTCTGCCAAAACATTTTTGAGAAGATAGTAAAAGATTTCACATTACAGTTGGGTTGCATACAACAAAAGAGAAGTAAAAGTTACGCAAAATGGCTCCTTTAAAAGTTGGCAATTCAGCCTAAGAGAGGCCAAGAAGAGAATGGGCAGCCAATGAGCTTATCTGGATACAAATGACTAATTTAGGATGGATTTCATCCATGCATTTTCCTTGAGAATTAGCTTCAGCACTGCATAGTGTTGTACTGCAATGCAAATACATGGCAATCTTTAAATTCAAATCTTTAAAATGCCACAATTGTTACAGCTTTTCTGTTTCTACGTTCGCTTTTAACATACCAGATGCTTATTAAAGAATATGAGCAATATATAGAGAAAATGCATGCATGAACTTTCACTTCATGTCTCTTCAGGCCTGTTGTCAGAACAGTGTCAACGTCGCAAGTTAAGGTCTTCAGATTCAAAGCTCATCAGGTTATATAAAACTAGACTGTAATTAGTGATTTCTAATTTAAATATAACTTTAAAATCCAGTCTACCCACACAAATAACTCAATTTAAATGGGATTTAGTAGTTATGCAGGAAAGTAGTGATTCAAATCACTCACTACATAAAGAAACCTATAGAGATAACCTGTTATTTGTAGCATTGTTAAAAGTTTAAAAATAACATTTTGGAAACAAATTAACTTTTCTTTCCACTTCTCCCTTGCTGCATAAAAAATGATTTCCTGCTATCCTGATGTCCAAATAAGTACTGCCTGAAATTTGATTCTACTTATTTTCACAGCCACATGTACGGAGTCCATTTTCAAACTTGTAAGAGATGGGAGTTAATACATACATATTTCTAGACTGCTAAAATAACAAAAAGCAGTTTTTATTAAAGATATGTTTCCTGATTTGGATTCCCAAAACAGAATAAAGAGCTTACTTATTTCAGTCTGTGATTCATGAATGCGTTTCTTGCAGATGTATGGCAACTTCATTTCACAAGACCATCTCTCCCAGTCACCTTGAGAATTCATCACTCCACAGCTGGACTCTTTTAACATGGATCTCACAGGCATCCCTTACACACAAAAGGGAAAAAAAGGGAAGAATGTTCAATCACTTCCATAACCGCGAAAATACAACACATTTACAAGAACACAAAACGACCACTGGTTTAAAGCGGATGTCTTTGGCACCCAGTTTGGGTTTTATATAAATTATACTCGTGTCTTTCTTAAACTGAATTATAAAGAATCCATTCAGGCATCTGACTCTTATTGAACAAGTCCAACAATACCCACCACGCACACTGTGTTTTGCAGGCAATGACCTTGTTTGCTATAATGACTCCTTTGTTTGTACAGCTCTGTTTATTGTATTAACAAAATGCAGGCTGTCTGATTACTCAAACATGATTATTTAGAAAGAAGACAGTCTTATAGTTACCTTCATTCCAGCCCACAAACACAAGTGGAGTCCTGTCAGACCACTGCCACCCATGTGACATATCCAGCTGATTTAATCCAATCCAGACAGAATCAGGAAAGTTGCTTTCCACAGCTGGTGAACATAAACACAGATTAAAATATTAGAAACTGTCCTACACAGTGACTTATGATTGACCTTCATTAGCAATGCTGCTAGCACAGACACACACACAGATAAAGTTCTCCTAAACATTTTTCTGTTCAACAATGAAACAGAGTTTGCAAGACTTTTGAATTTGCTTCTGTAAAGAATTCAAGATAACACTTAAAAGTTTTTTTGACTGAAACTGTAAAAGAGCAATCCTTTATTAAGATTACCAGGACTAAACATCCGAACATTGTTTATAATTACTTGTTTGTATTCCAGATGACTGTATTACGTTGCTATCCTATATTAATATTTGAAAAACACAGCTAGACAAACATACATTTCTTTTATATTCACAAGAAACAACATGACTTGTTTTTCTTAGATACTGCATAAATTCAGTACAGTGTTCACACAAATGTTTACCCATGCAGAAGATTTTGAATGTTGAAGTATTATACAATTAACACCTTTAAATCATTTAAATTAAGTCAAAAGAATTCAAATATTCACTCTGCGCACTTAGTCGTAGTTAGATGCACATCGCTCTTTAACACATCTATTGTTATTACACCTTCTGACTCAAAATCTATCTCCAGTCTTAACAACACACAGTACACACTGTGGTATGAGTGACCTACTGGCAGAGTCTAAAAGCTAAAAAAAACAAATCCACAATCACAAAATAAATCAGATGGGAATTTCCTTTTGCACAGAAAAAAGCCTTCTCACCGTGTAGGGAAGCCTGCTCAGAGGAATTATACATGCTCAGTAAATCCCCTCCTTGACTCAGACATGACACACGAGCATCTTTCCAAGTCAGCGCCGACTGAAAGTTAAACTGGTAGCAGTGTTCGTCCCTCTCTTCCCACAAGACTTTGCATCCTTTTTCTATGAAAAAGTTTAACAGTGATTTGGTGAAAAACTACTCCCGAGATGTTTGAGCCAAAAAAAAAAAATAACACATAAAGCCGAGAGGACACTTGATTCAAAATGACATTATACAGCAAACTGTACAATGCATTAGCTTCATTTCAAGAATGAAAGTCCATTACAACAGCATTAATAGAAAAGTAGCATTTCTGTGTCTTCTAAAATGTTCTTGGATTGCAAAAATCAATTTAGGCTAGGCACTTGTCAAAGAATGCGGTCCATTAACAACAAAAGGCAATGCTAAAAACGAGTGCAGAAAAGCTGCTAAACTTGAAGTTCTGACAATTTGTAAGGTGTAGTCATACATACAGTAATGTTTTCTAACTGTGTTCTAACTGCACTCCTGGAAAATACAACAATGGGTGGTGTTGGGGACTGTCCTTTCCTTACAAAGAACTCTGCACAACAAATTGTTATATTACTTTATTACTTTCACATTTGATCCGTGAATGAGGAACGGCGAATAGCACTCACCAGGCTTCAGACAGACTCCCCACTTGCCATCTGTATCATAATCTGCAGTGGTGGGGCACCATTCCCTCCCTTCCTCTCTCCCATCGGAGATACAGTCATGATGCCAGGTCCCATTCACTTGAAACGGGAGTTCGCAAGGTGACCCAAAGGAGTTCCCTCTCGTCGTATACACCACTGAGGAGAGGACAGGCAGAGTGATGAACCGACTTCATATTTTGCAAAATGGTAAAAAACTCAGAAAAAACAGCACTCAGAAAAAATGGCTTCTACACCTAACACTGTATTTTAAACAGGTTGAGGGTTTATTAGTAGCAGTATATCCTTACTCCTACAAGTCTCTACATTGGCTGCCTATCAAGTCACATATTCAATATCATGCATAACAATCTTGTGACTGAATTTCAAGGCTCTAAATAAGGTGGTTCCCTCATACATCTCTGAACTCATTCATGTTTACATTCCCTCCTGTAATCTCTGTTCAGTTGACGCTGGTCCTTTGCTCACTGTACCTTGGACTAAATCTCAAACTTTTGGTGAACATGCTCTTTTTATCCCTGCTCCATAATGAGAAACATATTCTTTCACTCTCTTCAAATCACCTTTTTACCAAGAACTATGTCTGACTGCCCTACATTTTGTTTTTATGAACCTGTATGTTCTTGTTTAATTATTTTCTTTTGATTGTGCTATTTTTGTCTTATTCACTATGTATAAAGTCCGAGGCTTGGAAAGGCACTTTAGAAAATAAGATATTATTATGAAAATCTCTCTTTTTTCTTTGCAAGGAACATCTTGAACATTTTGAAACAAAGAGAGGGGGAAATTAGGAACCATACAGAACAAGACAAAATACGTTAAGCTTGTAAAACCAATCAAGCAAGCCTGTCCTTGAATGTTTGCATAACTTAATTTCTACTTGCTTAGGTTTAGTTTTCCACAAGTAGTTCAAAACAAGCTTCATTTATTGTGCTTGAAAAGAAAAAAAAGTATTAAAAAATTCAAAGGAATATCACCAGAACAAGGTTGTAGGTTAGCTGTGCATGTTCTTATGAAAACAGTATAGATGTTGCCTAATATAAACTTAAGCCATCATTATTTTATTCAGGGCTGACAATGTAATAAAAGCTATTCAAAGTTCGAATACAAGGAGTAGTACATCTTCAAGTTTGTGTTCTTTCAGAAATATTTTTTTTTAATTTTCATAATGTTCATAAGTAGATTCATCCATCATAAAACCATAAACCATTTATAATTGTGGCATAATAGTAGTATTTTAACCTGTTAACTGTCAGAATAACTAAAGAATCTTTTTGTTCACACTCTATTGAGCAGAAGTTGAATAAATTAAGAATTATTATTTTTCCAGTTCAAGAGAGTTTTAATCTATGGTGAATGTCTCAACAACCTGGCTAAACAGACTGACCAAAACTGGAGTGAAATCCTTTATCTACAGACTCAAGCCATTGAAGAGATAATGAACAAGAATTTCTTCTCTTTCAGAGTAAACATAAATTGTATGGACAATATGAAAAACACCTTTCTTCAGTTCCTTGTTAAAACCAAACTCCTGTGGCCCCGGAACTGAATTTTTGTTCTAACATTCACTTGTGTCACAGTCACTGGGTGGATCTTTTAGTTTTAATCCTACTAAAAAACTCCCTTAATCTTAAACAAGAAGCAGCTTCTGCCAAAACTCTAGGAATTCCCTTAGTTCTAAATGTTGTTGCTGGAACAGCATCCTTTGCAGATTTGAATTCTAAGAAAGTTTCAAACATTACTGTAAGTGATTACACTCCTTTTTTACAGTGTGGGTACCTAAAAAAACTTTACAAATTTCCTCTAATGTAACTCAACAGTAACAAAACAAGACTTTTAAATAAAATAATAAACGATCTAACTTAAACTATAAATCACTGTGGTACAACAGGCCAATTATAATAGTGTTACTCAAGTATATCATGTTACATTAAGGAGGTGAGTCTCTCAGGTCTTTATTTACTGTACTGGTGACCAGGATACATTCATAACCTGCTAAAAGAAAAAAATATTTATTCTAAATGTTATGAAATGTTTAACTTACAAGTGCCTTCATGTGAAACCATTTAGTGTAACCCAACATCAGCTCAGCCCTGGCACTCACCTTTATAAGGACGCTGGCAGATATTTTCAGAGCTGTTGTCTCTGACCCACGTATCCGTTAAATCACTGCTTGTAGTTATGGTTCCATTTGAAACAGCTAATGATCTCTGGAATACACCATACAGAATACCTCCTCTGCAGCGCCACCATAACATTACTTTTTTATGGTCACATTCATACATTCCAATGGTTTTGCTTGTGGAGTCAAATCCTAGGCACTGTGATGATCCAATGTGAAAAAGTCTGTGTTCGGATCCCCATTTCCACTGAACAGAAGCAGAAGAGTCTTTGCATTCCATTAAACTCAGCTTGGAGTTTTCAGCTTGAAGACACTTGTTGTAGCTTTCATGACGAATTGAAAATATGCCATTATCTAGGAACAGAAGAGAAGACAAAACTGAGAATGAGCTCTTTAAAATCTTTTTCTAAGCAATACATTCACAAATATAGTTTTTTTGCTAGAGTAAAAAAGATACTCTAGAATTAATCCAGAAAAGAGCAATCAGATACATTCCTGGTCTTTAAGAAATTCCCTTCACTGATCGGCTAAAAGAACTGAATCTTTTTAGTCTTGAACAGTGAAGACATCTGGGGGACCTGATTCAACTATTTGCAGCTATTCAAAGGCTTTAGCAAAGGCTTCTCAATGGACTTCTGATAACTAAGCTTATTTCAAGAATTAAATTGAGATTTTTGGATCTCTTTCTACTATAAAAAAACAAATAACAATAGATGGGCCAAATTACCCCTCCCCCCCCCCATAAGTAACCATTCTTTTATCGCATAGTGACTTTCAAAATGTAACTCACATTGTATATCTTTTAAAAGTTAAATTACTTTTCATGTACAATTAATAATAAATATTTCATATGAAGTCAATTCACTGATGTGCACTGTGCTGTTAATGAGGCAGCAGGTATTGATTGTGTAGATCTATACTGTAAAATAATGCCAAGGGACAAACAGTACACTCCTCTCCAAGAATCAACCAAGGGGCAAGTCAGTTCCTGTTCTGCCCGGCATGCATTTCTTCAGAAATGAAGAGCAGGTTCAGCAATAGACTGATTCATCCACGGTGCGACAGGGAGCGCTACAGGAGGTCATTCTTGCTTTCTGCCATAAGACTGTAAAACGCATCCACCTTGCGTCTGGGCAGAGGCAACATTGACAGTGACCTGTTTCTGGACTGAACGCATCTACACATCTACTGCTATATCTGTTCTCTTTCTTTTCTTTTCCTGTTTACAACCATTTTTTGTGCAATATATGCCAGGGACCTGTGCAATACATTTATATCTATATCTTTATTTACATCTATATTTATATTCATATGTGTGATACGATTTTTCTGTGCACTGTTCTGTTCTAGTTTGTTCTTTGTGTGTCTGGACTGTGAGTAACTCTTTTAGTGCACTCCTCACTGTACTGATTGTATTGTATGTATTGTCCTATGTATGTATTGTATTATTATTATTATTATTATTATTATTATTATTATTATTGTATCATTCGTTACACTGTGGCTGTGTTGTTTGTGTTAAGCTGCTGTTGCACTGCAATTTCCCTCACGGGATCCAAGTATCTATCTATTCAGATTTGGGTAGGGGGACTGTATAACCCTGTAGGGACTATGTAGATTGAGTTGGGAAAGCTTGCGGTGTATGTTTTAAGATTAGTTTTGAAACCATACCCTATCTTATTTCATGTTTTGAAACTCCCAAAATGAATTTAACTATAACTGACCTCTGGCCCTATTCTTTTTCTTCATTAAACCATAACATGAGACGTTCCTGAGAACATAAGACAGGTTACAAACAGCTGGAGGCCATTTGGCCCATCTGACCTATTTGGTAGTTTATTACTTATTGATCGAAGGATCTCATCCACCTCCCTCTTGAAGATTGGAAAGCCAGGGTATCGGCTTCAACCACATAGCTGGGTAGCTTGTTCCATTCTCCCACTAACCTCACTATAAGCAATGACATATTTTGTAGTGTAATTACACTGGCAGGAGCAAAGTGCAGTCTTATCTGCCCTACTAATCAAGGAATAAGACCACATAACCATATAGTGAGTAAGCCAAATGAACAGAAACCAGGGCTCAGTTAACATTCAGTTTTTCAGATGAATCTTTACAGTGCGCTGTTCATCCTTGACATCAGATCTTTAATTCACTTTTATACTGCTTCTCAAGGACAAAAAAGCAGCAACAGTTCAACTCAGGAATACTGTCAACTTGCTGGATAAAATTGTATATTAAATTGTATATTAAAAACTCAGAACACTGTATAAATCAAAATCAATACATGATCAATCAACACTACCTGAACTACATTTCTAGCTCCAAATGAAAGGTTTTCATATTAAGTAATTTCCAAAACAACATTGACAAATGTTTAGATGTAAATCCCACCACGGCTATCACTGCAGGACTCTTTCTGACTGGTAATTTCAGATGACACTGGCACAGTTCACACCATGATCAAGAGACAATTCTATTGTATCACATTATGATGCATGATTGTCCTTGCTTTGTGCTCAAAATATGTGCACTTGCTTCCTTCTATTATTATATTGTTACTGGATTTATTTATGCTGTGCTTTACAATATCCCTCACACTCACATGTGTTTACTAGCATGATTTTAAGAAATACTCAGCTCACATTTGACTCTAAACTTATTACAACCCATTTTTCCCCCCTTTTCGTGGATCAATAGACCACAAATCCAGGGGGGAATTGCATAGAAGCCCACTGTAGTTTGCAGTTATTTTAAAGTTATGTCAAAAGCATGATGACAATTTCAAAAATAATTTTAAGACACTTTTAAAGGAAGGAGAAAGGCCCAGTGCAAGACTTCGTGGCTCCTGTATCTTCCCTTTTTCTCTGAGCACTTGGTTATTTAACTGAACACCACATTAACCTATTTTGTAAAGAAGGCTTTTTAATTGTCTTTATCTCTAAAACCACAAGACATTAAGCAGGAACTCTTCAGAGGAAGAAAACAATGAAAAAAGCATGGAAATTATTATTGAATTATTATGACACCATTAAACAACCAAAAGTCAAGCAGGAATGTGAGCCAATATGAAATTCAGTCGTGAGGGCAGAGAAAGCCCAGGGCTAGGATGAGCCATCCCTGGTGGAGATATCAAGGTGTGAATGAGTTTTATGTGGCTGGATCTACTCGGAGAGGAAGCTTATTTGTGACCGTGAACTATGCGTGTCCGCATTTTGAGCACGAATTAAAAAGAGATGTATCAGACCAGCTACAGTAGAATTCGTTTCAGTCAAGGGTGTCTAATCCTTGTCGCGCACAGCTGCTTTCTCTGCAGTGTTGGGTTCTGGCTCAGCTCTTTACTACCTTGTTCCACAAATTACTGGGTTGGTCAATTGATTAGGACAAGTTTAGCAGCTTTTCGCATTTCTCAAGGTGCCGCAGACTTACGAAGCTCCCCTACCCCCAAGGACTAGACAGCCATAATATCTGCGACTTTCCAGAAAGAAATGAGGGTGAATGGAGATGATCGTGTTTGGGATCATACACCTTCTTGTAATGGTGTTTAGCAATTCCACGTTTTAAATACACACAGGTCTTCTTAATAAACGAAAAAATAATAATTGAGTGAAACACGGACATATTACACTGATAACAAATGTTTTAAATCGATAATTATTTTAGCTTTCAGAACGGTGTTATTGATTATGTTGCTTTTAAGAATAAGAACCTGGCTATGGCAACATGATCGATCACAAAAATACTGTATAACAAAAAAGTTACTTTTTGCATTTTCTAAAGTTCACTTTACATTCTACTTTCAAATTTTTATGTTTACGTAGACAGTAGACATAAACCAAACAAAATCTATTCCCGAAAAACAGCAAATGCAGACACTTTGTTCTGTAATCTGTGACTAACAAAATCATGTTATCGGGTTTATTATATATGACTAAGCGATACTGTGTTGCCTCACTGTGTGACACCGAACTGTCTGGGAAATTTTCGAAGATTACCCAATCGCTAGTTTGTTAATTTCAGTTTCGGTTCTGAATTGTTCTTAATATTGGTGAAATCGAATTTAATGAGTGCTGAGACTTTCAGAGCGTCTTCTCTAGACGAAATCTTAGTTTTCCTTACTCTTCAATTTCGGCATGGAGATAACACTGCACAATTCGCGGTTCCTCACATGGCCGTTGCTAGCAAACTTAAGACTTCCGGGTTTTAACTTAAAAAAAGTACATATCTAGCAGGCTAATCCTTAAACCCCCACACCCTTTTGCTGCCCGAAGCGCTGCACCAAAATGAAGTTTCGAATTCGAAATAGAAAGGTGATCACTTACCCGTATCTCCATTTGCTGTACAGGTTACAAAATAAAGGGGCGTACAGCCCAGGAGTAAAAACACAGAAATATGAGCCCTTAGTCTCGGACCCTTCTTCATGCTTATAACAGTGCACCTGCTATACAACCTAAAGCATTAAATTTACAATATATCTGCGCAATAAACCCACCCTTCTCTATGACCGCCAGAGCAGCTGACAGCCCTTATCATTAGTCTCCACCCTTTCTGAAAGCTTACCATAATAAACTAGTCTTCGGAACGCTTTCAACACCCTCCATTGGACGCTTCAACAACTCGTCATGTGTTTCTGTCTTAAAGTGTAGCCGCTTCTCCGACGAAGACGACACTTTTTACTCGAGATGTGGGTTTAGAAATTACTCGAAATGTATGTGCTTATTTTATACTTTGCGTAATATGTTATTTTGATAAATTAGTTTCCATTACTCTTTCTTTCTATAAAAAATAATACCCTTAAAATTAAGGCTTTTAAAAAAAATGAATATTTTCGAAAAGTAAGTGAAATTCTATAGATAACGAATTAGGTGTGCGACAGTACTTTATTCTATGCTTTGTGATTAATACATATTTTAAAAAAGGTCTGAATTGTACCTCAGTGTTAAAAATATACCTTTTTACTAATACTATTGAAAAGAGTGTGGTACAGTGCAGTCTTCCATTTTCACCGAAGAACAAGGCCGTAGTGTTCTTTTATTTTGTATCATTAGGGAAATGTTGATTAATTAGCTATGCTGTATGTCCTTTACATTTCTTTGTATTTAATTTGAGTAAAAAGGCACCAAACCGGAAGAGTTACAGGGCTTGCAGTTCTAATTTGTGACAGAAGAATCTGCAATCTTAAAAAATTGTACAGAGACTGACAGTGAGAGTCACTGGAAAATGAAAAAGACGTGACAGATGAAGCTCTGAAGAGCTAATGTTGCGAGAAATTGCTTTTACTGTACCTTTATAACACAGGTATTTGAGTTTTCTCTGGGTGCTTCCGTTTTCACCCCCAGTAAAAACATACAGTTAGGTTCATTGGGTTTAGATGTCAGTGTGTTTGTCTGTATCTGTGTGTCTGCACTGCGATGGACTGGGTGTCCCCTGCCTTGAGCCCATTGCTTGCCAGGATAGGCTCTGGCTCCCCTGCGATGCTGAATTGGAAGTAATGCATGGCTGTAACACTGGTCTTGTATTTTAGAGCACCAAATGGGATGTTGTGGCTTAACTAACATTTGTCTCCAGCTCCAGTTAGCTCCAGCTACACGGGCAATATCTGTAGGGTTGCTCTTCTTATTTAAGTAGAGCAAAGAGTCTTGGATGCTGAGAAGGAGTAAGAAGAAGACGTATTGTGATCTCAATGAGGCTGGGATCAGTACATTCTTCACTACTGCTACCCTGACCGGAAAAAAAGGCGATGATGTTTGTCATTTTCAACACGGCCCTCTGAATAGAATTGCTGGTGCAGTATTGGGGCAGTAATTTAAAATTGATGAATCCACTCAAGCTCATGTCCTTCTTGGCAAGAATCCATCTGTGTGCTCTTCAGTCTGAACAGTCACCTGGGCTGTCTCTAGGGAAAATGGCACACCTCACCCCTACTAATGGGCACAGGACAGAGCTGGAGGCAGTGCGCATCTTTTTGAGGATATGAGTTATGGTAAGCGTACATCATCGAATATTTGTACAAAACAATTTCAACTTCAAAATGCTATGTTTCATTAACCCAGCATGTCCAATTCAAACATTTTTCAGGTAACCGGTCCTTTCATATGATACACAAAACCATAAGTTATCCAAGATGTTACATTTTAACCCTGTATATGCAGATTTTTTATTTCATTTAACACCTTTTTGACCTTGGTGCTGTGCCCACTTATAAAGCTGGGCCTGAAGCTCACCTGGATATTTGGAACTGGATCTCTCTCCAGCCCCTTCTGGTTTGCTTTTGTCCTCAACACACAACCAGACTTGCTCCTGATAGCTCATCGCCTGCATCATCATGACATGTTTAAGACTATAGTTTTGGTTTAGGAAAGTTTTTAAGCTTCAAGCGCATCCAGAGCAGCTGCAAAAATAGTAGAGAAATAAAAATACATCCACAAAAAGACATTAAAGGAAAACCACCCCACTATAGCAGCATCAAACAGGCCACCCACAGCCACATTTCCAAAACATCTCTCTCTTTCTTGTGAGAGCTTCCTGACCTACTGTATCCACATCCTCCTACTTTTATTTGCACTGACCCTATGTCTCGTTTGCTGTGGCTTGTTGATTGCCGATAACCATTTCTTTAAATGCTAATTCACAGTTAACCAGCAAAAGCCCTTATCACATGCCTTTAAATTATTCCATCTTTCACCAAGTACCAATTGATAAAAAATTTTCATTTACAATAACAGCCGTTTACGCAGGCTGGTGTTTAATGGGGCAATTTGAGTGAAGTACTTGTCTCCATGGTACAACGGCAGCATACCACCCAGACTTGAGCTCATCACACTCCAGTCTGAAGTTCAGAGCCCTAGCCACTACTCCATGCTGCGGCCTGGCGCTTAACATCACATCAGATAATTGTAAACCTTAATTAACCATTTACTGCAAGGTTAATTTCAGCCCACAAGGAGCAATTCCTAAATTCCAACTGTGCAGCAGCTGTAAGATCCCATTAATACTATTACACTGAGTGCATACCTTCAAATTCATACACCACAAGCACACATACATCCATCCACCTTTGAAACTGCTTTAGCCAGTACAGGTTTGCAGGGGAGTCAGAGCCCAACCGAGCAAGCAACAGGTTACACCCTGGTCGGGATGCCAGTCCATTGCAGGACACACACAAACACACCCACACTCACACCAGAACACAATTCACCTAGGAGTGATAAAAGGGATATTATAAGGAGCTGAATAACATTTTACTGTGAAAAGAAAAATGAACACATTCAATAGGTTTTTGCTAGGATTGTGTACTGGGAGTGCATTGAGTCCATCTTAACTTAAGATTGTGAGCTAAAATAAAACAGGTTTATCACTGTTTTAATGTGCCTCTGTTTTTTACATTGCAGTGTTTTACAGTGTCTCTATGTCATCAAGTACTGAAAGTACTCAGGGCTGAAAAGAAGAGAGAACTTCTGTATTCTACTGAATAGATTACCATTTTTCACAGTTCCAGAATGAAAAAATTCTATTGGAGTTATGAGATTGCTAAAGCACACTTTGTGCCAAAGAACTATTGTGACACATTACAGAGCCCAAGGACAGATTAAAATGTTATGTATATTTAGTAAAACTATGTACAGAGATTTCATAATATACTGTAAGTCTCTTTGACCCCGTTAAAGCAATCTTAAAAATGCTTAAAAAAGTGTTAGTATGAGGATGAAAGGCAGAAAACGTGCTCAATGTTGATTGGTAGAAAAAGTCATAGATTCATCTTTTAGTGAAAGTGATTCATGAGCCTTTAACATTTGATAAGTATTACTGAAGGCTTTATTTATTAGTTTAAATTCAAGCCCACTTTAATTTTTATATCAATTGCAGATGGCTACTACCGTTCCGTACATTCCATGGTCATTGAATGACAGACTCTTTGAAGTTTAAGCAACCTGCATTCATCAAATACCTGTGCAAGGAAGGATGCACTACAGTGGAGATCCATGGGCACATGATTACTGTGATGGAGAGAGCTCCTTCTCCTTATTTCACATTACACTCAATTAGATTAAATTACTGTATGCTACATTCTGAGACCACTAACATCTTTAAACAGAGTTAATATCTAGAGGACTGACTTTCATGTTCAGAAATTAATCTTAAGCACATTATTTTTTTAGATAAGAAGACCTGAGATAATAAACCTTGAGCATATTGTGCACAAGCCCCCAGTATGGTTAGGTGTAATACTGGCATCATTATTTTCAATTCAGATTTTATTAGCTATTTAAATCTCCATATGGATTGATTTATGTTGGTGAAACTACAGGACCAATCGAAATTCCCATTTCTAAGTATAAGAGTAGAAGCAGATGGAAAGTAAGTTCTGTAGCAAGACATTTAAGGAAGTAAAACATGCTGTCTCAACACTTTGATTCATGCTTAATTTTTTTCACTGGAAAGTGCAACATTCAGAATTTGTCATATAGCCTAGTGGCTTTATAAACGGACAAGTTTTGGTACAAGAGATCTGAATTAAGGCCTTGATTTCACCTGATAAAACTGATTTAGCCTGATTTGTCCTCCATTTTGTGAGATCAGGGTGTATCACTAACCTTTTTGCGGACAGTCCAGTAGAAATTTCTCAAGTCTATTTTTAGCCTAGAGCCCTAGAATTATTATTAAGTTATATTTTATACTTTACCATGTGAACAGCTGTCGTCTCCAACCATCCATTAACTGAATGACGCCTGTGAGGTGGTGAGGATGGGGCTTCAAGCTGTTGCAGGGCCAAAGAGAAAGTGTGACAGCACAATGTACGGGAATGTTTTGTGGTGACAGTAATTTTCCATGGTTCTGAAACTTTTCTGTTTCATCATACAATCTGAAATCCATTCTCAATGAATTCAGATTCTTCCTTTGTAGAAAACCTTATTAAGACCATCTCTTTTGCATATTAATTTCTGCAAAAAGTCATATTCTTGCACTGTGAAAAGTGAACCAAGGTAATGTTTTGCTATGGAGCTGGCCACCTTGCCATCATTAAGCTTAGTGAAAGATTGCTTTCTGGAGTTTGTGTGTTTGCTCCTGTAGTGCTGTTTTTCTAAATGACAAATCTACTCATTTCTGAATTAAAAAGCTCTTCTGTGGGCGGCACAGTGGTTAGCATTGCTGACTTGCAGCACCCCTGTGACCAAGAATTGGGTGAATTCAATTCAATTCTTCTTTATTGTCATTAAACTTACACAGGTGCATAGTATAATGAAAAGTGTTTCTCATTAGTCACTCAGGTGCAGTATATAAATAGGACAGAAGATAAGACAATAGACAGTTACACAATAGCAATAACAGTAACAGAAGCTGTTAGAAAATCCGGCACTGACACTTTTTCAGAGCAAATATCACTTATGTTTCACCAATTAGTTTTTAAACAATAAATGAACTTCATCATTATCCAACAGACATATACTGTAAGTTCATTACAGAGTCCAGGACAAAACAATAGATATTTTTGTAAATACGTAATCCATTAGTAATTTACCCAAACATGTATATAAGAAACACCCTAACCCTGCTTTCACAATAGTATAATCACAAATACTGTATTAGGAGTGCTAGTGAAAAGACAACACCCACAGAATAGGCCTTCTATTGATCAAAAATAAAAACCTTGTGGTACTAAATATGGTAATAAAACACACGTACACTCATTTTAACAATTTTATTCAACAGTTTAGATGGGGGGAAGCACTGCAGTGTGTGACTTCATGTACTTTACAGTGAGGCATTTTTATTTTATTACCGAACCGCTCATGGTTGGTGTGGAGTATATACATTTTCTGTACCAATATATTTCTATTGTACCAACACCATTATGACTTAGCTAAGGCTTATTGTCCATATTACAACAAAACACAACACAATGACCAAACATTGGCAAACATACTTTTTCTAATATACTTAAATATTCTGTTGTATGCCATTTTAAATACACAAATGAAAAAATAAAATAAACTCACAAAAAAGTGCAGATTAAGTACCTACTAAAAGATTATTATTTATAATGTTTGATTTCAGGCTTCACGATAATAAAATATCCTTTTGTATTTAATGCACACTTACAAAAACAGTAATGATTAAATTAATTTCCCTGTTCTTTTAAGGCTTGCTTGAAATACAATACTGCTGTAGATAATACCATAGTAAAATATGTAACAGCCCAGAGATCAAACTGGCACTAATAGCTCCATAAGTTGATTGTGAAAGTAACAAGGGATAAGCAGTGCTCCCCGCCAGTCACAAATGCAGTTTCCATGTTGTACATTGGTTGATATTGTGAACCAGCTGTTCCAACTTTATGGCACGTAACAAATTTCACAAATAAACATAATTTGGCAATATTTCTTTCCTTTTTATAGTTACCTACCCTAGTGTCCTAGCCCAGAACAAATATTTAATTGTATCTGCCTTCATTCTTATTATATTTTATAAAAACATTAAAAAATATATACATGTATTCCCATTTTTTGTTCCAAAAGAAGCATAGCCCATTCCTATATATACTTCATCTTCAATATACTGCCATTATATTGCTTGTAAGTCATTACTTTAGACTATTGAAGTAATGAACATTATTTGGACTTTAAACAAAGAAGAAAATTAAACAGAAAAGCAAGAAAATGCTGCCTTTTGTCTTCCTCCAAAAGAAATCTTGCATATTGAATTAATCTGCCTTAGGCAACTGGATGAAATATAACAATAGTAGTCTTAAATTTACAGGTGCAGCTTTATTTTCTTACCTTATTTGCTAGTTACATCTATGCCTAAACTTTAACAGTAACAAGTTTTTGTTTTTCATATTGCTTTAGGATCGGTACTTATCCTATGTCAAATGTTTCAAGCAGATTCATCCTTTTTGTCACTGCCACAGTTTTCTGCAACCGATTATAACCTCAATTTGAAGGTCTTTAAAGGAAATCCTACTGTCCAGTGTTTGAGTCAAAGTCTGTAATAAGAATACTTCCATCTGAATCTGTAGCTTCTGAACCTGCTTGATGGTAGTATGCATTTCCAAATGAAGAAAGCCTTCTGAACCGTACCACATTTCTTTTATATACACACCAAAGTGATCCTACAAGCACCACAAAAATCAGTAT
Organism: Lepisosteus oculatus; assembly: GCF_040954835.1. Classification (NCBI taxonomy): domain Eukaryota; kingdom Metazoa; phylum Chordata; class Actinopteri; order Semionotiformes; family Lepisosteidae; genus Lepisosteus; species Lepisosteus oculatus. The sequence continues at coordinate 14,163,530 of NC_090707.1, forward strand.
TGCCACTAGGACAGCAACTGGAATCATTCCTTGATGCACACCTGAAACAGAAGTGATTCGAGTCACACTATATACTATCTACAGCAATAACTAAACACTGTTTCCTCATGTATGTTTATGCATCATAGATTATTCAAAGTAATAATCTGGAATCTTAAAACTGTAAATCATTAAGGCTTAAATATTTATTTTATTACATCATTTTAACACTAGACGTTTTTCGGTTGAAAAAAAGTGGCCAAGGTTATTTATCCCGTCTAGTCTTTTGAGACTGTGGTGAGGACTTGTAGATAGTAGTGAGATCTGTTTCAGGCTCTCTCTTGTGAAGTGAAGTTTGCACTTTAACCATTGAGAGAAAAATCAGCTTGATCGCATTACATAATTACGTCAATGCTTTTAAGAAAGGATGTCTATTAAATATTAAATAGATATTTTAATTTCCTCTAAGCAAGACCATTACAGTATGGAACAAAATGAATCTTTAAGAAATCTAATGTAAAAAGAACATTTAAAGCTCAGCTAATGGGAACAAAATATATAATACATTTTCATGTCTAGATTTACTATGGTAAATTAAATTTAGTTCAGCTCTAATGTTGCCTATGAATACTTACCTTTTAGTGGCTCAATTTCTATTTCATTGCTTACATCTGCAAATAAAGCAAAAAAATAAGTAATCTGCTTACTTATTTCTACATTTGCTCAATATTGTTACATTCTTTAAAGAAAATGTAGCACCATTTGTATGTTTTTTCAAGTAAGGTTGGGATTTACAGTACATTTCTATATTAATACACTTTCTTACTATACATTGTTTAAAAATAGTCTACTGTGTCATGTTATGATCTAACCCATTAGTAAAAAAAAAAGACAAGTTTCGGAAATATAAGTCAAAAACAGAAATTCTGCAAGAACCTCGACCATTAACCTGTCATTAACTGAATTCCCTGCACTACTTAAATGACACTTCAATACAAGATTTTCATGTGTCTCAAGGAACAACTGCATCTAAAATATTCTTGAGAAAGAGGGTTGAAACTGGAACAAATAATTAATAAAAGCTTTTAACTTTAAGCATACCTCCATGTATTTTACAAATAAATCCTAGTTTCTCGTTACAGTGGGATAACTGCCAGATGCCATCAGAGAGCCGCACAGAAACACAGCTATCAACGGTAAGAATGTCTGCTTCTGGGCCTTTTCCAAAGGGCCAGTTTGAATACTTGATTGGAGAGCCATTGAACCATTCTAAGGCATCATCTACAAAAAAAGAGATCAAGAGTTAATGATAAAGTTTGGAAATTTAAGTGTTAATGTCCTGTGTGTACATTGGGATAAACAAAGTGTTGTCCACAGGCTTAGTGAGTACCTGACAACTGGCTGTTGGTTGCTTCATACTGTTAGGTCATGAAAATCATTAAAGGTTTATAAATGGAAACACGGAGTCTGTTTTATTTTATGGTACATTAAATAAGGAAAAATAACTTAATGAAATAAAAACAGAGACAGAAGATTTCTCAGTTAATATATTAAGACAAATTATGTTTTTAAGTAGGAATGGTGGAATACTGTATGAAACTCTCTACATTGGCTGAGGCAGTAAAATTAAAATGACATCTTTCTATTGGATGATGTGTAATAAGATCTCTTTTGTCACCAATTTGGATTAAATGTCTACAGATCAACTATGTCTTGTTAATTAATGTTAGGATGACTTGTAGTGTTTAGTGATCATTGTTATCCTGGTACCCCATGCTTCCATGGCAAAACAGGACCTTTACAATAGGTTTCAACAGATCAAAACTATTACAAATGCAATAGGGACTTGAAACAGGTCATCTATGAACAGAGCAGTTCACAGTGTTTCAGACTATGGTTTGCGGTGCTACAGGCATTATAACAAATCTTTCCTCAGAAAGGAAAATACTGAACAGGAATAACCAGGTAGAAAAAACATGCTTATTTCCCAAAATGGGAATGCTCACTCCTACACAGTCAGGAGTAGGTACACACAGGTATTTCTTCTTGCTTACAACGTTTATGTCTAGACTGCTATAAATCTGATATAGAACCAGCTGAACTTGGTAAATAGCAAATAATATTTACCTATGATTATCTATAAATATTTATGAATTGGCTTCATTACTCTGTTCTCCTCCCCACTGATAGCTGATGTGTTGTGAGCATTCTGGCGCACTATGGCTGCCATCGCATCATCCAGGTGGATGCTGCACATTGGTGTTGGTGGAGGGTAGTCCCCATTACCTGTAAATCAATACTTACTGTCAGTGTCATATGTAATTCCAAGCCAAACTGTCTGATGTGGTAATTCAAACGTCTTTAATTCCTCAAGAACGAATCTGTTCTCCTCTTCGTTTTTAATGGTCAGTATGTCAGAACCATTTGCTGAAAAATAAATATTCAGTAACTCATCTATAGACTTTACATAAGCATCATTAGAAGGAATGTAACAAAAGACTTGTATTTCAGGCTTTAGAGTAAAGCTGTCACTCAACAAAACATAAAAATAAAATGATAGCTAATATCTGCCAATACTCTGTAGAAAAATATGTTTGCAACACATTCTTAATCATGTCCATCTGCTACACTAAATCTATAGAAATTACATTTGGTGGTTTACATGACAATGCTAGTGCTAAATTACAATCAATGGGTTTAAATGTTTTTTTTTATTTCAATATATGAAAGATAATATTGCTAGCAATACACATAATGTTCATTGCAATCTCAGGTTTCAGTGAGTGGCTTTTTAAAGCCTCAGAGTTTGACAGGAATTGTACTGCCTCTGACATACTGCGCAAGGAAGTAAACAGCTCCTGGGCTGCAATAAAAATATAATTCAATTTACAGATCACAAGATGCATACGAATTCATCATTAAACAGAACAGCATGCTGGAGCCTCTGGTATATGTTTTTGAGTAACTTTTCCATTTCCATATACTGTAAAGTATTCTGCAGTCATAACCTGACCTAAAAACAGGAGACAATGCTTTATGTCTTTGTAACAGTGGCTGACATCACTCTTTCCAGCCACTCTTCAAAGAATAGCAGGGGAGGACATACAAGTTCATGAACTTCTTGAGGTGTGGGTTGAAAATAATCTCCTTTCCCTTTCATCTTGTGACTACATAAAGCTACAGATATCTATGATACATGATGCTATCTGTAAGACAATAGAATTGAAATTCACCTTAAATTTATAGGGAAAAAGACACAAGGTAAATTTCTGAGACATTCTGTATGACGAAGCACATGGTTATTTAAACCCAAAACCTAATAATGTTAAATACACAAATGCTGTATCTGTATTGTATCTCTCAAATGGTAGGGGTTTTTCAGTCTTGCCCGTTACATTAGTTCACAGATAGAAGGAATATGCGTAATGAGGATCCAAAAGATTTCAGCTACAATTCTGTTAACTCCTAGAATCTTGAACCGCATTCTAACTCTAGTTAAAAAAGGTTTAAGAATCGAAATACTGAAATATTTTTCTGTACTGTATCTGTACCGACTCATGTCTCATCTCAAATGATGTACTTACAGTAAGTAGTGTCACATGAAGAAAGAATTACTTAGATTATTTAAATTGATTTAAGATATCTGTTATGTAATCTTTGATCTTTACTTTTAACATTTTATTGTTATGATTTTGATAGTATTCAAGTTAGTCTGGTCACTGAAAATAATGAATATGTCTGCCGTAAGCTTTCTGAATATTAGGTCTAACACTAATTGACCTTGCATTCAGTTTTAATGTAATTTGACCATGAACATTAGCTCTGAAATTATGTTCTCAAATTATGAGCCTTTTTAGACATAACCAGTAGTCCACAACATTCTCTAAACTAATCTACAGTCTCTAAACAGTTCTTACCCTTATCTTATTTAACTGTTGTGAGAACAAGAAGCTATAAATAAAAACACATTCTAACTAAATGATAAAAATACTATATATAACAATATATTAAACTATTTGCATAAATATTCCTGCAATGACAAATACAGTGCCTTGCGAAAGTATTCGGCCCCCTTGAACTTTTCAACCTTTTGCCACATTTCAGGCTTCAAACATAAAGATATAATTTTTTTATTTTATGTGAAGAATCACCAACAAGTGGGACACAATTGTGAAGTGGAACGAAATCTATTGGATTTTTGAAACTTTTTTAACTAATAAAAAAATGAAAAGTGGGGCGTGCAAAATTATTCGGCCCCTTTACTTTCAGTGCAGCAAACTCAAGTTCAGCGAGGATCTCTGAATGATCCAATGTTGTCCTAAATGACTGATGGTGATAAATAGAATCCACCTGTGTGTAATCAAGTCTCTGTATAAATGCACCTGCTCTGTGATAGTCTCAAGGTTCTGTTGAAAGCGCAGAGAGCATCATGAAGACCAAGGAACACACCAGGCAGGTCCGTAAATACTGTTGTGGAGAAGTTTAAAGCCGGATTTGGATACAAAAAGATTTCCCAAGCTTCAAACATCCCAAGGAGCACTGTGCAAGCGATCATCTTGAAATGGAAGGAGTATCAGACCACTGCAAATCTACCAAGACCTGGCCGTCCCTCTAAACTTTCAGCTCAGACAAGGAGAAGACTGATCAGAGATGCAGCCAAGAGGCCCATGATCACTCTGGATGAACTGCAGAGAACTACAGCTGAGGTGGGAGAGTCTGTCCATAGGACAACAATCAGTCTTACACTGCACAAATCTGGCCTTTATGGAAGAGTGGCAAGAAGAAAGCCATTTCTCAAAGATATCCATAAAAAGTCTCATCTAAAGTTTGCCACAAGCCACCTGGGAGACACCCCAAACATGTGGAAGAAGGTGCTCTGGTCAGATGAAACCAAAATCGAACTTTTTGCCCACAATGCAAAACGATATGTTTGGCGTAAAAGCAACACAGCTCATCACCCTCAACACACCATCCCCACTGTCAAACATGGTGGTGGCAGCATCATGGTTTGGGCCTGCTTTTCTTCAGCAGGGACAGGGAAGATGGTTAAAATTGAGGGGAAGATGGATGCAGCCAAATACAGGACCATTCTGGATGAAAACCTGTTGGAGTCTGCAAAAGACCTGAAACTGGGACGGAGATTTATCTTCCAACAAGACAATGATCCCAAACATACAGCAAAATCTACAAAGGAATGGTTCACAAATAAACGTATCCAGGTGTTTGAATGGCCAAGTCAAAGTCCAGACCTGAATCCAATCGAGAATCTGTGGAAAGAGCTGAAAACTGCTGTTCACAAACGCTCTCCATCCAACCTCACTGAGCTCGAGCTGTTTTGCAAGGAAGAATGGGCAAGAATTTCAGTCTCTCGATGTGCAAAACTGATAGAGACATACCCCAAGCGACTTGCAGCTGTAATCACAGCAAAAGGTGGCTCTACAAAGTATTAACGCAAGGGGGCCGAATAATTTTGCACGCCCCACTTTTCATTTTTTTATTAGTTAAAAAAGTTTCAAAAATCCAATAGATTTCGTTCCACTTCACAATTGTGTCCCACTTGTTGGTGATTCTTCACATAAAATAAAAAAATTATATCTTTATGTTTGAAGCCTGAAATGTGGCAAAAGGTTGAAAAGTTCAAGGGGGCCGAATACTTTCGCAAGGCACTGTAGATAAGGTAGAGGACTAAATGTACACATACTATAATTCAGAAAACTACAGCTTTTGAAAAGCAATCCTTTACCTTCTGCAAAAACATCCATTGGGGGGAGCTCTTGAAACATAAAACTGTTGGTAATAGAAAATTCTGGAATTGACAGCTTCAAGGTCCAGGAAGATTTAAAAACAAAGAAGGAAACTGCTTTGCTGTAAGCTGCTTTAGCTTAATTATGAAATCACCAGTTTGATCTTTACCTTTTTGTCTGCAATGTGTTTGGCCATCTTCTAAGCTCAGTTTCATCATAACCGGTTCAAAACTGTAGCAGCTGCTTTGAAACTTCACCCACGTCTTTGGGCACTCCGTTTTAAAAGAAATGGGTTCACTTTCTGTGAAAAAAAAATGGTATAAGCTTTGTTGAATTTTTGGATTTTTTGGTTTTGCTAATAAGGCTACACCACACTTTCAGACTCATGTTTTAAAGGCAATTGACTCATATATTATCACTTGAATATATTTACACTTGAAAGGGGTTTCTTTCAAAATATTTATCAAGAAAATGTTTACTTTGTAAGCTTTTGGCTGTATACACAATGTGTTCCAACAGGTTCTTAGCTCTTATAATACATGATACTCCATTACTACACATAACACAAAATAAGCCTATTAGTTTATTGCATGCTCAACATTAACAATAATTAGCCAAGGTAGAATACAAAGCTGCCTCTTGTTTTTGTTTGTGATAAGACATATCAAAATACATAATTCTTTTATTTATCTTCCAGCAGTAACATGTCAACGTGTCACAGCCTTGTACCAAGTTTATCCTTTCATTCACCTTCAATGTGTTTAACCCATTTGTTGGTATATAAATTAATCTCACAAACCATCCAAAAATAACCAGATGAGCTTTACTCCTGGCAGTTGAAGGTCTTTTGTGATCACTTGGATGAGGTCCTCCATTTTATGAAACCCTGATGCTGAATTTAAAGGTCTTTCCATTTGAAATCCAAAGCTTTATTTTAAAACATTAATGTTTTGACACCAGGAATGACACTCAGGAATGTTTTAACTTACTCAGGAGCTCATGGCACACAGCACCCCGAAGAGGAGTTTCACAGTCAGCCCTTTTCCACTTGCCATTAATGTCCATATACACACAGTCACCAAGTAAATGTTCGTCATTATCATCATCGTCCCAGTGAGTAAAAAAAGAAGCACTGCCATCTGACCACTGATAACTAATTCCATTTTGCTGTAAAAAATAAACAATATAAAACAGTAAGTCTGCAATTAAAAAGTCATGATTACACCATTCAAGTTAGTTAACATACAGTATCCTTATTAAACCTATTAAACCTTATTATGCCTTATGTATAAAATCAAAGAGATAAATGACATTTCCTAAATGGAAAAAGAATATTTTATTGTGCTTACGTTTTGGTCAAATTAATTTTAGGAAACCTAGACCACATATTCCATGTGAAGAATAATAAAAAAATAATCTGAACATATTTATCAGTTAAGACTGTTAGGATGTTTTAGAGTACATAAAATGTAATGGCTCATGTGAATAAATCACTAAAAAAAGGCCTCAGCTTGATGATTAATGTTGGAACAAAACCATCTGGAGGAAATGCTAAGCACCACACATAAATGACTGATCTTCACTTGTGTGTCTATTAGATTTTCATTTTGGGAAAATTGGCCAAGCAAAGCAATTCAATAGTCAGTAGGTGCAATGCAGCCACATTAATTCTTTACAATACATAAAGCAGACATTTGCTCATTAATATATAATTACTAATCTACAGTTCTTTCAGTAATATGTAGAAATAATAGTATTGCTTTACTTGAATGGGGCTCAGAAACTGTCATGACTCTTTCATAAACAAGACAGAACACATATATAATTCTTTACCACCTATTGTGCAAATGACTTTACAGACATGCAATTATTTGTAACTCTTCATAATGAGACCTACATTCAGGTAAAAGCTAAGAGAAGAACTCCAGGCAGAGAGAATTCAGGTGAAAGTGATGGAAGACACCACCAAGGACTTGAAACCGACAAGGACTTTCTGCCAACACAGGTCATTAACAGTGGATCTAGCATTGTCACCCAAGATTTTAGTTTGCTAGATGGTTTTTATGCATATTGGTATATCACGTTTACCTTTTTTTAGCCACAATCAAGTAAAGTGATACCAAAATATACTGAAATATATTCAGTAATATACTGTAATATACAGTAAATAATTCAGGATAGATGTTATTTACTAATGTTTTACTAAAATTTGGGTGGCTAAATAATTGTATTTGGCTATTCAATTTACAGATAGTTTTTTCAGTGATTTCTTGATTTAAAGATAAAAATGTAATTAACCACACTAGAAAAATGATAACATGGCATAACAAGTAAGGCAGCTAAAGATGATAGACAATGACTTTGACATAAAGACACTCAAAGCATCAAACCTTACACATTAGTCTTAAGAATGACATACAGCACATGTATTTCACTTCAATATCAGGGAGCAAGTTCATTCATCTCCACATCACCTTCAACATTTAACAACAGTTTCGTAGGTTTCATTATGATCTGCCTTGGGACATACAAACAGATTTCATGCTGAAGCACAGTCTTCACATGCAGCTTTTTGCAAAACCACACTGCTAAACAGTTTAAATGTACAGAAATACATACGTCTTGACTATATAGTCCAATCCAGTGTGGGTGTGCCAATTTATTCACAATGACTGTAAGGAAAGCCTGGTGAAACTCATCAGTAATGCTCACTAGCTCAGATTCTTTTTCTAAGCATTTATTCAGGGCTTCATACCAGGTCATGTTGCCATGAATAACCCTGTAGCTGCGGTTCTTGTATTCAATTGTTTCAGGAAGGGGATGAAAATATGACTGTGATGGAGGTTTAGATGGGTCTGTTCAAAAAGAAGAAGAAGAAGAAAAAGGAACTAAGGAAACAGGTAATTCCCATCAATCAAAATGGTGAACTGCAAGGGTAGAAGAAGAAATGCCAGGGCTAGCAATTTTCAGACACAGACATTTTTTAACACAATTATTTTTAATTATATACCCACCCAATTTAGAATTGCCAATTGTTCTCAAGACTCAGCTCTCCAGTAATGACTCCCACACCCATTAAGGAGAGAAGTACAGTAGGTACATAGAATATGCTCTTCTTGCCTCCTATGGTCATTCATCTCAGGTTGAAACTGGATTCTTAGTGCTCAACCTGTGCACTGAGCAAGCACCTTTGCTGGTTGGGCACATGTATGTTATGTTTAAACTTAAGCATCCTACCATCCATTGTCAGAATGTCACTGATAAGTATCAACAATAACACAGATTCTAACCCAGAAACATGGGGCACAATGTAGGACAATCACAGTCCATCACATACAGCACATCTTTAGGACGTGGGAGGAAATTATCACGGTCTAAGACAGGATTAAATTCCACACAACCACACCACCCATAACGTTAAAAAATGAGCCCAAAACACAAATCCACAAATCCTGTAGATTGGGGTGGCAGTATATTTAAAGATCAAAATAAATCAATGAGGAATTGTTGCAATTAATGAGATATAAATATTTCACAGACATCCAAGTCATTTTAAAAGAGAAAGATAACCTTACCCTGCGGCTTCTGACATACAAATCCATACTCATGTTCAAGACATGGCTGGTTGTACCATTTTCCAGACAGATGATAGTTGTGATTGTTGGACATCAATGTGCAAAGTGGAGTATCACTACCTTTTAAATCATCTTCATTCTGTAATAAGTACAAAAAGCTGCATTTGAAAGACAGTAAAATTTGAATTTGTCTAATGATTTTACGTCTTTTTCCAGTTCATATGAGAGGTCTGTGAAATATGAACTCTGATCCTGGAGCACCTCTGTGTCTTGTTTTTTTTCCAGCCATGTTCTTCATTGCTGGCTGATTTCTATTTGCAGCATTTGTTAAAGCTGTGTTTTGCAGTTGGTATCCATTTTAGCAATTTGTAAGCAACAAAAGCCCTCTTTCAGTTGTCCCTCCCAATTTCCTGTGCAGGTCTATCATAAATCCATCACCTATTAACAGATGATTATTCATAAATAAAGAAGTAAACTCTTAATAAACAAAATTCATGAGAACACACATACAATTCTGGATGCAGAAGCTGTAGGAAATCTTCTTGGTGTAAGTTATTTTTACAACCAAGGACTAAGGGCAGAAACAGTTTAACAAAATTTGTAACAAGCAGGTAGGCCACACAAAGGCATAAGTTAGAACAATTATTATGAGTTCATCTGGAAAGAAAATCAAATCTCCCTTCAATATCAGGTGATATATCAGGTGAATATACTGTTATTTGTGCATATGTAATAAAAAAATACAGGTGCACTGTTGATCAGCTCTCAAGGAAAAGTGTATCTATGACAAATAAGTCAGTTTTACATTTTATTTTTCCAATAATCTATAACAACATTTTAATAAAATGTATTTATACGTACAGGGTCAAAGCTCTCTGGTTCAATGGGTGACCAGTTAGTGTAAGTTACAGGTTTTCCATTAACCCATTTATTTGTGCCATCATCCTGCAGACCAATCCAGACACTTGTTGTGCCTCCAATAAGCAGCATTGTTACATAAGCTGTGAAAGACAAAAGGAAAATATGCATATGTATAAAAACTTTGTAAGTAATACCAAACCACTTGCACAAGAAAATGCATCCACATGGGAAAGCTGACATACCACCTATTTTGATCATGATCTATTTTGGTCATTCCAGTATAATTCTGACTTTGCTGGAATGAAATACACCTACTGTGTAGTATCACAATGGACTTCAATAATAAAGAGCATGTCTTACCCAAGACTATAAAAGACATTGCTGTTCATATCTCAAAAATACAACAACTGGAATAGTTCCAATGAGGACAGAAGCATGTGGCTGACAGTTACCACCTCAGTGGGTCCTTCAGTGAGAGAGCTATTTTCTTTGTATTGCTGGTGATGTAACTACTGAGCCAACTGCATTATATTGGTGTTGGAAGCCAATAAGGTGGTGCCTGCATGGTGTTCAGGACTGTGCTCCTGATGAAAGAAGGACAGGTATTGTCCCACTGAGGCCGGATTCTGGTTTGCCAGACCAATGGTTTGTGATCAGTGGTTTGACCTCCAGCTTAGGCCTGCTGATGCTCAAGAGCTAATGATATAAATAGAGCTCTGCACTCCCAAAAAATATTACATTAAAAAATTCAACATTTTACTGAATATGCATAATTTTAAATAGGAGACTAACTTCTTAAATGGAAAACAGGTTTCTCTCATAGGCTTCACCAGCATTCAGACAGGAACAGCATTCAAAATATAAAAATTCCATAAACACCTGCTAGTCAAATAAAATTAATTGACAGCCCTAGTTATTCTATTCACTTTAATAATAAGCTAAGCCTTAGATTATTTGAGCATATCTTTGCATGTAACTGGTATCAATTGCACTTATACAGGGTCAGTTATCACAATAAGAGTCCATTTAAAAGTAATTTTGAATAAATTCAGGCAGTATACTGTACCTTGCTCTATTTCATTGTCAATTGAAATGAGAGATCCTTCAAGAGATTTACAGGCAGCCTGAGCATCACTCCAGTTCTTTCCTTCACCAGACTGGCTTGGTAAATTAATCAAAATACACTGAGACCAAAACAGAAATATAATTCAGTGATTGTTCTGCTAGAGGTGCAAAAAAATATTTTATGAAACATAAATGCAATCAACCATAATCAATCATGGTGTAAAATAATGAGCTGTTTGTCTTATTTGAAAACTACTCCTACTACAGAAACATTAGATAGCATTGTTTGAGTGTTCTTCTAGAGTTAAACAGTACCACTAGAATAAAAAATAATTACTGTATATGATTATGTACATTCTAATCTCTTTATACCTGGAAGCAAACATTTCTAACTGTGCATTAAATTGGACAAATGCATTCAAATTAGACACATTTTATACGATATCAAAATCCATATTGATTTATCCATACATCTTCTAATTCAGTGTGGTGGAGGAGCTGGAGCCCATCTCAGCAAGCAAGGGGCATGAGGAGGGGTACATCCTGGAGGGGATTTCAGTTCACACCAGGACTGTGGGAGGAAACCTGAGCTCCAGGAGAAAACTGGGGGAGAACATATAAACTCCACACAGATAGCACACACGTCTGGATTTGAACCCAGGACCCCAGCGAGGCAAGGCAGAAATGTTAACCACTGTGCCACAATGCTGACCTAACCCATATTCCCTGACAGCAGATCAAATAAAGCAAAATAATTATAAAGAACCGAAAACCTTACATTGTGGCCAAAGTAAAGCCATTTTTCTGGACAGGCTCCTATGTGATGGGGTTCTCTGGGAATTTCTACAACTGATACAGTTCTGCGCTTACAGATGTAACTGTAGTGGTCACTGCACTTTCCCTCTGACCACCGCCCTGTAATTTATTAGAAATACAGATCATATGTAAAATACATTATTTTCATGTTTCATGTTTCTTTTCACTGACAGTTCACTTGTATGCTTTTATTCTTCTAGACAATAAAGAACACGATACCAAACTGAAGGCAGAATGAACAGTCATTAGCCAAGAAAAAGGGTCATTCCTGAAACCTCTACCTCTTTAAGCAGAATCAGGTTTTGATTTAATTTGAGTAACTCACGAAATTTGTCTGATGGAGAGTCATGATACCTCAGAGTATCCTGAGAGTCAACAGCATAGCACCTTTTCACAAATCAAAATATAGTAGTATGTACTGTAGTGTCCAAATAATGTAACAAAGAATATGCTAACACATTAAGATTAAATTAGAATATGTAAACTTCAATCAAATCCAATGATGTTTCTCAGGGACGTCTGTACTACATTGTTCATTCTTTATAAAAAATTTCAGTCATCAATAGAAATAATCAATTTTCATTTTATTAATGACATTCATCCAACCATTTTCTAACCGCTTTATCCTATTCAGTGTTGCATGGCACCCTGAATGGGATGCCGGTCCCTCGCAGGGCACACGCAGACGCAGACAGACACACACTCACTCCAGGACCAATTAACAAAACAAAACACAACACATTTATAATCAAATGATTCTCTATTCACCTGAGTGTGATGCCATGTAGACACATTGGTCATTCTTTAGAGGTGATCGTCTTGAATTCCTGTCTTCCCAATTCTCATAATATAAGGGTGATCCATCCCTCCATCTAGGATTAAATTAATCCCTGCAATTAATATAGCCAAATAACACACAGCCTTACATTATCGTAAGAACAGCATATATCCTTACCTAAATTCTGATTGGATCAAATCTGGAAACAAGCCAATCCACCACTTTGTATCATTTTGTGACAACTGTGAAGAAAAAGAATACAAAAAAACTGTACTGTCAATCATTATTCCAATTTAACCTCTACAGATACTTGTACACATTATACGATTTTCACAAATAATAAACAAACACCCTAATGCTTCTTCAACCAAAAAGGCATTACACTTTATGAAAATACAATGTATGAGGCTATTCTACTGAAACTCTTAATGTGAATTTTTAATGTGAATTGCATACTATTCCCACTCATAACCTACAAAAAACGTACTATTCAAACAAAGAACATCGTCTCCTTTTAAAATAAAAATGCATTTTACATTCAATCTGAAAAATAAAAAAGCCTCTGCAATTAAATGGTCTAGCACACTGCTAAGTTATTTTCTCTTATTCACCAACTTGCCTTTTCAATTCTGGTTTTAATGAAGTTAATTTCTTCTGAAGATTGAATTGAGACTAGTTCAGCTCCCATCATTGTGCAAGCAAAGGACACCGTTTCCCAAGGAAAGGACTGAGTATCAAAGTAGTACTCCGATCCCTTATAGAAAACCCATGGTTCATTCTCTAAATATCAAAAAAATAATTACAGGTTAATGAAACTTATAAATGTTCAAATCCTTACACAAATGATCTAAAAGATTAGCAGAAAAAACACTCACGTTCAGTGTACCAGTAAGGTCTCTTTAATTCTACACCTGAAACAAACATACAGAATTAATAACAGATTGCTTTTAATCAGAAAAAACTCCCAGAATAGCAGAATCTCAACAGGAAGATGTGTATGCTAATAACATACGATTATGTTGTTTTTAATTTTAACTCATAAGAAATGCCAGATTTCTAGATTTGAAAAAAAGATAACACATTACTATTCAATTTAAAATGCATTCATAAAAATAGTTTGTGACCCAGAAGAAAGAAAAATTAGACAAAAACATCACAATGTACTTAAAGATGCTGGTTCGTTTTATATAATGTGACCATTTACTAACTTGATAATTCACTTGAACCATGGTGCTGTTGTGATCTCTTTGCTTCGGTGCAGGGATACTTAACGTGCAGTACTTCAAATCTACTCCATGTCAGAGTTTTGCTACATACTTTACCTTTAGGCATTTTACATATCCACTCATGTTTTGCATCACATCTTTGAGGCATCACCATATTAGTTCTATAAACGGCACAATTCTGTTTATCATCTTCATTGTTTTTGTCATCTATAAATGAAGAAACCACCTAAGGAAGAATGAGGAAAAAAGAAAAATGATGTAAAAAAATGACAATTAAATTCAATATAATAATATATCAATTGTTGTGAAGTATGACTGGCACATTATGTGGTATAATCCAATGCTACAACATCTTGTCATCCAATGCACTTCTCGGAATTTCACGAGTTGCACTTACTGGTGTACCATCAGACCATTCCCAGGCACCATCAGAACGGGGGTTTCTTTTGTTAAATCCAACCCAGAACCATCGATCTTCATCATTTCTTGATTAAAAAGACACAAGAAATCGGGTTTAAATAGTATAGTCATTCAATATCACTTCTATTAACGTTGCACCAAACCTTACCAGGTTGTTCATGCTATCCATTAATGAGACTTAACATACATACAGATAATCCTTTACACAGAATTTTGTGAAACAAGCCTTTTTTCTAATGCAACTGTTAATTTAGGGATAGAACATATTTCATATTAAATTTAAGAGTCACTGTTGTATATTAACAAAACGTAAAAACAATAATCTTGAAACATGCTTAATATTTCTCTTTTCTCAAATACTCTTTACTAGTACCTCCCTAATGCTGGATTAGATTTACAATTTCAGTATTCAAGACGTTGTTTGAAAGTTTAAAGATTTAAAATCCTTCAACAATCAAAATGGTATTTTCAAAAATATCAGCTGATCTTAATCAAGAAATTAACATTAAAACGACACCTTCAGCAGCATGAAGGAAAATTAACATTTGTCTCTTATTTACCCGTCAAACATGTTCTGTAATATCTCATTCAAAAAGATTTCCTCTTCATAATGGTTGAAGCTGGCAAGATTAGCTCCTAGATCCTGACAAAATGCATCTGCTTCCTCCCATGTTCGTTTCATTAAAATCTTCTCACTGTGGTAAACCTGTAAAGTAAGGTATACATTTTGGACATCTACACAATGTGGTATACTAAGGATTATAACAGCACAGTAATGATCAATGCTCTTTGTTCAGGACATGGTGACTATTCTTTGACTGGTTATTGTACACCGAAATAGGTATGCAATATACAGGTTAATTTTTCTTTCAGCTGAAAATATAAGCATTGTCTGTAGTATACATTTAATGATTTGATTAAAGAATCAAAAATAAATCGGTGAGAACGGCTTCCTACTTGAGCTTCTTACCACCTTAAGCAGGAAAACCAGCAAACTCATTTCAACTGACATTAAATCTAACGGCGAAATCCACTAAAGAGGAATTTTCTTTGTAAAATCGGGAATCCCAGAATTGCTCCACAATAATTAATCGCTTGCAATGGGTGTTGTTTTGTGATATTCTGCAAATTTTTAAAAAACATTCATTGTATAAAAGGTACTATAATGCTAACAATAATAATAATAAAACAATGTAAAAATGAATTGTATACAGTATATTTACAACACGTGAAATAAAGAGTTTGTATATTTATGATAAGAAGACACCTGAACAATTTTCATTGCAATTGTTACAATAATAAGTAAAAGATCAAGAAAGCATAGATACAGTATTTTTTTTTCACATAAAAATGTGTTTTTGGCTGAAAAAAAAATCACATTTGTGATTTCATACAGTTCCAGCAATTATGGAAACCCCTTCCTCCCAATTTGTCGGTTAAACCAAGGGTGTACTGTAATACATTTTACTTTAATGAACTTAAAAAATACACAAAATCAACAATAATTGAGAGCACTTTACCTTGTAACAGTGAAGAAGCTCAGGTTTCGATGTCCATCCAGGTGGACATGGGGCACGTTGGTCGATGTTAATAGTGGAGGACTGGGTGACATTATAAGTACTTATAGGCTTCTTACATATTGACATTGCCTTAAATGTTTCACAGTCTTTTACCTCCCAGCGACCCAAAGACGTTCCTGCAGACATTGCTACACAGCCACCAGAACTGACTGCAATGGGACACACACAAAACGAAAAAAATCTACTTTAATTTGTACACTAAAATAAAAAAAAGATTTGACACAGAGGGGTTTCATTTAATTGTTACGAAATGACTGAAACATTGAGACATTTGTGGGTTTGCCATATTTTGCATCCTGAATTCCAATTCTTTCACTTGCAGGGTGCCCCAATAAAACAAATAAGCCTTAAGCTGAGAGTCTGGGCTCTTCAGTTACAGGCATGATAAAGAACTAACCCAATATACTAAAAGCAAGAATTATGAACAGCTCTGTTAAAGTACTGCTCCATTAAATAAACATATTAAATGACTGATTAAAAAAACAAATTAAACGTTTTCGGATATTACTAAAAAATGGTAGATACTTATCAAAACACAAATCATGTTTTTGTTTTCACAGCCAGTCTGTGTTGGACAAAAATGTAAAATGAGACGACAGAGTCCTGAAGTGCAGAGTTGTTCAAATTCAAGCAACCCTTTAATGGACCTTCCACAGATAAATAAACTCAAATGCTAAAATACAGAGCCTGAAAAAACAGAATGTTACAGTTTGAAACTCCCTTACATTGGTGATAGGCATACGGTACATAAAAAATGAAGTTACGCATAATGTAAAAAGTTAACTAATCACCACTATCTGCTCTCTCTACTTTTTAACCATTTGCTTGGGAAACTGAAATTCTGTTGTTAAAAAACAAAAGCCTTAAATCTTTTTAATTGGATGCGGAGGATTAAATCCAACATTGTCATTGTTTTTTTTACTTCCTACTAGCTGTGTATCATTCAAATCACTTGAAATAAAAAAAAAAACACTTGAAAGTATGTTTTGCAGCATCTCATGCTCAAAGGCAGCGGTATTAAGCTGTCAGAGAGAGAAATTTAGGAGGGCACAAACGAAGGTACACCTCATACCAGGCACCTTCCACAGTGCCTCAACACGAACACCAGCACTAACACGCATCAGCTCAGAAAACAGCAAACATCAACACCCACGCCAAGGGTCGGAATTCCAGCTATTTTTGACTCTATTCCCAAATCTCTGCAATGCATAGACGGAAACGGAAGGCCAAGAAGGAGCTTAGCAGAGAACGGCTTATCTAATCTTTCCTTTTAATATTGGCTGCACCTCCGATGTACTATACTGTAGCTATTTTCAATCTATTGCATCAGTAAAACACTAGCAACCTCTTACATGTTTCAAGAAAATGTTAACTGAAGAATCATGTTACTATATTTATTAATAACCAAGTAAGGAAAAAATGCTGTTCTAAAGCTACCACCTTGAACAGACCAGATGTCTACATGATGTCTAAACAAACTAACTTTATAATGTTGTAAAGAATAAAAATATGATGGTAAAGAGCCCAGTATGTCCCTTTATGTTTCAATATAAGTGAACTAAACACATCAACACCCACATAACTGTATATTTGCATACATTTACAACAACATATTGCAAATAAAAGTACTAGACACGAACATATGGGCAGTAAAATTGTACTGTTTTGATATAAAAAAGAAAATGTTGCATACAATGTAATTAATGCTGTCATGGGCACAGTAATTCATAGATTGACAAAACATTTGGGAACCCTTACATTGTTTGTATTTTGAAATGAGCTATGGTATTTTTCTGGAGATATTTTTGCACATTCCTCATAGATACAGTAGCACTGAATTCTGCCAATCAGGTTTTGTTTGCTCAGTGCAGTTGCAGCCTTAAAGTCTATCTACCTTCATAAGACCGGAGACTGTGATGATCCAGTATTTGACTCTAATAGTCTTTTTTTTAGTAGAATGTTTTTTATTTCCCTAATACTTCTATGTGAGACTACACTGGGTTAACAAACCAAGGACTACAATGCAAGACAAACAGAGCACATGAGGATATTCATACAGTATCTATGTAACAACCAGATCTGACAGTGGTCCAAGACTACAAATCTATACAACAGGAGTCATCCAGGAGTCAGGACCTCATACATACAGGAAGATACAAATCTATAGTATATACTGTTCATACTGTATGAAAGGCAAGGACAAAAATCCAATATTCTGTTTAAACTGTCTAATATAAATGCACCGTTTCCTCATGAATTTAGTGCTCTTACATTTTTAAAGCTATAGTAATATAAGGAACAATTGTGTTTTTGTCTTTGAATTACTAAGACCGTGTAGTATTGCGGTAGCATGCAGCATCATTAATCACTGGAAAAGAGATTAAGTTTGCACACCTGGTTGGTATTTGTTCCAATTTGTAAAGAGGAGAGGCTGGGAAAATCCATGTTGGGAAAGCCAGCTGTATTCTCCAGTCCGGTTCCTGTCCTGAAGAGCTATCCAGAAGTAATGGTCCTCATCTTTACTCACATTGTATAACAAGCTCTTTAGGAATGCTTGCTCATACCTGCAATTAAAATAGCTTAGTTACTACTGTAAAATGATTGTACTTTCTTCCATTAAGACTTATAGGCAACAAGTGAATAAAACCCCATGCAAGCATTTTTTTCAGTACAAAATTGAAATGGCTCAGGAAGCCCTGTTCCCAAATGTACTGATTAGTTATGGCATTGTGGAACACTTCAAAAAAGCACTTGGTGATGGAACCAATTCAGAAGCTGGCTGCAATAGTTTTTCTAGTTATTGGTGAGTAGTTTTGTTACCTGTTTTCCACAATCACAAGTGGAGCATTACAGTAATAACCCTGGGAAGCGTCTTCATAAGTCTGTAAATGCCTTGTAATGTTGTAGCAAAAACTACCTCTTCGCTTCCAACCCTATGACAAAAAAAGGAAGAAGCAAAATAATTCAGTTGAATGAGCTCATTCTACTGATTTTCAGTAACTCATTTGGCTTAAGGACAAAACAAAAGCAGGTAAATGTGTTATCTTTTCTTTAGTGTTTGGTATAATGTTACACGTGTGTGGCTGACAATGAGCAAGGAAATAATCTGCATTTTTACAAAAAAGGTTTAATACATGGAGCTTCAAAGACTTTTTCATTATTGTAGTGCTCACGTTTCATACCTACAGACATACATTAAAGAGAAAGGTGGTTGTTCAGTGATGTCATTTATCAAATTCTATCCACTGAAACTGTACTGAATGTACAGATTGTGTACGTGCCCTTTGCACTAGTTTTTGGCAGAACTACTGCTAAAGAGGGTGACACTAAAAACTCAATCTGTCCATGACCTGATGTAGCTCTGGCCTAAGGTCACCAGATTAGAAGTGTTTGAAAAACTAGTGATTACACTGACATTGCTGCCTAGATCTGTTTCATTTTAAACACAATGCCACCAATGTCCTGTTTAATCCTTTATAGTGTAAAGCACTGAATATTTAATTCCAATCTCTTCATTCAACAGGAAGATTTCATAAATGTTCAAAAGTCAGGAGAAAACAACAAACAAAGTCCAGGATGAAGTTTTAAATTAGCCGTGACACTCTCACAAGGACCATGTGAGAGTAAAACTCTGCTAATACGCTGTGTGTTTTTACAAGTGGCTTACATTTGCAGCTTTTGATGTGTTGACCGTTTGAAAATACTAACAAGACTCCATGGTCACAAATGAAGAAAAATGTTTTTTCAAGTTGTTTTTCTAAAATTTATTTTCTTGAATAAATAAACATAGGCATGTTTTTTTGTATTTGAAAGAATGATGTTGTGTTCAAATTACCCCTACAATTTAACAATTCTAAAATGAATGCTTTCTGTGTATTCTAAAACTGTCATGACGGCTTTAATGTGTATAATAATTAAAACGTCTAACAACAGATACCAATAACAATATACTGTATGCTCATAAACATTTTCTAGCACACAAATAATAAATATGGAGCAGGCTAACATGAATATATTCATGTGAAGTAAAACAGCTTTTTTCAACCATGTTTTCTATTGCATAAATAAAACTACAAAAGTACTGCTATTGTAAATTTTGTGATTGTCTACTTAGTATAAGTCCGCAAACATATTCACTGTTTGCACTGTACATGTTACTTAACTTCTGGTGGCAGCATTCCCATTTTACGGAAATATGTAATGGGGCTGATGAGTCAAAGGGAACATTTCCTGGTAAATAGCAGCACATAAATGTGAGACAATACGTCACCAACTGACAGCAATCAGAGAACTTATTATCCACAACAGACATAGTTACATAAATTTGCAAAGTACCCTTTCAATACATCTATCATAGCCTCTATAATGCAGATTGTGCATATTTTTTTCTGATCGTTATGAAAAACGGTCTTTGTCAACCCAACCCAAAAGCTATGACTAATGAATACATTAATTTTTCAAAATAATTTAAATTAATGGCAAAACCACTTAATTTAAATTATTTTAAGGTTATGCGATTATTCCAGAGGATGCAAACTGACATCAGGCATTTACTGAAACACAAAAGTAACTCCCTCTGGTCTCACGTGATATGGAGGAAAATTAGATGATACATACTGCAGATTCTATTTTTCTCACCTCAGGGCAGTCTTCATCCAAAATGCCAGGCTTCTGTTGTATTACATTTCCTGTTTTTTTACAGACTGAAGGTAGTTTTTCAGCACAAGATGCCAATTGCCAGTTTCCTACCTTTATATTAAAAAATTTAAATGTTTATAACAATGTAAAAAATGCATAAATGTTTGCATTTTGTAAGTGGCATGATAGACTTTGACAATGTCCGTGCAAAGCTTAGTTTAAACATCTCTCTTAGATAGATACTTTTGCTACCGTCTTAATACAAATAATTAAAATATACAAAAAAATCACAATATTCAGGTCACAGTACACTGTATACAGTATGCTGTACGGGCTATTACTATCAGAACATAAACAATAATGCCCAGCAACACAACAG
Organism: Lepisosteus oculatus; assembly: GCF_040954835.1. Taxonomy (NCBI): domain Eukaryota; kingdom Metazoa; phylum Chordata; class Actinopteri; order Semionotiformes; family Lepisosteidae; genus Lepisosteus; species Lepisosteus oculatus. The sequence continues at coordinate 14,184,591 of NC_090707.1, forward strand.
AGTTACTGAGTACTTAAGTCTGTTATCACCAGTTATTTCAGGGAATCCTCTTAATAATACAACTCTTTTTGAAACATCTACATAAGTCCGACCTACCTAAGTGAACTACATTTCCCCAGATATTAGGTCTTCAAACTTACAATTTCAAATTAAAATAAAAAACTTACAGCTTTCTTAGCTTTAACACAAAGCTTTCCAGGATCATCACTGATATTGGGTTCATATTTATACCAATTAGTAAAAGTTACAGGTGAACCATTGGACCATTGAAAGGTATATGAGGTCCTGTTATTTAAACCGATCCACACATCTGATTCAGCCTCTGAAACTTAAAACAAATAACAATCAGTCATTTTTCTGTATTTCTCTGCACTTGGTGATAAGTGCAGTGCAAATTATTTAGTGTTAGAACTAAAATAGAAAATTAAATATTTTTATGGCAGAGCACTACAATGTTACGCCACACTGAAAAATGCCAAATGTAGAGAAAAGTTTCAGAAAGTTTGATTTTTCAACTTTCAGCTTCCACCTCATTAAATGGAACTGAGGACAACACAGAAATACTTTGAACTACATAACTGTAAAACTAAAATAATACGACAGTTTGAGACTTTCAAACTGATCTGGAAGGTATGTTTTGCTTTTTACTTTTCATTTTGTTTTGATTCCTTTAATATATTATTTTAACTATAATCCGCCCAAATCTCCCACAACCAACAGAAAAATAAGTATACATATACTGTACAAAAAAAAAACATTCAGTACATTAAAGGTTTGATTTTAAAGGCACCGAAAATTAGGGATCCTACAACTAAACCAGTGAATTTTCTTCACATAGACCACTGTACAGTACTTACTGTTTTTAAAAAGGTTTAGGGATAGCTCCACATCTGCCAGAGAGTGTATGCTTATAAGGTTGGCACCAAGTGAATGGCATGAGGCTAAAGAATCTTCCCAGCTTTGTTCTTCAGCCTGACGTTTGTAACAGAACCTGTTGTGGGGAATCCAACCTGGAGCACACTCTGTAGGGTAGTACTGCCATACATCTGTGTCAATTAAGAAACGTATTTAAAATAAATCAGCAGTGTGCATTAATATAAAATATGCACATGCTATTACATATTGTTATGTTATTAAAAATTCAAACAGTGAAATCTTAATACAGTTAAGCACCCTTTGTTAAATGGCCATGTTGCAATTTAATAAAAGAATTGCACATTCAAGCTTCATAGTAAATAACCTAATGAAGTTTTACTTTCTGTAAAATCAAAAGCATGGAAAAAATCAGATCTTCTTAATAAAACTCTAGTCATTTACCAAAAAGCTCTGCTGTCCTTGAGTAATTGGGGTTCTTCTTACAGATGTATGGCAGTGCAGATCTGCAGTGCAGACTGTGCCACTTGTGTCCCCACACAGAGTTATACACCCCACAGTATGCATTGTTCACACGTGACATCATAGAAATGTCTGTGAAAGCAAACACCAGTATTAGTATCAGTTATCAGCTTCTTCACCCATAGGCATACACTGTAGGAAGAAGCCTAACATGATATACAACGCAATGAGCATGCAATACGAGATGTTCCACAGGTACGTAGGGCTTGGAACAGATCTTACAATGTCATCTAGTGTACAGAGAAAGGAAAATGTGTTCATGAAATACACAATCCTAATTAAACAATATTTTAATTAAATTAACAGCCAATTACCAAATAGGCTTAATGAACCAAATGGCCTCATCTCATTTATACTATTCCAATACCCCTGGTAAAAAAAAAGTTTGCACCAGAGCCTTATCTGGCCAGAGCACCTCCTGGTTTCTACAGCATTAAGAGGATTATGATGGGAAGGGAATGGGAGACCAGTCCACCATAGGAATTACCTACCAGCACATTGGTCCTTATTTTCCCCACATACAGCTGGGTGGACTGGAGCAAACATGGTAAACTACTCCAGTGTACAAAGACAGTGTCTGCTGCAGGGACTTGAACTGACAACCTGCCACTCATGAGTCACAAGTCTTCCTCACTATGCTACACCACATTCCTGCCCACTGGTATTTGTCAATAAAACACAAGAATAATAAAGTGAATGTTTTCAGTGAATTATGAGTCTTGGGATAGGCACAGTTTTATGGACAGGAAGAAATCTTGTAATTTAATGTGATAATCAACCTCTTTTCTCCAGTTTATAGTTCTTCATGACAGAGGATAAAGAACACCAACTTTCCTCACCTGTGGTGAAGTTCACCAGAGCCAGAGGTGCTCCATCTGACCACTGCCAACCAGCGGTCTCATCCAGGTGGTTTAACCCTATCCATACCAGGACTCCCACATCATTCAGTCTCTCTAGTCAGGAGCAAAATTACAATGGCACAATCACAAAGATAATGTTTAACTACTGTGATGTTATTTCACAACTTTCAAATAACATTTTACACAATAATTCAGCTTTTTTTTAATTCATTCAGTAAAAAGGCACCTCAACTTGACAACCAGGAAGATTTAAGGTAAATGAAGACAAAGCCATTGTATTACAGAGATATCTCCATACCTCTGATGTATCTTTGTTCTGTAAGGTCAGTTATACTTAATAAATTTCCACCTTGAGCTTGACATGAAGCATGTGCCTGGTTCCATGACAGAATGGAGTAAAGATTAAACTGGTAGCAGGCTTTTGTATCTTGGTTTTTCTCCCAAAAAACATCACACCCTGTCTCTGAATAAAACAGAAAAAGAACTGTGGTAAAGAACTGTATTCCAAACCCAACACAAAGCATTGCATTATGTAGGTTTATATTTTTAGCTTGCTTATTAAATCTAACTCTGTAATGCATGTAACTGACTGAAGAAGGAAAACAATATTCTCAGTTTGGATAGCCTCTGCTTTGTGCAATTTTAGAGACTGCCTGGAACAGTTAGGCTTGCACTCAATACCATCTCAATTAAAAAGAACTACAATAATAATTTTATAAATATAAACTATATATACAGTGTATATTAAATATGCCCTGCGATGGAATGGCGTCCTGTTCAGGATGTATCCCAATTTGTGTCCACAGCTTGCTAGGATAGGCTCCGGCTCCCCCACAACCCTGAACTGGATGAGGTAGTTAGAAAATGGATGGATATATTCATTATATTGTATATAAAGAAAATATTTTACCAGATACCTGGACTTGGACAAAATCCCCATTTTTCATCTTGATCATACTGACTAGTTGTGGCACACCAGCGGTAGTTATCTTCTCTGCCTTCAGCCGTGCACTCCGAGTACCACTTGTTGTTATATTTAAAAGGAAAAACACATGGCATGCCATGAGCATTGCCCTGAACTGTATGAATCTCTGCAAAAGTAAGAAGAACACTATGCTTAGTTGTTGTGCCACACTGAACTACAGACACTCAAAACATTCAACTCATCCATGTGGAATATTGCTTTAAACTGGTAACCCAATTTAAATGGGAACTGCAATTCCCCTACAATTTCCAGCACAACATACACAAAATTTCCAGGTACAGTATGTGCAGCACCATATTGCTGTTATTGTCTGCAATTCACAATGAGGCAAAAAAACATCTGGTGACGCAAGCCGGAAGACATCTCTTGTAATCCAGAGACATTGCTCTCGACATCAAGACATCGAGATGGTTCTGCCAAGGAATACTACTTACTTGTTAACTGCAGATCTGCCTTTAGATCAGGTTGGAACATTTCTGCGGTGAAATGTCTACAGCACAATCTGTACCTATTTGTTCGTACATTGCATGACATTAGTCTTTGCAGTGACTAAGTGAGCAGGAAGGGCTGGTTTAAGTCACAGATCTAGCAAACTCTCACTCTCACCCAGGCAGAGACTAGAGTTTTGTAACATGGCAACCATACAGGACTTTCACAAAGTTTACAATTTTGTGCTTAATTCAGAATTTGCCAGATTTCTGCTATACTGTCAACTCACTTATTTGGTTACAGAGATTTAATAACCAGTCTGTTTAATTGGGACTGCAGTTCCCCCTTAAATCTGTATAAGCAACAGCCATTATAATTACTTGCCTTCATAAGGACGAGAACATGGTCCTTCATCTAATGTTAAGTATCTCTTCCACTGATGGTATCCAGTTCTCTTAGCTATAACGAGTCTCCCATTTGTAGTCAGTTTGAAGTGAGCAGCTCCAAAGAGCGTGTTTCCACTGCAGCGCCACCACAACGTCGTCAGCGTGGAATCACATTCGTACATGTTCAGAGGCTGGTGTGCATTGGTAGTGTTGAGTCCAAGGCACATGCTGCTGCCAACGTTAAAGAGTCTATGCCGGGAAACCCACTTCCACAGCATGTATTTGGATGGATTTTCACAGTTCTCCAAAATAAGCTTTGCTTTATCCGATTTGATGCAACTTTTAAACTGAACACTTTGAAGTATAAAAATACCTTTGACTGCAAAATAAATAAGTAAAGCAAATTAATATATTGGGTGAGAAGAAACCAATTTGCCATTGCACATTTTCTAGCAATCATTTATCAAACATGATCACAGCCACTTAAGGCTGAAGAGCAGCCAATGTGAAGTGTTGACTGATTGCCAGGTAATCCTCATTATTTGTTCCATCATCTGTTCCTCTCTACACATTCATAACACTAAAAGCCTATTATTGTGTTAAGAAATACAGCTCTATCAGGATTTCCTTCTATCTCATAACAAAATGGCTAAGGGTTCAATAGATCATCACAGAATTGTGTTTATGTATAAAGAAGGAAAAATAAAATTCTAGTTACTCATTAAGTCTAAAGTTCCATTTTAATAGCTCAGGGAATTTTATAAAATAAAAGCTCAAAAGAAGCAGGCTATTTATAAAACACCAAGTTCAATCACTAAATACATTTAATCATTTTAATTTTCTACTTATGAACCTACAACATTCAGATACAACATGCCCTACCAAAAAAATTGTTACTATTTCTGCTGTCAAAAATATTTTTTTAGATTTATGGACAGGGGTCAGTAGATTAAGACACTAAATGATTCCCTTCTGACAAATGTTGTAAAATTTTGCATTCCTTTGGAAAAGGCAGACTGTTGCAATGCACCAGTACAACAGAAGACTACACAATACTCAAGGTACAGTGAATATGTCAGCCATAAGCCTTGGTGTACAAAGCACAGTATTCCATAACTCTGTCAATGTGAGAGGTTTGGGTCATTAACATAGAGCCATTTATGTTAGAGTATGACAGAGAGTTACCAAAGGACCAGAACCATTCAAAGGCAGTGGACTGTTTGACATGACTGATAAAACAAAACAGATACAGATAGAAAGTGCATGTCATTTTTAACTGAAATGGAACTTAGCATTTCTCAATAGCTGTGTAAGGTTAAATTTCAAAGACCTTTTGTGGGCCTCGAGTATAAAAGCCCCACCAAAGTAACAGAAGACATGATTACGGCACAAAGGCTTGACTGATATCTTGCTGTCCCTGCTGGGAAAAAAGACCTTGTGTTACGGCAAGTAAGTTTGAAAATTGACCTTTTGACAACTAATTATAAACTAATTATAAAAGGAGACTCTGAAGAAAATAAGAAAGATTATATGGTGCGTATAACCTCCGGAAGGAATACAATTTACCTCTTTTACATTGTCATTGCAGCTTTTTTTGCATATTCAGGTTTGCTGATGGTTTTGTTAGGGGACAGACTACAATGTTATAGCCCAAATACTGTATGTCATCTTTGCTTTAAGAATGCTAGGCATTCCACCTTTAGGCAAAAAGGTGGAGACGCAGAGATGTAATTATTCCTTTCCAAAATCTTCTTAATCTGGACTCCTTTCACCATTAGAGCCTACCATGTTGCCCATTGTGTACTCTGACATTTTGTAAGATTAATGTTCTAAGCTGAAATAGTAGAAGACAAATAGCATTTTTTTCCATGATAGTGTACTGGGTATGCTTAAAGTGTTAGACTATTCATTCCTATTAGTGCTGGCAGCTTGTTGTTTTTTAACTAGAAGTGCTGAGGTTAAAAAATTCCACTTAAAGAGCATGAGGCATATTATGACTATCTTTCTAATCAACAAGAGCAGGCTCACACTTGTTCTTTCACCTTCCATGATGCAGATCTGATTACCTCACTTGACCCACTCTGCACATGAAGCTCGGTTACTGTAGTGCAAAGGGTTCTTTATGCCTAGTTGCTACCAATGCCTTGGTATCATGACAACGACAGTGAGCTTTTAGGTTAATGTGCCTCGGAACAAGAAATGTACGACTGCTACTCTAGTCAGGGGTGATTAAAAATCGGAACTTCTGAAAATAATCCAAACCAGAAAGATTTATGACACTATAATGCTGTAGGGAGCAGTGGTATTTAGGGATCTCGATTTGTAAACAAAAATTGTGAGCTCAAATTCTAGGTGAGGCACCATCCTCGGAAACGGTAATTCACTCAGATTTCTTCAGTAAAATGCACAGCCCTATAACTGGGTACATACAGTATGAATACTACTTTGGATAAAAGTATCAGTCCAGACATGGATTAAGGATTACTTTTTTATTTCTGAGCACAAATTAAACCCACTATAATAAACTCATGGTTCTCATGGTGAAGGTTCAATATATTATTTCATCATGCCTATTTCCAGCCATGTCAAAAGCTTTAGTATAATACTTTAATCTATACTATGTTGTCCGTGTTTCACATCGGCTAATATCCACATACATCAATGTCTCTAAAGTTACATACCGCCTGGAGTTTTAACGTGATTTCCAATAAACGTGTTGAGAACTCTAAGGTCAATAAAATTGTAAATAACTGCTCTTTTGTTGTATTGTTCTTCCTTTAATTTTAAATGTATAGTCTTCCATTATGTTTGTAATCACTGTAATTCGTATCTTAGATCCCTTATTAATACTTATTTTTTTCCTGACTAATTCGGTACTTTTATTCATACACAGGCGGAAATCGCCACCGGGACATTTTCAAGCCCGCACTAAGTGTAAAGCTTGCTGAAACAACATTACCTCGCTTTTTTTCAAGACTTCCCACTTTACTTGCACAGTACTGTCGGCAAGCCAAGTTTAGGCGTTTTTTTGCGTAACTTTATAGTAAAATGTTACGGTATTGAAAACAAATTTGTATTATTTCCGGTTTTAATGCTCCTTGACATTGAATCTACAGTATAACGTTTACCACTAAATAGAAATATTCGGGAGATTCACGTAACCTGTAAAAAAAGGGAAAAACAGTGTATGCAGCAGGGAAAAAAATTATGTGAACAAGTCAAAACTTGTACTTGAACACACTGCGCCCGCAGTGAGGAACAGATGTCCTTAGTAATACGAACTCCAGAAGAACAGAAAAATTTACAGGACAAGAATGCTTTATGTCGTGTCTGTTATATTATTTACTACAAACGACTTTTAAGCAAACAATCGTCTTGTTTTATGTAAGACGACTGAACTTACTGTTGTGTTCGGAAAGTTGGTTTTGATCCAAAACCACATCTTCATCAGCAGCAGATTTGCAGCTCTTCATAAAAAGCAATGGAAAGAGAACGGCCAGCGCTCCAACCTTTACACGAACAAAGTGATATTGTTTCATTTCCCAGCACAAACTCAGTTTTTACAACAGCAGGTAAACTCATTCCGAGAGAAAGCAAATCCGGGAGCGAGTTGTTTTCCTGGACTCGGGAACTTTCTTCGAGTTTTTGGACTCATGCGTCACTGCTGTCTCTGCGGGGAGGATAATCCAGATTATTTTGCTTTGAGAGGACTATTTGGTGCTGGGAGGGATTCGATGAAGAGCGAAAACACAAATCAATAACATTTGACGTCTCGTGTATTTGTTTGTGTTCACAGCTAGTTACATTATGTCGGAAAGTTTTTTCTATTCTCAGCAAAATTCTCAGGATAGAAAGAGGTTTAAAACACGTGGGGTGTCTAGCTCTGCGAGTCACAAAGAGCATTCAGATGTTTTATGTAGCGCTTGCTCTTAATCCTTGACCCATACAACAATATAATAATGCATTTTTCCTAGAAGTTTGTTGTAGGTATAACTCAGAAACATATGAAAAGCCTGAAAATAAAAGGGAAAATTTGCGTTCTCTGTCTAGTTATAAACACAAAAGTAGCTGTCTTGTTTTAGGAGTTAAATTACACAGAACGAGACCGGTCTACTCAAAAGCTTCGGCAGCAACATGAGGAGTATTTAAAGACAAAAGACCAGCATATTTCTACTGTTCACCACGTGTTGGAAAATGAGATAGAAATAAACAACTTTCGAAGCATGGAAACGTTGCAGAGAATCTTAAAATGAATGCGATATTGTGGTAACCGTTGTAATTGTGAATGAGATTGTTTAATGTAGTTTTTCAGTCCAAAAACAATCAGGTGTCTACTGTGGATATACGATTTATGCTATACAATATATACTGGTTTTGACTAATATCTATATCAAGTCTGATAGCAGCCACCAGAACATTATCCTTCCAATCCTTCCTTCTCATACAATTGTCTCCAGGGACATCTTCAATACACCTACTGTATCTTAGTGTGAGAAAGTGTTACGTTACCCTTAAGCAAATGTCTGGAGATAACAGCAGCTCCTACAAAAGGTGGAACAAATAATATAAGGCCAATATTTAAAATATAAATCAGTTATTATGCTTCATTGGAAGAGACAGTGTTGAGTGTGATTTGACCACCACAGTCCTATTCAGCTGTAGGAGCTCAAAGAATGTAATGACTGGGTGCTCTCTGTGATTACAGGTATGTGCACCATAAGTCACTTACCATGCTATACGAGAACTGATTAGTGAAGATAACGCTGAGAACTGAATAGGCTTCATGTTAAATGGTAAGACTCCAATTTCCATATCACTACTAACACAAACACAATACTCCCAAAACCTACCATTTAATGTCCATGTTCACTAACAAGTATGACATATAGAAACAAAGAGAAAGTCAGAATTGTCTCTCAGAAAGCACAAATAAAATATAAAATGTGACCTGACATTTTATGTTTCTTGTGTAGTTTTCCCCTGTTGTAAACTGTGTATTGCTTGCTAAATAAAATAACTGACCTTCTGTCTGTTTATGCACATATTAATTTTCTTCATTTTATATACTTACTGTAGACTCACTTTCGGACTTCTGCTACTGCATACAAACAAAAAGTTTAAATAAGATGAAGTATGTCTTTTACTTTAAGCATACTGCACTGACATATAGTGACTTTGTAGATTAATTACCATTTCAAAATAAATAATAATGAGACATATAATAAAAGTTCAACTTTATTGTCATATTTTCTAAACAAGCTAAAATATAGTATTTCCATTTACAGTACAAAACATAGTTTTGATCCAATAAAGGCGCAGCCTTAATGAAACAGGTATACTTAAAAAAAGTTTCTTTCATTTTTAACACTTTTCTCTTAAAAAAGAACAAACTCAACCTAAATTGCCTCTATTCTGTACTGCACTTGAGTGCTCATGAGTCTAAACTTGTTCAGTTTTCAAAGACAAAATGTACAAAACAACAAAAACATCCAGTGTTCAACTCAAACATTAGTATCAGTAGTTACATTTTTCTGTGTCTTATTTCTCTTGTTAATTCAAAGCAGCAAATTTGTAGTGCATTAAGTGGAAATATCCCTGAAACACACAAAGTTAAATTTTGATAAGAAACTATTCATTTTGATGTAAATATCTAAACATTGGTAGGTGAAGTCAGAAATCACCATGATGTAATTTTGTGACAGCATATACTGTACAGTGTTGGTTACACTTTATTTTAAGTACCTCTAAGGCATTTTTGTAAGATACAGTATGTATGATGAACTTATTAGCACTTAACATATCAAATGGACAACATGTTAAAGGCTGGTTAGGTACTTGTTACCTTTCTTTGGTAATAATGGATTATTGCATGCCCTTCTGTATCATTAATAAGGCATGTATAAAGTATTTACTAGTGCTTCACAGGGGATTTCTGTAATGTAGAAATCCATGACCATAAATGGTACCTGTTCTGAAATGTTACAACAGTGTTTTTTAACAGACACACACTCACACAAAGGTAGTGAAAATGCACACGAGCAGTTCACAACGTGGCTTCATAAACGTAATTTTAGGATGAAATACATTTGCCATCAGTATTTTTCCACGGAGATGTCAACTTTTTGTTTTCCAGTGTTTTTGTATGTCACATTTTTAAAAGTTGATGTTGAACTTCTAAAAAGTGGATTTGTTCCCTATGATGAGAAAGAAAGCAAATGTTAAAACTTTCTAGTGAAAATAAATATAAAACATGACTTTTGAACATATACAAAACAGACATTGCAACAAATTTAGTGTCCAAAAAACATCTGAACTCTGATAAAATATACTTACAGATGTTATTACTTATTTTTCTCTAGCACAGAACTAGAGGATACTCGCATATATCAAAAGCACACTACCAAATATGAAATATGGAAACAAACAAAAAAAATATATCAAGCATAAGCAGAGGTTTTAAAGATGTATTTGCCCAATGTTACAAGGAATATGCTCCCACACAGCACTACACAGGTACTCCTTAATGCTTGAAATGTTCTGAAGTTGTTGTGTTTGACAGCAAATCCTTAAACACAGACTGTTGCAGGGCTGTCAGTGGCATTCCAATATTACTGGATAGCTCTCAAATAAGGAGTTTTAAGATGTCTGTATCACAGAATGTCTTAGTAGATTCCAGGCACGTGTCAGGGAAAAAAGGTGGCCATGCCCTATGCATCACTGGGCCCTGCAGTGACTCCTGTTGTGCCACACTCAATACATACAGTAGTATTGAGAAATGTGGTTATTTCCTCTTCTTACACAAATGACAAAAAACCAAGGTGTATTTGTTTTTTGAGGAGTCATTAAACATTCCACACCTAGAATTGCACTTGGACTGAAGTTCAGCATACTTCAGTGTTTCCCTCTGCCCTCCTTGCTTTGACATGATTGATATTGGCTTTTGAGTTGTACATTGTTTTTTAAAAAAACTGGTTGTTAGAAGGATCAGGAAAATAGCAATATTGTTTAAGTCTGATTGCACAAGTATTGAAACCTACCGTCTGCCATTTAGCCTTTGCCCTCTCAGCTTCAAATTTAGCCACTTCCTTTCGGTCATGCACAGAGACAAGCAGTTTCCAGATGACTAGAAGGATGATTCCAATGGTAAGAATTGACAATGAAACACCCAACACAATCATTATTATGTTTGGTGGTTCAGGACAATCTGTAACAAGAAAATATAGAATGGCGTATTCCACTTATTAGAGCAGAGTTTCCTTAAACATATACTGTACTCATATTCAGATATTTCTGACTTTTTGAATTTAAGTTAAATTTTTGTGGCTAAAGGACCTGAAACAAGAATGTGTCACGTTATACTACTGGTATAGCTAAAGCAATTAAAAAAAATATCTGTTCATGGAAAAAAAGAACTTTTAATGAAATCAAATTCTAATTTTTTATTTTTTTAATTAAATCACAGAACGTTTTCTTCCACCCTTTCCAAAATAAGAATAACTTACAGTAGCATATATAATAATACACTCAAACGCCAATGTATGGTGCAGGCAGCACAAAAATCCTTATCCAAAACAAATGACCCTTTTCAGAATAGGAAGGTACTTCCAGTTGACGTCATAAACAGTCAAGGCAAATAAAGGCTGCGTATAACTACAAATTCATTTAATGAATGAATAAAAGAGGCTCACCAGATTGTTTTAGGTTGTAAACGCTGTTTCCGTGCTCATTAGCCACCACATAGAATGAAATAACGCACTCATTTTCACTCTTTAAAGTGCAGAAAAGAGACTCACTTCCTATATTGTCTGAAAATTCAAATAGATTAAGCTGAGAAACAATTAGCTTACAAAAAACAAAAACCCAACATGATCTATCAAAAATAGCTGAGGTCATTCAATTGAATAACAATGTTCAAAAATATGTATCTTGTATATATAAAGTACACGCATAACTGTAATCAGTTTTGCTGCCTACGTACTTGATACATTAAATGCGATGCCCAGTAATACTGGACCAATTACAATTAGAATCAAGCTAAGCCTAGTTAATGGAAAAGCTAAACTTCTCTCACTGACTGTTTTTATACCTCTGTGACTCCTGAATTTCTGTTTCACCCATTGCAATAACATAAGAGTCCAAACAATACTTTAATTAAAGTGGGGTTATGGTAATTTATAGAATCCCCCTGCTTCTGCCTTGTTCAACAATGCTTGCCTATAGAAGTGTAAGAAGATAGTCTGTTTTTTGTGCAGCTCTGATTTCCATGTCAAAGACTGACAAGCTCTCTGTTCCTCTTTGTGGCTCAGATTAGCAGCCTTCAGATGTTTGGTCCATCAGCTTTGCCCATCAGATACACCTCTCAACTTGCATTAGTGTGAATGAGCTCATAATAATGACTATTTAAGGGATTTAGAGCTCACATTCAAAAGGCTAACAATAGACTTGTCTGTACGACAAGGTAAAGAATATGTTATCCTTTGTTAAGTGTCACAACTAACAAATATAGACAGTGTTCCAAAGGAGTCTGTGGGTATAGGGAATCATCGGAGTTCAGCATTCCTAGGATTTCCTGATCCGTGTAAAAGTTTAACATGGTATCTTAGTTTAGAATTCTCTAAGGATAATTTACTATGAAACTCCCATGCTATTGATGCACAACGTTAAACACTTATTACTCTTTATATCTTCTTATAGCACTGTTCTTGCTCTCAGCTAAGCATATGTTTCAGATCAATATGATTCTGTGAAAAGTTTAAATATCCACATAAAATCAAAAAGCATAATATTTATATTACTTATAACTACTATGGCAATATATGGTAGTATACATATAAAGATGTACTAACAATGACTGAGTCAGTGTTAACAATTGTAAATTATAAAAGCATATTTTGGTTTAGGAAAAGGGAACAACAAAACAATAACATAATGTTATAACCTATTTTTCCTTTTTGTTGTGAAAATACCTTGTGTTAGGACAACTAATATGACAGTAATATTTTCCCACTCATGATATTCTGATTCACAGGAACCCAGAAGAGTGGTTTAATACAAACAAGGTCTATTGTGTGGTATAATTAATCATTTCAGATATCTGGGAGAATCACGGTAAGGACAACAAGACTAACACCTAAGTTTCTAAGTAGTCTTTATGTTAAAGTTAATGGTGAATGTTTGCAGCATTTTCTGAGAAATATTTAAGTGAATTTACAGTCAGTCTCACAGTTCACTCACCTGATGTCTGGTTGACTGTTATATGAAGTGCACTACATTTCTGGTGGCATTCCTCAAGAGACTGCTCTTTTGCAAACAAGTGGCATTCCACACAACCTCTAATAAAACACAGACATTGATCTCTGTCATATTCTAAAGATAACGTATTTGCACTGTGTTTTTGTTCTGCACAAAGGCACACCAAAAAACGCTTCTGAACAGGTAGTTGTAACAGGAGCAGTTATTACCCTCAGGGTTGTTTCTTTAAATGAAACATTTGTGTTGTTTTTTTTTAAACTTTCAAATACTTGATTAGTGTCTTGATAAGAGTTTCCCAAGGAATTAACAAGTGATATTGGATGTTATATAAATAACTCATGCAGATGGCTTTCAGAAAAGTGAAAGAAAATACTCTTGTTTTTGTGGGGTTTTTTGTAACCATTACCAGGAACTGAGACATGTATACCCCTGACAAGCTATTTGTAAAGAACTAAATGTATTCACTGATTTAGAAAATCAGTTGCTGATTTAATAAGTTTATTTTTTATCAGTTTTTCATACAACCGGCAGGGAACATTCTTCTTTATAATAATAGTGCTCATTTATTTAAGGAGAAACGTAAATATCACTTATATCAGTATACAGTATTCACTTAACTCTGATAAATTTCTGCTAAATTTACCTTGTAGAGCTGCAGGAATCCCCACACGTGGCACATTTTTCACACTTGTCACCCGAAGCGCCAGGAATTGAGCAAACGCATTGACCACAGACACACTTCCCTCTGCCACTGCATAGAACTCCCTCACTGGACAAGCAGGAGTCTGTGCTGGTGGTGCAGTTGCAGTATTCACCAGTCCAGCCACTGTGGCAAAGGCATTCTCCGCAGTCACAGTCACCATGACCTTAACACCATAAAACCAACAGAAAGGTACGTGATAGTTTCTCAGGGAATACAGATGTAAGAATGTATAAAGGTCCAGATTCATAAAACATACTACAGTAGGTCACAGTAAGTTTTTTCCATTTTTCTAAACGAAAAAACCAAACTCTTTCTGCTACAGAATCAAAAGAAGATTGTAACCTCTCTATTCCACATATGAGCCTAGCACAAACAGTAATAATAGTCAGAAACAATTAAATATTATTCTTTAAACATACATTTCATTTCCAATTACTATTTTTCACTTTTCACAATCTAGAAGATGCAATCAAAGTCATTAATATGTCTAATCTCCATTTCAGCTTGATATCAGGAATTAATTTACATTTTATGTTACTTCTTTCTTTCGGTATTACTGCTATATTTTTTCTAAATATTGTTTTGAGCAAACACAATTTCCCCTTGAGACATGCTAATTTTTCTATGTGTACCTTTTCTATGTCTACCTTGTGTGCATTCAAAGATATGTTAAATGCAGTTAAGAGATAAGTAAAACACAGCGTGAATGAATCATATCTATTTCTGTTCTGACCCTTTCTATGCTGATTGGTTCGTAAGAAGAAAAAATAATTTCACAAGCTAACTTTCTATTGAAAAGTCTCAAATATACAGACAGAAAAATAATAAATATCTGTCCATTAAGCCATAGCACAGGTCCCTGGGATTTAAAGGAGATGACTGCCTGAGAGGACACAGATAACTAAATATTGCATCTGAAAGAAATAAAGGTGCAATATACTGTATTAAGTTTTAAAAATAATTAAGGAGATCTGAGCACAGCTTATTATCTGTACCCTGATTAGGAGACAAATAGGATCATCAACATTAAACAGAACACTTTTAGTTCATTGGCATGAATTAGAATAACTGCTCTGTGATGTGGTTACTGGCTCACACAGAGCCAGTGGCTACATACCTCCACACAGAACTCCTCGAAACCTCATACACGTGAAGTCGTCACATTCACAGTGAGCTCCATAAATGTTCCCAAAGCTGGAAGGATGGCAGATACACTCCCCACAGTAACACTCTCCTTGGCCACTGCAGGACTCAGCCCCAGGCTGCTCCTTGCAGTTGCTGGTTTGCATACTGTCTTCTGTGCACTCACAGTGGGGCCCCATGTAGCCAGAGTTGCACACACACATCCCACACTCTAAGGTTCCCTTGCCTTCACTGCACCTGGTGCTGTTCAATTCTGGTGCCTGATGACAGTTGCAGCTGCACAGGGCCTGAATCTCAATCTCTAGGGCATCCTGGAATCCTACTGGCTTTATTGAAAAGTGTTTGGGATTCTTCAGACAGTTGGACAATTCCACAGTAACATTAAAGGAAACCTGTAAAACACACACTCAAATTATCAAATAAATTCTAAATGTTTGAGCAGAAAAATGTCTCTGATTCCCACAAAGTGGTGTAGAGTAGGTAACAGAAAATAAATAGCCAATGCCAAAAAAAGACACTAGTTCCATCTGGAGCCAGGCACACCACTCAAATTCTGTGGACAATTCAGCAGCCCTAGTGTGTGACTCATTCCCATGATAGAAACTATGTGAAGGAGTCCTGGGAAAGTATGTTTACAGGGACAATTTTTCAGGGATCTTTTGTGCATAAACAACATGCGATCAATAGGTTTATCTTTAGTAACTGCACACCCCATAGCTGTGCTCTGTATCACGATAAGTTCAGCTTTTTTCCACAACTTATTTCTGTACTGCAAACTGTGTTTAAAACTATATTTTTGAAGAATGAAAATTAAGACAGAACAGTATCATATTGCAGACTGTTACATAACATTAGCATTTTAACTGTAGGTCTGTGTAAACTCCTTTTCCACAATAAAATGATTTCTGGGTATCAGCCTTGTTAACCAGATGTCTCAATATATTAATTATCTGATCTTTGAATCTGTAAATGCCTTTAATGAGCACAGATACAAAGTACCCCAACTCACTAACCAGTGGAGTGAGTGAACAGGCCAATTTTGATTTTAATATTTTCATAGAGTTGCATTTGTTGTTGGCTAAACACTTGCTTGGACATCACAACATTGTGCACTGAACTGGTTTTTGTAGCTGACTGTCTGGACTGTTTCACATATTTGGCCACATTTGTTAAATTCATGTGATCATAAATGATTCAAAGCAGTGATGAAGCGCTTCCATTCTGACTAACCTTGTCTCCTACTTTCACATGAGAACAGTATTTCTGCCCAGGAACAACTTCTCCCTCACGACATAGAGAGGTGAAAGAAATCTGTAGGTCACTAGTGTCACCTATAACTTCCATTTTTATTTCTGAGCGCAGTCCCTTAAAAACAAGCATACAAACAACAACATCAAAACAAGAGTCAGGATATTTAATTTCAATAGTAGTTAAACGGTACCTGAATAAATAAATACAAATGAGTAATTGCTGTGAGTGTTTATGCAAGTATAAAATGACTTGGATAAACCAAAACCTTTCAAAATGTTTCAGAGATAATACAAAAATAATTGGCCTGAAAATGATAAGTTCCAAAGCAACTTTTTTTTTTCAGAAACCCGTGAACCCTGCAACTGTGCACAGGGCAGAATGAAGAAGTGCACACATACTCCTCTGACCCTCCCACTTTCAAGCTGTTCACCTTTCAACAGCACTGATTGGAGGAGAGGTGTCCTGCGAGGCCACAGGGATCAATGTATCACTGACAACTGCAAGAGACTTGGCTAACTGAGCCCAACCTACTGAGACAATTGCGCACTGTTGCCTGGGGAACTGGGGAACTTTACCAGCTGAGCCACTCATATTGTTTTTCATAATTACCTATTTTTTGCATACAGTTGTTGCTGCATACTTACTAATATATATATATCTACCTGCATCACTCTTGGACAGAGCATTTTACTCAAGGATATAGGAACAGCATCTCAACCTGGAAACCCAACCTCTCAATAAGGAATCCAGAATCTTTATCAGTTATGCACACTACTACGAGTTGTCTGTTTGATTAAAAAAAAACACATATTTTAAACCACTTATAAAATGAGAAATACAGCCGACTACACAGAAATATAAATGCTACTGCTTTGTTCATTGTGTCAGGGTCAAGAGACAGGGAAGATTTTTAATTTGCTTCTTAGCATAATCCTCCTCATGCGCTTCACGTCTGAAGCTGGATTTGAGGGGTAAAAAAACACACAGAAGACATCAAACAAGAAGCATGCAGAGGCCTGTCAACTGCAGACAATGATTCAGCCTAGAGAAGGGAGGGGAACCCTTGCTCAGACACTATAAATACTCTCACACCTAGCTTCCTTGACCTTGCTTTACATATTTCCCCCTATGCCAGGCCCTAGTTCTTCATTTCACCTGTTTTTCCCTGTGTTTGTTTTTTACAGAACTGTTAATTATGTATTTTGTGAACAGTGTATTGACGTGGAAACCTAATCCTCATGTTAATCAAACAGAAAACAGGTTACAGAATGGAAATAAATCTCTAGTACACACACATACAATCTGCTTGTCTTACTTTATATGCTGTCACAATGAGTTCAAGGATGTTTTTCGAGTCATCACGGAGAACTCCAACTTTGGCACCTGGAATCATTTGTGCATAATTCTGCAAAAGGACACCATGCACATAACAATGAATAACAAAATCAAACTAGTCCCATTGATCATACCCATATATGTGATATAAAATTCCATGCTTTGTAATTCCATGCTTTGGTGATAACCTATTTGTGACAACATTTCTACTTACAGTATCTCCCATCAATAAAGTATTTTTACACATAACTCCCAATAAGCTTTTCACTTTAATGGATATTAATATGTGTATTTCTGGCAACTTGTTTTGGTCGTTTCCCAAGCTGTGCACTACGGTTTGAAATAGCTTCTTTCCTCAGGAACAAAAACATTCAACTTATGCTTGCAAATGTAATTTATGGTTACAAGAATGCAATCTGCACAAATCTTTTGTCTGCAGTGCATGTAAAGAGACATGAATACACATGTATTGTTAATTTATTGTGTAATTAACTGTCAAGGAGTGCTGACAGGAGTGCAGAATCAAGCTTCTGAATTGAGTTGCATTTTTTGCAATAAAAACTGAATTTTTGTGAAATGTTTTTAGTAGTTTTATTAGTCTAAAATCAACATCAACCGTACCTCAGGACTTCTACAGACTTTATTTTAAATGATGGTACATAGTCACAGCACTTTGGCAAAAAATCGTGCTAGAGCCTGATTATTGAGAACACATTTGTGATAAGCATGCTTTTGCTTTGCAATGTTGCTTTAGAGAGATGGTGCTGTCTCTATTACTAATTAACGGGTCAGATAATAAACTGGGAAGTGTTTTTCTCTTGAGCAAATTTGACATTAGTACTAAGAAGCTGGACAGAGCAAAACATACAGCACCAGTGCTGGGTGTATTAAATGTTTCCAATCACATTAATGTTGATACAATAATAATAATGCTCATATTGGTGTTCTACTTTGCTTCCTAAAGGTCCCCAAAGTGCTTAAGCAATAGTAGGCAGAGCCAATCCTGAGCACAGGCGAACTAGGTGACTGCTGGGGCCCTGAGGCCACCAGGGGGCCCCTCACTGTGCAAAACAACATATTTTTAATCTGCACGTTCAAATGTTCATCTCTTGGTTGAGCCGTTAAACCGAGGTTCTGACTCTCAGTGTTCATTAAAGATCCCTGGGCATTTCTCAGGCATTTCTCGAGAACAGTAGGGAGTTATCCCAGTGTCAGGGCCAAATTTCCCCCCTCAGCCTTTACCGTGGCCTCCAAATTGTCCCCATGTATGACTGGCACCCCATCCAGGCTGTAACCTGCCTTGAACTTGTTTCTTGCGGGTAGGCTCCGGCTTCCCGCGACACTGTATGGTGTAAAGCGTTTTGGCAAATGACATGACATTACATGGCGTTCAAATGTGAGCAGAAAATTCCCTAGAGAGGCTCTTTCCATTGCTGCTGTACCCTAATGGAAGTAAAAAAATGGCCAAGCACAATCGAATGTACATAACGTTTCTGAAGCACAGAAAAAAAAGCAGGATCTCAAAACAGAGGTATGCCTAATCAAGATGTTGTAATAATGAATACATATATCAAGCAAACGGTAGACATAACATTTTCAAGCTAGAGATGTACACTACATGAGGTATTTTCACCAGAAGTTAATAGATTCAGGATAATAAAAGTTATACAATTAATTGATTTTATTGTCCTAATTAGTAAAACAAGGTTGTGTTGGGAGCTGATAATAGTAGTGCATGTGCAAATTGGGATCTGGAGGGGTCCCTTGCCAAGATCTTGCCTAGGGGCCCCAAACAATTTAGGGCCAGCCCTGATAGGCGGAGACCTACATCATCCATGACTGAATAGTAGCATCTGTCTGGGTGATGCACAGCAGCCAGTATGCATCTGTAGCCCCAGTACACATAGGTACAGCAATGAGGATTTGCTTCAATTATTAAATTACTACAGAAAGTCAGGGAGTTTCAAGAAACCCAAGAGTTAAGCCAGGACATCAGAGATAACATCCCTATTGTTACAAACAGTGTCATGGGATCTTTAATGACCATAGGAGTCAGGACCTTGGGTTAAAGTCTTATCCAAACGACAGCATTTACAACAAAGTATCTTCTGTCACCATAGGGTTACAATACTATAATACTGCAAGTCTGCTCCAGAGGGAAGCAGAGAGAAGAGTGCACCTACTGGTGCACCAACACCACCAAAGTAGTTTTCCTTAAAGCTCTCCCATCCCAGTACTGACTAGGCCCAACCTTGCTTAGCAAGAGCAATCTGATGAGATCAGGCTACAAGGTGGTCACACTGCTTTAGACAAATGTAACTCCATTAATAACATAGACATGCCTTAGGATCTGTTCCATCTTTAATTGTCTCCTTCTTACAAATGAACCGTTTTCATCCCTTTAAAAATGAAGCTCTTTGAAAAGCTCTTACAGGAAAAGGAGAGAGATGTCAACTCACATCATAGTTATTTTTTAGGTTTTCAGTCACAGCAAAAATCAGAAGAATGTTGTTTTCCACAAGCTTTTCAATTAGTTGTCCAAGCGTTGGGTACTCCTAAAAACATTGGAAAGAAAATAATCGGACTCTGACTCAGTGGGGACCTTTAAGAAATGTAACACACAGTAGAAATTCATACAGGGAATTATATACCATTAAGACACTAGCAACCAAATTGGAAAGATGGACCTAATGGCCTTCTCTTGTTTAAGACCTTTCTTAAGACCTTTAATATAAATATTCATTTATAACTTTTAATTCTTATAGTTTAGCCACTTATAAAGCTCCTAACTTGTTGTATTGCTGCTACACTACATTATATTGTAGTTGCATGACATTCTCAATCTAAATTCTTACATTTGTGCCAAATATATTCTTCACAATATATTCATCACTATACTGCATTAAATCTGAAAATGATATAAGGTGCCACTTTACCAAAACAGTTGATTTGGAGTATTCATTGTTGCTGTCCAAGTGGCATTTTCCATCATTGGGAATGACAATCCCTGCCATTTTACTGTCCATTCCGAAATGAGAGTCAGCATCACTAACAAACACCACTAGATGCATAGAATCATTCCTCCACCCAATCTTATCCTGAAAAGAGAGGTATTATTTTGCGGTGCACATTAGATGATTTTAATTGATTAAAAAAACATATACTTTTCTAACAGAAATGTGAATGGGAGTATAAGTTTGTGTACTTATTTGAAGTATTTGAATATCAATATATTTCATTTACTACACTTTTAGTTATACCACATAACTTAGCTAAATGCTTGATAGAAAAATAACATCCTTGGGCAATTACAAGGCCACCTACCCCACAAACAGCTGCTTGCATAATAGCATCAAATCCACATTCTGGTAGGTCAATGTTAGCCGAAACCTTTTGCTTGGTGATGATATCATTAAATTTTTCTGCACTGCTTGTAAGTGGTAGTACATGCTTATATCCAAATGTAGGCAAGCAGTGCATTTCATGGCTCCTGAAAAACAGTAAATGTTAAAAGTTCATTATCACTTCTCTGCACCTGGTCTGTTTATAATCACATCGGGTGGAAAGGTTAAACTTGAACTTTTTATTCATGAGAAATTATTGCTTCTAGTATAAAGCAATTTGTAGGTACCGTAGCATTTAATTATTCAAGTAATACAATATTAAGAAGAGGTTAATTAAGAAGATGTTACAAAATTGATAGGCTTTATATTATAACCATTAAATTTAAGTTAAAATCATTATCTGCTCAATGTATGTTTAAATCATTACCTGCAGGGGTTCTCCAACTCTCCTGGGGTGATTTTAATAAAAGGGAGTACCGGTTTTTCAACAAAAGATCCGAAGCCCAGCCTGAATTTACTTGTCAGCTTGGCCATTTCCCTGGAAAGGGTAGATCCTAAATCCTTGATCATTTCAAGGTCATCAGACATAGAAGCCGACAAGTCCATCAGATAGTAAACATCCACCGGGTAATCCTCGGTTTGCTGAACAGTGATTTGAAATGTGATCTTGCTTGCTGCCAACAATTACAAAAAAGTACATTTTGTATATTCTGGAAAGGCATTTTAATTGAGCTTGACATGCAAATGTTAAAATGTGTTAAGTTTATCAAATTCCCTTCTAGATAGCTTATGTACAGTACATTGCATATACAGTATTTAGATGAAAATGGCACCTTTTCACTTATTGTTCATTCACTATTGTTCATTCATACATTTCACTTATTGTTCATTCATTGTGAACCCAAGTTAGTAGTGGCATTTACCTGGTCGTAGTTCCAGCGACATTTTTTGTGGAGCAATATGTGTGACACTGGAGTTGCCGTCCTTGCCCAGAGCATTGCTGGTGTGAATCAGCATTCGTGTGACTGGAAATTCGATAAACTCTACTGGACACCCTTTACGTTCGAGGTTTTCCACAGTGTCACACCTCTCATTTGTGGAAAATGAATCTGTAAAATTCTAAGAATTAAACAGATTGAAACCGAATTTTAGGAAATCAGATGGAACACTTGTATCATAGGAATTGTCCCGAGTCCCTACCTTTTCACATTTTCCTTTAGTTGAAATGGGAAATGTATTAATTAATAACCATATCACACTAAGTGCAAGCAGGGAAACAAAAAACATTCCAGATGCAAAAATGTAATTCAATTATATTAAGAATGTGCAGTATACTGTATATACAGTTGCATTTACGTTAAAAGTCAAGGTGTAATGAAACACAAGGAAAGTATCAGATATGTATTTGTGCTTGTGGGAAGTGATAGATTTATATGTTTTACATAGCATATAAACAGTGGTTGATGTATTAATATATGTGGCATTTGCGTCACCTCCCGAGAACACCAGGCACAGTGTGGTCCAAGTCGTAAGCAGTCCTCGCAGTTTCTTGCGCTTCCCGATGAACAAGTTCCTATCACAACCAACAATGGTTTTAGCGGTTCGTCTTCTCACGACTTCAAAGTTTCACTTGCTATACAATGACTTTCAACATTTATCATTCATTGTACATTTCAGCATATGTGATGAAATGCAGATTACGGCCGTCTTGCACTCTTTGTGCTTTTGGTTAAAAAGTGAAAAGCATAAACAATGCTATGCCGGAAGAAATAAGCAAAAAAAAAACACTAAATAAATTACCTTATTAATTTATATTAGATGGAAGAAAGAAAGACAATATTGTTAAGTATATCCAGGTATACCTAAGTATATAATTACTGTATACTTAGGTACAGTATACTTACGTATAGCCAGGTATACGGTATACTGTAAAAGTATATCCAGTACATCAGCAAATATTGTAATAGATACGATTTTTAAACTGGAAACTGTGTTTCTAAAATAAACATATTGAAACCAAATTAAAGCAATTTCCATTTCTTCTGTGTTCAGTTTCAAGGAAAGATGTAAAGTTGATATCCACATTAGCACGTTAACTGGTCCTTTTTATTTATCGTGAAATAAGAATATCAGATAGCATGCCTTCTGTTAAACCACATACTATACTGTAAAGTACAAAATAACGATTTTCTTTACAATCGAATCGAATGCATTTTAACGCAGAGGTTCCTTACATTTTTAAGATATACCAGGGACTCACAATGCATATGATTTTCACTTATACTAAGGCATTGTTTTCAAATTGTACCTTCTATGAACAAATCACAGAAATATTCTGTGCGTACAAACTAAAGATCATTCCATTATAACTGTAGTCTTGCAGTCGACTGCGAATTCAGATTTACCAAAACGAGGATTTACATTATTGACTTATTTATGTGATGGTACCAGGCTCCCAATTAAAGATTAAATTAATTCGGGAAGAAATGAACTTCATACAATTCCTACCTTCCACATCGCAGAGATTTTGTAGAAGAATAAGACTAAGCAGTAAGATCTCCATTAGTCTTCAATGTCGTTTCTGCCACAGGTAAAAACGAAACAGTTATTAAATAATCGGTTATATGCGCTTTTCACCCTGTTTTGTTTCTTTTTAGAAATACCGATCAAATGACATTTAAACCCATTGTTAATCCATTACAAATAAAAAAGAGTTAAATCTCACCTGGAAAGGTATCGCCGACACTGAATGTTGTTCAGACATACTTACGTGCCTAACCCTTTATACTCACTTCCGTACAGGTAACAGCATAAAAAAAGGTGTGGAAATGTATTGAAATAGATGGCGTTACAGGTAAATCCCGGGAGCGCAGGTAATTCGATTTAAATGTCTTGCTTCTTTAGTGCAAAAAATAGCGTATTCCCAAGGTAATCCTACATGATCAAAGCAGTCCCAGTTTTTCTTCCCTTTTGAGGTAGGTTACTATTACAGACTAGTTAGAAACACAGCTTTGTCCTCATGATTCAGAGGTATGTTCTCTTATTTAAACGGGTAAGATTACTTAGTAGTAGCTTAATATTTCACAATTCTGTACATCCACGTACACTTCCTTTTCAACTTTTTTAAGGAATGAAATGAAAAGCTTTTTTATTTAGTGTCCTTTTTGAGGCAGGAAGATATATCCTCCACTATATTGTAGGCTTTAGATTGGAAAACTCTATGCGCTTGATGCATAATTAGATACATTTAATAAATGTATTTTTAAATTATAAAATGGGGTGGTGTCTGAAATGTATTAAGTTGTTTTAAAACGATTGATGCTGATCATACCATGTGAGTATTAATTATGGAAAAAGTATGGATTTTTTTCTTTCAGTACTTATAAAAACAATATATCTATTCAATGTATTATTGTTAAGTGTTAAAGCTCATCTTTTTTATTGTCAAAATAAGCAAAATGTGCCCACAATTTCCACTGTATTTCACTTCCCACTTATATGTCTTATTTGCATACAGAGATATTTTTCAGTGGTACATTGGCATTGTATTTTTGTTCCATTACAAAACAAGAAGAGTATAGTACTGTATACCCATAGCAATCATCTCCTCATTAAACCCCCACAAGCTATAGGTGCCAGATCACAGTAAAATTTTGATTTTTCTCTGACATTTCAAATGTCTAAGAAAAAGGATTAAAATAAAGAAATATGTGATTATGCCACGGTTATTGTTATTCAAAAAAATAATTAGCATACTTTTGAGTACTCTACAGCAAGTTTAGAGTGAACAATATGATATGTTTCACATTGCTGTTATAAAAGAGAAGGTTCAATGAGTGATCTGTTAAAATTGGTTCTATATGTACTGTAAGAGAATTTGAAACAACGACAAAAGCCTGAATTTAACACAGGCCTTCCACAGAGTTCCAGATGTCCTCAATAGTCAACACTGAATTAGTGTTTATTAACGAAAGGTAAGCAGTGAATTAAAGTCTCAGCATAAAAACTTTGCAAAAAAAGAAATGCTCAGTATCACTTCTCATCGTCTTGTATGACTGTTGTGGCTTCAGTTATAACCAAAACCTTGCTCTGTGAAAGAGGAAATATACAAGCCAGAAGAAAACTAAGAGCCCTAAAGTCTGGTATTCATGAGCTGCCTTTATATAATGGTAGCTTCTCTTTGTTATTGGTAAAAGGGGATCTACCAAATACAGTGTTAGTACTAAGTACAGTTTACACAACAGGTGTTCAAATGCCTAAATAAAGTGCTGTACCGAGAGTCTAAGGAATGGGATTGAAACCATGAGTCTCCAAACAAAACAAAACACAATAGGCAAAATAAAATGATTGTTTTTTAGTTGTTAATGAGGCATGTACCGTATACAAACCACAGTGGCTCCAAGACTTGAATGTATACACAGTCTAGGATGAAATAAATATTGCTACTGATTTTCAGTTAGAAACTAGCTTTTTAAAGAATTGCCATTACTAAATTCACCCCATCCCCCAAAAAAAACGTTGTGAGTGTAATGAACAAAAACCAAAAACATAACTAGCAAAAAAGCTTAGTAACACAGCATAACTCTCAGTTAATAATGGATTATGTGGCCTTGAGGTCAAAAATCATGTTTCTCTAGTTTAATGAGGTTACTCATTTATATAACATACTCAAATAAAGAAATTCTACCGATAAAAGCCTATGGCAATAATATAATACTACATCACACCTTTTCATTACAGCTTTTAAAGGAAATATCATCTAATTACACAACACAAGCTGTAATCTTAAGACTAAAGTTCTATTTTGATGCTCCAACTCATCTAACTAAATAACATTTTGTAGTTTTTCTTTTTTTGTGGGGTTCCCAAAGCATTGTTAAGAGTCACAGTAAAAAAAGTGAATTGAATGTGCTTGATGCTCAAAAACCTCAGCTAAAGGAGGTAAAAAATCCTGGTGTTTATTGTTCCATTGGTACCAGCCCCACACCTCTTAGAACATGTGTGAATATAATGAAATGGGTAGTCCTTTCTTGAAGGGCTTGCATATAAATGTGAAATAAATCCCATCAAATTGTTTCTTTTGAAAATATTAAACTCATTCACAGGCAGCTACTTAAAAAGCTACACCAAGTCTGTTTTAGCCTTCCAGATGAGTAGGTAACAAACTCAGCAGGAAGAGTCTGCCTACCAACAGGGGAAAAATTGTAACAGAAATGGTCAATCGTGAAGATGAGATTCCCGAGACTGACTTTCATTTTCTGTGTTGTGTTTTATGTTTGCCTCCAAGGATTGATCAAAATACTTTTTGTATTTAAAAATCCAATTTTCTCACTAACCGGATCACTACCAGAGTCCAGGTTTACTGTGATAGGCACTGACAATCTACAGTATAAATTCTATACATACCAGTCATCTTGCCTTTTATACCACAGTATGCTGGTATAGCAATGATTATGCTGAACCATGTGACAGAAATGGTTTTGGATATATTTTATATCATGTTTTTACAAGACAGTTTAATTTTTTTTCAGTTTAAGATGTGATTTTCTTTCCAGGGCTAGCTTCTCAGAGCTGAGTGCAGGAATGCACTTTAGGTACAGTAAATAGCTTTTGTAATGATATTTACCAATGTAACTTATATACATTGTACTACTGTACTGATGGATGTTAGTAGTGTGTGGCATCCCAGGTTGCGCTACAACACTATAACGACAGTAATATAAAAAAAAACTATAAAACAAAAAGTGTAAAAAGTTACGTGAGCACATGTGAAATAAATGACTAGAATCTAGAATCAGAATCTATCTGTTCATTAAAAGCTTGTTCCATTATTGAACAATTAATGAACATTATATGGTACCAGGAGTAAAATAATGCTTTGATTTGAACAATGATGCTGAAGATACAAATTCTTGGAATAAAAGAGGCACAGCTCTAGAGGAAGTGAGTCTAAGATTGTACACAATGAAAACTGAAAAATGGACAGATACTCAGAAGGAATCACAGCAGCCTCTTAAAACACAAGAGACATTCACAGAACAACCAGGTGCAGATGACCACTGTAACACAGACAAACTGAATCTTTAAAATGAATGAATCCAGATGAATGTATAAGCTAGTAGTATGAGATGAATTCAGTTATGTTTGTCACTGTGTTTATATATATATATGTAATTTGTTTTTCAGCTTTCGAAGGAAAGGGGATGTAATTATATTTAGCAATGCAACTTAAATCCATTGTAGTACTGTACTGATGGATGTTAGTAGTGTGTGGCATCTCAGGTTGCTTTATGACACTATTATGACTGGATGGAAAGTGTAAAAAGCTATATGAGCACATGTGAAATAAATGACTAGCAGAAGCTAGCTGTTCATTAAAAGCTTGTTTCATTATTGAACAATTAATGAACCTTACAGCTCTCTGTAGCTGCAGTGAAAAAAGTAGTCAAAAATAGGGACTTTCCATTTTTGGACTGAAACCGCATTGAATGCCTAGGCTTGCCGAGTCTCTATGCCAGGCACAACGGTGGGGTATCCATCTGGATTTTTTTCTGCTGCCATCAGATGTAGCTGAGCGACAGCGGAACAAAGGAAGGTGAGACAGGGAGACTCCTACAGCATGAACACAGACCAGGCCAGGAGCGATTGGAAATAACACAACATCGTCACCAGCTGTGAAACAGGAGGTTTTTCATACAGTTTCCCTTTCTCATGTATAAAACTCATAAACCGCTCTTGATATGAGGTCACACAAAAAGACAATTATATTCAAGTACTTGTGTGATTCTAAAACAATGCTCAACATAATTAAGTAGTGAATATTGAATTAATATATAATTAAAAATAAATAAATAACATAAAATTGTTTTAGCTAAAGTTGACTAATTACAGCCATGGTGAACAGAAACCAACTAACATTTGTGAAGGAATGAGAATAAAAATTGTTGGCTAAATAAAGGGACATCAATAGAAATCAGTGGTCTCTTTTGAATGCAACAATTAACAATACATTATGTTTATAAGTCTTAAGGTGTGGGGTATCCGTACCAGACAGGCAGGCTTGCTGAGCACTAATATCACCGTCTCAACTAACATCTCAGGTCATGCTTCCCTTGGATTGATAAATCGAGCATCAGTTGGGTGTTATTTGTGATTTTGTGACGAGCTGTGTTGCTGTGTAACAGCCACCTTGTATTTCAGTTGTCAGCTCCATAAAGACTAAACGAATAAAGGAATAAAGACTACAATCAAATATATAATGAGCTGTTTACATTTAATTTGAAAACAACAATCCGGGAAGATGCATACCAAACCTGCAGTTCAGATACGGTGATGGAATATAAAGTGTTGATCACTTTGATCACTTTGGATATTAGGGACAGATGTACCCCTTTAAAGGAATAGAGAAGTTAGAAGCTCACCTACAGCATTCAAGTGGTAGAGCCTTGTGAATGTCTGTAGTAGAGTCCAGTACAGAGTCATTGGAATACAAACATCCATCACTGAAGCAATATAAAGGAAGACCTATATGTTGTATCTCATATTATGGGCTGTGTGACCCTTTCTTGAAGGGATTGTTTCACCTGTCAATAGTTCAGCAGTACAAGAAGGAGGGGTGAACTGAGAAAGGATACGTAAATCCGTGATACTTTTGCCAAAGAGATGGCAAATAGATTTGCCATATTTAAAACCAGACCAATTTATACCTCTCTGACTGTCCAAAACATATTATCATATAAAACATATATTTTCTTTAAAACATGGCAGACCAGGAAATGGGTTCCCGATACTCACCTCAATGTGGTATGCAGAAAAAAGCTGTCTGGTAGATTTTCAATGTTCAGAGGGAATTGGCATGGATGAAACCAGGTTATGATTTCTATTCAAACACATATTCTGAGAAAACTGTTTATCTATAAAAGTGCTAAGATCTTTCTGAAGGAACCCCAGCTCTGTCTAGAGGTTATGATTCCACCAGGTAACATAAAGATGACAGGTTAGGTGTTCAAAGCTATAGTTGCCACAGCCTGAAGTTACAGTGACCTCTTCATCTGGGTGAGGAGATGCAGCCAAAGTGGAATACGGCTGACCATACAGGAATCCCAGAAAGGTTGCAAACAAAGCCCTCCTGTGTCAACTTGAATTCTCCTTCCAGAGTTATAGGAGACTGAGAATCTGCAATGATAGAAGGGTGTGTGTACAAACACATGGGCCTCATTGTAAGTGGGGCTGTTTTGCTACACTCTACACCAGGTTCATTTTAAATGTTGATGATGTGTAGTTGCAATAGTAAACCAGCACAATACCAGAGGAATCAGGAGGTTTAGACATTTGGTACATGCACTAGGCTGAGGAGCTCTTGGTGTAAAGCTGCCATGTGTGTGATTATGACTGAATGCCTCTATATGAATATCCTGAGCCATGCATGTGAACTGCACAGAGCGACAAGAGTATTTGCTGCCCTTATGTCTACAGATTAATGCTATGTGATCTAACTAGAGAGATTGAAGATATCCTAGATGGCTGATGTATGACACCATCATTTTAGTGTCCTTATATACAAGGATGTCTTCCTCTGAGCACTAGAAGAGAAAATGTTTTTAAAGCCAGAAGTGGGACGTCTGCTGGAGATCACTTCAGTTCCCCATGGCACCCCTGCTTTTCCAGACCACTCCTCAAACCGTAGTCAAGGTGCCTGTGATCGTCGCCTCTCTCCCTTTTAGTGGGACTCAAAGTTTCAGGGATCTTTCCACCAGTGTAGGGCTGCTCATGTCGAGCACAGTATCTGTCACAGACCTAGTGGAATGACCAGGGAGGCTGTGGCCAATAAACCCTCTGTTTGAGGCATAACACCACCTTGACTTTCCCACTTGAAAGAAAGACCAGCAGATAGGGTAGTTGGTCCTCGAGTCTGACTGAAATACCAAGAGGTGTACCAGTGCCAGTCTTCTCTCTGCTGAGATGAAACCGTGCCAGTGATCCCTCACCATGCTACAGTGATCCCTGGCATGCTCCCACAACTGGGCACAAATCAACCACTCATCCAGGTACTTGAAAACCCTTGGCCTCACCCAAGTACTGGGAATACATTTGTGTAGTTAGACTAATTTGTAGAACATAGAATTCATACCATCTTGAAAGATTAACTACAGGGTATTTTCTTAATTTTGGACAAAGAGATATCTGGAAATACTACAATAATCCACAAGTCCAACTTGATGAATCAGTTGTCCGGTTAAACAGGTTGGAGAATGAGACATTCTCTCAGTGTTATTGTAACCTTTCAAGACTGCAGGGATCTTTCAATTAGAATAACAATAAAATGCTTATGTGTTTATACCATGCTGATGGTACAATTACACCATGATTTCATGCATTAAAAAATATTTTCACATGATGTTTGGATCCCTTCATCCATCATAAGAAAGATGCTTATTCCTGGTTTGGAATCAGCAACCTGGAGCCTATCCTGGAGGCACAAGCACAATTCAGAGTCACCAGCCAACATGTTTTTGGGAGGTGGGAGGAAACTGGAGCACCTGGAGAAAACCCATGTGGACTCAGGGAGCCCCACCCAGACCAGAATCAAATCCAGATCCAATGGTTGTAAGGAAGCAGCAATAAGCACCACACCACAGTGATGCCCGTAATTTTCAAATAATTCCTAAAATCCAAACAGGATGAAGTAGGATAAGACAATGTTTGAGGAGAACAGAAAACAGAAAGCTTAATTTTGCAATCCATGCTCAAAACATGCCCATGGTTTCATCACTTGACGGAAGAAAAACTATTTTTTAACATATGGCTAGCCAACACAAGGCAGGACTTGAGGATGTTTGATCAAACCCTGTCGGGGCATACAGGAGAATGTTAATGTTTAACAAAGTGCACTTCAGTGAGTGACAAACTTGTGGTTTCCACTCTTCCAAGGAGTGGTTATATTTTTTAATAATTAACCCAAAGAAAAGAAAGATTATAATTTGCAAAGCTGGTTTATGTGTTCTAAGAAAAGGAGTGGAGTCGTTTAAAATACCATTATTGAATATAGCATGAGGCCTCACAAGAAATAAAGGCCAGCTTTCAAAGTCTATTTTGCAATTGGTAATTAATGTGAGTGCCTTCGTTAAACTTAGCTGTCAAAAATAAACTGACTGTATTTAATATTTTAATGCAGTGACTGAACATGGTCAAAGTTCATAATAGACTGGATTTCAAACCATTTATAGACTTTGTCTGAGAGAAAGCAGAGGTTGCGTTTTCTTAGGGACACGCTGGAGGATTAATTTATGAACGTTAAAAGGCACGGAGGGTTGTAATCTCGAGAATACGTCTTTGATTTAGATTGTTGTGTAATGATAATAATTCATTGTATTTATACAGAGCTTTTCATCCTGTAGGAAGACCATAACTTGTAGGAGGGGAACACTTCACCAACCACTGATGTGCTAGCACACCTCTGAGTGACGTGTGGCACCCATTCTGAACCAGTAGATCAGGCAGAGAGAGAAGTGAGAATTTGCTTCAGCATTCAAATGAAGTGGAAACTTTTGGAAGGACAGATCATACAAATCCAGTTGAGTTGAATTTAGCCAGGACAGCTCCATTGTTAACAGCTCAACTGTATCTTTCATACTAAACTAGTCAAAGCTTTGGTTTAATGTCTCATGCAAAGAGCAGCTCTTCCTATAGGAAAGCGTCCCTGGTCCCCATACTGTTGCACAGGCTGGAAAATTCTGGTCCAGATGGAAGAGCACCATCTACTGGTCCTCCAGCAATACTCACAGTAGCAGCCTGCTTTTCCTGAGAGGTATCCCAACATGCATGAATGCTTGAATCCCTGCATGGTATGGGGTAAAAACCCCATCAATTTATGGTTTCAAATAGATTCTTCCCTAAGCTGCATGAAGATGACTGTTCAAGTTTAGACCTTTATGTGTAAACAGCGTCCCATATTTTATTTTGTGAATTCTGTTATAAAACAACAAAAAATATACTTGTGTAAAGTGTCAACAACCGTAGAAGAGTCAAAGCTTGAGTCCTTTTCAATTATAAATGAAGAGATCCACTGTATACCATCTTTCTAATTGCTTTACTGCTGCACTGGGAGGAAGCAGGAATAGCACTAATTGAATGACACCTGCAATGCAATTTAACTGTAAAGACAGACTGAAAAAATAAGATTTTATGAGTGCTGACAATGCCACTGTAAGTCAATTGTGCATTACTTTCATTATGGGACTTGCTTTCAATTTTGGTTGTGGGTTTATCCCTCATTTAAATTACTGGGAGGCATTACTGGGAGTTCTCAAGTAGTATATTTAGGTTAATAGGTATCAACATGTTTTAAAAAGAATTCATTTTAAAGTTGTAAGAGTAGCAATTACAACACATCGGGTCATTTGAAAAAGAAAACAATTCTGAACCTTCTCAAAGCCATGTGCAGTTTTGTCTTTATTTGCTTGTGTCTGTGATGGCTAAACTTTCCTGCATTGCTCTGATTTACCAGTACTACGCTGGTGGAAGTTCCAGTACCGTAACCTTAGTCTGAGCTGCTGTGTCAGCAGATGCAGAGAGGCAGGGCTAATTGCTTCAACACTTAAGAACCGACTTCAAGCAAAAACAGAACTT
The DNA here is from genome assembly GCF_040954835.1 of Lepisosteus oculatus. Lineage (NCBI taxonomy): Eukaryota > Metazoa > Chordata > Actinopteri > Semionotiformes > Lepisosteidae > Lepisosteus > Lepisosteus oculatus. The sequence goes on from NC_090707.1 coordinate 14,217,302, forward strand.
CATTTTTTTTTAAAAGCTGAATCATACATACATCCCGGCATACAGCACAGATTGCGCATTTTAAAGAGCGAATCATAGAACTAGATAATAATCACGAGCTTTGCACGTTTTGCTTAATGGTGGTGAGCCTTTTTTTCCCTAATTCAAGACCAAGATAAAATGTATCATTATAAACACTGTGTCATTCTTAAAGCCAGGGTCTGTAATTACTTCTTCTTTTAGAAAGGCTAAAATATTGTCTGTTTGGTCAAGTGAACTAGTGCTGGTAAGGAGCTGAGGAGTACCTTTTAGGCCTTAAAGCACACTCAACTTAAGCAGGATTTCAGAGTCTGATCTGCAATGATGCTTTAGTTTTTACATACTGTAGAATTTTTGTACTTAAAGTTCCTGAAATAGAATTTAGGTAGAACAGCCCAGAAAAAAAAAAGCTGGGCAACAAAATTATTCTACACAGGAGTTTTTTAATTACCGTTACAGTATGTTAACCACGGAGTTGCTGTGCCAGCATGACACAAAGGGAATCTACACATCAAGTCAAGACAAATTGCATTAGGTAAAATCTATTGTTTCTCTATAGGAAACCAGAATGAAAAGTACTGTTAAAAATCCAACTCTAAAGCCCACGCTTTCAAAATAAATAAATTTTAAATGTTATGTCAATCACTGAAAAAAATGCCCTTTTTCATCGAAGTCTTCCTTTTATATTGCTTAACAAATAATATTTCTGGATTGCACAAAAAATCAACTTCCTTTTTTGTATCAGAACATGCAGTGTAAAATATATAAAAGTGTATCACAGAAAAGAAGTAAACCTCCTGAAACTCTTGTTCTACAAATACTACTTGTATATCTTGATCACTTCCATACGAAAAAGCAACTGAAGAGGATGACAACTTCTAGATTGTAATGTCCTTCTACCTGTACATTTTGACACTTTCTCTTTACTTCTGTTTTTGTTGTTCTTTTGTCTTTTGTCATTTTCCCCCCAGTAGACAAGTGCCAAATAATGTATTCTTATTATCAGTGGTGTGGATTCTCACTACAGATTTGAGGTTCAGTGTTTTGAAAGTTATGTTTCTTTTCAAGTTGCAGGGAAGGACGTGCACAGAACTGCACCTGGCAGAGTAACGGCTGGAGCCCTTGGCTCCAGTGTTAAATTCACTTGAGCCAGAGTCTATCCCAGCAAGCAACAGGTTCAAGGCAGGGTACATCCTGGATGGCACGCTTTTCCGTCTCAGGGCAGACAGACACGCACACACTCACACCTCACACCAGGGCCAGTTTTCCCAGAAGCAAATTAACCTACCAGTATATTTTTGGGCTGTCGGGGGAAACCGGGGCACCTTGGTGGAAACCCAAATGAATGGGGGTCCAACAGAGTAGGATTCCTCTGCCAGCCTTGGGATTTGAGCCTCCTACTTTCCAGCCACAGGCACAGATCTTTAGCCAAGGTGCCACCGCTCCGCCCTGACCCAACTGTGTCTTGTCCAGGGTGTCCAGAAAATGTGCCCTCTGACTCCAGGGATAATAGAAAGATGGAAAAGGCATGCAAGACTTTCCCTTACATTCATTTTCCTTTTATTGAATTGTACAGATAAAATTATAACAAAATGCTGGTGAGAGCAAAGGCAAGCATTTGTGCTTTCAGTCAAGGTTAATAATTAATGAACAAAGGAACATTCTCTTCAGCAAATGTATCATGTCTTTTTTTAAATGTGAATTTTCTATAAAATACCAGTCGATGTCTTAAACAGAATTGCTGGGTATGAAGGCTTTGTATAATGCACTGTTGGTTTAAGGTGCTGTCGTGCACACATAGCTGTATTATAGACCACTTTCTCATCTTTTCTTGAATCAGTGCTCACCAGCACACCCCCCCAAGGAACACCATCTGCTGTGATAGTGTGCTGTTCTCCTCCTGCTCCCTGAGCATTGTGTTACTGCCTGAATGAAAAAGTGACTGTTTTCTACTAATTACTCAATTGTACCAAGGAATCTGAACAGTAAACATAAGTGACAGAAAAGAAACTCATGCCCCCTCCCTGACAACCACAGATAGAAATGAAAGGCCTACTAAGGTTTTAGTAGATATCTTCTGCTTCAACAGAATTACTGTAATCTTAGATTTGCTTTTAAATAAACTGGTATTGACTGGTGTAGGGTTTACCACAACAAAACAACTAAAGTTAGCATTCTAGATCTTAATACTCATTTTGCTTTAGTTTCAAAATTATACATTTAAACAATATCTTGCTATTGTGTTGTGTTGCCCAATCCCCATTCTGAAATTAAAGATGTAAAAGCTTCAAAGCATAGAACTTACCAAAAGCAGATGACTGTGATATCATACTGTCAAAAGCAAACAATTCCACCAAGCCAGTGAGAAAAAAACAATGTGCTTCATAGCTCCTCTTCCACAAAGTAACATTAAACCAAAGTAGCAAACTGCATTAGAGACCATGACGTTTTTATTCTTCTTCCATTTAAGATATAAAGCATGTTGCAGTATTGAATGATGGTAGCAACTGCTTGCCTGATACAAAAAATGCTTCACATTCATTAGTAGCAGTATAATAGGTTAAATTTAGATTGACAGGCAAATGTGCAACTGTTCAAGGATGACACATGGAAAAGTTATGCCTGTGTATCTTTTTTTGAGAGTGAAACCAACTCTGAGACGATGTTCTCTGAGACACAAGGTTGTGGGAGGATGGAACAAGCTAACCAACCATGTTGTTGAAGCCAAAACCCTAGCTTCTTTTACAAAGAGACTTGAATAAATTTTCAGATCGATACCAAGCAGCTAAAAGAATGAAATGGCCTCCACATTTTTAAGCATTCTTATGCTCTTTTTAACAGACTAAAATAATCTATATTCCAAAACAGACAGCGGTAATGAGCCTCCTCAGGAAGCTTAGGCCCCCAGCCTCAGAAACAAGCCCCTTAAATTGTAATTTCCGTGATTAGGTATAAATTTCTTCATGGTGTTGTGATGGAGCTGAATAGCTCATTCATGAACTAAGACATGCTGCTGTTTGTGCTGAATCTAGATGTTCACTCTCCAGGGAAAATGTATTTTTTTAAATAGGAGAAAAAGAGCCAAATGCTGCGATATACAGTATCAGTTCTATTCCTACAGATACTGAATAAAATCATTCAGTGAGGTGGCTGAGTTTGCTCTTGTCATTGTATTTTAACGTAGCATCTTTGGTCTTTGGCTCTGCTCTGTTCCGCTCAACTCTGAGCTTCTTTTCGAGGCTGAGCTTGTCTGGCTGGGGTGATTCCCTGGAAATGGCCCAATACAGAACCACACCCCCTCATTAGGAGAAGCCAGGGCAGCAGAGAGGCGGGGCAAGGAGGAAGTGGATATAAAAGCCAAGCAAGCCTTTTATAAGTTTGATAAGAACCCTTCCTTTTTTGGGGGATTTCTAAACAGTGTGTGTTAAATTATCAGGTATGGTACCCACCTGGTGGGGCAACAAGAGCTCCACATGACAAGATTTAATGACAAGTTATCTTCCGAAACAACACCAGTTGAACCGACCAGACAGTGTGCCGATCCCATCCCGATTAGTGACCTATGGATTCTTGGAAGTGAATCCGTACTGAAAAGAAATAAAAGCTTAATTAAAAATAAGAATCACCTGACTTCTAGATGAGTTTTGAAACATTCAGGAAACACATTTTGCAATTTTTTGTGACCTGTGAAAACAATACATTTATTATTACGATTGCAGCAATTTCAATTTCCAACAATGATGTGAAAGTTCACAGAACATTCTGAGTATTGGGAAGTATGTTTACTAACTTATCTATTCCAAGAGTCAATGGTCTATGTACAATTTATTCCCAGATGGGAGTTAATAAAGATAGCTGCAACGGTTAAAATCAAACATAAAATGCTGTGGCAATGTCATAAGGTGAACTGAATTAGCTCATATATGCTTTAAAAAGTCCCTATGGATTCCCTCAAGGAAAAGGGTGCTGGAATTGAAAATACGTGGGCCTAATTTAAAATCTAAAGTAGTGTGAGCCAGTGCCATCTGCCCTAATTATCTGTGTATCGTCTTTCCTGGAAGGTTGGAGTCTGAACCTAATAATCCTAACTCTAATGTGAACTATAACTTTAACACTAATCCTAACCCTTACCCAGTTACTCACCTTTTAATCCATACCTTAATGCTAATTTGAACTCCACATTATACTTTCTAACTTTAAAAATTGTTTTGACCTTACACTTATTCTCTGTCCAACACTTTAAAACTTTTATTTTTTTAGAGGAGTTTTGCTAAAGAAAGGGCTTTAAATAGTATTAAGAACAGGCCTTAAGTCAGAACAAACAGTATGGTTATGATTACAGTTACAGTTAGGTTTAGAAAAAATGAATTATATCATGATCTTAATTTTTGGGGGGTTAAATGTAAGAGTTATAATTATGATAAAGATCATATTTAGTGTTGACGCTACCTGTACAGGTATGCTTAGGCCAAGTGCTGTAGCTATCGTAATGTTTGTATATAGGGTACATTTAAATTCAGATTTAGGATGATGGTTACGGTTGAAGAGATCATAAGGTTGATGCGTAGGGTTAAGTTTGGATATATAATAAAGGCTGTATTTAGGTTTAGTGCTGGATTAGAGCTGAGAAAAGGTTAAGCATATGATACTCAAGGTTAGTCTTAGTGCTGGAACTCAGTTAAAGGCTGTACGTAAGAGTTTGAGTTAGGTTTTGTGCTTGAGCGAAGACAGGAGTTATACTTAAGCTTGTGATCAGGGTTCTGCATATATTCTTTGATAGAACTATGTTAAGCGATTTGTTTTGATTTGTTCCATTGCAATTAGAACCCACTCATTCTAATTGCAATGGAACAAGCTGATGACTTTTAGGGATAGCTTAGTTAAGGACTTTAGTGTTTAGCATTAACTTGTCTAGCTGTATAAATGACCTCTTCTTAACCTTTTGTTAAATACCATTTGAGAAACTGGATCATTAACATTGCATTTGTATGAAACCTAGTTGCTATCCACTGTAAAAAGCATTTTCCCCAGTTTTTGTATGGGCTGAAAATACATTGAATTCCAAAAATGTAGATTCATTAAAAACTAAAATTAAGTGAATAACTTCAGTTTGCAATAGATGCAAAATCTGGAAATTCCTCAGAAACTCATTTTCTGAAAAACCAAATGGATCATTTGTCTCCAATTACTCTCCAGGTTTTCTTGGACTTTCAACGACTTTTGACATTTAACATTTATGTTCTATATTAGTCAGTGAGCTGGATGAGGTCAGACACACAACTCTAGATTAAAATTAAAATGATGTTGCAAGAAATGCATTGGCAGTCAATCTGCATAATGCAGTTAAGACTACTTATCAGTTCAGTACTATAAGTTTGGTTTTCTATTTACCTGTAAATGTGAATTAAAAATATACCCAAAGCAATCATAAATTGCTTAGGTTAAAAGTGCTAGTCAAATGAAGGAAAAAGAAAGTACTCATGAAAAAATGTATTTTATGTTGACATTTACAATCTCTAGGTACTGAGGTTAAGCAATTTAAGTAAGCAATGTGTTAGGATTTTTGTCGAACAGATATACCACAAACACAAAGGCATTCACATGTTGTGACAGCTTGAACAGCCTTTGTAGCTGAGCTGCAACTTAGAGATACTAATGTGAACAAGAAATCCCTTTATACAAAGCCAGCAATCTGTGTGTAACACAGAGGATGAATTGTGCATTTCTCTGCAGAGTGTTTCCGTAACATCCAGATCAGGGAGTCATTTATAGTCTGTATATTACAGAACACACAGCAGACAGATTTATGTCAAAATGGGATCCGATGTCAATCCTCAAAATAGTACTTGAATTTCCTGCTGCCCAGACTCCTTCTCCCAGAATAATGGCTTTCCACAGTGCACAGAGAGCAAACAATAAAAATGTAAAGTTCGTAATTGACTAAGGAAGTTGGCAATCCAGGACAGATTTTTTTTTTAACACTTGGCCACGTAACAGGAGTTATGAAGCATTTATCAGTGTGCACCTCCCTAAGAAGAATGTTTTGAGATTAAGTTACTGACATAGCTGAGTCAACACTGACCTCTGGTGGTAAACGTAAAAATGCAGTTTATGCCACCCTGCAGTTTGTTTTTAACGATATTGGAAAACGCCAATTTTTAAATACAGCCGTATTGAAAGTATTAAGCATACCGCTCTCCTGCCAGGCACACCTCAACTCAGAGAAAGCACAGGGAGAGAGTAACGCAGGGTACCCATTTCTCTCACAATCCCATCTTCCTGCGCTGAAACTAATAAAAGCAGGTGAGGGCAAAGCACTGGGCACTGTGAGGAAGATTAACCATGAGCATTGTATGGATCCAATAGATGATTGGAAAAACACACAGATAATAAATCTCAAGTAACAATGAAATTCTTCGGCTCAGATGAAAATTAAAAACCAACAGGTAACAGGTTGTCATCATTCCAAAATACGTGACCTTCAAATGTAGTCTTGCCTTACCCCAAGGGTGCTACTGTGCTAGGGCTGTAAAAAGAGTCTGCAGGATGGGCTCAGCTCAGTGAACTAAATCAATATCAGTTCCATAATGCTGAGATACAGAGATACAGTACCCCCCGCTGATGTCCAGATCAAGCTGGCAGTCAGGAATGAGCTAAACGGCTCACAGGCTGAAGGCATGACTCAGCTACAACTTGTTTGGATTGGGCTCCAACCCACTCAGTCTAATTTCACTAACAATTTTTCCCATAATAATATTCATTCTAGTGTCTTAAGGCAAGTGTGTGTTTCTTAGTTTCTGAGATGATTACAATGAGAATCCACCGTCTTCTATTCATTGGTGCTTCATTTCAAATGAAAATCTATTCAGACACTATTTCCAATTGAAGTTTTTATTCAAAAGTTTCCAAAGAAATGAAAAAGAAATAAAACTTAAGTAACAATCTAATGAAATTTACAGTTCAAAAATGTCTTTTTGGCTTTTACAAGTACTAAAAAACAAAAATACAGAAAGGTATCTTTAACCGGACATACAAGTTACCACTGGCAAGTTTGTGGCACATGTAAAACAAAAATAAAAAAATTAACTCTTGATCATATAGACATCTCTATGAAAATCTTTTTCTTCAATCTGTACAAAAAGGTCTCTCTTCATAAATTATTTCTTTATATAACTTAATGTCTGTCTAGCACGTGATGTTAATTAAATGAGCATTTCTTTATGTACAGAGTACTTTCCCAACTCTAACCCAGACAGAGTATGGCACTTAGTTCAGACACCACTAGCAGCACAACCTGCACACGTGTTAAGCAGTACTAAGTTTCAGTCTTAGGCAACATATGGAAATCTCAAGTCTGTTTACAGGTCTTAACTTTGGTAATCTACCAATTCGCAGTGAAAGCTGCTGCAGGTCTGTCTGGACTCTGACAAAGCAACAATTAATTTCGAGGAGCACAGATCCAGTAAATACCACAACCTTTGTCTTGTTTCTTGAAGGATTTCAACTACTGGAATCTCTAGTAATGAAAGCAGCAGTTACTTTTGAAACTATGAAACTGAATGTCTGGACACAACTAAACATGTTCAACATACAATATTCCTATTAAAATTTTAAAAAAATGTTTTGAAAATAAAAAGATAAAAATTGAAAGAAAACAGCTGTTAAATCACCAGCTCCTGAGCTGGAAGAGTTTGGTCTGGGAGGACAGGGAGGTCCAGCAAACCTGTCCCAATACAAAAGAGAAACAAAACTCTGAGGTAGATAACTGATCAATTGTCGCTGACCAGGTCAAAACACAGTCTCTTGGAAGACAACTTAATTTATAAAGCTTTTTTAAGCTACAATGATTAAAACAATAAAGCTTTATTCATAAAATGACTGGTTCTACAATGTAAAAGCAGATCATTATTGTGGTAAATCAGTTCATAGTTTCAAATCGTATTTCTTTCTTATTTTACATATTGCATTTCTTTGTAGTGATGGTGTAGTGAGTGTGGCACTGCTTGGATCCAAATCTTCCTTCATGCTTCTTTGTGTCCATACCTCAATAAAACTAGAAAAAAACTAAACGCAAATGTACAAAAAAGGCACATTCTCCTAACTGCAAACTGGTCCGGCAAAAAAGTAGATTACATAAGATGCACATGCTGAGAGAAAACCTTAACTTTTTTTTTTATTCAATTCCTAGCTCACAGTTCTTTGGTGAAGTAAACTTTATTGAAAGTGCCAAGTTTTTTATCCTTACAAAGAGCTAGTTTTTCTTTAAAATTGGTTTTGCCTATATCTCTCAGTTATCCTAAATCTAAAAAAAAACATTTGCCTCGGTTGCCAAGGAAAGCATTGTTTGCTAATTTTTGCACAATCATAAATCCACTTATTTTTATTATAAAGCAAAAGGAAAAAAAAGTACTCCCAGTCTGACAGAGTACCCCCCTACCTCCCTCAGAATCCTGATCCCTCCCCTTCCCCCAATCTGATTTGTTTTTGCTAAAACTACAACATCAAGTTAGTTAAAAAACCAAGAGTTTAAATTTAATCATTCAGAAATTCTAGCACATTCAGACAATCAGAAGTAACACAAGCCTTCTGATTATACAAACATTACATCCTATTAGAAAGTTCATCAGATTCAGAAAATGTGTTTCACTCAAAACATTTCTATTCTAAAAGTTCTACTTTGATTAGTATTCAGCCGAGATCAGTGGAAAAAAACTTAAAAACATCTAAAACGCATTTGAAAGAAAGTCTATTTAGTTGTTTCCTAAAAAAGCCCTATTTTGCCGATTTACAAGGCATTTGTATTTAACATATTCTTGCTTATCTTGTATCAAGAGTTGCCTAAACAGCTATTGTATGAAAAAATTTAAGGCAAATTTTAAAACAGATCAATCTAGACCAAAAAGACAAACACCTAACAAGAAATGACATGTAACACTTCACCATAGCAACACTCACACAGCAAGCACAAAACATCATTTTAAAGATGTCTGGCTGAAAAACTTCAGAAAAAAAAAATCTCAATAGAAAACAAAAGTAATTTTCATCACAAATCATAAAAAAACATAACAAAAACATCTTTCCTGTCATGCACCTTTAGTCATGTCACATGGTTTTCTGCATGTACAGAGTTCTTGTGTTGATGTGACACTCCTTGTTAAAAATAAACTCTTTCTTATTAAAATAAAACTATTTTAGAGAATTAGCATCCTTTTGATGAAAGTAAGCATTTATATGCACCTCAGAACTTATACCAAAAATAGTTTCAGTTGATTTTATTATAAACAAAAGTAAATGTTTGTAAAACCTGTGCAAAATTTAGATAAACTCTTAAAGCACATCAGAAGAAACCATGATTGTTTCAGTCTTCCCCCTTGTCTCTCTCTTGTCTCTTCTGGGTTATCAATGAGCATCTAAGAGAGAATATATCACAAATATCAAGACAATTGACTTTTACATATAGAGAGAAATTTGCATTAAAAAAAGTTAAACAGCAAAAGTTTAAAAGCTGAAGTCTTTCTTTAAGAGGCACAAATTAAACTAGTACACCCATCAAATCAAAACGCATACTGAATTTAAAAATTAAATGTCCATACCAGATTATTACTTGGTTTGTTGATATGTGTAAGGAGAATGATCGCTTGATGACTCAACTTGTTGCTGCCCACTGTTTTCCTAAATAAAATAAAGACATATTACAGTACAGCTTTTAACATGTTAATCCCTTTTAATGTAAAACTGCCAGTTGTGTATTTTTCAGGTCTTGGCTCACAATTGAGAACTGCACATAAGGAGAAGAAGGAAGTGTAGACTGACATACACACATAAAACTTTTAAAACATAACTGTCTGTACAGCCTCCTACTGGAAGTACAGACGCATCCTTCAGTGATGGCACCACAGCTAAGGCCCTTGATTGACCCGACCCACCCTCAACCAATTGAGTGGCCCCATTCAGGGAATACCAGTCACAGTTGGCTAGTTACAGGACCCATGCTTGAGCCCATGATCATAGTTCTCCATCTGTACTTAGGGCCTTTACTGGTTGTAGTTGGGAGGTCCATTTTTAATGGTGAATAGACACTTTTTACTGGTCTCAAAAAGCCCAAAGGTCAACAGCCTATATGGAGTTACATAAATATGCATTTCCGTTTAGCTTCTGGGCAGTACCATTTCCACTTGAGT